>NC_138861.1:135096061-135706739 GCF_965194805.1 Balaenoptera borealis | reverse complement strand
TTGCCATCCAGGCTCCCTCCGCTCCGGTGCTGGAAGCAATCCTGACCAAGCTCGGCAGAGTACGGGAGATCTCTTCACTGATCTCTTCACTGACCTGCCAACTTCATCAGCTGTCTCGGTAAAACTTACTGATTAGGGCCCAGAGCACAGGCAAGCTTCCTGCAAGCTGGCTTTGCTGTGATGTTCTTGTGTACCTTTGTTCCTATAAATTTTAAAGTTATTTACTTATAATAAAGAGTCGGTTGTTTTACTTTCAGTCAAGTTCCCTGGGAAGTAGATTCTGAGCTAGAGATTAGCATACATGAAGTTTATTAGGGAGCACTCTTTAATCAACACCTGGAAAAGGTAAGGGAAGGAAACAGGCTTCAGCAGAGGGAGAAGCTGGGCTGCAGCACAGTTTCAAAAAGCCTTCATCACCACCACAAACAGCTCCTGAGATCTGGAATGGCCCTTTAGCAGTGTGTCAAATTGAGGGTTAGAGGCTGGACCTTACTCCCCTCATGTTGACTGGTCACTGGCTGTGGGCTGCCCCAAGCAGTGGCTTTCTCTTCAGCAGACAATTCCCGAGGAGAGCTGGCAGCTGAGGGCTGTTTGTGCTGCACTCCCAGGAACTGGGGGAGCAAGTCCTTTAGTCCTGAAGGGGGATCTGAGTGGCACATTACCACTAAACATATTTATAGACATTGTGGTTATTGCCAGTACATTTATTTAGTTAAATATGACTTAAATCCACGTAACATACATTCAGAAAGAGATAGCTTCTTCTATGGAAAGTAAATTGATTGTGTTTTAAAGACTCAAAAATTAAGGTAAGAATCAAATTACATGCAAAGTGTATAAATATTGCTGTTTTTGTTACAAATTAACCTTATGAAATGACCGTCTTATAGGTCATAAATGTTAAAATTGACAATTTCATATGGAAAACACTAATATAAGTGGTTGGAAAAAGTCATAGAAATATAAAAGGAGTTTGCAAGCAAGTTACTTTGTGAGAGGCTTCTTTCAGTTTTAACAGAAAATGAAACTGAAAATTACTGACTCGGTATAGCTATGGTTTCTTTAAAAAATGTGGTATACCAATCAGTGACCTATATTCAGAGGAAATCCTTTGACCCTACATCAAACACCTGCTTAAGGGATATACTCTTAGACATTTCAAGTTAAAATGAAATGTTGGGAAAATCTCGTTTTCATGGATCACCACCATATCTTATTTTTTGATTAGCCAACAGCTATTCATAATCCTGTTGATTAGAGGAGGGTTTCTACAGTGCTAAGAGTCTCATTTCAGGACCACCTGGTAGGATTTTGGAAATAATTTTCCTCCCCTAAAAATGGGGTATCTTTTGCCTAGGGTGATGTTGCCACCTTTACACAACAGATTCTTTCCAAGTTAAGGGCCAGTCTGAGAACCAAGGAGGCATCCTAGTTCTTGAGCTACACTGCAGCTTCCTAGAATTCTAATCATCAGTCATTGGCTAAAAGCCTGGTAACTCTTGCCTCCTTTGCCGGCTGCTTTTTTTTTTTTTTAATTTGGTGTCTCCGCCATTTTGTGTTCCTTCCAAGTTGCTGGTTGGTGTTCAGTTTCAAAATAGGGATGGTTATAGGATCTGTGAAGCCTAAAGCATATACAATTTGGGGATCCTCTCTAAGAAAAGGGGTAGCGAATTAAGTAGAAATGATTATTTATTTAGAATAAAAAAATCACACAAAAAACTAACTTAAGAAAACTTACAAATCGTACAATTATCATAAAATTTGTAAACAGAACATTATGTTTTTATTAATTAGCTGCCTGTTATATCTCTATATCACTGTTTTTTTACATTTTTGCTCACATACATTTTGACCACTTTTTCTAATTAAAATAATTTTGTAATACTTTTCATAGAGGAAAATAGAAGAGTAGTTCAATTTTTCCTCTAGCATGGTTGATAATTTAGAAAAGCCTCTTTTATCTTTACAACTCATTATTGGTAATCTTTTGTCAGTTTTTTAGGATTGCTGTCAAGCAGAAGAAAACCTTTATCAAGTTTCAGATACAAATTTTCTCAGAGTATACAGAGTATAACAACTTTTTTTGGTGTAGTGTCTAATCTTAAATCCTCTTTCATTTCATAATCTTCAGTAACCAGTTTGTCACTGGTGACATCATTGCAGTTTTACATTATCTGAACTTCAGCATTTTGTATAAAATCAGCAAAAAAATTAAGTAATTTTCTTGTATTTCATTTGATTCATACCTCCTTATTAACTGAAATTATCACTCTGCATTGAAGCAGAGTTTACCTCCCACACTTGGCCCTGTCCCTAGTTTCTTCTTCTTCACTTTCTTTTCTTCTGGAATTTTAGCATACCACTCAGCTGAGGACACATGTGATTATAATAGAAATTTTGAAAAACAAAGAACATGGAAGTAGATTCTAGAAGAAAAGTATTTGATGAAAGTATATCTCTACTGAAATGTAAAGAAGTCGTAAGGACAACACATAATATATATTAGGGAATTATTGAAACTGGAGGAATATAGCCCTCTATTCCCTTAAGTCAAATGGTACTACATGGCATTACTGACATACTTATCTGTTAACAGGTTAATGAGAATAAAAGTCTTCTTCCACCTAAACCTGGCTGATCATCATACATCTGGTTTGAGATTATTTTGTGTGCGTGAACAAAGGAAATTTCTCAGAACACAGTCAGAAACTATTCCATTAAGAATTCCAGACACTGTAACATGATAAATGGATACTTTGTTTATTTTAATTATTGGATGGGATGTTGGATGGCTAAGTTTTTATGTTGTGTAAAAGTTTCTGTTTTATATTTCTTTGGGTTTTGATCTCCATTGGTCTACTTTCCCATTACAGCAGATCTCAGGTTCTTCAGAGTTTAATATCATTCCTGTTATTAATTGCATACTTTTTAGTGCTGTTAGACAATTGAATTATTTAACACAGATGGTCAAAACAATATTCCTACAAGATAATTACATGTAATTTCAAACAGGCAGAGATGGGCCAGTATAGGATAGGTTCCGATATGTTGTGTTTCACACATTTTCTCTGGTGTTCCCAGCATTCCAGAAGCTCTACTGAATCTTATTCTTTAGTACATGCTCATTGACCTGTTCAGAAATTGGAGGCCATTCTCTGGAATCCCACTGTAGGAACAGGGAAAATATGGGAACCTAACAGGTAGGTGAACAAGAATAACATGAGTATGAATAAAAAACTGCTTCATATAAAATTACAACTTGCAACTACAATGTGATAGCCTCTTTTCTTCTAATGAAACATGAGAAAATATTTGTTTACTTTTTAAAAATATTGCTCTTCAAAGATCGAGTTCTTACATTTGAAAAATAGGTTTTAAATTTCTGTTCTCTACCATTTGAATAATTATGTCAGGCTTCCAAAGAGCCTTCCTTAAAGACCCATACCTGTTCTTAAGAAGCTTATAGGTCTATGATTTTAAAAAATTGGAATCTTGGATTAATCTTTTTATTTGAAAGGTAGGATTTTTTTGTCCTTTCCCCATATTCTAAAAGCAATAGCGCTAAATACCAAGCATATGTGTTTATGGTATGCAGGTCTGTTCGATGAGCCCATAAAAACTGAAGTCCCACATTTCCTTGTGAATTGATGATTTATTACCATAGCTCAATAGTTCTTTTCATTGGCATAGGATGTTTTTTTCATGGTGTACTTGATCATGATTAATGAGTCTCACAAAATGCTAGAGCCTCCAAAATCCTAAGTATGTGGCTTATCCTTAACAAGTGTTAATTACTTAAAAAAAGTAACGAATCTTAATTTTTAAAACTTTCGTGCAGTTGTGTTCTAGAAAATGTTTCTATTAAATCAGATAAAATTAAAGATAAATTTCTTTATGTCAATAAATTTAAATGATTTTAAAGTAATGAATATATAGAAAAAACTCATGTGTATGATATATATACGTACAGAAAATTATTTATATGCAACTATCCATTAAATGAAATCATACTCAAGAATACATTTTCAAAGTAACTTTAGCCAGTTATACAGATTAGTGTCTTCCAAATAATAAAAAATTTTAGTATATGATTTCATTTTAATTTTTGTAGTCAGAATTGACAGCAATTCTCAGTGGGACTTTTTTGCCTTATTTTATCCTAAAACAAACACTGTTCTGATAGGTGTGAAACCAAGAAGAGACTGAAAAATCACAAGCAAATTTAAATATTTAAAACAAAGTTTACTTTCTGTATTTCTTTAAGTGTGTTAGTATGGATTTTTCTTCATGGGAATATTTTTGTCTTGAAAACGAGGAAAATAAACAGTGCTTAAAAAAAATAGTGCTATATCCTAAGAAATGTTCCTATGATGCTAATATACAAAATACTTGGCTGTTTTTCACTTACTGACCAGATACATTACATAATAGTATATCACAACTGATTAATTCCATTATACCTTTATAATCGGGCTCGAATTAATAACTGATAGTCACCACCACATTATCCTACATATTCTAATACCGTCATTGTTTGAGGGTCTGCTACACTGTACATTTTGTCCAATTGAGAAGAAATGTTTTTTATAAAAATGACAGTTGTATAAAAATAGAATTATACTCGGGAATATTTTTGAAGCTTTATTTTGTTCAATTTGGTTTGTGGTCCATCTGGAAAGAAAGATTTTTCAGGGTTTCCAGGCTTGGTCCTTGGTGATTCTACTGTCTAACGATAGAAAGCAAATTATCAAATTATGTGATATATTGGATGAAAAACATCAAGCTATTAAAATTAGAAGAAAAGAGAATTGAAACAGATTTGAAAGGATCATGAGAACATGAAGAAAGTATTTTATAAAAATCCTTAGTGGGACTATTTAAATTCTGGCAGTAATTATTAATAAGACAAGTGAAAAGTTGTATTCAAGTGATCATAATTAGTACATATTTTTTGAGTTCCTACTTTGAGTCTGTTGTTGAATAGGTTATTGTGGAAAAATCAAGAGTGGTATATGTTATCACATCTGCCTTCTAGGAATTTAACTTCCATTTAGTGGGGCAGAAGTAACCCATGTAAAACAGCATAACTCACCTTTCATGGGATATATTGTAAGAATACACTTTATTGGTCAACTGTTCTCACTGAAACCATCAGATCATATCAGTGCAAAAATAAGTGATTACTTGAATAAATGCATGATGATACAATAGAAAGAAGCTGGAATTTGGAATCAAAAGACTAGCTGTGTCAGATTTCTTTTATGCCCAAAGTTATATTCTTTCAGCCTACATTTTTTCCCTCCAGTTATTGCTGTAGCAACCAGCTGGACCAGGTGGACCCTGGATGAACCTCACCTCTGCTGCCTTGAGTATCTGTCACCACGCAGCTTCTCAGCTGCCTCCACGTTGGAGTATGGAAACCCACTCAGCTATTCTGGTGGATGTGCAGGCATGAAAGGGTGAGAAACACTTAGATTGATAAGGAATGTGAGCTTTCCTTCTGTTGTCCCTTGAGTAGCCAATTCTGAGATGCATTGTCCAAACTCCTCAGAGGGTACCCAGTGGGATGAAACCCCAGTTATCATGAGACAGCCTGCTAAGGCATCCTTGAACTGGCTTTTCCTTCTTCTCTCTTTCACTATTACAAGTGCCTATTCCTAATTCCTAGGATCTATACGTAAATTATCTGCATACAGACCTTTATCTCAGGCTCTGCTTTTATGAGGAAACACAGATGAAGACACTGTGTTTTGATATTTACTAAGTGTGTGGACATGGCAAAACAAAACAACTTTGAATCAAGAGGCTTGGGTTCAGGCTCAAGGTTTGTCAGTGACTAGCTGTATGACCTTAGGCAAATTAAGTCTTTGTGCCCTGGTTTTCACACTTGCAAACAGGGATAAAACTAGTACTACCTTGTAAGGATTGTTGTGATGATTAAATATAAGTCCCTTAGCAGTAGCTGACTAATGGTGAGGCTGAAATGATTTCATTCATGCAAAGCATTATAATAATGCCAGGCACATTAGTGACTTAAAACAATGCACACTTGTTATCTTACAGTCTGGAGATCAAGGTGTCCAGAGGGCTGTGTTCCTTCTAGAAGTTCTAGAGGAGAAGCCAGTTCCTTGCTCTTCCAGCTTCCAGAGGCTCCTCACCTCAGGGCCCCTTCCTCCCAACTTTTTTTCTGTTGTCATATCTCCTCTGAATCTGACTTTCCTGCCTCCTTCTTACTGGGTTTACTAGGATAATCAAGGATAATCTCCCCATCTCAAGATATTTAATCACATTCACAAAATCTTTTTTGCCGTGTAAGGTGACATATCTACAGGTTTCAGGGATTAGAACGTGGATATCTTTGGAGAACAATTATTCTGAAACCAAAGTACTCAAGAAACTTGGCTGGAAAAATTCCTCTGAGCCTCAGTTATATCATTTATTGCAATCAAAATGATTATAATCAGAATGACATGATATAGTAAGATTAAATGAGAACAGTCTGTGTTTATTATATAGATTTGTATCATTATAAAATCATACTTTAAAATTGGGCTTTCAGTGCTGTCTTTTAATCCTTACACTGATTCATAAGTAGCTTTATTTTACCTGAGTCTGAGCCCTGGTCATTCTAAGAGATATGGAGTTTCCCAAACTCCCATGGTACTCAACACTAATCTTTACTATATTTTAATCTGTTACTTTTCTTTCTCCCTTAGCTGATTGTCAGCTTCTTGAGGTGCTGTGTCCTATTTTTCTATGAATGTTCTATGTGCCCATGGAACAGAATAATGCCTAGATAATGTAGTAATGCTCACTAACTTCTGTTGAATGATGGCATAGCTGACTGATGTATGCATATATAAGAAAAGGCCAAGCACATAGAATATTTAAAGGATAGTTATTCAATCTGATATTGTTTAATCTGTAACTGTTGAAAGGGTTGATCATAGCTGCTAAACAGCAGGGATACAGAAATCAATATTATATTACAATTGTTTTAAATATGTTGGTGGTAGTATTTTGGATTAATATGCTCAAGAAAGTATTTTAAGAAAAGTGTATATACCACAAATTAGCCTTAATTGCTGACGGCAGAGCACTTAAATTAAGTACAACCGAGTGTCAGCTTCTCCCACAGAAAGTAAGTACGGAACTGATGATCTCAGAATTCTATTGAGCGAGGGTTGGAAAAACAAGCCTTTGGAACCCGCTTATCTGGTAACATGCAGATGCAAGCAAACATCACTGCTGTACTCTTTATCTCTGCAGCAAAAATATGCAACTGTGTAGTCAAATTAGATAGTGCTGTTGGCAGTCTGGAATTTTGCCTTGTCTCCTCAGGTGACATGAGGTTTTGATGTGCCCTGAAACTACATGCCAGAATGCTGGAAGTTTCCAATCTTAATTTTGTAATGAAATTAGGTGTGAATGTGATGACTGATGTAATGTATGCAGTACTATCAGATTTATATTTGATATTAATATGTTGCTTCTGGGTACAGTAGTGACTTTCCCAATTTTCCCTGTCCCTTGCCCTGTTAGAAGGAAGCCATCCCAACAGCATGATGTTAGGCCAAGGCTCTTTTTCCAGTTGCAGAAATGGCACTTGATGTAGGATACTGCAGTATTTTGTGTGGTCCACAAATTCAAATTCAAGCTTTAAATGTCTTTACATTGTAGTGTTCTTCCTCAGTAGAATTGTGTTTATTATTTGGAAAGAGTTTTTGTACAATTATTCAAGATTTTATATGCCCAGATTTGCAGAATAATTGAGGCTTTAAGATATGCTACTTAGGATTTAGGATAGCAAAACCAGTTTCACTAATATTGGTCTTCTGCGAAATTCATAGTTTCCAAAATTTAAAATTTATATATGAGTGGCTGTGATGGTTAATGATATGTGTCTAATTGACTAGGTTACAGTATCCAGTTGTTTAGTCAAACACCAGTCTAGATGTTGCTGTGAAGGTATTTATTAAATATGATTAACATCTACATCAGTAGGCTGTATACAAATGAGTATACAGATATGGTAAAAATCGGGAAGAAGTTTGGAAAACACTGGCCTTTGAAATATCTTGAACTTTTTATTTATTTAAAAATTTCTACCTTTCAATTTAATATTTTGACTGAGTAATACATACAGGGTTTTTTTTTTAATTAATTAATTTATTTATTTATTTTTGGCTGTGTTGGGTCTTCGTTTCTGTGCGAGGGCTTTCTCTAGTTGCGGCGAGCGGGGGCCACTCTTCATCGCGGTGCGCGGGCCTCTCACTGTCGCGGCCTCTCTTGTTGCGGAGCACAGGCTCCAGACGCGCAGGCTCAGTAGTTGTGGCTCACGGGCCTAGTTGCTCCACGGCATGTGGGATCTTCCCAGACCAGGGCTCGAACCCGTGTCCCCTGCATTAGCAGGCAGATTCTCAACCACTGCACCACCAGGGAAGCCCTGCATACAGGTTTTAAAATTTTTAAATGTACATAAAGAAAAACAATATGAGTTGGATATCAAGGAGTTAAATGTAATATCTGGCAATAAGATAACTTGGTAAGATACTACCTTAAAATATTATAAATTTGCAGTATAGCTGTGGTAGAGGAATTAAATATTAGATTATTTTGTCTCAAAGCAATTCTTGTTGATTCTAGATGGAGGAGTAAATACCACACACACATACATACACCTATATACACATACACACCCATCATTCATTCATTCATTCAGCTGCGTGTATAAATTTAGAGAGAAGAGTTTTGTGAGTAATCGGAGTCTATTTTACTCATTTAGGTCCAGTAAGGGAAATATTTTCAAAAGAGGTATTCTTTATTTTTAGATAATGGAGAATAACAGGCGAATAAACTAATTCAAGGCAAAGAATACTTCAGTAGGAAGCTACAGACTTAGATCCCTTACTGGCAGTCAGCAATGCCTTCCCAAATTGTGTTAGGAATTAGAGTGCTTATGGATGTGTTAGTTATAGAAAAATAATATAGTGTAACAGTTATGTGAGTGAATTTTGGAGCTAGGTTTGGATTCTATATCTGTTACTTGACTCTATGACTATGGCAAGCTTATTTAACCTCCTCATCTATAAAATAGGGAGAAGTAACAGTAAGCAATTCTTAGAGGATCCTGAGGACTAAAGGAGCTGCTAGAATAGTGGCGAGCGCATAGTAAGTGCTCAGTAAAATAAAAAATAATGATTCTCCAGTCCTTTCATCTTCATACAGTTTTTAATACAAAATCAAAATTTTAAAAAAGTCTAGGAAGAGGTTATTTTTATTTTGTCTTAATATTTTTAAAATGTGTGGTTAAAGCCAATAGTCCCCACATACTTTATGAAAGTCGTCATTGTGCTATGTTGACTAGAATGAGAAATGGAAATGTCACTAGCGTGTTGCATAAATCTGTCTCCATTAGCCCTTAAATCTGATTTTTTGTGAACTGTTGAAATTTCTTAATTTCAATTTTGAGACCCTAGTACATGTTGTTGTTTTAAGTGCTTATGAAATGCAAAGTGTACACAGCTGCTACAAGGAAGACTGAAGTAAAAATGAAGGAGATTGACTACAGTTTTCAGAATGCATTAGACCTCAGAGACACTAAAATTAATCAGATGTGGAAAAATAGTCTGGGTGTTAATAAATACATTCTTTGGTATACTCAGCATACATATTCTGAACCTTCATTCATCCTTTCCTACTGTTGTCATAAACCCACGAACGGTATAGCTCTGCCATAAAGCTCTTTCTTATAACATGTTGGAGTCCATGCAGCCTTTGAATGCATGTTCCACTTGATTCATTTTTATGGGAATTGCTGCATGCAAATAAGGATGAATAATGCATGTTCTGTTTTCATTTCTTGCTAGGGACCAGAATATCTTAATGTGAATTACATCACAGTTTAAATATATTTTTTGCATTGTGATGTCCAGTTATTGGTCAGACCATTTCACTTCATCCTTCTTCTTGACCATCTCTTGAATGGACCTAGTGTTTGTACCAGAATATCTTTCTTTGGCTGGATCATCTATGAATTTATAATTCCTCACATAGGGCTTCCTGCCATCTGTTTCACATTTTATTTCCCATGTATGCTTTCTTGTTTCATCATCCGTATTAGTTTGGAACTAATTCTTGAGTAAGAAGTAATGTTCTTTCCTGAGTCTGTTCTGAATTGCCAGAGGTTTGGGTATTTGAAAAACCTCTTATGCAAAAAACAGTGAGCATTATGGGTATTAGTGAAAAGTATACTACTTTGAATATTTTATGTTGAATTATCTTTCAGATTTGGGTACAACTCAGGTAGTGTTTACTAACCTGATCTAATTTGGAAATCAATGTCACTTTAAGAATATACAGGAAAATTATATGACAGTATAATATTTGATGGCCATGACAAGTTCACAGAGAGAAATTTGGAAGTTACACGTGAATGTTTCATAAAGTACCATTGTATATAAATAAGCTGATAACCAAGGTTTTCCTTCAGCATTTCCTCTAAAAGAGAAGTATAGTGCATTGGTGGTATCTCCTTCTAAACAAAGAGGTACAGTAGATAACTGGTAGCTTCTTCACCTTTGCCTGTGACATTTTGCGTCAAGAAATAAGAGCAACCTACAGGGTAAACTGGATATTCCAAGTCTATACATCCTATTAAGTTATAGGTTAGCTAAAGTATGTATTGTACACATTTAGTTATGGACATTTCCAGATCAGTTTTCAGTCTCTTCAGCCTCAGGAGACTTTTGGGAAAATTGTAAAGAATGTCAGTAAGTTTAAGACTTGAAGCCTTGTTGGATGTCTTGACCTGTCTGAGCAAATTGGGAAATAATGGAAGCCAAGGACAGCATGTCCTTTGTACTTACCAGAAGCACTGATGGCAACACGTCCTGGGGTTTTCAAGGTGAACAAGGCAGGAGCCAGGCATGAGCACATCCTTAGTCTTCTCTCTCTGAAAAGATGCCTTCAGCTTTTGAAAAGAAGACAACTCTTCCAAGGACTAATTTATTTAAAGTTTTATATCCTACTTTAAAAATGAAAATTAAGCATAACTTGCTGTCCAGGAGATTCTAAATTTTGCCTAAGTCTAATTGCAATAAAAAAATGTTCTTATTAGACTGGGTCAGGTTTTCTGGGACCTGAACCCAATCAGAATGTTCTACAATGTTTAAGACACCTGGATGAGGAAGAAACTTCAGCTGTTAGTTTGGGCTATTTATGAACCCCTGGACAGCAGATAGTGCTGCTGGAAGGGGTACTTTGGACAACAATCTGATTACCCCATGCAGGCCTATCTTCTGAAAGGAAAAATCATTGCATTTTAGGGTAGAAGCAATTTAGAAATAAAAGGATTCAGCCACCTTGGTTTCCATGAGCCATATTGTGGTGTCTTAAGTGCCATTTTTCCTAGTTAATTATGGGGACTTTAAAGAAAACACAAAATCATAAAGAACATGTATTACACCAGATGGTATGGTCTTATTCATGTAGTTTACTCATGAGTAGAAAAAAAAATATCTTTGTTCTGGTACTATATAAGAATGTCTCAGTAGCAGTAAAGTCATCAACTCCAAGAAATGTTTAATTATTTCTCCATTTAGTTGAGTGGTTAGGCACACTACAGCCTATTTCTATACACTTGACTGCTCCACTATTGGGAAACAATTTTTTTTAAAAAAGGTTTTTTCTCCCTGGTGCTTATTTCACTAAGCTATTATATTAAACATTCCCTTTGTCATATCTCTGCTGTCAGGTGATGGTAAAATAATAAAACTGCCTTGTGTAATTCAGCAAAAAAATGTAATCCATTTATGTTTGACTGAAGAGTCTTTAGAATAAATCAACAAGACATGCTACATGTGTAATTATTTCAGGAAACAAAGTGGCCTTAAATACTGTTTTTTCCATTTATCCTCTTTCCTGTTCAATTTCAGTTGTTTCCAAGTTTCAAGAACTGGCAGGAGTAAACAGTTAAGTGCCTCCATACAGGGTTATGGTCTTATTGGAACTCTCATAACTAGTGTATAGGAAGGTTCCCAACTACTGATCTGTTGCTAATGGTTGTGACCCAGAGGAGTGTTACAACAAGATTTATATGTATATGTATATACACACATATTTTATATATATATATATATATACACACACACATTTTTCAGCTTTGCTGAAGATATTAATGGCACTTGTGATGTGATGAAGGGAGAATATACTATGTGCTGCTTTCCGTAATGGCTGAGATAAATGACCATTACTCAGTCCTCAAATGCAAACCATCCCAATCTGAAAGCAGCTCTGCAGAAGAGGAATGTGCACCTAATTTTGGGGTAAAGAATTATGCAGAATGTGTCCAAGACACCTGCAGAAAATTGAAGACTTTACTTCTCTGTATGTGAAATTCTCATGAGGTAATTACCCTCAGTGTCAGACATAATACCGCTCCCATTAGACAGAACACATTGAGGGAAAATTGAATAGACTTTTTGTCGGGAGTGCTCCTAGGGATTAATAGGGCTGTCTAAAGCAGTAATTGGAAGGTTTTCCCCCACTTTGCATGCAGCCATCCTCACTTGTGTCTTTCAGGTTTATTATTAGGCCATTGTCATTCTATTTACCATGGAGGCACAAGCTTCTTCGTTGTTAACATCTCCTGCCAGCACCTTTGTTTCTTTGGAACGAGCTGCTGCCTTTAACCACTTCCCTTTTTGTGCTGGCCTTGCCTTGCCTCCCTTTATGTCTCTCCATGGTCACAGTGCCAAGAACTGGCAGGAAAGGGGCTCCTTTTCCATGCATCGCAAAGATGAAAGTGACTAAATAGGGCTTGATCAGCTAAAGCATCTCACTTTGTTCCAGGGCTCTTTCATCCTTCAGGGAACTTCCTCAGCAGGGAAGGAGCTGAGAGCTAATCTTTCTGTGTTTTGGCATCTGTAACACCAATATCCAGTTTATAGATCTATACAGCAAGTGGTCTCTTTATTTGGGTTTTTAGTATGTCACTAATTATTGCATAAGATTTCTGAGCTAAAAGGAGATTCAGAAATCTGTCTCATATTATTTTCTCTGCTTCTTTAGCATATGGGGCCATGTTAATGGATTCATACTAAATTGCCACGAGTTGTATTTTATCAGTAACAATGTTCTGGTTTAGGTTAAACTAAAAGTGAACTTAAAAGTACTGGATGTGCAATCAGATTTTTGTATATCAGAATGACTCATTCAGGTGTGAGAGGTGTGTGTGTGTGTGTGTGTGTGTGTGTGTGTGTGTCGTCAGGAGGAGAGAGGGGGTTGGGATGGGAAATGAGGAAGAAGAATATTTATGTGGGCTAATGATTTTGAGATTCTCCATCGTAGATATTGTACTTAAAGCTAGAAACTTTACTTTATAAACTCTGCCTTTCAGTGCACCTTTGAACGCTTATGTATTCAATGAGAAATACCAGAATGAAAAATTTTCTGCCAAGGACAAGGACCATTACAATTAATTGTGCTGAAATCGTTTGATAAGAACGAAGAGATACCACCTGTCCCTTCATTTTATTCCTGTCCATCATTCTTTATTCCTATGGGTCAATTTTGTGACTAAGTAATACCATTTCGAACCACTGTGAATGGATTTTGGGTTGACTCTTTAAAAACAACTAGATGATTTAGAGGATTAGCACTGCTGAAATGTAAATTTTAATATATTTGTTAAATGTAAAATATACTCCCTTTTCTATTTAGAGGAACTCAAAGAAATCAAATGTTTGATTCTGGTCAATTCTCATTATCTTCTACTTGTGTGTTTCTTATGCTTCTTACTAGAATATAAAGTCCTTAAAGATAGATACTGTCTGATGTCACTTTTGCATATCTCCGTCTTTCTTAACACAGCAAACTTTCAATAAATACCTGTTACATAGAAACCTTTAGGGTAAATATGATGGTTTTCACTAAATGACATATCAGCAGGTATGTGGATAGCATTTCTAATTTAGAGAGGGGTTTGCCTACTTTCATTTTTTTTTTTAACATTTTTATTGGACTATAATTGCTTCACAATGGTGTGTTAGTTTCTGCTTTATAACAAAGTGAATCAGCTATATATATACATACATCCCCATATCTCCTCCCTCTTGCGTCTCCCTCCCTCCCACCCTCCCTATCCCACCCCTCTAGGTGGTCACAAAGCACCGAGCTGATCTCCCTGTGCTATGTGGCTGCTTCCCACTAGTTATCTATTTTACATTTGGTAGTGTATATATGTCCATGCCACTCTCTCACTTCGTCCCAGCTTACCCTTACCCCTCCCCGTGTCCTCAAGTCCATTCTCTATGTCTGCATCTTTATTCCTTTCCTGCTCCTAGGTTCTTCAGAACCTTTTTTTTTTTTTTTTTTTTTAGATTCCATATATATGTGTTAGCATACGGTATTTGTTTTGTTTTTCTCTTTCTGACTTACTGCACTCCGTATGACAGACTCTAGGCCCAACCACCTCTCTACAAATAACTCAATTTCGTTTCTTTTTATGGCAGAGTAATATTCCATTGTATATATGTGCCACATCTTCTTCATCCATTCATCTGTTGGTGGACACTTAGGTTGCTTCCAAGTCCTGGCTATTGTAAATAGGGCTGCAATAAACATTGTGGTACCTGACTCTTTGAATTATGGTTTTCTCAGGGTATATGACAAGTAGTGGGATTGCTGGGTCATATAGTAGTTCTATTTTTAGTTTTCTAAGGAACCTCCCTACTGTTCTCCATAGTGGCTGTATCAATTTACATTCCCACCACCAGTGCAAGAGGGTTCCCTTTTCTCCACACCCTCTCCAGCATTTATTATTTGTAGATTTTTTGATGATGGCCATTCTGACTGGTGTGAGGTGATACCTCATTGAAGATTTGATTTCCATTTCTCTAATGATTTGTGATGTTGACCATCCTTTCATGTGTTTGTTGACAATCTGTATATCTTCTTTGGAGAAATGTCTATTTAGGTCTTCTGCCCATTTTTGGATTGCGTTGTTTGTTTTTTTGTTATTGAGCTGCATGAGCTGCTTGTAAATTTCTCAGATTAATCCTTTGTCAGTTGCTTCATTTGCAAATATTTTCTCCCATTCTGAGGGTTGTCTTTTCGTCTTGTTTATGGTTTCCTTTGCTGTGCAAAACCTTTTAAGTTTCATTAGGTGCCATTTCTTCATTTTTGTTTTTATTTCCATTTCTCTAGGAGGTGGGTCAAAAAGGATCCTGCTGTGATTAATGTCATAGAGTGTTCTCCCTATGTTTTCCTCTAAGAGTTTTATACTGTCTGGCCTTACATTTAGGTCTTTAATCCATTTTAAGTTTATTTTTGTGTATGGTGTTAGGGAGTGTTCTAATTTCATTCTTTTATGTGTAGCTGTCCACTTTTCCCAGCACCACTTCTTGAAGAGGCTGTCTTTTCTCCATTGTATGTTCTTGCCTCCTTTATCAAAAATAAGGTGATGATATGTGCGTGGGTTTATCTCTGGGCTGTCTTATCCTGTTCCATTGATCTATATTTCTGTTTTTGTGCCAGTACCATACTGCCTTGATTACTGTAGCTTTGTAGTATAGTCTGAAGTCTGGGGGCCTGATTCCTCCAGCTCCGTTTTTCTTTCTCATGATCACTTTGGCTATTTGGGGTATTTTGTGTTTCCTTACAAATTGTGAAATTTTTTGTTCTAGTTGTGTGAAAAATGCCATTGGTAGTTTGACAAGGATTGTATTGAATCTGTAGATTGCTTTGGGTAGTCTAGTCATTTTCACAATGTTGATTCTTCCATTCCAAGAACATGGTATATCTCTCCATCTGTTTGCTTTAATTTCTTTCATCAGTGTCTTAAAGTTTTCTGCATATAGGTCTTTTGTCTCCTTTGGTAGGTTTATTCCTAGGTATTTTATTCTTTTTGTTGCAATGGTAAAGGGAGTGTTTTCTTAATTTCACTTTCAGATTTTTCATCATTAGTGTATAGGAATGCAAGAGATTTCTGTGCATTAATTTTGTATCCTGCTACTTTACCAAATTCATGGATTAGCTCTAGTAGTTTTCTGGTAGCATCTTTAGGATTCTCTATGTATAGTATCATGTCATCTGCAAACAGTGACAGCTTTACTTCTTCTCTTCTGATTTGGATTCCTTTTATTTATTTTTCTTCTCTGATTGCTATGGCTAAAAATTCCAAAACTATGTTAAATGATAGAGGTTAGAGTGGACAACCTTCTCTTGTTCCTGATCTTAGAGGAAATGGTTTCAGTTTTTCATCATTGAGAACGATGTTGGCTGTGGGTTTGTCATATATGGCCTTTATTATGTTGAGGTAAGTTCACTCTATGCCTACTTTCCGGAGGGTTTTTATCATAAATGGATGTTGAATTTTGTCGAAAGTGTTTTCTGCATCTATTGAGATGATCATATAGTTTTTCTCCTTCAATTTGTTAATATGGTTTTTCACTTTGATTGATTTGCATATATTGAAGAATCCTTGCATTCCTGGGATAAACTCCACTTGATCATGGTGTATGATCCTTTTAGTGTGCTGTTGGATTCTGTTTGCTAGTATTTTGTTGAGGATTTTTGCATCTATGTTCATCAATGATATTGTCCTGTAGTGTTCTTTTTTGTGGCATCTTTTGTTTTGGTATCAGGGTGATGGTGGCCTCATAGAATGAGTTTGGGAGTGTTCCACCCTCTGCTATATTTTGGAAGAGTTTCAGAAGGATAGGTGTTAGCTCTTCTGTAAATGTTTGAGAGAATTCACCTGTGAAGCTGTCTGGTCCTGGGCTTTTGTTTGTTGGAAGATTGTTAATCACAGTCTCAATTTCAGTGCTTGTGATTGGTCTGTTTATATTTTCTATTTCTTCCTGATTCAGTCTCGGAAGGTTGTGCTTTTGTTTGTTGGAAGATTGTTAATCACAGTCTCAATTTCAGTGCTTGTGATTGGTCTGTTTATATTTTCTATTTCTTCCTGATTCAGTCTCGGAAGGTTGTGGCCTCATAGAATGAGTTTGGGAGTGTTCCACCCTCTGCTATATTTTGGAAGAGTTTCAGAAGGATAGGTGTTAGCTCTTCTGTAAATGTTTGAGAGAATTCACCTGTGAAGCTGTCTGGTCCTGGGCTTTTGTTTGTTGGAAGATTGTTAATCACAGTCTCAATTTCAGTGCTTGTGATTGGTCTGTTTATATTTTCTATTTCTTCCTGATTCAGTCTCGGAAGGTTGTGCTTTTCTAAAAATTTGTCCGTTTCTTCCAGGTTGTCCATTTTATTGGCATAGAGTCCCTTGTAGTAATCTCTCATGATCCTTTGTATTTCTGCAGTGTCAGTTGTTACTTCTCCTTTTTCATTTCTAATTCTATTGATTTGAGTCTTCTCCCTTTTTTTCTTGATGAGTCTGGCTAATGGTTTATCAATTTTGTTTATCTTCTCAAAGAACTAGCTTTTAGTTTTACTGATCTTTGCTATTGTTTCCTTCACCTCTTTTTCATTTATTTTTGATCTAATTTTTATGATTTCTTTCCTTCTGCTAACTTTGGGGTTTTTTTGTTCTTCTTTCTCTAATTGCTTTAGGTGTAAGGTTAGGTTGTTTATTTGAGATGTTTCTTGTTTCTTAAGGTAGTATTGTATTGCTATAAACTTCCCTCTTAGAACTGCTTTTGCTGCATCCCATAGGTTTTGGGTCGTCATGGTTTCATTGTCATTTGTTTCTAGATATTTTTGATTTCATCTTTGATTTCTTCAGTGATCTCTTGGGTACTTAGTAGTGTATTGTTTAGCCTCCATGTGTTTGTATTTTTTTCAGATTTTTTCCTTTAATTTATATCTAGTCTCATAGTGTTGTGGTAGGAAAAGATACTTGATATGATTTCAACTTTCTTAAATTTACCAAGGCTTGATTTGTGACCCAAGATATGATCTATCCTGGAGAATGTTCCATGAGCACTTGAGAAGAAAGTGTATTCTGTTGTTTTTGGATGGAATGTCCTATAAATATCAATTAAGTCCATCTTGTTTAATGTATAATTTAAAGTTTGTGTTTCCTTATTTATCTTCATTTTGGATGATTGTCCATTGGTGAAAGTGGGGTGTTAATGTCCCCTACTATGATTGTGTTACTGTCGATTTCCCCTTTTATGGCTGTTAGCATTTGCCTTATGTATTGAGGTGCTCCTATGTTGGGTGCATAAATAATTACAATTATTATATCTTCTTCTTCAATTGATCCCTTGATCTTTTTGTAGTGTCCTTCTTTGTCTCGTGTAATAGTCTTTGTTTTAAAGTCTATTTTATCTGATATGAGAATTGCTACTCCAGCTTTCTTTTGATTTCATTTTCATGGAGTATCTTTTTCCACCCTGTCACTTTCAGTCTGTATGTGTCCCTAGGTCTGAAGTGGGTCTCTTGTAGACAGCATATGTACGGGTACTGTTTTTTTATCCATTCAGCCAGTCTATGTCTTTTGGTTGGAGCATTTAATCCATTTACATTTAAGGTAGTTATCAATATGTATGTTCCTATTACCATTTTCTTAATTGTTTTGGGTTTGTTATTGTAGGTCTTTTCCTTCTCTTGTGTTTCCTGCCTAGAGAAGTTGCTTTAGCATTTGTTGTAAAGCTGGTTAGGTGGTGCTGAATTCTCTTAGCTTTTGCTTGTGTGTAAAGGTTTTAGTTTCTCTGTCAAATCTGAATGAGATCCTTGCTGGGTAGAGTAATCTTGGTTGTAGGTTTTTCCTTTTCATCACTTTAAATATGTGCTGGTATTACCTTCTGGCTTGCAGAGTTTCTGCTGAAAGATCAGCTGTTATCCTTATGGGGATGCCCTTTTATGTTATTTTTTGTTTTTCCCTTGCTGCTTTTAATAATTTTTCTTTGTATTTAATTGTTGATAGTTTGATTAATATATGTCTAGGCATGTTTCTCCTTGGATTTATCCTGTATGGGACTCTCTGCACTTCCTGGACTTGACTGACTATTTCCTTTCCCATATTACGGAATTTTTCAACTATAATCTCTTCAAATATTTTCTCAGTCCCTTTCTTTTTCTCTTCCTCATCTGCGACCCTTATAATTAAAATGTTGGTGCATTTAATGTTGTCCCAGAGGTCTCTAAGACTGTCCTTAATTCTTTTCATTCTGTTTTCTTTATTCTGCTCTGCAGTAGTTATTTCCACTATTTTATCTTCCATGTCACTTATATGTTCTTCTGCCTTAGTTATTCTGCTATTGATTCCTTCTAGAGAATTTTTAATTTCATTTGTTGTGTTGTTCATCATTGTTTGTTTGCTCTTTAGTTCTTCTAGGTCCTTGTTGAACGTTTCTTATATTTTCTCCATTCTATTTCCAAGATTGTGGATCATCTTTACTATCATTATTCTGAATCATTTTTCAGGTAGACTGCCTATTTCCTCTTCATTTGTTTGGCCTGGTGGGTTTTTACCTTGCTCCTTCATCTGCTATGTGTTTCTCTGTCTTCTCATTTTGCTTCACTTACTGTGTTTGGAGTCTCCTTTTTGCAGGCTGCAGGTTCGTAGTTCCCATTGTTTTTGTTGTCTGCCCCCAGTGGGTAAGGTTGGTTCAGTGGGTTGTGTAGGCTTCCTGGTGGAGGGGACCGGTGCCTGTGTTCTGTTGGATGAGGCTGGATCTTGTCTTTCTGGTGGGCAGGACCGCACCCAATGTTGTGTTTTGGGGGTGTTGTGACCTTAATATGGTTTTAGGCAGCCTCTCTGCTAATGGGTGGGGTTGTGTTCCTGTTTTGCTAGTTGTTTGGCATAGGGTGTCCCACACTGTAGCTTGCTGGTCGTTGAGTGGAGCTGGGTCTTAGCATTGAGATGGAGATCTCTGGGCGAGCTCTTGTCATCTGATATTATTTGGAGCTGGGAGGTCTGTGGTGGACCAATGTCCTGAACTCGGATTTCCCACCTCAGAGGCACAGGCCTGACACCCAGCCAGAGCACCAAGACCCTGTCAGCCACACAGCTCAGAAGGAAAGGGAGAAGGAAGGAAGGAAGGAAGGAAGGAAAGAAGGAAGGAAAGAAAGAAAGAAAGAAAGATAGAAAGAAAGAAAGAAAAGGAAGGAAGGAAGAAAGAAAGAAAAAAGAGAAAGGAAGGAAGGAAGAAGGAAAGGAGGAAAGAAAGGAAGGAAGGAAGAAAAGAAAGTTATTAAAATAAAAAATTTTTTTAAAGTATTAAAAATAAAAAACGTTAAAAAGTAATTAAAACAAAGAAAGAAAGAAGAGAGCGACTAAACCAAAAAACAAATCCACCAGTGATAACAAGCACTAGAAACTATACTAAAAAAAAAACCCCCAAAAACGACAGACAAAACCCTAGGACAAATGGTAAACACAAAGCTATACAGAAAGAATCACACAAAGTCCACCACCTCTATTTTGGGATGATTTATTGTCTATTCAGGTATTCCAGAGATGCAGGGTACATCAAGTTGACTGTGGAGATTTAATCCACTGCTCCTGAGGCTGCTGGGAGAGATTTCCCTTCCTCTTTTTTGTTCCCACAGCTCCTGGGGTTCATGGCCCCTCCTCTGTGTGTAGGTCACCTGAGGGCATCTGTTCTTCGCTCAGACAGAACGGGGTGAAAGGAGCAGCTGATTCGGGGGCTCTGGCTCACTCAGGCCGGGGGGAGGAAGGGGTACGGATGCAGGGCGAGCCTGCAGTGGCAGAGGCCAGCATGATGTTGCAGCAGCCTGAGGTGCGCCATGCGTTCTCCGGGGGAAGTTGTCCCTGGATCACAGGACCCTGGCAGTGGTGGGCTGCACAAGCTCCTGGGAGGGGAGGTGTGGACAGTGACCTGTGCTCGCACACAGGCTTCCTGGTGGCGGCAGCAGCAGCCTTAGCGTCTCATGCCCGTCTCTGAGGTCTGCGCTGATAGCCGCGGCTTGCACCCATCTCTGGAGCTCTTTTAGGCAGTGCTCTGAATCCCCTCTCCTCGCTCACCCTGAAACAGTGGTCTCTCGCTTCTTCGGCAGCTCCAGACTTTTTCCCGGACTCCCTCCCGGCTAGCTGTGGCACACTAGCCCCCTTCAGGCTGTGTTCACACCGCCAAACCCAGTCCTCTCCCTGGGATCTGACCTCTGAAGCCGGAGCCTCAGCTCCCAGCCACCCCCCGCCCCGGCGGGTGAGCAGACAAGCCTCTCAGGCTGGTGAGTGCTGGTCGGCACCGATCCTCTTTGTGGGAATCTCTCTGCTTTGCTCTCTGCACCCCTGTTGCTGCGCTGTCCTCCGTGGCTCCGAAGCTTCCCCCCCCACCCCCCATCTCCACCAGTGAAGGGGCTTCCTAGTGTGTGGATACTTTTCGTCCTTCACAGCTCCCTCCCACTGGTGCAGGTCCCATCCCTATTCTTTGTCTCAGTTTTTTATTTTTTCTTTTGCCCTACCCATGTACGTGGGGTGTTTCTTGCATTTTGGGAGGTCTGAGGTCTTCTGCCAGCGTTCAGTAGGTGTTCTGTAGGAGTTGTTCCACATGTAGATGTATGTCTGATGTATTTGTGGGGAGGAAGGTGATCTCCACGTCTTACTCTTCCGCCATCTTGAAGGTCTCTCACCTACTTTCACTTTTAAACCAGACAATTTTTTTTTCTGCTACTAAAGGTAAAGAATAAAATAAAAATAATGACCAAGAAAAATTTTCGTTTTAAATATTGTTCTTGCAAGAATTCCTTTTAAAGTTTAGTAAAATGATCAATCCTTAGTCTGTAATACTTTCCTTGTAGCTAATTTCATATATATAATTACATATGAAATACATGAATATATATGAAATATATATAAACTTAATTTTTTAATTTATTTTTTTATTGAAGTATAGTTGATTTCCTATAATTTAAACATGCATAATATTTATTGGATATTTTCTATGTGTTAGGTACTGTTCTAAGTGGTTTGTATATGAGATAGTTAATAATATTGTTATCCTCATTTCACGGATGGAAAAATTATACTAAAAGCAAATGATCACTTGTATTCTTGGGAAATAATGAGTATACACAGAAAACATACCTTGTCGGAGCAACAGGAAACCACTGTATGTATAATGTATATACAAAGTACCATGATTTACATACACAGTTAAAAGATTAATGATCTAAATCACCAGAAAGACTTAATAAGGGCAGATACTATGCAATCTATTTAAATATTTCAATCTAAATTATCTTTAATTCAATATTTAAATGAATAAACTTCAATTTTCTAAAAATCCTCTTGACTATAGTTTGTGCTGCTAGCCAAATGTAACTCTTGAACAGTTGAAAAGTAGGTAGTACAACTGAGAAAATCAACTTTTAATTTTATATCATCTTGATTAATATAATTTAAATTTTAAAACTGAAAACTGTCTTTCTAAGACAGTATCTCACTTTAACCTTTGTGTAGAATAAGGTAGTATTGTACTTCACACACTGGGAAATTACATTGTTAAACATATTATACATAAACACATATAAACTTTCATATATATGAAATATATTTATATGTGTTTTCATCTGTATAAAGTTTATATATGTATTCAGTACAGTTATGCTCTAGTTAAAGAGAGCCAAACATGAACAGTTAAACTTATAAGACTGATACATCTTTGTTGTAATCAGAGGATTCAACATAGACAGTTCTTGCTATGCATTGAAATATAAATAAATATTTTAAATTTAGACACAGAAGTATAAAGTACATAATACAATGCCTCATGCTTAGTAGGTGCTCAGTAAAAATGGCAGCTGCTATCACTATTCTTGTTATTATTTTTAGGCACATGTGGTCTAGTGGAGCCAACACTGGACTTTAACTTATGTTTAGAATATGTCCTGACTCAATCCTATACTCCCTGTGTGATCCTGGGCCAATTTTTTACTTCTAAAATTAAATTTTTCCACATCTTGTGCTGGTGAAATCATTTGATAAATTATAAAATTATATATAATTGGAGAGTATTATTATTTTGACAGTGTTATTTTCTGGCCTATTTCAAGGCCTATGTCTATAGTATAACCCAGCTACATATGAATCACGTTTACCTGCTTATCTATCCATCTGAATATTCTTCTGATCTGTGGCTAACAGATTTTTAGCAGAACGCACCACTGTGTATTGTGTGAGATATCAGTTATAAAGTTTATGGAACTGAGATTTTCAAAATGGCTGTTTCAAATAAAGGCCTATTCATCAAAGCACCTACATTTTTGAAATTTGGCCCTGCCAACTGAATGCTGGTAGATGATCCAGACTGACAGCTCTCCGAGGTAAAACTCCCTCTTTCTTTTACCGGACATACTACGTTTACCAGGTGGACTTGGCCAGGAGCCTCTGTGCCAACCTGGGTAGGACCACCACAGGCCATGAATGGGCTGTTCAGTCTCCAGACCTCCTTGCTTTCTGCCCACACCCACCCCCAGCTGATTTGAAGCAAAAGCCTATTTAGTGGTGGTGACACCTGTCCACCAAAGAATGATGGAAGACCGTCAGCTCAAGTCTCAAAGATCACTGAATGTCTAGTAGGCTGTGAAAATATTTGATCATGACTCATTCACCACTTGGACTAGGTTCAAAGTGGGGAAACTCATTACTGGTTCCTTCAAATGTTCGGCTACCTACTCTGAATAAAATACATAATACCACCTAAGTATAACATTTATACCCTCTGGGATTTTGGCTCTTTTGCAGGTTGATTATTGTGCACAGCCGCGTAAGTAAGTACTCTTTTATTATGGCACATCTCTCCGTATGTGTTTGTTACATGAGGTTAGTAAAGAGATGAGCAAATTTTAAAGCATATTCATGTTGAAATATTCTTTTCCTTCTGCCTATGTTTGTTACACTAATGAAACATGACTTGTGAAAACAGAGGGTAAACTTTTTCCTTCATGAACAATTACAAAGTGAAGCTAGAAATTTTCCTCTGCTTTTTTTCCTAGAAAAATAGCCATTTTATCTTTATCTGTGTATCCATTTTGAATCTTTAATTCGTTGTATTTTTGGAGGTGACAGAAATACAGTGACACACTGAAGACATTGTGCTGATTTTCTTTAGCACTGTGTTAAATATTTTAGGATCCCCCTTTATCCCCCCTACTTTAACTTGTTTAGAGTTTTTTTTTTAGTAGTGTTTTCCCCTCATGACCAATTTTTGTTAGACTATTTAATTTTTTTCCTAGCTCAGTACAACGTACCCTCTCTTAAGTTGAGGGATTAAAAAAAATCAATCTCTAAATTTTCAAACGGGCAGATAAAGTCTATTGGTTAAATTTTTCTCATCAAATATTCCATATCTTTTAAAGCATACAGTATTTCCTTGAAAATATTTAGAAAATACATCATACAAAAGACTATATAAATTCATATGTAGTAGAAATTATAAAAATTAAAATAACACCCATGTACCCATCATCTAGCTTAAGAAATAAAACATATGCCAGTGTTACCCCTCCCAGATCACATTCTTTTCCCCTTCTGTATTTTGTGTCTAACTACATGTATATGCCATAACAGTGTGTTCAGTTTACTGGTTTGAACTTTATGAAAATGGAATTGTATTATATGATGTGCATATTCCATGCCTTATATCTTTTGTTCAACTGATTATTCTAGATCCACTTTCGTTGCTATGTATGTTACTATACTATATCATTCATTGTCCTTGCTGAAAAGAATGTCAATATATGACTATACCACAATTTATTTCTCCACTCCACGTGGCTCACATAACCACATAACAACAATACCTTAACGCGTTTGTTGAGCATTTGTTTTGATAAACATTTGTAATTGTTGTCAGGAACAATGCTGCTATGCATGTTCTTATACAAGTCTTCCAGTGCATAGATGTAAGATTTTCTCTTAGGAGTACAATTACAGAGTTGCTGCGTATACATATCCTCGACTTTAAATGCCAGATATTTTACACACACACCAGCAGTGGCTAAGTGGACAAGCCTTGTTTTTCCACATTTTTGCTAAAATTGACATTGACTCGATTTCAAATTTTTACCTGAAATTCTACCGTGTGGTTTTAAATTATGTTTCCTGATTACCAGCAAGGATGAACATGTTTTCATGTTTATGATCCATTTGTTTCCTCTTTCATAAAATGCTTGTTTGTGTCTATTGCAAGCTTTATTTGGGTTATTTGTCTTTTTCCTTTTGATTAATAAGAACTTTTACATATCCTGAATACTAACCCTTGTTCACAGGTGCTGCAAATGTTTTCTTCCAGGCAACAGCTTATCTCTTTATTCTCTTCATGGTGTATTTTAAAGGACAGAAGTTCTTCATTTTAATGTAACTGTACTTATTATTTTCTGTATGACTCTATGTTTTGTATCTTATTAGTAGATCTTTTCCTACTCCAAGCTCATTAAGATGCTATCCTAATTGTCGAATTAAAGGTTTATAGATTTTTATTTTACAAAAGTAAAGTACTTAACATATCTGGAATTTATAATTTGTGTAGAGTGTGAGGTAAGGATCCTGTTTTTTTCTTTTTTCTTTTCAAATGAATAACAACTCTCCCAGCATCTTTATTGAACAGTCAGTCCTTCCCGCACCAGTCTGCAGTGTCAGCTGAGTTAGAAGTCATTTATATATAGTGGATTTATTTCTATTCTATCTCTATTCATTCATATTCTTTATCCATCTTTATACCTATATCTGTGGTATTTACGAGTCTCAATATTTGGCAAGGCAAGTCATCCCACTTTTTAAAAACTTTTTATATTTTTAGGCATGTTTTTGTTGTTTCTAGGCCTTTATAATGCTATATGGATTTTAGAATTAGCTTGTTATATTCTATTAAAAAGTTCTATTTGGTTTTTGACTGGAATTTCATTAATCTATAGCTCAACTTGGGAGAATTTGCATCTTAACAATTCTTGGTATCCCTATTAAAAGACATGATATGCCTTTCCAAATAGAGAGGATTTAAAAAAAAAATCTTTCAGTGAGGATTTACATTTTTCTTCACACACATTTTGCAGACTTTTTGTTAGATTTACTCTTTTATTTATTTATTTATTTTTGGCTGTGTTGGGTCTTCGTTTCTGTGAGAGGGCTTTCTCTAGTTGCGGCAAGCGGGGGCCACTCTTCATCGCGGTGCGCGGGCCTCTCACTATCGCAGCCTCTCTTGTTGCGGAGCACAGGCTCAGTAGTTGTGGCTCACGGGCCTAGTTGCTCCACAGCATGTGGGATCTTCCCAGACCAGGGCTCGAACCCGTGTTCCCTGCATTGGCAGGCAGATTCTCAACCACTGCACCACCAGGGAAGCCCAGATTTACTCTTTTATGTTCCTTTTTATGGTTTAAAACTATCTTTATATATATTTTTAAATTGGCACATATTATAAACAGTCAAAAAGTGCACAAAACATAAAATTCAGCTTAATTCTTTGAAATGCATGAAGAAATAATTAAGAGAGCATGAAGAAATAATTAAGTGTTAATATTTATCTGGGAAAATTAGGAGGGCAATTACACATTTAACAAGATCAAGCATATAGCAAAAAAGAGCAGCTGTAATAAAGGGAGAAAGGTTTGGGGATTTAGTGCTTCCACAATCACTATTTTATCTTGGTCATTCCTGACCTCCTTTTCAAAATAGCAATTCAGCTAAATCCTCACTTTTAAAAGAAACTGTTTTGTTAGGAATAGGCATTGTTTGGTTTTGATTATGAGCTGTCTGTTTTTCCTGCAATAATATTCGTATAAAATTTCCGCCTGTGTCATGCTGGGCATTCACCACCTCTGCTTCTGTCTACCTCTGATTGGTAATAACCAGTACTGAGGCAACTGTAAATATCCTCTAGATCAGTGGTAAGCAAACTTTATCTGTAAAAGGCCAGATAGTGAATGTTTTTAGCTTTGTGGGCCCTAGGGTGCCTTTGCAACTACTCAACTCTGACTTGGTAGTGGGAAAGCAGTCATAGATGCTATGTAAATAAGTGGGCGTGGCTGTGTAGCAATAAAAGTGTGTTTACAAAAACTAGTTGAGGGATATGTTAACCCATGGGCCATAGTTTTGCAACCCCAGCTCTAGAGGAAATATTGAAGGGAGGGGGAAAGTCTATGAGAGTAAGACTAGATTAGAGCTCAGCTCTATATTTAGGCATTTTTCTCGTTTTATAAAGAACAGGTGAAGATGAGCAGCAGAGCCTATACTAGTGAGAAGAGGAGGAAGGCAACTGTGCCTTCAGTCTCTATTCTGCACTGGAAAGCAATTTCACTGAACACGTTCCTTTGCATTTCCAACCTCAATGGTGACGCCTTCGACTTTCAGTTTGAAAAGCAACTGATTTAGAAAAATAGTTTCTCTGGAATAATGGTTTCAATATTTATTTTACACGAGCAAGATATGTTTGAGATAAATTTGGGCTACTTCCAAGGTAGCTCTAGGGACTTCTGTGGTATATCTGTAAGTGTTTACAAGGCAGAGTTTGCAGATTACTTTTAAACCAGGAATAGTTTGGTAACTGAATGCTTCCTCATTGAAAGGGCAGTGGATTTCTTCAAGAAAAAACAAGCACACTAAGAACAGTCTGACCACTTCAACAGAATTTAATAAGTTCCAGGATATATGGCAAGTGTGGGTATGGCAAAGAAAGCAGCCGTTTTTCTGCCATATGCTTCCACCCACGTGCTATATGTGTATGTCTCAATAATGTGCCATCAGCACTATAATCTAGTTTGGGAAAGAAATGTCAATAAGAAAACTTAAGCTAAATTCATATTTTACGCTGTAACATATTTTCGAAAAACTCTATGCCATGGTTTCTCTTGATGCAACAAGAATTAACCTATTTCATTCAAGTTTTATGTTTGGCAATGTACTGGGACATTTTTCCAGCATTGTTATACCCTACCCATTTGGGTTACATGACAGCCTATATAAGAAACTTGTCCCTTTCAAAAAAGTGCTTCATAAGTCTTCAGGGGAACATCATTGGAAACTGGGAGTTGTGTAGACTCAAGACTTTAAAACAGTGAGAAAAAAATTATAATAACATTTTTTATATTGACTTTATTTTTTAGGGCAGTTTAAGGTTCAAGAACAGCGGCTTTTAAAATTTTAGGGTCATGAGGTGAGCTTGTGTAGATGCTTGGGATTTGCCTCTAGAAATTATGATTGTGTAAATATGAAGAGGTGCCCAAGAATCTCCTTTTAGTCATCATTGTAGATAATTCTGAAGTAGTTGGTCCAGAGACTTCACTTTGAGAACACTGCTCTTAAAGTTTACTTCTTTTTGTGTCTCATGGGTCTGTAGCAAATAGCTCATTGGGATAGAAATTGTATTTCACCTTTGGGTTGCCTCCAAAGTGTTCTCTGGTGTATGAAAAATTTTATGATTTGAATTGTGCACTTCATTCAGCAAGACCCTACTGGCTCACACATTCAACAATAATACCATGGAAGCTACAATAAAGAGGCAGATGCTTGGATCCTGCTGTTCATGGGATAGAAATGATCGTATTCAGCAGCAAAATCCAGAGAGACTGGATGAAACCTAATCAGTCAAGTCAGTTTCCAGAAATATAATCCATCCTAAGAATGAAGAACAATACTATGCAACTCATTAAAATCATTACATCAGTCTAGCATTTAAAGAAGAGATTTTTATGTTTCTGCCTTGTTTTATATATAGTCAGACCACTTAATCCTATAATTCTCTCCTCTGACTGCCAAGACAACACACTAAGAATGAATTGAAATGACATTTCATGAGCTTTACCCTTGAAATGATTAAGCATATTTGGTGATAAAAGCTGAATTATTAATAAACAAATAGTCTGGAGACATACACTATTGTTTTGTGGTTGAAGAGCTGGAGTTATTTCCCCTAAAAGCTCCCTTTTATTCTTTGAGTAACTGTTCAGTACATATTTAAAAGAAATGTAGCTCATCAAGTTGTAGTTTCAGATGACTTTCTTCCTTCTCCCTCCTCCTCCCCCTCTTCTCTTTCTCTCCCTCTTTCCTTTTTCTCACCTTTTCTTCTTTCAAATGTACACACTTAAGGAACAGCTTTATTAGCTTTTATAATGACATGGGCTAGTGAAGTTTTTTTCTTTAATTTTGATACTCTTATTGATTAACATAATTTTGAACCACTATTTTAATTTCTTAATGACTATTTTGTCTACTTTTATCAAGAGCAAGATGACACTGGCTCTACACCTAAAGGTACATTAACAATTAAAATAATATAGAAATCTTAGCTTATTCTAAAGTACTAATAGGTAAGCGCAAACATTCCTATCTTTTATAAGAGATTATATTAATTTAAACTCACGTGTTTTGAAATTGAATTGTATAGGTTTGTTTAAATCACCACTATATTCCTGAGGAGGAATATAGCATGTGCCAGAGAAGAAGCCCCTTTCCGGAGTTTTATGTTGACTTTAATGGCGCCTGACCCTCTGGTGAATAACTGCTCGTAAAATAAGTTGTTGACACTAGTGAAGAGAGTACACTCTTTCATGGCTCTGGCAAGCTCCATAACTTACATCTGATCTGTCTTAAAACTGAGTCTCTGTTACACTGTCACAACATTGGTCACTTATTATTATTTTTATCTCCTTAACAACATGTAGAAAATATTTAATTGCACAGCATGCTAAAAAGGATACAGTAATTTCATTTTGGCAGCACAGGCAGTTTGTGCTAATGTAGATGCAAACCATAAGAACATGTGTCAATTCCTGTTTGTTAATAAGAACCTCAGCCCTTGCTGATGCTCTCAGGAGACCAACACGTGCTATCCTCAGAACCTGCTTTGTGGCTCCTACCTCCCTCGTGTAGGTTTTGATGTACAGCCTAACTATGAGTTTGAAGTTCTTCTAGTAATTTGTTGTCAAAGAGATACCAGGAGGAAGATAATGTTTAGATGAAGAAAACTGAGCTTGCAGAGAAACAGCTGAATATTGTTGGAGTCACCTTATTGGAATTGTATTGACTTAATGAAATTAACATTAACCTCCAGGTAGAGCAAAGGGTAATAGACTAGGAACAAGAGACCTGGCAGTGTCACTGAATGACCAGGGCAAGTCATTTAATCTCTCTGAACTTTATTTTTCCTGTCTGTAACTTGAAATAATAAAATGGATTTTTGTTCAATAAAATGAGATAATCTGCCTTATGGTGTATTGTGAAGTATAAAGTGCTACATAATGTGTGGAGTTACTGCTCTTGGTGTTGAATTTATATCTGTTAGATTAAGGATATGTGAATTGGAAACATTAGTCTAAGAATTGACTGGTTTCCAATGAGTGAATGGTGTACTAGTATATTTTCAGCAAAAATCTCTTTTGTCTATTGGCCTCTAGAATGTAATTTCAGCACAATCTTTTTCTTACCATAGAATACCCAGCAGTATGGTAATGTGAATACTTTATGATCAGATGGGTTATGACTAGAATATTCTTTTCTCTGTATCAACCAAGTCATAACAGTGGAAAAACCCATCAGTTTGATTTGATTTTTATGATCCTGTTTCTTTGTCCCTCACATCACATTCCCAGAAAATGTTTGTTCGTCTGGTTGGTTGAAACAATAGCCGCATTCAGCTATCAGAGCTTCTGAAGTATCAAGGATAAAGTGCACTCAATGGCCTTGTAAACAGTGATTAAAACACTAATTAGTTCATAGAACCTTAACAAGAGATGATAAAACTATGAACTTCTCTTCCTTTCTTAGCCTATTCCAGGTGAAAAATGAGTAGTTCAGAATTTGAGAGGTAGGGGAGAGAAGAAAGGTGTATGTGCTTTGAAAAAGCTCCCCTGATATCAGGGTGGTGCTCTTATTGTCATTTTCCCCTTCTCCTTCTTTTTATTGTTCCTCTGTTCTGTGGCTATATTTCTATTTCAAAAAGTTTATTAAAAATAAGTTTTTATCATAGATAATGATATTCTCTCCAGTGGGAAACAAATGAGAAATATGATAAGTGTATAAGAAACTGAAAATTGTTGCAACCTTGGTTTAGTACACAGATACATAAGCAGGTAAATAAGTTCCTTCTATTAAACTATATTTGTAGCTTTCATTTTGCTGGGATGAGGTCAAAGATGAGAAATGTTAATGCCTGTGTTATTAAAAACAGATTATTAAGGAAGAGACACAAGGAATGTGGATTTTGGCAGGATATTGTATATGACAGTTTCAGATTCTATGAAATCCCGATGTGCCTTTTTTTATTTCCTTCCATCCCCACACACTTGCAATCAAAAAGCAAGTGGTGTATAAAGCAGAGAATTCACTGGGTACCACGAGGGTTGTGTGGGCTTAGTTTTGTGATTGTGAGTTTTAGGAAAGAGCTTCTGGGACTAGAAGTGTAAAAATGAAAGAAGAAAAAATGGTAGCACTATGGGGAAGGAACCAGAGGTTTTTCATTCCTGTTCATCCCATGTCACTTGGACCACCATATACCCATGCCAATTTCAATGAACACGTATATGTCAAACGTGGATTCTGACAAGGGTTGAGAGTTTAGCAGCATGATGTTGAAAGCAAGATTTATTGCTGAGACACTGATCTGGGAGCTACTGGGGCAGGGACACTTTCTGAATCCCCATAACCATGGATGTATGGATGGGTGTTTTATAAAATGGGATTTTTTCAGAGAATTCTCAGTTTCTGTATTCATTCTATAGATTTGATGTTTGCTTTGTTGTTTATATTCATTGAACCTCTTTGTATACTATGATTTGAAACAAGAGGACAGTGTTGGCTATCAGTAAATTATGTGTTCTGTATGTCTTGTTTTAAGACCAATATGAACTGAATTGAGATAAACTAAGGGGGTGATCAGGCCTCTTACGTCTTATTGTGCAATTCTATAGGAAGGATCTAAGTAATTAATTAATTGTATTTCCTTTTGTTTCAGATCATGTAAAAGTGACTTAAAAAGTTATGTAAAATAGAGCAAATTAGAATATGCTAAAAATATTTACAAAAGAAAAAAGTAAAACCACTGTAGGGAAAAGACATGAAATGGAGAGGTAGTGGGCACAGGACAGAAATGCTTATGTCAAAAGTTACTCAGTTGCTTTGAGTGAGTGCTAAATATGGTTCTAAAATTTCTAGTAGCCAATAAGAAAAAATCATTACTCAATTTCAAGTGTCTGTTAAAGCAGAAAAATCCCTCAGGAGAATTGCTATGTTAGACTTGTAATACAGCAGCAATTAAGGAGCTATTCTGCTTGCTTACTTTAAAAAAGTAAAATACAGTATGTTATAGAACTCTGATCTTCAAAATAATCTAATTTTTTATAGCTTGGAAATCTCTAAATTCACCATGTGAGGCTATGATGCCAAGACAGTAGAGTGGCAGACTCCAAATCCGAAACCCAGAATCTCATCCACGTGTTAATTCTGGGCTTTCTTATCATCATTTGTTAAAAATTAATACCTTTGTTGTATTCTGAAGTGATAAAACTAAAAATTAATTAACATTCAAATATAAAGAAATTGGTTATAGTCATCCAGTGAAGCCTCCTAATACTTTATAATCTCATCTAACCTGGGGTGATATGCAATTTTTTTTTTTTTTTTTAACATTCAGTATTCTTCACCTGGACAGCTTTTTTTCCGCCTGATATTCCATACATTCATTTATGACTCTTTGCAATGAAGGGCTGCATGACATCTGTTTCAAATCACATTTTCCCTAATTCTTATGTATGCCCTCTTGTTCCATCATCTGCATTAAAATTCACAAGGAGACATGATCTATTCCACACCGGATTTCATCTTCTGTACCGCAGATCTATAAAACCTATCTTTACTGCCTTGTTTCACAGGTCTCTTCTGTAAGCATTTGTCTTCTTGGCATTTCTTTCTTTCACCTTTGACCAGAAATCAGGCATAGTTTTGGGTCCTTTTTTTGGCATGTCAATGACTAAAGCATCTTTCTGTAAGGGAGAAGAGCTAATCAAGTTGGCAATCCAAGAGAGGCCTGTGTATTCTCACTTCTCAGATTTGCAGCACCTTCTCATCGTTCTCTCAGTGCCTTTTCTTATTTCTGTGGAGTTTTAAAAATTATTCCCCTGCACAGTGAAGACATCTGGACATTCTGAATACGTGTCTGGTTGTACGTTGTATATGTGTTTTCCTCATAAAAAAAGGCAAATTCCAAGCCTTTTGCTGTGTTCATTCTTATAGGATTGGTAAGATTGAATGGAGTCATTTTTTCCCAGCAAGGTAAACTTTTGGAAATTTTGTTGGAAACATCTGTGTGACATCTCTTCTGTCTCGGAAAGCAGCCTGCTTGTTCAGTGCTGAGGGATTCATTTAATTAAGACAGACAGGAGCCTGCTTTGAATCGCCAAATGGTGCACCTCTGAATTCTCCAGTCTTCTCATAAGAACTCTGGTCCTTGCAGCACATCATTAAAGGATAGAAGATAGAGTTTTACACTTTCAGGGAATATCCTGCTATTTAGATGAGTGGGTTTTGAGATAATAACATAATGAACAACTTTGTGATTTCTATACCCTATTAAGGCTAGTAGATTATTAAATGTACTTAAATAACTTGCTTAGCACCTACTATTTCTATCCAGTATACCTATATTATTTATATCTTCTACTTATAGAAATGATGAATAATATATTGTTCTTGCCTCTGAGTTCACAATCTAATAAGAGAGCTTATTGACCAATTGGAAAACATGAGCTGATTGTTTTAATGTTGATCTTTAGAAAGAGCTTTAGTGTGCAATGGAGGAAAACTATTCAACTATCTACACATAATAATCTTTTACTTCTTTTAATTTTGTTTTCAAATTCTGTGATTTGAAACATGCTTTGTGGGGGAGGATCACCAAATGTTCTGCAGTATCTTTGTTCTTCTTTCCATTTGTTCAAACATCTAAAAATTCCTTTGCATTTGTAGACCCAGTGATTTCTAATTCTTGGACTTAATCCTATTGCAAGTGGGTGGACAGATTAAAAATATTTTGTTTTGGTTTTTCACATTACCTCCAGTTACTGTAGTTACCTAGCAACAATTTTCTGTGTTCTTGACTGGTTATTGGCATAACCTGTAACTGGCACACCAGTTAATGGCAAATTATTATTTGGAATGCCCTCTGGATTGACTGGAGCCTCAAACTATGACCTTTGATGTTGGAAGATGTTTTATATTAGGTTTTTATGCTAGTTAGGAATCATACTATGAGTTATACATTTAGCCATCTTTCTTGGTCCACTCCTGTATTTTACTACTAAATATTTTTAAGAAGAATGTGATTAGAATTTATACCTAGTTTCTAATATGTAATTTTTCCTTTAATATGTTCTCTAAATCTCTACATATAGTTGTGGTCATCTTGCTAACTGGTAGGAAATACCAGGACTATGAGAAATCATGTAAGTGATAATTGGTGGAGTACTGAGATATCGTCAGTATTGAACAGGAGTCGGAAAACTACAGCCTATGAGTCAAATCTGTTCCACCACCAATTTTTGTCAATAACTATTTTTGTGATGCAAACTTACCCATTTGTTTACCTATTGTCTATGACTGATTTTGTACTATGAAGGCAGAGCCTAGTAGTTGCAACAATCACCATATGGCATGCAAAGCCTAAAATAATTAGCATCTGGTCTTTGCAGAAAAGTTTGTTGATCCCTGGTCTTGAGGATCACTCCATTTATTGCTGTGTAACTGCCCAGTGCCATGGTGAAGCCAGAGTTCATTTTGTTTCTCTTACAGAACCTGAACATTTAATTTTCTTCAGCAAATTAGGACATATGAAAATCTCTTGATGTGCCTTACAAAGTCAGTGATTTCATGTAAATCAGTATATTTCAAACTCATTATAGTGAGGAGTTGGCCAACTCTTGATTGATTTAATATTTTGATACTCTTAGTAGGTAATGATGTAATGATATAATTAAGTCATTAATTTTAATGACTTCTCAGGAAAAGGAAGTAAAATCAGTTGAGTGCCTCCTATGATCCAGGCTCTTTGCTAGGTTTCTGTCCCCAGTGGCAGTTAAAATTCAGAAAGTAGCATATCAGCAACGCAGAGAAAATAAAAGCATGCCAGGTTCCAAAGGAGGCATTTCACTTCTCACATTCTCTTCCACCCAGTTTTTATTTTACTGACAAGAAAATTAAATTCAGTAGGGTTTACTAAGTTGATTGGAATTAAGAATCAGAAAGTGGCAGAGGTGACATTTGAAAGTAGATCTGCAGGTTTCCAAAGCCCAAGCTTCTTATGTTAAACCGTATTGCCTAGTATGCCATGTCAAAACATATGGAGTCTTCAAAATAATCTATTTGAGGATTGTGGCCTTAAAAAAAAAAAAAATAGCACTAGGATTTTTCTCAGACGTTAACTATTACAGTACCTTATTAAGCCAATAGATAAGAAGATATTGAGCAGGTCTAATATAATCCCATTTGTATAAGGGGAAAGAAATATCAAAATCATACCCACTTCAAGAAACCTACATAGTTTGACAAGAAAAAGGCTGTCTAGTGTTAAAATCACTCTTGGAGAGAACTTCAAGATGGCAGAGGAGTAAGACATGGAGATCACCTTCCTCCCCACAGATACATCAGAAATACATCTACATGTGGAACAACTCCTACACAACACCTACTGAATGCTGGCAGAAGACCTCAGACTTCCCAAAAGGCAAGAAACTCCCCACGAACCTGGGTAGGGCAAAAGAAAAAAGAAAAAAGAAAAAACAGAGACAAAAGAATAGGAATGGGACCTGCACGTCTGGGAGGGAGCTGGGAAGGAGGAAAAGTTTCCACACACTAAGAAGGCTCTTCACTGGTGGAGGCGGGGGTGGTGGGGGAGAAGCTTTGGAGCCACAGAGGAGAGCGCAGCAACGGGTGCAGAGGGCAAAGCGGAGAGATTCCCGCACAGAGGACTGGTGGCAACCAGCACTCACCAGCCCGAGAGGCTTGTCTGCTCACCCGCCGGGGCGGGCGGGGCTGGGAGCTGAGGCTCGGGCTTCGGAGGTTGGATCCCAGGGAGAGGACTGGGGTTGGCGGCATGAACACAGCCTGAAGGGGGCTAGTGAGCCACAGCTAGCCAGGAGGGAGTCTGGAAGAAAGTCTGGAACTGCCTAAGAGGCAAGAGCCCATTGTTTCGGGGTGCACGAGGAGAGGGGATTCAGAGCGCCGCCTAAATGAGCTCCAGAGACAGGCATGAGCCAAGGCTATCAGTGCGGACACCAGAGATGGGCATGAGATGCTAAGGCTGCCACTACAGCCACCAAGAAGCCTGTGTGCGAGCACAGGTCACTCTCCACACCTCCCCTCCTGGGAGCCTGTGCAGCCCACCACTGCCAGGGTCCCATGATCCAGGGACAATTTCCCCAGAAGAACACATGGTGTGCCTCACACTGTTGCAATGTCATGCTGGGCCACGCAGAGGCAGGGCCAAATCCAAAGCTGAACCCCAGGAATTGTGGGAACAAAGAAGAGAAAGGGAAATCTCTCCCAGCAGCCTCAGGAGCAGTGGATTAAATCCCCACAATCAATTTGATGTACCCTGCATCTCTGGAACACCAGAATAGAAAACGAATCATTCCATAATTGAGATGGTGGGCTTTGGGAGCAACTGTAGACTTGGGGTTTGCTTTCTGCATCTAATTTTTTTCTGGTTTATGTTTATCTTAGTTTAGTATTTAGAGTTTATTATCACTGATAGATTTATTGATTTGGTTGCTCTCTTCCATTTTTGTTTTTATATATAGATATATATATATTTTCCTTTTTCTCTTTTGTGAGTGTGTATGTGTGTATGCTTCTTTGTGTGATTTTGTCTGTATAGCTTTGTTTTACCATTTGTCCTAGGGTTCTGTCCCTTTTTTTTTTTCTTCTTAGTATAGTTTTTAGTGCTTGTTATCATTGGTGGATTTGTTTTTTGGTTTGGTTGCTCTCTTCTTTCTTTCTTTCTTTTTATTACTTTTTCATTTTTTAATTCTTAATAATTTTCTTTATTTTTTATTTTAATAACCTTATTTTCTTCCTTCCTTCCTTCCTTTCTTTCTTCCTTCCTTCCTTTCTTTCTTTCTTTCTTTCTTTCTTTCTTCCTTCCTTCCTTCCTTCCTTTCTTTCTTTCTTCCTTTTTTCTCTGTTTTCTTCTGAGCTGTGTGGCTGACAGGGTCTTGGTGCTCCGGCCGGGTGTCAGGCCTGTGCCTCTGAGGTGAGAGAGCCAAGTTCAGGACGTTGGTCCACCAGAGACCTCCCAGGTCCACGTAATATCAAACAACAAAAGGTCTCCCAGGGATGTCCATCTCAACACTAAGACCCAGCTTCACTCAACGACCAGCAAGCTACAGTGCTGGACACACCATACTAAGCAACTACTAAGACAGGAGCACAACCCCACCCATTAACAGAGAGGCTGCCTAAAATCATAATAAGGTCACAGACACCCCAAAACACAGCACCGGATGCAGTCCTGCCCACCAGAAAGACAAGATCTGGCCTCATCCACCAGAACACAGGCACCAGTCCCCTCCACCCGGAAGCCTACACAGCCCACTGAAACAACCTTACCCACTGGAGGCAGACACCAAAAACAATGGGAACTACGAACCTGCAGCCGGCAAAAGGAGACCCCAAACACAGTAAGTTAAGCAAAATGAGAAGACAGAGAAAAACAGCAGGTGAAGGAGGAAGGTAAAAACCCACCAGGCCAAACAAATGAAGAGGAAATAGGCAGTCTACCTGAAAAAGAATTCAGAGTAATGATAGTAAAGATGATCCAAAATCTTGGAAATAGAATGGAGAAAACACAAGAAATGTTTAACAAGGACCTAGAAGAACTAAAGAGCAAACAAACAATGATGAACAACACAAAAAATGAAACTAAAAATTCTCTAGAAGGAACCAATAGCAGAATAACTGAGGCAGAAAAATGGATAAGTGAGCTGGAAGATAAAATAGTGGAAATAACTTCCGCAGAGCAGAATAAAGAAAAAAGAATGAAAAGATTTGAAGACAGTCTCAGACACCTCTGGAACAACATTAAATGCACCAACGTATGAATTATAGGGGTCCCAGAAGAATAAGAGAAAAAGAAACGGACTGAGAAACTATTTGAAGAGATTATAGTTGAAAACTTCCCTAATATTGGAAAGGAAATAGTCAATCAAGTCCAGGAAATGCAGAGAGTCCCATACAGGATAAATCCAAGGAGAAACACACCAAGACACATATTAAACTATCAACAATTACATACAAAGAAAAAATATTAAAAGCAGCAAGGGAAAAACAAAAAATAACATACAAGGGAATCCCCATAAGGTTAACAGTTGAACTTTCAGCAGAAACTCTGCAAGCCAGAAGAGAGTGGCAGAATATATTTAAAGTGATGAAAGGGAAAAACCTACAACCAAGATTACTCTACCCAGCAAAGGATCTCATTCAGATTCAATGGAGTAAGTAAAACCTTTACACACAAGCAGAAGTTAAGAGAATTCAGCACCACAAAACCAGCTTTACAACAAACGCTAAAGGACCTTCTCTAGGCAGGAAACACAAGAGAAGGAAAAGGTCTACAATAACAAACCCAAAACAATTAAGAAAATGATAATAGGAACATACATATCGATAACTACCTTAAATGTAAATGGATTAAATGCTCCAACCAAAAGACATAGACTGGCCTAATGGATCCAGCATATATACAACACCCATATATATGCTGTCTACAAGAGATCCACTTGAGACCTAGGGACACATACAGACTGAAAGTGAGGGGATGCAAAAAGATATGCCATGCAAATGGAAATCAAAAGAAAGCTAGAGTAGCAATTCTCATATCAGACAAAATAGACTTTAAAATAAAGACTATTACAAGAGACAAAGAAGGACACTACATAATGATCAAGGGATCAACCCAAGAAGAAGGTATAACAATTGTAAATATTTATGCAGCCAACATAGGAACACCTCAGTACATAAGGCAAATTCTAACAGCCATCAAAAGGGAAATAAACAGTAACACAATCATAGTAGGGGATTTTAACACCCCACTTTCACCAATGGACAGATCATACAAAATGAAAATAAATAAGGAAACAGAGCTTTAAATGATACATTAAACAAGACGGCCTTAATTGATATTTATAGGACATTCCATCCAAAAACAACAGAATAAGGAACAAGAGAAGGTTGTCCACTGTCACTGTTATTCAACATAGCTTTGGAAGTTTTAGCCACAGCAGTCAGAGAATAAAACCAAATAAAAGGAATCCAAATTGGAAAAGAAGAAGGAAACATAACATGATACTGTACATAGCTAATCCTAAAGATGCTACCAGAAAACTACTAGAGCTAATCAATGAATTTGGTAAAGTAACAGGAAACAAAACTAATTCACAGAAATCTCTTGCATTCCTATACACTAATGATGAAAAATATGAAAGAGAAATTAAGGAAACACTCCCATTTACCATTGCAACAAAAAGAATAAAATACCTAGGAATAAACCTACCTAAGGAGACAAAAGACCTGTATGCAGAAGACTTTAAGACACTGATGAAAGAAATTAAAGATGATACAAACAGATGGGGAGATATACCATGTTCTTGGACTGGAAGAATCAATATTGTGAAAATGACTAGACCACCCAAAGCAATCTACAGATTCAATGCAATCCCTATCAAACTACCAATGGCATTTTTCACACAACTAGAACAAAAAATTTCACAATTTGTATGGAAACACAAAAGACCCCAAATAACCAAAGCAATCTTGAGAAAGAAAAATGGAGCGGGAGGAATCAGGCTCCCAGACTTCAGACTATAGTACAAAGCTACAGTAATCAAGACAGTATGGTACTGGCACAAAAACAGAAATATAGGTCAATGGAACAGGATAGACAGCCCAGAGATAAACCCACGCTCATATAGTCACCTTATTTTTGATAAAGGAGGCAAGAATATACAATGGAGAAAAGACAGCCTCTTCAATAAGTGGTGCTGGGAAAACTGGACAGCTACATGTAAAAGAATGAGATTAGAACACTCCCTAACACCACACAGAAAAATAACCTCAAAAAGGATTAAAGACCTAAGTGTAAGGCCAGACAGTATAAAACTCTTAGAGGAAAACATAGGCAGAACACTCTATGACATAAATCACAGCAGGATCCTTTTTGACCCACCTCCTAGAGAAATGGAAATAAAAACAAAAATAAACAAATGGGACTAATGAAACTTAAAAGCTTTTGTACAGCAAAGGAAACCATAAACAAGATGTAAAGAGAGCTCTCAGAATGGGGCAAAATGTTTGCAAATGAAGCAACTGACAAAGGATTAATCTGCGAAATTTACAAGCAGCTCATGCAGCTCAATATCAAAAAACAAACAACCCAATCCAAAAATGGGCAGAAGACCTAAATAGACATTTCTCCAAAGAAGATATACAGATGGCCAACAAGCACATGAAAGGATGCTCAACGTCACAAATCATTAGAGAAATGGAAATCAAATCTACAATGAGGTATCACCTCACACCATTCAGAATGGCCATCATCAAAAAATCTACAAACAATAAATGCTGGAGAGGGTGTGGAGAAAATGGAACCCTCTTGCACTGTTGGTTTGAAAGTAAATTGATACAGCCACTATGGAGAACAGTAGGGAGGTTCCTTAAAAAACTAAAAATAGAACTACCATATGACCCAGCAATCCCACTATTGGGCATACACCCTGAGAAAACCATAATTCAAAAAGAGTCATGTACCACAATGTTCACTGCAGCTCTATTTACAATAGCCAGGACTTGGAAGCAACCTAAGTGTCCATCAACAGATGAATGGATGAAGAAGATGTGGCACATATATACAATGGAATATTACTCAGCCATAAAAAGAAATGAAATTGAGTTATTTGTAGTGAGGTGGATGGACCTAGAGTCTGTCATACAGAGTGAAGGAAGTCAGAAAGAGGAAAACATATACTGTATGCTAACACATATATATGGAATCTAAAAAAAAAAGGTTCTGAATAACCTAGGGGCAGGAAAGGAATAAAGACGCAGACATAGAGAATGGACTTGAGGACACGGGGAGGGGGAAGGGTAAGTGGGGACGAAGCGAGAGAGTGGCATGGACATATATACACTACCAAATGTAAAGTAGATAGCTAGTGGAAAGCAGCCACATAGCACAGGGAGATCAGCTTGGTGCTTTGTGATCACCTAGAGGGGTGGGATAGGGAGGGTGGGAGGGAGACGCAAGATGGAGGAGATATCGGGATATATGTATATGTATAGCTGATTCACTTTGTTATAAAGTAGAAACTAACACACCATTGTAAAGCAGTTATACTCCAATAAAGATGTTAAAAAATAAAATCACTCTCAATTGTGACTGCATGCATTGTATCCCGTTAGTACATGTGGGAAAATGTTCATTTCTCTCCTAATTCCTTCTGTCTAGGCTATTCTCTTTCAAGGGCTATTACTTTTATATGATAGGATCAGTGGAGAATAACCTGAAAACAAGGAATGATAGTGAGACAGCAGGACAGTTAACAAGTTTTTGAGCTTATTATAGGCCCCAATATAATGCTTGACATATCAATCACAATGATCCCCCATTCTGTCCTATCTTTCGATGGTTATTCCCTTGTGTTTTTTATGATGGCAAACTCCTGGTACAGTTGTTGTTCTGCTCCTTGACATTGACTTCATTTGGAGAAAAATTAGCAGGTACACAAGTACTCCAGGCTTTTAGAAATATTTGTAATCCTTTAGTTCTTTTGTGACAAGTCATTGGATCTGGTTAAGAAACTGAAAATGAAATAGACTTTTCTAAGTGTTGCAAAATATCTGTGGATTGTCACTTTTGTGATCAATTTTTCCTCTAAGTAATATGGCTTTAACTTGGCTGACTGATTCAAACCCTGAAGCAGTTATAAACTGTTTATAACTATGTGAAATAATATTCAGTTGGCATATGTACAGCTTAGGTTTCAAAATGGTTAAATCTATTGAATTATACTCCTGAACTATTTTAATTATGTTTCTTTATTTTTGCATATAGATGTCAAATAATTATGGCCACAGGTAATATATTTATTAATTTCTTATTTATGGTAATACAGAGCACATTAGATGAAAAGGAATCAGGGAGCAGATCCTTTGTGTACTGCTTTCTGTAGGTATGACAAATTCTAACTTATTTATGGGTTCTGCTGCCAAGTGAAATCTGGTGTTTATGATGGGACAAAAAATAAAGGAATCGATTGTTTTGGCTCAACTCTTTAGGTAGTGCTAAGTATAGGATTGCATCGGGGGGTAAAAATTTTAGAGGATGTGGATAAAAAGAGTTGAAAAATACATATATTCCACATTTTCTACATGTTAAATTGTAACCATATAGTAACAGAAAACACATGTGGTGCCATTAGCTTGACTTGAATTATTGAACATGTACATAGGCCCTTTTCTGCAGCATTTTGAGTAAGGTCATACAATTCTAAAGGTTGTTTTAAGAGTGTATGTCAAGCCAACCTGATGATTAAGTAGTATCAGAAAATAAGAAACAATTAGAAGTGTGGGAGAAAACACTGTCATACAAAATTTGGACCTTAAATTAATAAATAAGGAAATTAATTTCAATAATAATTAAGTTGGCATTTAAGGACTTTTTCTCTAAATGTACAAATCATGCTAATCTTCTTGTCTGGAGGTGATTAGCTTGTTATGACAGACTGTGAGGTCATTAAGGAAATTAACATATTCCAGGTGCATTATTCTACTGGCACAATGCCATGGGAGAAATGTGTTTATGCATCTGAAACCAAGAAAAATATAATTTAATTCACATGTGCAAGATAAAACTCAGTTCGAAACTACTAGTGACATTTTCCCCCAACTGACATCAAAAAACAAAACCTGAACTTTTTTTTTTTTTAAACCTGAACTTTTAACAACATGTTTTAGCAAATCACAAATCTATTTTGCATGAGACTTTTCAAGTTCAAATTCCATCAACACAGTGAATGAGGGATATATGATATAATACATTTTTGAGTGCTGATTTAAATTTTTTTAAATAGGGGAATAGTCATATATCAAGTTTTATGAAACTTAGGTTAACAAACTTATATACACACATGAACATTTATCTGATTGATTTATTAACTTAATAAAAAATTTTGAGTGCTTGCTGTGTACCATGCTCTGATCTTAGGTATGTATTGATGAGTAAAACATCTCCCAAGTTGAAATTCCTTTTGGGACTTCCCTGGTGGTCCAGTGGGTAAGACTCTGTGGTCCCAATGCAGCGGGCCCGAGTTCGATCCCTGGTCAGGGAACTACATCCCGCATGCATGCCACAACTAAGAGTTCGCATGCTGCAACTAGGAGTCTGCATGCTGCAACTAGGAAGTCTGCGTGCTGCAACTAAGAAGCCTGCATGCTGCAACTATGATCCCGCATGCCACAACTGGGAGATCCCGCATGCCCCAACTAAAGATCCCATGTGCCGCAACTAAGACCCAGAGCAGCCTACATAAATAAATATTTTAAAAATACCTTTTATGTTCAGTTTGCTCTGAAAAATAACTTTTATTTGTGAATAAAAAATAAAAATTTGAAAAAATGTATTACCTTCCCAAAGATTTGATTAACTTTATTTAATTCATAAATTAGTTACTTGAAGTCTTTTGGAAGAGACTCAAATATTTAAATTTTGAAGTAGCAATGAATTATTTTAATATAGAAAATACTGGTGTTCTTAAGAAACAGCATAAAATTAAGAGTATGTATATCTTGATTTAAGATGAAATTGTTTGTGAGCTTCTCAATATAGTTTTAGCCTTTTAAGTCTTTTTAATTTCACAGCAGAATTAATATTTCTCACTCAAAATGCTCTTGTAAAGATTCTCGTTTGACTAATTTTCTCAGTTTTTCACAATAAGAGAGGAGAAATTGACATTTATGGAGTGGTACACTTTCTGATTATGTGGGAATAAACCATTCTTTTCTATAGCACAGGTTTTCCCTTAATAATGTATTCGTGAGAGTGCCAGGTTTGAATATACCAGAATTATTATTTTATATATTCTTTCTACAGTCAGTCGATTTTTAATTAAGTCACTTTTATCTGTTTAGTCTAATACTAGTGAATGGCAGTTGGAAAGAAAGTAGAAAAATATCCAGCTGGAATTCAACTTTCACTAGATTACATGGTAGGGAAAATTTCCCTTTTAAAAACACAGGTGCCTTTTAAACGAGTATTTTTACATTACAAGGTGTTCATTTATCACACTGAAGCCTGAAAACTGTGATTCAGAACTGTAGCCTTGATACTTCCTTACCTTTCTCATCTTAAAATTCTTGATTAAATCCATCAAATTCTATTTCTGTTATGCTTGAATTTTCAGGGTAAAACAATTATTCTGTGGTATATCAGTCAATCCTAAATGTTTGTAATTCCTCCTTCCCCATTTCTTCATAAAATATGGGGAATGTGAGTTGTTTCTTTTTTTACTCAAATATTTTAATTAATTTTTTATCCAGTTTTATTGAGATATAAGTGACATACAGCACTGTATAAGCTTAAGGTATACCTCATAGTGATTTGAGTTACATACATCATGAAATGATTACCAAAATAAATTTAGTGAATATTCATCATCTCATGTAGATACGAAATAAAAGAAAAAGAACAAATGTTTTTCCTTGTGATAAAAACTCCTAGGATTTACTCTTTTAACACCTTTCATATATAACATACAGCAGTGCTAAATATATTAATCATGTTATACTTTACATCTCTAGTACTTATAACTGGAATTTTGTGCCTTTTGACGAACTTCATCCAATTCTCTCCCAACCCCCCACCTCTGGTCACCACAAATTAGATCTATTTTTCTATGAGTTTGTTTGTTTTGAAGTGTAACTGACATACAATACCGAGTTAGTTCCTGGTGTATAACATAGTGATTCAATATTTCTATACATTACAAAGTGATCACTATGATAAGTCTAGTTACCATCTGCCATGCAAAGATATTTTATATTGTTATTGACTATATTCCCCACTCTGTACATTTCATACACATGACTCATTTCTTGTGTAACTAGAGGTTTGTATCTGTTAATCTCCCTCAACTCTTTCACTCATCTCACCACTCTTTCCTCTCTGGCAGCCACCTGTTTGTTCTCTGTATCTATGACTCTGTTTCTGTTTTGTTATGTTTGTTCAATTGTTTTGTTTTTAGATTTCACATATAAGTGAAATACTGTATTTGTCTTTGTCTGCCTGACTTATTTCATTTAGCATAGTACCCTACAGGTCCATCCATGTTGTCTCAAATAGCACGATTTCATTCTTTTTTGTGGTTGAGTAATAATCCATCGGACACTTAGGTTGCTTCCATATTTTGGCTATTGGTAAATAGTGCTGCAATGAACAAAGTGATGCATGTACCTTTTTCAATTAGTGTTTTTGACTTCTTTGGAAAAACCCAGAAGTGGAATTGCTAGATATTATGATAGTTCTATTTATAATTTTTTGAGGAAAAAAATTGTGGCTGTACCAATTTACATTTCAACCAACAGTGCACATGTTTCCCTTCTTTCCAAATACTTGCCAACACTTACTATTTGTTGTTTTTTTGATAATAACCATTCTGACAGGTGTGAGATTATATCTCAATGTGGTTTTGGTTTGTATTTCCCTCAGGATTAGATTTAAGTTCAATGATTTAAGATGATTACATTTAAGGCTTCAATCCATTTTGAGTTTATTTCTGAATATGGTGTGAGAATATATTCTGGTTTCATTATTTACATGTTACATACCCACATGTAACACCACTTATTGAAGAGACTGTATTTTCCCTATTGTATATTCTTGCTTCTTTTGTCATAGATTAATTGACCTTATAAGTGTGGATTTAGTTCTGAGCTCTCTATCCTATTCCATTGATCTACATGTCTGTTTTTGTGCCAGTACCATACTTTCATTGTTACTGCAGCTTTGTAGTAAAGGTTGAAATCAGGGAGCATTATACCTCCAGCTGTATTCTTCCTCAAGATTCTTTTGGCTGTTCAAGGCCTTCTGGGTTTCCACACAAATTTTAGAATTATTTGTTCCAGTTCTGTGAAAAATGGCAGTGGTATTTTGATAGGGATTGTGTTGAGTCTGTAGATTGCCTTGGGTAGTATGGTCATTTTAACAATGTTAATTCTTCCAATCCATGAACTGGATATATCCTTCCATTTGTTTGTATAATCTTAAATTTCTTTCATCAGTATCTTTTAGTTTTCTGAGTACAGGTTTTTGAGCTTCTTAGTTAGATTTATGTCTAGGTATTTTATTCTTTTTGATGCAGTTGTAAATGGGATCATTTTCTTAATTTCTTTCTGATAAATTGTTGTTAGTGTATAGAAATGCAATAAATATATGTATATTAATTTTGTATCCTACAACTTTACTGAATTCATTTCTTATTGGAAATAGTTTTTTGGTGGCATCTTTAGGACTTTCTATGTATGATATCATAGCACCTGCAAATAGTGAAAATCCTTTGCAATTTGGATTGTTTTTATTTCTTTTTCTTCTCTGGTTGCTATGCCTAGGACTTCCAATACTATGTTGAATAAAACTGATAAGAGTGGGCATCCTTATCTTGTTCCTGATCTTAGAGGAAATGCTTTCAGCTTTTCACCATTGACTGTGATGTTAGCTGTCAGTTTTTCATGTATGGCCTTTATTATGTTGAGGTATGTTCCCACTATGCCCACTTTCTGGAGAGTTTTTATGGAGGTTGAATTTTGTCAGAAGCTTTTTCTGCACCTACTGAGATGGTCATATGTGTTTTTTTATTGAAGTATAGTTGATTTACAATGTTGTGTTAGTTTCAGGTGTACAGCAAAGTGATTCAGTTATATATATATATGTGTGTATATATATGTGTGTATATATATATATATATATATTCAATTTCAGATTCTTTTCCATTGTAGGTTATTACAAGATACTGAATATAGTTCCCTGTGCTATACAGAATGTCCTTGTTGATTATCTATTTTACATATAATAGTGTGTATATGTTATTCCCACACTCCTAACTTATGCCTCTCCCCTCACCTTTTCTCCTTTGGTAACCATAAGATTGTTCTCTATGTCTGTGAGTCTATTTCTGTTTTGTAAATAAGTTTAATTGTATCATTTCTTTAGATTCCACATATAAGTGATATTGCATAATATTTGTCTTTCTCTGTTTGACTTACTTCGCTTAATATGATAATCTGTAGGTCCATCTATGTTGCTGCAAATGGCATTATTTCATTCATTTTTATGGCTGAGTAGTATTCCATTATGTATACTTATGTATATATGTATATATATACATATACACATACACATCTTCTTTATCGATTCCTCTGTCGATGGACATTTAGGTTGCTTCCATGTCTTGGCTATTGTAAATAGTGCTACTATGAACATTGGGGTGCAAGTATCTTTTTGTTCTACCACTTTATTTTTTTTATTTATTTATTTTCTTCACACACACACACACTGTATTTTATTTTTACAAGAGATAAATAAACTGACACCAAGCATTGTAAATGGATGACCACAACAAAAGCAACAATGATTTCAATTACCAAACACAAAACACACTCATACTATGTCATAATATTGACATTCAGTCCAGTAATCCTCTACTGTAACAGGTCCTTTACTTTGCAGTGAAAATTGATTTGTATATTTTTTGCCTCTGAGTCCTTGTGGGATTTTTTTTTTTTTATTCAAACAGAAAGTCACAAAAACTATAATCATCCTCATCAGTTCACTCAGTCCCATGTAATTAATTTATTTTCATCTTGATCTTTTGTTAGCACTTTTATGAATTCATCAGTTTTCCATTAGAGTTCTGAAAATGCTTATTCATGCAGTTCAGCAGTATAGTCAGTTACCAGTAACCTTTACTTGTCAGAGTCTTTTCCCTGAATTCCTTGAAGATGAAAACCTTTTATAGGAACATTTTTGCAAAAGCATCAAAGTACACCCAGAACTGTCTGTAAATGACAAAAGACTTAAAAATGACCACGGTTAAAGATTTGATGAAAGTTCATAATAATGCAATTGACAAGGAAATTTAGTTATTTCTGAGATATACATTTTAAAGTAATAAATAGAATTGTGACTTATAACATTATATCAGAGCATATAAGATTTTTAGAAATTTCATGTAATGTCTGAAACGTTTATATTAACATATTTCCATACAAATAACCCAAAGAAAGTCTAGTATTAGTTGTTTTGCTTGTTTGTTTTTTTATACTGCAGGTTCTTATTAGTCATCAATTTTATACACATCAGTGTATACATGTCAATCCCAATCACCCAATTCAGCACACCACCATCCCCACCCCACCATGGTTTTCCCCCCTTGGTGTCCATACGTTTGTTCTCTACTTCTGTGTCTCAACTGCTGCCCTGCAAACTGGTTCATCTCTACCATTTTCCTAGGTTCCACATACATGCGTTAATATACGATATTTGTTTTTCTCTTTCTGACTTACTTCACTCTGTATGACAGTCTCTAGGTCCATCCACGTCTCAACAAATGACTCAATTTCGTTCCTTTTTATGGCTGAGTAATATTCCATTCTATATATGTACCACAACTTCTTTATCCATTTGTCTGTCGATGGGCATTTAGGTTGCTTCCATGAGCTGGCTATTGTAAATAGTGCTGCAATGAACATTGGGGTGCATGTGTCTTTTTGAATTACGGTTTTCTCTGTGTATATGCCCAGTAATGGGATTGCTGGATCATATGATATATCTATTTTTAGTTTCTTAAGGAACCTCCTACTGTTCTCCATAGTGGCTGTATCAATTTACATTTGCACTAACAGTGCAGTAGGGTTCCCTTTTCTCCACACCCTCTCCAGCATTTGTTGTTTGTAGATTTTCTGATGATGCCCATTCTAACTGGTGTGAGGGGATACCTCATTGTAGTTTTGATTTGCATTGCTCTAATAATTAGTGATGTTGAGCAGCTTTTCATGTGCTTCTTGGCCATCTGTATGTCTTCTTTGGAGAAATGTCTATTTAGGTCTTCAGCCCATTTTTGGATTGGGTTGTTTGTTTCTTTAATATTGAGCTGCATTAACTGTTTATATATTTTGGAGATTAATCATTTGTCTGTTGATTCATTTGCAAATATTTTCTCCCATTCTGAGGGTTGTCTTTTGTCTTGTTTATGGTTTCCTTTGCTGTGCAAAAGCTTTGAAGTTTCATTAGGTCCCATTTGTTTATTTTTGTTTTTATTTCCATTACTCTAGGAGGTGGATCAAAAAAGATCTTGCTGGGATTTATGTCAAAGAGTGTTCTTCCTATGTTTTCCTCTAAGAGTTTTAGAGTGTCCAGTCTTACATTTAAGTCTTTAATCCATTTTGAATTTATTTTTGTGTATGGTGTTAGGGAGTGTTCTAATTTCACTCTTTTACATGTAGCTGTCCAGTTTTCCCAGCACCACTTATTGAAGACACTGTCTTTTCTCCATTGTATATCTTTGCCTCTTTTGTCATAGATTAGTTGACCATAGGTGCGTGGGTTTATCTCTGGGCTTTCTATCTTGTTCCATTGATCTATGTTTCTTTTTTTGTGCCCATACCATATTGTCTTGATTACTGTAGCTTTGTAGTATAGTCTGAACTCAGGGAGTCTGATTGCTCCAGCTCCGTTTTTTTCCATCAAGACTGCTTTGGCTATTTGGGGTCTTTTGTGTCTCCATACAAATTTTAAAATGATTTGTTCTAGTTCCATAAAAAATGCCATTGGTAACTTGATAGGGATTGCATTGAATCTGTAGATTGCTTTGGGTAGTATAGTCTTTTTCACAATATTGATTCTTGCAATCCAAGAACATGGTATATCTCTCCATCTGTTGGTATCATCTTTAATTTCTTTCATCAGTGTTTTATAGTTTTCTGCATACAGGTCTTTTGTCTCCCTAGGTAGGTTTATTCCTAGGTATTTTATTCTTTTTGTTGCAATGGTAAATGGGAGTGTTTCCATAATTTCTCTTTCAGATTTTTCATCATTAGTGTATAGGAATGCAAGAGATTTCTGTGCATTACTTTTGTATCCTGCAACTTTACCAAATTCATTGATTAGCTCTAGTAGTTTTCTGGTGGCATTTTTAGGATTCTCTATGTATAGTATCATGTCATCTGCAAACAGTGACGGTTTTACTTCTTTTCCAATTTGTATTCCTTTTATTTCTTTTTCTTCTCTGATTGCCGTGGCTAGGACTTCCAAAACTATGTTGAATAATAGTGGTGAGAGTGGACATCCTTTTCTTGTTACTGATCTTAGAGGAAATGCTTTCAGTTTTTCACCGTTGAGAATGATGTTTGCTGTGGGTTTGTCATATATGGCCTTTATTATGTTGAGGTAGGTTCCCTCTATGCCCACTTTCTGGAGAGTTTTTTATCATAAATGGGTGTTGAATTTTGTCAAAAGCTTTTTCTGCATCTATTGAGATGATCATATGGTTTTTATTCTTCAATTTGTTAATATGATGTATCACATTGATTGATTTGCATATATTGAAGAATCCTTGCATTCCTGGGATAAATCCCACTTGATCATGGTGTATGATCCTTTCAATGTGTTGTTGGATTCTGTTTGCTAGTATTTTGTTGACGATTTTTGCAACTATATTCATCAGTGGTAGTGGTCTGTAATTTTCTTTTTTTTTAGTATCTTTGTCTGGTTTTGGTATCAGGGTGATGGTGGCCTCATAGAATGAGTTTGGGAGTGTTCCTTCCTCTGTAATTTTTTGGAAGAGTTTGAGAAGGATGGGTGTTAGTTCTTCTCTAAATGTTTGATAGAATTCACCTGTGAAGCCATCTGGTCCTGGACTTTTGTTTGTTGGAAGAATTTTAATCACAGTTTCAATTTCATTACTTGTGATTGGTCTGTTCATATTTTCTGTTTCTTCCTGGTTCAGTCATGGAAGGTTATACCTTTCTAAGAATTTGTCCATTTCTTCCAGGTTGTCCATTTTATTGGCATAGAGTTGCTTGTGGTAGTCTCTTAGGATGCTTTGTATTTCTGTGGTGTCTGTTGTAACTTCTCCTTTTTCATTTCTAATTTCATTGATTTGAGTCCTCTCCCTCTTTTTCTTAATGAGTCTGGCTAATGGTTATCAATTTTGTTTATCTTCTCAAAGAACCAGCTTATAGTTTTATTGATCTTTGCTATTGTTTTCTTTGTTTCTATTTCATTTATTTCTGCTCTGATCTTTATGATTTCTTTCCTTCTGCTAACTTTGGGTTTTATTTGTTCTTCTTTCTCTAGTTCCTTTAGGTGTAAGGTTAGATTGTTTATATGAGATTTTTCTTCTTTCTTGAGGTAGGCTTGTATAGCTATAAACTTCCCTCGTAGAACTGCTTTTGCTGCATCCCATAAGTTTTGGATCGTCGTGTTTTCATTCTCATTTGTCCCTAGGTATTTTTTGATTTCCTCTTTGATTTCTTCAGTGATCTCTTGGTTGTTTAGTAACATATTGTTTAGCCTCCATGTGTTTGTGTTTTTTTCCCTGTAATTCATTTCTGATCTCATAGCATTGTTGTCAGAAAAGATGCTTGATATGATTTCAATTTCCTTAAATTTACTGAGGCTTGATTTGTGACCCAAGATGTGATCTATCCTGGAGAATGTTCCGTGCGCACTTGAGAAGAAAGTGTAATCTGCTGTTTTTGGATGGAATGTCCTACAAATATTAATTACATCTATCTGGTCTATTGTGTCATTTAAAGCTTCTGTTTCCTTATTTATTTTCATTTTGGATGATCTGTCCATTGGTGTAAGTGAGGTGTTAAAGTCCCCCACTCTTATTGTGTTACTGTCGATTTCCTCTTTTATAGCTGTTAGCAGTTGCCTTATGTAGTGAGGTGCTCTTATGTTGGGTGTATATATATTTATAATTGTTATATCTTCTTGGATTGATCCCTTGATCATTATGTAGTGTCCTTCCTTGTCTCTTGTAACATTCTTTATTTTAAAGTCTATTTTATCTGATATGAGTATTGCTACTCCACCTTTCTTTTGATTTCCATTTGCATGGAATATCTTTTACCATTCCCTCACTTTCAGTCGGTATGTGTCCCTAGGTCTGAAGTGGGTCTCTTGTAGACAGCATATATATGGGTCTTGTTTTTGTATCCATTCAGCAAGCCTGTGTCTTTTGGTTGGAGCATTTAATCCATTCAGGTTTAAGGTAATTATCGATATGTATGTTCCTATGACCATTTTCTTAATTGTTTTGGGTTTATTTTTGTAGATCCTTTTCTTCTCTTGTGTTTTCCACTTAGAGAAGTTCCTTTAGCATTTTTTGTAGAGCTGGTTTGGTGGTGCTGAATTCTCTTAACTTTTGCTTGTCTGTAAAGCTTTTGATTTCTCCATCGAATCTGAATGAGTTCCTTGCCTGGTAAAGTAATCTTGGTTGTAAATTCTTCCCTTTCGTCACTTTAAATATATCAAGCCACTCCCTTCTGGCTTGTAGAGTTTCTGCTGAGAAATCAGCTGTTAACCTTATGGGAGTGCCCTTGTATGTTATTTTTCATTTTTCTCTTGGTGCTTTCAATAATTTTTCTTTGTCTTTAACTTTTGCCAATTTGATTACTATGTGTTTCTCCTTGGGTTTATTCTGTATGGGACTCACTGCTCTTCCTGGACTTGGGTGGCTATTTCCTTTCCCATGTTATGGAAGTTTTCGACTATAATCTCTTCAAATATTTTCTCGGGTCCGTTCTCTCTTTCTTCTTCTTTTGGGACCCCTATAATGCGAATGTTGTTGTGTTTAATGTTGTCCCAGAGGTCTCTTACGCTGTCTTCATTTCTTTTCGTCCTTTTTTCTTTATTCTGTTCTGCAGCGGTGAATTCCACCATTCTTTCTTCCAGGTCACTTATCCGTTCTTCTGCCTCAGTTATTCTGCTATCGATTCCTTCCAGTGTAGTTTTCATTTCAGTTATTGTATTGTTCATCTCTGTTTGTTTGTTCCTTAATTCTTCTAGTTCTTTGTTAAACATTTCTTCCATCTTCTCGATCTTTGCCTCCATAGTTTTTCTGAGGTCCTGGATCATCTTCACTATCATTATTCTGAATTCTTTTTCTGGAAGGTTGCCTATCTCCACTTCATTTTGTTGTTTTTCTGGGGTTTTATCTTGTTTCTTCATCTGGTACATAGCCCTCTGCCTTTTCATCTTTTCTATCTCTCTGTGAGTGTGGTTTTTGTTCCACAGGCTGCAGGATTGTAGTTCTTCTTGCTTCTGCTGTCTGCCCTCTGGTGGATGAGGCTATTTAAGAGGCTGTGTAAGTTTCCTGATGGGAGGGACTGGTGGTGGGTAGAGCTGACTGTTGCTCTGGTGAGCAGAGCTCAGTAAAACTTTAATCTGCTTAATTGTTGATGGGTGGGACTGGGTTCCCTCCCTGTTGGTTGTTTTGCCTGAGGCAACCCAACATTGTAGCCTACCTGGGGTCTTTGGTGGGGCTAATGACAGACTCTGGGAGGGCTCACACCAAGGAGCACTTCCCAGAACTTCTGCTGCCAGCGTCCTTGTCCCTACTGTGAGCCACAGCCTCCCCTCATGCCTCTGCAGAAGACCCTTCAACACCAGTAGGTAGGTCTGGTTCAGTCTCCCCTGGGGTCACTGCTCCTTCCCCTGGTTCCCGATGTACACACTACTTTGTGTGTGCCCTCCAAGAGTGGGGTCTCTGTTCCCCCCAGTCCTGTTGAAGTCCTGCAATCAATTCCCACTAGGCTTCAAAGTCTGATTCTCTAGGAATTCCTCCTCCTGTTGCCGGCCCCCCAGGTTGGGAAGCCTAACGTGGGGCTCAGAACCTTCACTCCAGTGGGTGGACTTCTGTGGCATAAGTGTTCTCCAGTCTGTGAGTCACACACCCAGTAGTTATGGGATTTGATTTTACTGTGATTGCACCCCTCCTACCTTCTCATTGTGGCTTTTCCTTTGTCTTTGGATGTGGGGTATCTTTTTTGGTGAGTTCCGGTGTCTTCCTGTCGCTGATTGTACAGCAGCTAGTTGTGATTCTGGTGTTCTCACAAGAGGGAGTGAGAGCACATCCCTCTACTCCGCCATCTTGGTTCCTCCTCACATGCATCTTTTTGAATTAGAGTTTTTTCTGGATATATGCCCAGGAGTGGGATTATCAGATCATCATACTCAGTCGTGAAAAACTGAAAACATTCCCTTCAAGATCAGGAAGAAGACAAGGATGCCCATTCTTGACACTTTTATTAATGTAGTTTTGGAAATCCTAACCACACCATTCAGTGAAGAAGTATAAATAAAAAGAATCCAAACTGGAAAAGAACAAGTAAAATGGTCATTGTTTGCAGATGCCATGATGCTATACATAGAAAATCCTAAAGATGCTACCAGAAAACTACTAGAGCTCATCAACGAATTCAGTAAAGTTGCAGGATACAAAATTAATATACAGAAATCTGTTGCTTTTCTGTACACTAACAACAAAATGTCATAAAGAGAAATTAAGGAAACAATCCCATTTACCATCACATCAAGTAGAATAAAATGCCTAGGGATAAACCTACCTAATGGGGCCAAAGACCTGTACTCTGAAAACTATAAGATGCTGATGAAAGAAATTGAAGACAACACAAATAGATGGAAAGATATACTGTGTTATTGGGTTGGAGAAATCAGTATTGTTAAAATGGCCATACTACCCAAGGCAATCTACAGGTTCAGTGCAATCCCTATCAAATTACTGATGGCATTTTTCACAGAATTAGAATAAAAAATTTTAAATTTGTATAGAAACCTAAAAGACCCAGAATAGCCAAAACAATCTTGAGAAAGAAGAATAGAGCTGGAGAAATCATGCTCCCTGACTTCAGACTATACTACAAAGCTGCAGTAATCAAAACAGTATAGTACTGGCAGAAAGACAGAATTATAGATTAATGGAACAGGATAGAAAGCCCAGAAGTAAACCCATGCACTTATGGGCAATTAATCTATGACCAAGGAGGCAAGAATATACAATGGAGAAAAGACAGTCTCTTCAATAAGTGGTGCTGGGAAAACTGGACAGTGACATGTAAAATATGACATGAGAAAATTATCTAAAACCATATATAAATATAAACTCAAAATGGATTAGAGACCTAAATGTAAGACTCAATACTCTGAAACTCCTAGAGGAAATCATAGGCAGAACACTCTTTGACTTAAATAGCAGCAATATTTTTTTGGATCCGTCTCCTAAAATAATGGAAATAAAAACAAAAATAAACAAATGGGAACTAATTAAACTTAAGAGCCTTTTACAGCAAAGGAAACCATAATCAAAATGAAAGACAACCTGTGGAATGGGAGAAAATATTTGCAAATGACAATACTGACAAGGGGTTAATTTCCACAATATACAAACAGATCATACACCTTAATATAAAAAAAAAAAAAAAAAACCAACCCAATCAAAAAGTGGGCAGAAGATCTAAATAGACATTTCTCCAAAGAAGACATACAGGTGGCCAACAGGCACATGAAAAGATGCTCAATATCACTAATTATTGAAGAAATGCAAATCAAAACTACAATGAGGTGTCACCTCACACCAGTCAGAATGGCCATCATTAAAAAGTCTACTAAATAGTAAATGCTGGAGAGGGTGTGGAGAAAGAGGAACCCTCCTACACTGCTGGTGGGAATGTAAATTGGTGCAGCCGCTATGGAGAACAATATGGAGGTTCCTTAAAAAACTAAAAATAAAGTTACCATATGGTTTTTATTCTTCAGTTTGTTAATGTGGTGTATCACATTGATTTATTTGTAGATATTGAAAAACCCTTGCATTCCTGGGGTAAATCCCACTTGATCATGATATAGGATCCTTTTAATGTATTTCTGGGTTCAGTTTGCTAGTATTTTGTTGAGGATTTTTGCATCTATGCTCATCAGGGTATTGGCCTGTAATTTTCTTTTTTTGTGATATCTTTGTCTGGTTTTGGTATCAGGGTGATGGTGGTCTCGGAGAATGAGATTGCAAGTGTTCCTTCCTCTGAAATTTTTAAGAGAAGTTTGTGAAGCATAGGTGTTAAATCTTCTTTAAATGTTTGGTATATTTCACCTATGAAGCCATCTGGTCCTGGACTTTTGTTTGTTGGGAGTTTAGAAATTTTTTTTTATAGCTGATTCAATTTTATTACTGGTAATTGTTCAGTTCATATTTTCTACTTTTTCCTGATTCAGTCTTTGGAGATTGTACATTTCTAGAAACTTATGCATTTCTTTTAGGTTTTCCATTCACATATGATTGTTCATAATAATCTCTTATGATTCTTTGCATTTCTGTGGTGTCATTTGTAACATCTCTTTCATTTCTGATCTTATTTATTTGTGCCTGCTCTCTTTTTTTCTTGATGATTCTGGCTAAAGATTTATCAATTATATTTATGTTTTCAAAGAACCAGGTCATAGTTTAATTGATTGTTTCTGCTTTTTAGACTATTTAATTTATTTCTGCTCTGTTCATTATTATTTCTTTTCTTCTACTGACCCTGGGTTTTGTTTGTTCTTCTTTTCCTAGTTCTTTTATGCGTGCAGTTAGCTTATTTGAGATTTTTCTTATTTCCTGAGGTAGGCTTGTATCACCATAACCTGCCTCTTAGAACTGCATTTGCTGTGTTCTATAGATATTTGATTGTTGTGTTTCCATTTTCAATTGTCTTCAGCTATTTTTTAATTTCCTCTTTGATTTCTTTAGTGATCCATTGGTTGTTTGATAGAATACTGTTTAGCTTCCACGTGTTTGTTTTTTGCAGGTTTTTTTCTTATAATGGATATCTGTTTCATAGTGTTTTGGTAAGAAAAGATGTTTGATATGTTTTCAGTCTTCTTAAATTCATATCTGAATGATAGTCCTGCTGGGTAGAGTATTCTTGTTTGTAATTTTTTTCCTTTCATCACTTTAAATATATTGTGCCACTCCTGTCTGGCCTGCAAAATTTCTGCTGAAAAGTCAGCTGACAGTCTTATGGGAGTTCCCTTGTATGTCGCCTCACTTTGCCTAATTCTCTGTGTTTATTTGTATGTATTAGTTACGTTGGTTACATTTCCTGACCTTGGAGAAGTAGTTTTATGTAGGAAGTGTTCTATGGGACCAAGCATCACAGTCTCCTCTGCTCACCGGAGATATATGCTGTAGGGGTGCCCCCTATGTGGGCTAAGTGTGCCCTTCTGTTGGGACTGGACCAGTTACTATGGTGTGAAGTTAGGCAGGGCTGGTCCCTGACCTGATTGGATTCCTGGCCCTGCCTTGTGCAGAGGCTGTCTGCCACTGGTGGCTGGCTACTTGCCTGGGTGTCCAGAAGCTGGTTTCTGCCCACTGATCAGTGGGTGCCAGGGCCCAGCACAGCTGGATTTGGGCCTGGGTGTCCTAGGGGATCTGGCTTGCAGGGCCTAGTGGTTCTGGGGCTGGTGCTAACCTGCTGATAAGTGGCATTGGGTCCTGAGGTGACTTGCTGTGGTTGCTGAGGGGTCTCAGTGCTAGTTCTGGCCCACTGGTGGGCAGGGCTGAGGCCTTGGGAGCTGATGCGGGGTTCAGATCTTTTGCTCCTTGGGGAGAACTTCTGTAATTGTAGCTATACTTCCATTTGTGGGTGACCTACCTGGGGAATGAGTCTTGTCTATTCTGCCTCTCCACTCCTCCTCCCCCTCTGTTGTGGATCCTTCTTTATATATTTAGTAGTAGAAGATCTTTTCTGCTGGTCTTCAGGTCGTTCTCACCTACAGCTGCTCTGTAAGTAGTTGTAATTTTGGTGTGCCTGTGAGAAGAGATGAACTCGGGGCCTTGGCCAATCTACCTGAGTTAGTTCTTTTTTTTTTTTTTTTAATTAATTAATTAATTAATTTATGGCTGTGTTGGGTCTTCGTTTCTGTGCGAGGGCTTTCTCTAGTTGTGGCAAGCGGGGGCCACTCTTCATCGTGGTGCACGGGCCTCTCACTATCGCGGCCTCTCCTGTTGCAGAGCACAGGCTCCAGACACGCAGGCTCAGTAATTGTGGCTCACGGGCCCAGTTGCTCCGCGGCATGTGGGATCTTCCCAGACCAGGGCTCGAACCCGTGTCCCCTGCATTGGCAGGCAGATTCTCAACCACTGCACCACCAGGGAAGCCCCCTGAGTTAGTTCTTAAATAACAAATCTGTTACAAAATTGTTTGGAAAATTGCTGACATCTGCTTTTTAACCTAATTATATCATTTTAACATTAGGGCTAGTGTACTCAAATTATATCTTTTTATCCTTACTTAATAGTCTCTTTGGAGAAAAAATATGCAGTTTACGTTGAATCTTCAATGTTTTGAAATAGAATCGGAAAGTTTTTGTGTGTTTAAAAGACGCCACAACTATTTAGAAAGGTATAAGGCTACAAAAATTATAGAAAACTGAAGTGTATCATGAAGATTGGTAAGGTTGAGCAGTTAGAAAACTGAGGACGTGATGCAAGTGTTCTGCAGTGAGGAATATTCATTCATTCATGTTGTCCCTGATGATCAGGGCATTAAGGTTGAAGTAAAGGAAGTCTTTCCAGGTTTCAGGTTATATTTCATGAGATACATCTGCTCAACTGCTAAAGCAGGTAGAATTGAAATTGAGAAATAGGCCACATTACATTTTTATCTATACAGCTCTTATTCAAACCTAAGCTAGATCTCCATAGCTATGGCCTTGGCTATGCCTCCAGAATCTACAAATAGGAAATAGAGCTTCTTTTCCATTAAAAACAAAAAAAAAAAAAAAAAGGAAGGAAACTTAAGGAGGTGATACCTGCTTGAACACTTATCATATGGTTTTGCTGTACAGATCCCTCTTTTGGCAGAAAAGGAACATTTCTAGAGGTAGCCAGGCCTTGCAGAGGCTGGTCAACATTGCTTTAGTCAATGGGTCAACATGCCTGATTATCCAGGCTTGTGAAACAAAATGCTTCCTTCGTTGAGCGTAAAGTAAATATGTGAAATTTTAAGAAATTTAAAGTTGAGTCATTGACTACCATTCTTATATTTTTCTTAAAGAATTAATAAGCAAATGTAAATGAAAATGTAATGAAAATGATTGAACAATTTAGAGGGAAAAAAACCAAACTATTATCACTCTTATTTGCTAAAGCAGTTCCTGTGGAGAAACTTCCTAGAATGGTTACATAAATATACTTTTGCATCTGATATAATCTAATTTTATAAATTACTTTTTTATAATAAAAATTAATATAATATTTTTATATTCTGCACTTTTCGTTATTCAGTAGGTTTAGCTTTTTTCACATTTCTTTTAGTTATATTTTTCTCCCTCTGGCATCTCAATATTCTATGATTTTTAAAAATAGTATGAATAGGAGTCTTTGATTAATACTTTTTCATGGTTATGCCTGGTTCCCATATTTTAATTCTGGAGGAGATTTCATTCTCAACATTTTTTTAGTGTCCTGAACTGAAAGAGATTTAAAAAGTCATGGGTCATTTATTACATGATAAATGACATGTCTTTTCTGGGCTTACCCTCCCTAATGGTGAAATATCATGTCCTATTTTTTTAAAAATTGGTAATTCAACTGAATGGACCCTTTTTCAAAAAAAAAACTTCCTTATCAGAATTTTATACAAGGTATATAAATGTTAAATAGGAAATAATGTTCCAATATAAAGGCACAGAGATAGAGATCTAAACTGTTTTCTTTTTACTGTCAAGGTACATGAAATACTATATTTTTTCCTATTTTGTAATACTAGGTAGGTTATATTTTGTACAAAACAGACTAGTTAAATATTGTCCTTTGGACAAACTCAATTCATATTTGCTTTCTGGACAGCCTAGTATGTTGATAAGGCTGAGGTACCATGGTCTCCTTACATGTTTAAAATGCTTACTTTCTTATCAGATGAAATTCTCCAGTCTTAATTTTTTTTTCAAAACATATTGACAAGTAAAATAGAAAAATATTTCAGTTTTAATTGTAGTTAAGACCAAGAGACCCAATTTGACTCTATTAGAATATGTTAAGTGTTTGAGACCCAGATCATTCTCCCTGTCTTTTGAAATTTTAAATTTATATACATATACATATAATTAACACAATTACTTCAAGTGAACTATGTTTCGATATGTATCATAGTAAAATGTATATATGTGTCCCTATATCTCAGCTATAGCATTATTTGTGATATTTGGGTTATTTTATTTCTTTCTCTGCATGTTTTGGTTCACTGTAGATAAAATTTTAATACCTTGACAGAGAAATTGAACTTTTGAAGATCAGATAATTTAATGATAGGAGTAATATATTAAGAAATAGATCCTTCAAAAACTAAAAATAGAATTACCATATGACCCAGCAATCCCACTACTGGGCATATACCCAGAGACAGCCATAATTCAAAAAGACACATGCACCCCAATGTTCATTGCAGCACTGTTTACAATAGCCAGGTCATGGAAGCAACCTAAATGCCCATCGACAGACGAATGGATAAAGAAGATGTGGTACATATATATAATGGAATATTACTCAGCCATAAAAAGGAATGAAATTGGGTCATTTGTAGAGATGTGGATGGACCTAGAGACTGTCATACAGAGTGAAGTAAGCCAGAAGGAGAAAAACAAATATCGTATATTAACGCATGTATGTGGAATCTAGAAAATGGTACAGGTGAACCAGTTTGCAGGGCAGAAATTGAGACACAGATGTAGAGAACAAACGTATGGACTCCAAGGGTGGGGGGTGGGGGGGTGTGTGGGATGAATTGGGAGATGGGGATTGACATATACACACTAATATGTATAAAATAGATAACTAATAAGAACCTGCTGTATAAAAAAATAAATAAAATAAAATTCAAAAATTCAAAAAATAAAAAGGATTTAGAGTGAAGGCTAAAGAGGTTTGGGGAGCCAAACAGAAAAACAATCCCTGGAACAGGCTCTGCAACCAGACTGGGCGAAGGGGAAGCACACAATGATGGTGGGAGGATTAGAGGTTAAGAAAGGGAGCGCGAGCCCGGGCCTGCTCCTGTCCCCGCGGAAAGAGCTGCTGGTATCTCGGCGGCGAACGGTGCTGGGGCGTCGCAGTCCCGGGCACGTTGACAAGCAGCCCAGGTGCAGGCTGCCGGCCTGGACCGGCTGCGCGGAGGCACTTGGCCATGTGGAGACGCCTGATTTTGTTCCCTGCACGCGGAGGAGACACAGCTACTGAAATCTTACCGGGTAAACTCCCGGGTACTGTGAAGTTCGTAGCTAAGAATCAACCCAAGTCAGCTTTAAGGGATTTACCGTGACATTGAGAAGACCAGGCTTCTTATCTCTGGATGCCTAGAGGCAAGCGGAGGGCGAGGTACTCAGAGCTGATGGAATGAATGAATGAAGGAATGAGTGAATGAGCAAATACGCACAGCTGCATAGTTGCATGTGACAGCGTGCCTGACGGAGGGCCCAGGCAGTGACAGTCCCGAATCTTTGAGAAGGCCGTCTCAGAAGGATGGACGGAAGCCGGCCGAACGCCACCCTCCCTCACTCCCCATTTGATTATCCTAATGGATTTTGACATTTTGGTCAGCTACGTCCCTGTTACCCTGACTGAGGAAGCGGAACAGGTGAAAACTAGGCGGACAATTTGAAACCTTAAGGGCTGGTCTGCACATTACAGAGAGTGAGAAATTATCTAAAGACCAGTCAGAATTCAGAACAGAAGCCTTCCTTTGCTCTGCGGAACCCAACGTGCTGAGATTCTCCATCTGTGAGGACTAACCTGGGGCCGCGGATGGTACCCTGTGAAGTCGACCATTGAAGCATCTTCGTCTGCATCTCCCTCTGCTCAGCGCGACATCAATTAGCACAGAAACGTGTTGTCTGGATTGAACTGAAATGTCGTTGGAGCTGCTTTGGAATTATTTCCCCCATTCTTTGCAGTTTCCAGAGTTTAAGTGATTGCCTTTTCCTTTGGATTGGGTGGAATTGTGAACCGACATGTTTCTATGTTCTCTGGTTATTTATAAGCTGAAATGTAATTCATTCAACAAATGTTTATTGAGTGCTTGTTCTATACCAGGCTCTGCTCCAGGCACTTGGGATTCATCAGAGAACAAAACAGACAGGAATTTCTGCTCTTTTGGGTCATATTCAGTGCAATAAATATCTGCAATGTTAGTTACAAACATTAAAAAAAAAAAAAGAAATAGGAAGCAGTTTCCTGTGCTTAATGAAATGAATTTTAGAAATATGTACTGAACAATCACTTCTAGAAAGCTTCAGGTTCTTTCTAAGTAGGTTTACAAAGATCAAAATTACTACAGATCATGACTTAACAATCAAAATGTTTACAATGCTGATAAAATTTAAGATAATAGGAAGATAATTTTAGGATAGCATGAATATGAAACTGTACGTAAGTCTTTTTGTTGAGAAACTGTCTTGTTTTCTATGATTAATTTAAAATTCCTTATTTAATAGTGCAAGTAACTCAGATGAATTCAATTTAATTAATTGTTTCAGAATTAATGAGTATTTAAAAATTTACTAGATGAAGAAGCTGAGGCCCAGAGAGGCTGCATGACTTATTTGATGAAGATCATAACATATATTTGTTGCAGGGCCAGAAACAAAATGGAGGTTTGGGTATTCCTACTGCTGTGTTCTCACATCAAACTAGACTATCCTATTTTACCGTATATAAACTTTTCATCCCCCACCCCTAAGAGGCCTATATCCTTATTCTAGGTACCTTTGAGTATGTTAGGTTACATGGCAGATGGGAATTAAGGTGGCAGATGGAATTAAGGTTGTTAATCAGTTAAATTTAAAATCAGGTGAGTAGCCTGGATTATCCAGGTGTGCCCAATATAATTACGAGGCTCCTTAAATGTGGAAGAAGGAAGTAGAAGAGCAGAGTTGGAGGGATGCCCTGTGAGAAAGATAAAACTGGCCTTCGTTGGCTTTGAATATGAACCAAGAGGGCCGTGTGTCAAGGAATGCAGGCAGCCCCTAGATAGGTGAAAAGCCTAGAATCAGATTATCCCCAGAGCCTCAGAAGGAACGCAGCCCTTCAGCCCTTCAGCCCTTTAGCTCAGTGAGGCCTGTTTCAGACCTGTGACCTCCAGAAACGTAAGTAAGTTGCTAAATCTATGTTGTTTTAGGCCACTAAATTATGGCACTTGGTTACAGTAGTACTTGGAAACCAATACAAGTTAGAAACAGAAATATAATGTTTTAAATTGTAAATTGAATTGAATGATTTCTACATCTGAGGAATGAAGGAGCTTGTTAAAGGAAAATTAAGACTAAAAAGGGTATATATGGACTCTCTTTTTTAGGGTTCACAAATGAGTCTGTTTTCTTTCCCATTTCTTTCAGATCAGTGTGCATAATTCAGCTCGCACATTTTTATCCACGATTGGAGAATAGCATACATTTGTTCTGTTGTCTTCTTAAGGTTTCTTTTAGAACCCGTGTGGCCTGGTTTGTTTAAAAACATAAAAGTTTCCACTCTACTTCTGTCAATTCATGGTTGTGCCTTAGGAAATTTATTCTTTTCTTTCAAAAAACTCTGTGCAATGGGAGTAATGCTACTCATATCCTAGATAAAGTTGGGATTTTCTCTTTGAAGACTTAATGTGGTAGAAAAATTCATTTGCATGTTTAATTTTTACAGTAGAGAGAGCTAATATATAAGAAAATCCTGATGCTTTGATCTTATTCATTGACAAACTGGTTTTCTAGAACTACCTTGTTTTCTTTTTCTTTGTTTTTGTTCACACACTTAAATTTGCTTTATTTAGGATTATTTGGGTTCACTGCTATTTTCATGACAGCTAAAGGACTGTAGTAGTGACCTCCTGATTCAACTGTGGTTATAATAGCTTCCATCCTTTGTTTCCTGGGTCCCTCTCAGCAGTCATGCTGAAAGCAGTTTTATTAAGACCAGGCAGATTTGATTTCTTGGAAAGATTCCTGGGAACATTGTCTCATGAACTTTACCAAAGTCTGTATCTGATATGCAAGGGTCTTATTCAGATTCAAGCAACGGAGTGAGTAAGCTGGCACAGCTGGAGAACAGGCCAACTTCGCACAACAACATGTCCTCTAGTTATTAGCCCTTCATAGTGGCTGATTAGTTTTCTTGCAGGAGTTACATCAAATGGTGTCACTATACTAAGGGTGAACCACCCAGAGGTACTTTGTAATTGCGACTTTTTGTCTTTATATAACATGATGTGCAACTTTTAAAATTGAACCTTAATTTTAGTCAAACTAGACACTTGCCTTCCTTTTATGTTTGACATGAGGATTAAGAAACCTTACAAACTATAGAGACTCATTACTGTTATGTTAATGGATAGATTTACAATTGATAGATTAAATTCCAGTAGTTGGTACGTGGACTTATGACATTATTTATAAAAAACAACCTAAATTTGTTAATGGCTAGGAAGGTCCACTATATAACATGTCAGTAACTTACTTTATTTGGATGCCTTTCATCTGGCATCCAAAGATATGTCGAACAATTCTATTTAATGCCAGTGTTGTATAATAAAGCATTTGGCTGACCTTTGTCCCTGGTTCCTGGAATTTCCCAGGTAATAAGAGTATCTTTGCTGTTAATGGTGGACACCTGGGACCACACCTGAGTTTAAGCTAACACGATGACTCATGGTGGGCCATAGATAGTTTCAGCATGGGGAATGGCCATGCTGAAAAGGCCAGCCATGGGACTAGAGGATTGATGCTTTGAACCACATGATATAGGTCTGACCTCCTGACATCCTAACCTTGGGAGGAAAGGGGAGCTAGAAACTGAGTTCAATTACACGGCCGGTGATTCAATCAATCATGCCTCCATAATGAAATTCCAGTAAAACTCTGGACTTCTGAGGCTTGGATGAGCTTCCTGGTTGGTGACATATATCAATGTGCCAAGAGGATAACGTGTCCTGAGGATGCAGAAGTTCTGCCTTTGGGAACCTCCCAGATCTAACCCTATGCCTCTCTTCATTTGGCTGGCTCTTATTTATATTTTTTAATAATAAAACTGTAGTCATAAGTATAATGTTTTCCTGAGTTCTGTGAGTCATCTCAGCCAATAATTGAGCCTGAGGAGGTAGTGGGAACCCCTGAACTTGTAGACAGTTGGTCAGAAGTGTAGGTAGCCTGGGGACCCCAGAGATGGTAGCTGGTGTCTGAAGTGAGGAGAGTCTTGTGAAGGACTGTGCCCTTAACCTCTGAAATTTAACTTAGCTCCATGTAGTGTCAGAATTGTGTTATAGCCAGTTAGAACTTCATACATAGAAATAATATATCTATATATGTATACCTGCATCATAGAGTCAATTTTGCTCTTTCAATTGAGAATTTTGATATTTATTTTTATCCTGATACATAATACACTGAACTAACATGTTTTAAAAACATTTTCATTTCAGTAAATTTCAAATAGTTCTTTAGTGAAAAGGCATGTGGAAAGGAATTATCCTAGTCTTTTGATGAAACTAAGCATGAAACAAACAAACAGAATTGTTTGTTCTTTGATTATTCATATGCCTGCTTCCATTCAGTACAAAATTTGACTAGGAATGCTGGGATGGTTGCTCCGTAATCCTAATAAGGCACTGATATACATAGTGTTGCTAGGTTAAGGTAAGCCACTTACCTAATCATATCCTAAATCATATCTGTATCTTGGACTCAGGGACTATTATCATGACAGAATTGTTTGTTCTTTGATTATTATCCAAATGCCTGCTACCATTCATTATAATTGTTAGAATAAAGCACTAAAAATTGCCTGATATTCTTTTTTTTTTTTTTTTTAATTAATTAATTTATTTATGGCTGTGTTGGGTCTTCGTTTCTGTGCGAGGGCTTTCTCTAGTTGCGGCAAGCGGGGGCCACTCTTCATCACGGTGCGCGGGCCTCTCATTATCGCGGCCTCTCTTGTTGCGGAGCACAGGCTCCAGACGTGCAGGCTCAGTAGTTGTGGCTCACGGGCCCAGTTGCCCCGCGGCATGTGGGATCTTCCCAGACCAGGGCTCGAACCCGTGTCCCCTGCATTGGCAGGCAGACTCTCAACCGCTGCGCCACCAGGGAAGCCCCTTGCCTGATATTCTTTTAAATTGAAACAAAACAGTCATGATACAGATACTAATATTACCTTTAATATTGATAAAGAAATTGAGGCATAGAAAACTTATGTAAATTGTGAAAGTTACATAAGTAGTGGGTGGCACAGCCAGTATCAGTCCCAGTCTGCCTTGCTGTGTCCTTGACCATTGAACATTTCATTGGCCAATCGTGTTTACATCTTACATTTCATAAGGTGATGCTGATTTTCAGGCACTGTTGTAATTAAAATATAATTGGATACATTGGATTCAGTGTCAATGATTTATTTTTAGTTTACAGAGCATGTATCTTGTGTCAGATACTGGGCAGGTACTGGGGATACAGCTCTAAATAAGCAGAATTGTTTCACTTTACTTCAGGGCAGCTTCATGTGGAGCTGTTCGCACCAGGTTTTCCTGTCAGACCTAGCCTCTTCCAACACACTCACTCATTGAGAAAATCCTGGGCTTGGCTTCTTTTGTGCCTTTTATGTCTGTGGGGAAAAGGCATGAAGAGTTAAAAGGAGAAGGTGAAAGAAGCAAAATCAATTCAATCAGACTAGAAAAATACAATAAAAGAACTGCATAAAACTGATGACCTTATTTGTTCACATTTTCATGTCCTATTTTTTTAGTCCTTTGCATTAGAAAAATCAATCAATTTAAATTCAAATGGGATTTTATAGTTCTGAGATTTTGTTACCAGAATATTTGCATATGTAAGATTCCTAAGTGTTACTTGACCTTTTGTATTTATGTATATTTAATTTTTCCTTCACTTGCCCATTTGAGATCATTGAGCCCCCAAATTCTGGCTCTCCCACTACCCCAAATTCCCTTTCTAATTACCATAATCTATTAGTATTGACTCTCTCTCTCTCTCTTTCTCTGTCTCTGTCTCTCTCTCTCTCTCTCTCACACACACACACATACACACACAAAATTGAGGAGAAGCTGATTTTTCAGACAGGATAAAATATAAAAGTACATCAAATATAAATTGTTTTTAAGTCACTATAGGGACTCAATGTCAAATTTATATCACAAGAAGACTTGAAAATAAAATCTAGAAAATATTTACCTAAATTATATTATACATTGCATATTTGGTGTAGTGTTATGTATATTATTAAATTTTGTGCCTTCATGAGATTGGAGGTTCTTTTTAATCTAAATGTAATACTTATAATGTGATAGTGATTATTGTACATATTTGACCAATGGGCTTATTATTTTTTAAATTATTTATTTAGAATTTGTTTAAGTGCTCTATATTGGCATAGAGAAATTGGCCCATTAAAGTATCAATTCAAAAAAAAAATCAATTTTATGCCATTTGTTTCAAGAAACTGTTAAGGTATTTTGAAATTTAGCTGGGATCTGCACATGTTTATTGAAGCGGATAATTGAGATAGTTACCTGAATGACTCCAGAAAAGTATATTTTAATCAATTGTCTATATTTTTATTTGATTTTTTTTACCTGTTTGACCCAATTATTTGGATAATATTTTATCCAATTTTATTTTAGTATCAATTCCTATATATATAAACATGCCAACTTTTTTTTACAACATACTTTTTTACATCATGTGGGAGTCCATTGAAGGATTGTCATTAAAATAAACAACAATAATATTATCTCAAAGTTAAAAGGCAGATATAAAGTGCTTCAGGAATATTTAATTTAATGAAATTAGTAGTATCCCAAAGCCAAAAGATAAATCTGTAGTGCTTTAGCAATAGTCCATTTAAGCTTCCTTTTGCAAATGTTCATTAAAAAAAAGTTTAGAAGAGGATTAAAGAAAGATGTATCACGTTTCTATTCCCTTCAACCTTCCTCTCAGGTCCATAAAATACAGGTAGGTGTATGTGCTGGAAGTGGCAGGGCACGCTGATAGAACATAGAAGTCTTTCTCCCCACAGTGTATCTGGGAAGACACACTGGTTGGGGAACTTTTGGGTGATGGTAATTTACTATTTCTTGATCTAAGTGGTAGTTAGAAAAATGTTCACTGTTTAGTTTTTCATTATATTTTATGTTTATACATACTTTTGTCTTGATGCACTATACAACATAATTTTTAAAAGAAAGCAAAAATGTAATCTTAGTAAAGGGAATAAAACACAAACCAGACAAAAAAAGAGATGCTGATGGTGTTTGGTGGGAAAACAGTATAAAAATAGCAATCCTTTTATATTAATTTCTGTGTTTAATGCAATTTCAGGCAGAATAGCAGTGCTTTCAAAAATTAGATAAAACTGTATAAAAATTATATGAAAGAATAAATGTCCTAGAATAATCAAGAAAGGTATAAGAAAGAAGAATATTAAGTGGAGATTTGCCTTGCCTGATACTGAAACTTACTACTAAATCATTACAATCAAAACAGCATGGCATTGGAACAGGGATAGAAAAGCAGATCAGTTTAACACAATAGGAATCCAGACATAAAATCAAAGGTATAAGGGACTTAAAATAATGGAAAAATGGTATTACATTTTAGTGGAAAAAGAATAAGTTATTTAATGAGAGATGTTGACATTGTTGGTTAGCTATCTGGCAAAGACTTCAACAATTAAGCTGGGGTTTCAGAGGATCAAAGGTAAAAGCCTAATAAAAAATAAATACTGTAACTGTTAGTCCAATATAGAGATGATCTTTCTAAACAAAATAGGAAACTAAGAAAAGATAAATATATTTGAGAATGAAGAATGAAAAATTTGAGTGTTAAGACTATACCAAAGCCAAGAGGCAAACTATTGTATGGGAAAAATTACATTGTCTATGACTGTCTGATGGTATTTCTAATATGCCAATGACTCTTGTAAATTGAAAAGATAAAAATCATAGTTGAAAAAATGGGTATAGAATATGTCTATGTAAAACATTCTGTCTGTATGGAATTATCCCCAAATAATTATTCACCATATTGGAACTCACATCACCATTTATGGTATTGAATTTATTAAGATAGCACTTTTGCATATCTATTTGTTTATGATAAAGCTCCTATTTTTATTTAAGTATAATCAGCATATAACATTATATTAGTTTCAGGTGTACAGTGTGATGATTCAATATTTGTATACATTGTGAAATCATCACCACAATAAGTCTAGTTACTGTCTGTCACCATACATAGAAAAACTTTTTTCTTTTTATTTCCTCTTGTGATGAGGACTTTTACTCTCTGAGCAACTTTCAAATATGTAATACAGCATTATCAACCCTAGTCACCATGCTGTACATTATATCCCCATAACTTATTTATTTTATAACAGGAAGTTTGTACTGTTTGATCCCTTATACCCATTTCACCCAACCCCCAGCCTCCTAATCTCTGGCAACAACAAATCTGTTTTCTGTACCTATGAGCTTGGTTTGCCCTTCCTTCCTTCCCTCCCTCCCTCTCTCCCTCCCTCCTGCCTCCCTCCTTCCTCCCTTTCTCCCTCCCTCTCTCCCTCCCTCCTGCCTCCCTCCTTCCTCCCTTTCTCCCTCCCTCCTCCTTCCCTTCATCCCTTCCTCTTTCCTCCCTCCCTCACTCATTCCTCCCTCCCTCCCTCCCTCGTTCCTCCCTCACTCCCTTCTTCCTTCCCTCCTTCCTCCTTCCCTCCCTCCTCCCTCTCTCCCTTTGTCCCTCCCTCCTCCCTCCCTCCCTTCATCCCTTCCTCCCTCCCTCCTCCCTCCTGTCCTCCCTTCCTCCCTCCTTTCTCCCTATCACCCTCCCTCCTCCATCATTCCTCCCTCCTTCCTCCTTCTTCCCTCCTCCCTTCCTCCCTCCTTCCTCCCTCCCTTCCTCTCTCCCTCTCTCCCTCCCTCCCTCCTTCTTCCCTCCCTTCCCTCCTCCCTCCCTCCCTCCCTTCCTTGATTGGCAAATATTTTCTCGCATCCAATAGGTTGCCTTTTCAGTTAGTTGATGATTTCCTCAGCTATGCAGAAGCTTTTTAGTATTTAGTAGTCCCACTTGTTTGATTCTGTTTTTGTTGCCTTTGGTTTGGAGTCAGATTCAAAAAAATCATTGCCAAGGTCTATGTCAAGGAGCTTACTGTCTATGTTTTTTTCCAGGAGTTTTATAGTTTCAGTTCGGTATTCAAGTTTTTAATGCATTTTAAGTTAATTTTTGTGTATGGCAGAAGATAGTAGTCTAGTTTCATTCTTTTGTATGTGGCAGTCCAGTTTTCCCAATACCATTTATTGAAGAGACTGTCCTTTCCTCAGTGGATATCGTTACCTCCTTTGTTGTAAATTAACAGGTCATCTAAGTGTGGGTTTTTTTCTGGGCTCTCTGATCTGTTGACCTATGTGTCAGTTTTTAGGCCAGTACTATACTGTTTTGATTACTATAGCTTTGTAATATAGTTTGAAATCAGGAAGTGAGATGGCTCCAGCTTTGTTCTTCTTTCTGAAGATTGCTTTGGCTATTTGGGATCTTTTGTGGTTCTGTACAAATTTTAGAGTTGTTTGTTCTATTTCTGTGAAAAATGCCATTGGAATTTTACTTTGAACTTATAGATTGCTTTGGATAGAATGGACATTTTAACTATGAATCCTTACATTTCATGGACACAGAATATCTTTCCATCTGTTTGCTTCAATTTCTCACATAAATGTCTTATTGGTTTCATTTTCTGGGTTTTTCACCTCCTTGGTTAAATATATTCCTAGGTATTTTGTTCTTTTTATGCAATTGTAAATGGAATTGATTTCTTAATTTATATTTCTGATAATTCGTTTTAGTGTGTAGAAATGCAACAGGTTTTTGTGTATTGATTTTGTATTCTGAAACTTTATTAACTTCGTTTGTTGGTTCCAACAGTTTTTTGGTGGTGGCTTTAGGGTTTTCTATGTGTAAAAATATCCACAAATAGTGACAGTTTTATTTCTGCCTTTCCAATTTGGATGTCTTTCATATCTTGCCTAATTACTCTGGCTAGGACTTCTAATACTATGTTGAATAAAAGTGGTGAGAATGGACATCCTTGTCTTGTTTCTGATCTTAGAAGAAAAAGTTTTATCTTTCCATCTAGTATGATATTAACTGTGGGTTTGTCATACATGAACTTTATTTTGTTGAGCTACATTCTCTGTAAACCCACTTTGTTGAGTTTTTATCATCAAGGGATATTGAATTTTGTCAAATGCTTTTTCTGCATCTGTTGAGATGATCATATGATTTTATCCTTCATTTTGTTAATATGGTATATCATAACGATTGATCTGTGGATGCTGAAGCACACTTGTATCCCTAGACTAAATCTTGCTTGATCATGGTGATGATCCTTTTAATGTTTGTTGAGTTTGATTTGCTAATATTTTGTTGAGTTTTTGCATATGTGTTTCTCGGTGATATTGGCCTATAATTTCCTTTTCTTCTGGTGTCCTTGTCTGATTTGAGTATCAGGTTAATGCTGGATTGCATTATAAAATGAGTTTGGAAATATTTCCTCCTCTTTTATCTTTTGGAAGAGTTTGAGAAAGATTGGTGTTAATTCTTTGAATGTTTGGTAGAATTCACCAGTGAAGCTATATGGCCTGGAATTTTGTTTATTGGGAGGTTTTAGGTTACTTATGCAATCTCATTACTAGTAATTGATCTATTTGGATTTTCTGTTTCTTCATGATTCATTCTTAGTGGGTTGTATGTTACTATGAATTTATTCATTTCTTCTAGGCTGCCCATTTTATTGGCATATGATTGTTCATAGTAATCTCTTATGATTCTTTGCCAAAGTTATGTATTTGGGCAGGAACAAGAATGAGCTGTCCGTTTGAATTCCTGATTAAAAATGTTATACGTGTATGCCTAATATGCATATTCTGTTGCTATTTCAGTGATCATTCTGATTAACAATATCAGTCCAATTAAAAGAGGCATAAAATGCTTGTGAGGTTTAAATATAGCTACAAGTCAGATATTGGGTAGAATATTGGTTATGTCCACCCTCTGGCAGCTATGAGAGTGTGCCTCACAAAGCTCCAAACAGCAAGTGTGTAATTGACAGAAGACTCCAGCTGCCCTGCTCTGAAATCTATCAAGGCATTTTCACAGAGGCCATGCTTTCCATGGGCTACTGCTAGTGTATAACAGCACGGGAGGGATGCTAAGGCAGGCCTGTTACTGGCAGACATAGGGCTTCTCCGATGAGTACCTGTGGCTCGGACTCCCTGATAGCCTTGTGGAAACTTCCTTGAGCTGCAGGGCAGTCTAGGATGCTTCCACCAAACCTTCCTTTTGTCTCTGCTTCACTTGGAGTCAGGCTTGTATCAGGTCTTGGTGTCTCTCCCAGCCTCCCCTGGCTCCCTCCCCATTTCCTCACACAAGCATATTCCTTAATAAAATCCTTGCATGTTTAATCCCATCTTGGATCTGCTTTCTAGGAGGACCAGGAGTAATATTTCCCCTTATTTCAATGAAATTGCACATTAAACTTGTCTCATAAAGGTCTAATACAAATAGAATTTTTGATTTTTAATTTCTTTGACCTTTAAAGTAATTATTTCAGGTGCTGGTTTTAAGCCTTTGTTCATTCTCTAAAGGAATCGAATTACATCCCTGGGATGGCAAATATCACTCATGATTACATGTTTTGGCTCAGCAAAGTAGATTCTATCTTTATGTCTTTTTTAAAAGTAGGGAACAATGTCTTTTTTGGTTAACTACTAAAGGCATTATCACCATTCATTACATATACTGAAGTTTATATAGTTTTAAGTTACATTGAGGGTATTAAGAGGTTTTTATGATTATTGCTCTGAAATGGAAGATTGGGCTGAAAGATGACATTATTTTTCTCAAAGCGGTGCAGGTTAGCATTACATCTGATGGGACACCAGAAGTCATCAGTGTGAATTTAGGTAGAAACAAAAGCCTGAATGAGGTAGATGTATTTACAAATAAAAATACTTTCTCTTCAGTTGGAAAGTTAAAATAATGATCATTTTATTTGTCTGTCTGTTGTTCTCAGGAGAATTTGAACACATTTTAAGACCAAATCCTCTGTTTTAGTAATTTTTTCTCATGATTGATACTTATCAAATTTTTTTCAGTGTCAGTGGAATATCCTTATTTATCCTTTCTTCCCAGATTAATATATATGTCAGAAATACAATGATGAATTTGAGACGGTAAATGTGTATTTGAGAGCATGTAAGGTTAGGAAAGTCCCTAGAGATTCTTAAGGTTCAAGGAAGAGAATGGCCATGGATCAGAAAGAATTCATGAAGTCAGTTTTAGTTCTGTAGTTATCTAAAGCCAACTCCTAAATCTATTGTCAGGGAATAGGAAACAGCAAAATCAAAATTCTACTATATTGTGTAAAAGAGAAAATGGCTTTAGCTCCTAACACTTAGCTGTTAACCACTCAACCCTCCGTAAGCAATGAGAGATAGTTAAAGGGAGTGAGACTGTGTTTCAGATCCACAAGTGAACAATGTAGTTATGTTATGCTGGCGTAACTCTGATTTATTGAGTATTCTTTATATGAATAGCATTGACTTTTATGAGCAGCATCCTTACTGATTTTATAAAATTATGTCCAATATGGAATATAAATTTTAATTATGAAAACTTACATGATTCTGTTTTCAATGGATGGTACTCGTTTTCTCTTGCTCTTCACGCTTCTTAATGTCTTAATTATAACATTACTGATATAATGCAAGTGTGGGATCGATACCTACAATTGCGTGCCTCCTTGAATTTTGAGCCCTGGGTGCCTTGCTTCCTTTACCCGAGTCCCAGCCCTGTTGTTATCCCCTCTGTAATGACACTATTTGGCAGGACTAACTTCCCTAAGGATAGTTTACCCTATATCAATGCATCTCAGTTCCTTGACTTGACAGACATCTCTTCCAGTAATCTTTCTTTTCATTCACTTGTTTAAGGTCATACCATAAACCTTGTTACTACCAAAGAGTACAACACTTCCAAAACATAACTGTCAAGCATCCCATTTTTTATTAACTCTAGTAACTTTAGAGCTCACTCACATTCTCTAGTATCCTCACTGGATGAATTCTTATGCCTAACTGAGAAATTTAATATTATTGTCCCCATCATACTCTTTCTCATGTATTCTTTTTCCCCTTTTCCATGCTTAGAGCCAATTACTAAAATCATTACCTTGCATGCACCTACATTTCTCCATCATCTAAATTTACCAACCCCCTATTGTGGATAAACCCAAGTTTTCTGCTCCAAACCTGTAACCAACAGATGGTTATATTGAAAAAAACTCAACCAACCAATAAACAGAACTCAGTGGACTGCTCTCATTTTTCACAGATTTCAAGCTTTCCCTCAGCTCTGTCCAGTTGTTCAACTACATTTCCCTAGTCAACTTTTCTCCTATGCTTCAACATTTATTTTACAGTTTCTCCTTGTCAAACCTTCAACATCTATTTCTTATTCTTCACTCTCAGCTAATAAAGAAATCAGACCACAAACCTCATCTTAATTTATTATCCTTAATTTATCAGTTTCCCTGTATTTGTGTTCATATTCACAGCCTTCTATTATGAACTGCTTCAGAATCTATTTAAGACCATTCCTTTGTTGTATCCCTATGTGCTTATTTAAGGATTTTACTTCTGGATTACCTCCCCTATGTCTTGTATCATCAATTTCTCCTTTTTAATGAATCAATCCACTAGTATACGAATATGCCATAATTCTGATCTTAAAAATTAAAGGAACTTGTGCTTGACTTTACACCTACATCCAGCTGTTTTATATTTCTTTCCTTCCCTTTAGACCAAAACTTCTTGAAAAGTTTAATACTTGTACCAATTTTATACTTGTACTCAGGAAGAGAATGAGTATTATATGCTAGGGATTAATTATAGGAATTACGGGGAGGGGAGAAGCTGGGAAACAAGCCCACAAAAAGGGGAGTTGGAGGATCATAGAAAAGTCACTAAACACTCTCCTGAAACACTGGTGTAGGTGAACAAGTCAGAGACTTCTGGAAAGCCAGACACGTCTAACTGCCAGAGTGGGGCCATGAAGCAGAGCTAAAGGGGAAGTCCATGGAAGGCTGTTGCCTCTGGACCTGGTGGTGGATCTGGGATTGCTGTTGGTCAGCAGGGCTTGCAGTAAGGAAGAACTACCTGTGGGGGAAAAAAAAAAAAAGAGTGAGGACAAGCTGGTACAGGTTGCCAAATTCTGTGTCTGTGTCTCATTACATCTAACTCTGATAACCTTCAGAGAGTAATGGTTACTGCTTCATTCTGCATGCAAGTTTCTCTTTTGTCCAGCTCTAATCCAGAACCATACAGAGAATGGGTTTTGTAAAACCTAGTTCTAAATTACTCAAGTCACCACAGTACAAAAGCACCACAGCACTTATTGTATCAACTTTCCTCCTCTCCATTATTGCTTTTATTCATTCATATCAACTTTTTATTACCATTGTGTCATTAAATAAGTTCTTGTTACATTTACCTGTGAATTCATATCATAAAATTCAATAATTTCTTACACACTCTGTTCATTAACCTTCCAGCTATATTTGACGCAGCTCTTGAAAAAATTCTTTCCCTTGATTCATGGATATATAGTCTCCTGTATTTCTTCTTCCTCATTGTCTGGACCCTTCCATTCTCCTTTGCAGGCTTTTTTCCTCTCCTGACCTCGATCTGTTGGAGTGCCCTAGAACTGCTTGCTTATTCCTCACCTTCTTTTCTACCTGCTATTTTTCTACAGATGATCTCACTAATTCCCACTGTTTAAATATCATGTATATTATGATATACACTCATATTTATATTTAGTCCTAACCTTTCCCCTCACTTCTAGACTTGTATATATAGTTTACTACTTGACACCCTTACCCCAGTGTCTAATAGACATCTCAAACATAACATTTCTGACAAATAACTCTTTATCACTGTCACCCTCCTTAAATCTGATATTTCCCAAATTATTCCCCATAATAAAAGTACACTATTATTTTTCCAGTTGCTAAGACCAAAAATCACTAAGTTATCCTTAGTTTCTCTCCTCCCCTTACTCTTCTTCTGCCTTTACTTAAAAAAAAAAAAATTCCCTTAATTTGATAATTTCTCACTACGTTCTCTTCTACCACCCTAGTACAAACCAGTACCACCTTTCAATAGACCCATGTAATAGCCTCCTAAAATATTTTACTGTTTTCACTCTTCCTTTACAGTCTTTTCTCCAAAGGGAAGTCAGAAAGTGCTTTCAAAAATGTAGATGGATTGCCCTTCGCAATGGATTCCCATCACACTTATTCCTTATTCTGCCTCGAAAGGGTACATAATCCTACATCATCAGCACTTTTCCTACCACTTAAAGATAAGGTTTCTACTACTCTCTCTTTTGCATCCTTGGCTCCTACCATCCTGAACTACCTGTTGCTCCTCAGGCACGTCAAGGTCATGATTATATTTTGGTTTTTATCTTTTTGAACTTTGATATTCTTGTTCAACCTATCCTTCCTGAAACTTTTTCTTTCTTTGGATTCTTGGATTCCATTTCTTCTAGTTTCCACCTATTTTTTTTTTGGCCACCCTTCTAAAATTTCTTCTGATCCCTTGGGTATGCGTGTAGTGGGCCAAGTGCAGAAGATGCTGAAATTCGGTCCATCTGGGACAAGATAGACCCTTTCTTAATACTGGAGGCATTACTCTGATAGAGTAAGGTTGGATTGGTGAGGAAAGGCATAAAAGTAAGTGAAGTTTTGAGGAGTTATTTTAATATCGTGGGTGCTTTCTCCCATTTATATTGGTTTAACTGGTATTTAGTTATAGTAGAAATAGTACAGGATCAAGTGAGATCCAGAAATCATGAGAAATTTTGGGTGACCTACTAAATTTCTACTCCAGAACTGTCCATGATGGATAGAATATGGTCCAAGAAATGTTATCTTAGGCTTTTATGATACTCTTATCCAAATCAGTGCCCCATGTGCCAGAAAAATTCTCTTGTCCTTCTTACTCAATAAAAGCTATCATCACTACTGCAAACTTTCATGGGATATACAGTTTGTTAAAATAGTTCAGCCTAAGATATTGTAGTCTGGATGATGGTAAAATACATTTATATTAACCCAACTAGGCCATAGTCTTAAATTGTATCATGTACTTTCAGGACTCAGCAGCAAGGAGTGAATGATATGAGGATTTCATTCATTGTAGCAAGATTGATAGAGGAGGTAATTTAAAAATATTTTTTTTATTATGGAAACTTGTGATTCTAAAGTTGATCTTTTTAACCTTTTTTTTTTAGGTTCCCAGAACTAAGGGTATTATGGCATTTGTCTAGTCTCTAGAAATAAACTTGACTTTGGAATTAGAAAAGGGGAACCTCCACATTAGCAGTAATAGTCTTGGTAATGAGATACTCAGGTGTAAATGAGATTAATTTTGTTTTCATATAGCACTGGTAAATATTGTTTCTCATAAACACGGATAGTAACATGTTTTAAAAGATGAAATATCATGCTCTGAAAAGACATTGCATCTTGGTAGTCCATTCAATAGACTATCATAATGTGAACTGTTGGCAATTATATTCTAAACAAAGCAAAGTTCTTATCTCTGAAAATGCATCTCCTGCAGCATTTTCCTAACCTTTGTGAGAGCAGAGAAGCCGTCTCTTACAAACTCTCCACTCATCTCAGAAATAATGGTGTAGCTTTGGCTTCTTAAACTCAAGTTGTTTCTGCATCAGATTACTGCTTTGCAAATGAGTAGCATTTTTTCTGCTGAGGTCTTGTGGTCTAATATTAATACATTTTCACAATGGAAACCCGATGGATTAGATCATTTTCCTAGGTTTGTATCCCAAGGGATATCTAACCTATGTTCTTGTTTTAATTAAATTACCACTTTTTCCATATGATTAAATGCCTGAATAATGAAGACTTACGGGACTAAATTTTAATGCACCATACATTAATATGAGCAGTGGGGGGAAACATATGATTTTACTTTAAGTAAAATCTTTCAGTAGCAAATGTTTCACCTCTTCCCTTTTTTGTTTCCCAAAGCAAATGAGAGTTTCAGCACTGCAGAGCACCAACCAGTGGAGCCTTCTGCAGTGGCATTCAGTGAATGGGAAAGAGCATCTTTGAGATTTCTCTTTTATACCTTGGAATATGAAAGGAGATTCTGGGTATGGGCCAATGTTTTTGAAGTAATGATATTGGATGACTCCTTTTCCTACTGGAATAGGACAACTTGCCTTTTTCTTTTCTCCACACATGTCAGGTATACTTTACATCAATTATATAGACCTATCAACCCATCAATATGAATAGTCATGGGATATCTAATAGGAAAATTGTGTACAACACTTTGAATTTCAACACAGAAGAGTTTGTACAATCTTTTTTTCTTTTCTAAGTATCATCATGATAGCCTCAAAGTCAAAAAATAATTAGGCAAAATGGGAAAAATATATCTTGATTTGTACTTCAGAAACATTCCCTAAACTGTGGTTATTAGGCTAAAAATAAACCCCCTGAAACTGTAGTAAATTCTATGCATACTTTTGCCAGAAGTTATTACATGTAGTTACATCTGAGATCAGTTACGTGTTTTATTTTCTATTTCACTGTTAAATGATAATTCTAATATAAAATTATATATATATTTGTTACCTTAACCTGAGTTAAATTGAGTAGAATATGAGAAGGAATGTAATATATTGACAAAGTGTTGTTTTTGTAGGCCACACTTAAAAAGAAAATGAAATTCTCTCTTCTTTGAATTCTAACACAGTGGTGGTTTTTTTGTTTTTGTTTGTTTTCTACTTTGGGCTTCTCTGAGAAAAAAATCAGGAAAATTTTTTTTGCATTTTTTTAAAAGTAACTTAGAGGTTAGAATAAGGATATAGCATAGACTTTTTGGGTTCAAATTCTGGTACTTGCTAGCTGTGTAGATTGAGCATCAGTTTCTTCATCTGTATAATGTGATTATCAGTACTTATTTCACAGGATTATTCTGATTAAATGAAATGGTACTTTTGAAGGATTCAATAAATGCTCAGTAAATGTGAGGTCCCCTTTCTTTTTTTCTCCCTCTGGAAATTTCTACCATGTGTGAGTGAGAGGGAAAAAAAGAGAAAATTCTTTTATTTTTTGGTTTTCTCGCCTTTTAAAGCCATAAAGGATTTAAGGAAAATACTACAGTAGATTTCGAGATGGCTAAAACACATGCATTTGGTTTATTAACTTTCTAGTTAAGAGATTTATTCCCTAGCTCGTTTAAATATTTTGAGAAACATACTGTTACATTTAAACATGAAATCTGTCTCCCCTACACTTCATGAAGCTTTTCCAGTTTCCTGTCTTCAAGTTAGGAAATGATGAGGTTGAAAGCATTCTGGCCTCAAGACACTGACATTTCTGAGCCGACCATGAAAGTTCATTCAGCTTCTCATAAATGCCTCAAGACCTTCAAATGCAAAACATTTGGGCAATAGACGTAGTCAAGGGACATGATACCAGCCTCCTTTATTGTGTCATTTGTCAGACCTTGATTTGTAGAGTAGCAGGTTTCAAAGCTTGACTTTTCTTCTCAGATGCTACATACCATTCACAGTATCTCATTCCCTGATGTTTGTATTCCTTTTTGCCCATGATTCACTTCCTATTCTGCCCAGATTCATATTGTCATAGTTATTTTGCCTGTGGTTTTTCTCCTCCTTTAAGACATTTTTTAGATTTTAGAGTTGTAGGAAGGAAATATAAGGTCTGACTCATTTAAGGGAGCTTCAATTTATATTTTTGACAAATATTTGCCCAAAATAATATCGGTAGAGTACCATTATCTTAGTGTGTCTCTGGTTGGTAATAGCCTCAGTCTTGACCTCTCTGTATAAATAAATAGGATCTCATAGTTTGTAACCATGGAGAAAGCAAGAGTTTACAAACATTTATACACAGTTTTAAAGCTTCCCTAGAGGAAAATGGATGCAACTGAAGGGAAGATAAATTATCTTTAAGGATGTTTCTCAGATTGGATTGTTCTTAATAAATACTCCATTCTACACATTTTCTTTCTTGGAACCAAATTCTGCCTTTGGTTGTTAGCTTGTTCTGTTTGCTCACACAGGGAGGTCCAGGTGGGAAAGTGTGCGGTTGCCTCAACTTTAAAGAATTTAGGAAAAGGAAAAACATGCATTGCTGTGAAGGTTTATTCATTTCAATCAATGAGTATTTATTGAGTGCCTACTATGTGATCTTCACTGGTAGCTTATCAGAGAGATAGATACATGGAAAATCAGTCAGTGACACAGGACAGCAGACATCAAAGTACCAAATGACTACACATTACTGTAGAACAGTGGTACTCAATTGGGATGATTTTGTCCTCCAGAGGCGTTTGGCAATGTCTGGAGACATTTTTGATTGTCATGACTAGATACTACTGACATCTTAGTGGGGGCAGTCTCTGTAGAATGTTTAGTAGCATCCTACAATGCACAGCACGGCACCCACAACAAAGAATTATCTGGTCCAATAATGCAGAGGTTGAGAAACCTTGCTGTAGAAATGTCATGGGAGAGAGAGTATCCATCAGGTGGAAAAGGCCCTTGTTTTGCAAAATTCTGCCAGAATACGATAATATAAATAACCCTTTAAAATGTTCTTCGTTTTTGAAGAAGCTACAGTGTATGTATTGATTAATATCCTTGTTCTTGAGTAACTGAAGTGTCTTCTGGTTGTTAGGTGGGCACCAGAGTGGTACTTCTTGTGCACTTCTGAGTGTCAGAGGTTTTCTGGAAAATGCTCCTTGAGTTTTGACTTACAGTTTTTCCCTCTCTTGGACTCAGATAGGGGTCCAAGAGACTTGGTGAGGTTACCAATATCCATGACGCACAAAATTTTGTCTTTCCCCAAGTTTTCCTTTACTCATTCCAAAACTATCACATAAATAATCTCCTGGAAGGTGTCCCCACCAAACCATCATACCAGCCAAGACACACTTGAATACCACCACAGGGCAGCGTTACGGCCAAAGCTGGGATCCTTGCCACCTACTTTGGTGTTTTGTAATCAGAAAGAGAATAAAATGGGCTGAAAGAGAGGGGTTGAGTAGTGTGTGGAGGGTAGTGAGAGAGAGAGAAGGAAGTGGGGGAGGAGGAGAAGAGAAGGGAGAGAAGGCAGGCAAAAGGGATGGCACTTCGGACATCAGTTCATAACTGTTCTAATGCCCCAGATCCTTTGGAAGGTCTTTGTTTTGTCCGTGCTGTCCCTCAGTTTCCTCTCCCTTCCTCTTCAGAGAAGACTTCCCTAAACTTCATGGAGGTTTACGGGGCCTCTTACATTCTCCCACACAGTCTCTGCTTATATCGAACTGAGCATTTATATTATAATTGTCTCTTTAGGTGTTCATCTTCCCTAAGAGTCTGAAAACAACTTGAGGCAAATGCTATGTAGGCTCCCGGTTCCTAGGACAGTGCCTGCCTAGACACAAACACCTGTGGAATTAATGAAGAAGCCAATACCCACTATAGTGCTTAACTAAGCTTCAAACAAGGAGAACACTTATGAAGTTTTCCATTTTCTGGGTTTGATAGGGCTCCAGTTCTGCCTGACACCTTTTTCTTGGTGGAAGATAGAGGGAGATTTGACGTATTTTCTTCTTATTTCTTTTACCTATCAGTACAGTCACAGCGCAGGGTTTATTTTCTCTCCATCTCCATCTTGCAATCTCTTATTCTAAGTCTCTTTTCATAATTATTGTCTCTATTTATATGGATTATGTATTTTATCTCCTCACTGAATTGTTGGCTTCTAGATAACAGAGACAATGTCATATCTTTTGTTTTTGTATTCAAATTACTTCATTGCCACTAAGGCACATGAAAATGCCTGGAGTTGCAGTATGCAAAACATCTCTTTACTTCCACTGCCTCATGTGCTGGGTGGTGGGTTTTGCTAAGAAGATATCCTTTCTCATTAATACAGGAAAGTTTTTCTTGCTTTTGAATTTTGGCTTCTCACAGCTAGAAGATGTGAGGTTAGTTAAATTTGAGTTTATTTCATAAAGAATCTATTTTTATAAATGGCTTACACTATAGAGTTAAGAAGTAACTTTTTAGTATAAATCCTCACATAACACTTAAGGAAATATCTGAAGAAAGATGACAACTAGGATTCAGCTGTTGTCTCCTAATGCAGAGTGCCATGAACTAATAGTTTTTTTCATTATTCTGTGTAGAAAGGCAGAGAAAAATGAAAATGGGGAGGATTGGAAATAAAACAGAAGTTTAAGTGGGAAGGGAAAGAACAAAGTTTTAACTGGAAGTGAAAGAACAATGGGTTAAAGCTCATGATAAAAGTTAGACATAAGGGGCATGGTGAGAGATGCAAAAAGTGAGAATGGAGATTAAATGGCAGGAAGTATAGGCCCTCAACATGAGTTTGTGCAGAGAATCTTAGGTTTCTGTTCACTTTTAATTTTTGTAACAGAAAGACGAGTAGTAGACTCAAAATAGATTTCATATTAAAGGGCAATTATCTCAAGTCTTTAGTCTCATTGCCACTCTGATGGAGAAATGATTTCATGTAAAGAAAGGAATGCCATTTTTCATCCTCAGCTCTGTAGTACTGAGTTATATTTGCTCATGCAAGATTGATTTTTCTCAGATACAGTGGGGAATCCTAAGTGTGGGATTTACAAATCTGTTGCTCATGTTTTCATTTTATGATGAGCTTAGTTATCATTAGGTAAACTTAGAGATGACTAACCTTTTTCTCTTCTCTCTCTCCCTTTCCCTCTCTTCTCTCTCTCCCTCCCTATCTCTCTCTCTTTCTCCCTCTCTTTCTCTTATTTTCTTCCTCTCTCTCTCCATTTATTTATATATATATGTAATTTATCAGTTATTATTATCTTGACAATTAGGGTGAACATAAATCATCTGATTTCAAATAAAATTTTAAAGGCATGCAGATTGTTTTCAAGCTTTGCTCATGCATTATGCATCAGTAGACACATTCTCCTTCCCACTGCAGAATTGAGAATTGTGAATTGTAAAATATATGCAACATACTTACACAGTTTATGATGAGCAACTGACAAGAGGGATTAAATCAGAAGGCAAGATGCTCTGCTGGAATTGACTAGAGACACTGCTGTTGAAATGCCAGAGTGCAGTATGTGCATTTTCCCCTCTCCTCTCACTGCCTAATTGAGAGAGGCGTTAATGCAGTGAAGAGTGCTGAAAGCAAAATGCCAGCTTTGTGAAACAGGAAACAGATATATTCAATTATTTTTTTGGTTGGACTACCATCTACGATAAAGCAGAACAAATGTGGTTGCTTCTTTGCCTGTATTGAAGTTGTGAACAAGAGAGACCAGAGGGAAATTTGGCATGAATTCAGCATTTGATAGCAACCCCCCAAAACACAAGGCAACTCAAGATCCTGGTTATTTAGATGATAAGGGCCTTATTTGATAAGTGTAAGAGTTGAATAAAAATATTCAGTATACTTTTGGTTTTATTCATTGACAGATACTTTTTGAAGGATGAGAAGTATTGATCCTCACATTTCACTAGTGCCTTTAGGATTAGGAGAGTGAGTTTTTCTCATTGTGTCAAACTGCTTTGGGCGAAGCTCTCTCTAAAAGAATAAATTGCAATTATGGAATAGTGTTTAGTGTTAACATGAAAGAAGATTGGATAGCCCAAAGTATCATCATTAAATACGATGCACGTAACATACTGGCTCATGTTAATTAGTCTGTCAGTGAAAAGCAAGGAGCTCCAAGTGACTGTGGGAAAGTGACTTGGTGATTTGCTATTGCTGGTCAGTCTCACAAAAGGAGAATTGTCTATTGTGAAAAAAAGAATCTGTTAGAATTTGGATATGGTGGTAGTAAGAGCAATGAGTAGGAGGAAATCCAAAACCTATGGGATTGATTTCCTGAAAATATAATTTAAATTTATCTCTGGGGTTCTAAAGAAGACTAACGGTTAGAAGACTGGTATCACATAAAGTGTTCTTTTATACTTATTCACATTATTCAGGTGAGTAAATTTAAGATTTGGTGAAAAAGGAAAGAACCCACATTTTAGATACCAGCATCTATTTTCAATACAGCACACAAAAATAGAATGCAGAGCAGAATCACAAGGAAACGAACTTACTATGCAAATCCTTTATTTGCTTGCAATTTCTAGGTGCTGCTGATGCATGCACATTACTTCCTTGGTTTGGACACATGTAGAAATCATAATCACAGGATAAAAATTTAAATTATCCTAACAAATAGAAACCATACTCAAATAGTATATTCTGACTTTTAGTAATAGTATAAAAAAGCTTAGGGGAGAAAATGGTAGATTGGAATTCCCACAATAAGGATCTGCCACAGACAAAATTTAAGTTAATTGCATAGGTTTTATTTTTTAGTACAGTTAATGTCCATTCAATGGCTAATGACCAAGATGTAAAGAAAGAAGTAGAGCACAATTTTATTTGAGCAAATATGAATGTTTTACTGTGAAGCAAAAAGCAAAGTACTTTAGTCTGTCAATTATCTTTATCCTATAGTGTGTTTATGCTCCAAACAGCTTGAAATAAATGAGTTGCTGAATTCTTCGTTGGGTCAAATTATTCCATTTCTTATCCTCCTTTCCTTTCTTCCTCTCTCCCTCCTCCTTTCTTTCTTTTCTTCTTTCCATATTTATTGAGCAGCTAACTAATTCCAAGCATTTGGGTAAATGCTAGTGCCATAATGATTAAAATTATTTCCCACCTTCTTCTTTTTGGATGAGTATAATGTAGCTGGTGTTTAGCTAGAAATCTCTTGGTCTGATGGGACTCTCTCCTTTTGTTACAGGTTCTTTGAGTACCACTGACATAGAATCATGAAGAAGCTAAAATAATTTTCACTGTGACTGTGAATAGTCAAGCCAAATGTCTTTCCATCACATTGAATTCTTTCCTCATGTGTTGTTTAAATAATAGAAGAAAGTTCTTTTAAAATCAAATAATATGAAAGTCTTGGGTGTAATCTTGTAAAAGAGTTTCTTTTTTAAAGGAGTATTTGCTGGTGTCATATTGTAAGCTAGAGGAGCAATCAAATTGAATATAAATTATTGATTTCACTTTTGAAGTGCATAGAATTCCTTTATTCAAGATATAATGTCTCTATTCTATGACTGGTCTTTTTGGCTACCAAAGAGGGCTGTGAGATATTAGATAGGGTGTTAGGTGATTATTTGGAAATGTATTTTGTATTAAGAGTAGAATTGCATCTGCTTCATTTTCAATGGTCTAATAGACTGTGTTTCAGACCTTGCTATATTTTGGTTATAATGATCAACAATTTTTAACTAGACACAATGCTTGGATGGATGAGAATGGGAGAAAATGCCTTTTCTTTTTTTTAAATTATTTTACCACTTTTGTGTGAGGTCTCCTAACATTTCTTTCCAAAAAATATCTCTAGTTCTGTCTTTCTTTTCATTTTACCCTCATATTTTTCCTTCTTTTCTTGTAATCCTTAGATTCCAGCCATTTCTCATCTTCTCTAAAAGTGAAAACAAACAAAGCTTTAATGTCTCTTTAGCTTAGAATCTCTTCACTTTTAAAAAAATATACATCTGGGCATATTTAATGGATAAAGAATCAAGATTTTGGTCTACAGGCATAATACAGACTCTTCATCTAAAAACAACAACAAACATCTCAACCAGATAACAAGTAATTAAGAGAACCACCACCACATTCAAGAAATGGGGTTGGTCTCTGTCCTCCTTGGGAGTTACTGTGGCTGCTCTTTAGGAAGCAATATAATTTTTATGGATGGAGCATACAGCTTTGTAAAGAAATTCGCTTTTAGTTGTAAAGGTTTTCTAATGCCATGTTTAAGAAACCAAGCCTGTGAACTGCAGAAAGAGTAAAGGGGAAGTTGTGAATGTGCTTGAGTAATGGTTAACGACATGAATGTTCTCCTCTAAGACCCCATGTATTCTCAGGAACAAAATTAGAGTGAAGTGGATGAATATAGTCCGATTCTTTTTTCTATTTCTTACTGTAAGTTTTTTGTTTTGTTTTGTGGACTGGGGAGAGGGCATTTTAGACAATGGAGTAATCTAAGGATGGAGTGAGTCTTTTAAGTATTGCTCTGTGAAGTCTGTGCTGGTTTGGGTGGGTGTGAGGGGATGGGGGGACTGGCTCCTTACTGTGGGGAAATTCTCTCCAAGACCTGGCAGAGTGAGCAGTTGGGGCTGTATGAATGGAGAGATGGACTGTCCTGGTTTTCAGTGTAGTCATCTGGATTGAAGTCTTTCTTACATTTTTGTGTTTTTCTAGTCTATGGTTATGGGAACAATGGGGATACAAGCACATATATTTGCTCAGGGAAATATGATGGTTCCCAAACACAGAGTAGACCTGGAAATCTTTGTGTTAAGCTATAATCAGAGAGAAAAATTATGTATGGGTCACACCTTCAGGGGCAAAGCATGGAGTAAGCTCCAGAAATTAGGCTTAGTCTCAGAACTACAGGGAGAAAGGAGAATGCAGTAGTTAGGCTAACTGGATTGTCTAACAGTTGCATTTTTATTAATAAATTGGCATTCTAGTATTTAAAAAAAAGAAACAGAAATCAGGCTTAGTATGTGACTTTCCAGCCAGGATATCGTGGCTGACTTAAGGACGTGACCTTCTTTTTTTTTTAACATCTTTATTGGAGTATAATTGCTATACAATGGGGTGTTAGTTTCTGCTTTATAACAAAGTGAATCAGCTATACATATATATATATATCCCTGAAAGACTTATATTGATTTTGAAATTTACAAAGATTGACTTGAGCATGAAGAAGCTATCCAACCCATGACACTTTTTTCCCTCTGTGATCTATAATTAGATTAATACGTTCAAGATAATCTTAAAAGAATCAGTAGAATTATAACAGCAACACCAAAAATAATGCTCTTTATTGAGAGTCTTCATTCTAAACAGCTGAAAATACTTTGACATCTATTCATTTCATCCTTCATCTTTATAAGAGACAGGGCAAGAGTGAGGCAATTTTGGCAAAAATAATTTAAAGAGTAATGGAAGAGGCAAGGAATAACCTAAAATTAGATTGGTCTGGAATAGGATGGGCCTAGCCCAAATTAGGAGGGAGCAAGCTCCATAGTTCCCTCTGCACTTTCAATATTTCTTCCTACGAGGCAATCAGAGTTCTCTTGCAGTCTCTTAGATGGCCAAGGATTTTTGTGTGGTTCCTAATGGCTAACTCACTGTGTTTGAGAAATTTATGATCTTTCCTGACCTTGGTCTCATTTATCCCATTTCTCTGAAACTCAGTGTTTGACTGGATGAATAAGGTGTAACCTTCTTCTAAACAATGCCTTCTCATGCAGGAGGCATGAGTCCTGTGAAATTTTCGGTACCCTAGTATCATTACGTTCTGTGTATAGTGGGCTTGGGCTACATTATGGCAAGAAATCTGCTGATTTTACCTCAAATCATACTTCAGCTTACTGTACTCTGGTTTAGTTGTCTGAAAGGTAAGAATTGGCTTCAACTAAAGTGTTTGTTGAATTCTGTCTAATTCTCATAGTATATGTTGGCCTGGTACATTTCTTCAATAGACCTGATGAGATCCTTTGAGTAATGAGGATGTAGAAGTACACATGTTACTGTTGTAGGACCGTTTTAACCACCCGTGTCACATTGCACTGGTCAAATAATTGGTTTCATTCTCTATCGAGTGGTGGCCTTATAAACAATGAGTTAACTAGTTTTGAAATAGTTTGTTAATTCCTGTTGATTTTCTTGTCACTTTACTGGTTTAAAGCCGTTTTCAACAACAATATCAAAGAAGACATACTGTGCAAACCATTCAGTTCTGCTTATTAGATTCTGTGGTACAGGATGATGTCAATGATAGGGTTCTGATATTATATGAGGGTTTCTAGTACCCAGGTTATTCTTATCAAGCCCATTCAAAAGAGTAAATGGTATGTAGTGTATCATACCTGTTAATACTTGTTTGAACATATTTTTCAGGTACACATAATCTATGCTTTGTAGAGTAGTGATTTATGTGGTTGGATTAAGAAAAGGATGTTGTTCAGGGCTTAAATGCTCCTGTGGGTTTATTATGCATAGAATCCTGAGATTTAAACATTTTACTGAAGTCGTTCCATGATCATGCAAAGCAAGTTATTCTTGGCTGCCTAAAAAGAAAGTAAAACACATTCTTGGTCTTATTTCTGTCTTTTATTCCTACCTGATGTCATCCTCAAATCGTGCAATATCCTCAAACAGGGAGGTTATAACTAATTCCAAACAAACTTTATTGGGAACTTTCCTTCATGCAGACATTTCCTAACACAGAATATTTTATAAACATTCTCAGCGTTCCCAGACAAGAGACGGTCCTAATGTTTGGTTCTTCCTGCAAGCCCTCAGCCTTGGTCTACTACACACATGATTGTCAGGCAGAAACCTTCCTTCCCCCAGCAGAACGTTGCATGGCATACTGAAAGACTTCCATTAAAGCAGGCTTAACAGATGAATGCTGATATACTGGAGAAATAAACAGAAGGAAAAATGGCACATTTTCTGGGAGGCAGTCAAAAGCAGTTGGGTTGCTAGGCAGGAGGAAAGCCTATAAACTATTTTAGATCCCAAATTATATTTGGATAGCTGAATGAATACAGTTGAATTCATAGCAAAATTTTAAAATAAAAGAAGAAAAATTTTAAAAAGAAATTATTGATGCGTGTCAAATTCCCTCCCTCCAAGTTTTGCTTTCTTTTGGTTTCCGAGTTTCCATTCTCCTAAATCGAGCTATATATATAATCACTTCAGATAGTTTGCATTTGAGATTTGTTTTTGGTCTTTGTGAGTAGTTATAATTTACATGAAAAGAAGCTGCAGTTGCATTTTAAGCTACCTTTCCATTAAGGATTTAATTTAGGTTTAATAGGACAGTTATCATATGTTAATTAAATACTGATGGGTTATGGGAAACATATTTACTCTGGTTTACCAACAAGGTACAAAAATATGTTTTTAATCTAAGTTTGGCATTTAGCTAGTTTGCAGATTCTCTTGTAGAGAGATACAGTTCTTTCGAGTTAATAATATGTTTATTTTGCTGAGATTAAATTGTACTTGACAGTTAAAGTATTTGTATTTGCTATCAAGGTTTATAGTTATGTTGTAGAGATGTATGTGGATATGTTTTAGATCAGTGAACACTGAATCTTCCAACATCAATTATATATTTAAAAATCAATTGATCTTTTTTATAGCTACATTAAATTTTTGGAATTTATCTCTAACAGGTGGTTATAAAACTGCCTGATGGAATTCTCTTCTTTTTATCAATTTTTCAATATACTATTTATTAATAAATGATATATGTTAAGAATGTTTTCTTCAAATCAACACTTGTCATCTATAGGACCAATTGTATTCTCTCTAATTGAGCTCATTTTCCCTCACTGTGGTTATGAACACATTTGATTGAATCCACCTTTTTTCATCAGAGCCAATATTCCTCCTCCTCCTCATCTCTCTCTTTTTTGTATGAGTGATTATAATGCTCTTTTTTCTGTCTCATCTTCTATCATTTTATCCCTAAAGCCTCCCCGAAGGACTTAAAACCTGGCTTTCCACCAAAGTACATTGTCTGGAGTCAGAGATCTTAAGAGTGCTGAGTTAACTTATCTCCTGAGTTTCTAGGCACTTTGTAAAGACTACACAGTAAAACAATGGGAGCCAGTAAAAGTAGAGAGTTGAAGAATTATCCGAAAAATGTGCCCAGTATGCACAGCAAATCCGGATCATTTCATCTTTAATTTTTTCCCCTCAATAACAGGATTATGTGGGTCTTGACACTTGCATTAAATTTCCACTTCTTTGTGCATACAGAGATGCAGCCAAAGGCAAGGGGTGAATTTGAGTTTTCTTTTTATTAAAGCAAAATATCTGAAATCTTTCACACATGAGCTCTCATAACATGTCTCACTGTACTAAAAAAAAAAAAGGTAAAATTGCTTGTGTACTTAGGAAGAGAACACGAGGTGGCAGGGCCACAGCAGAAATAGCATTGCTATTGTCAGAATACACGTGCAAGGTAGGTCAGAGATATGAACAGCTTTAAATTTTTTGTGAAGTGCACTTTTTAAAATTAAAATACATAATGTATTACTTTTTCTTTTTAACCACTAGCAAATCTCTAATTCCTTTTGAGGCACAAAAGATCTTGGTTTATTAAGTTGAAATGCATGAGGACAGCAAACAGACACACTTAACATCATAACTATCTGAAGTGTGTTGTATTATTTTTCTTAGCTTTTTATGGCATAAGCTTTTTAATTAAAAAAATGCTTTAGAAGTAATTCTGTAGAATAAAGTAATATATTTTCAATGATCTAGATAATTTGAATATTTTTGTCTCTGCTACATTTCAGAGTGTTTTTGTTCTTTGGGAATTATTGACATTTTTGTTAAGTAATGAAATAGAGTGAAAGTCATTGACTTTATCTCTATGCTATTCAGCCAAGAGAAGAAGCAATAGTGATGGACATTTCAAGCTTTTGTTGGTAATAAACTGGAATATATATATTATGGAAAAAATGGAAAGTGCTCATGCTAGTTAAGGTACTAGAATTTATGTAAAACACTAATACAACAATTTCGGTAATTTAATAAAATGTAAGTTTAAAAAAAATTTTTATTTTATATTGGAGTATAGTTGATTAACAATGTTGTGTTAGTTTCAGGTATACAACAAAGTGATTCAGTTATACATATATGTGTATCTATTCTTTTTCAAATTCTTTTCCCATTTAGGTTATTATAGAGTATTGAGCAGAGTTCCCTGTGCTATAAAGTAAGTCCTTGTTGGTTATCTATTTTAAATAGAGCAGTGTTTACATGTCAACGTGTAATACAACGTAAGTTTAGTTTTTGCTAATGAAAAGTCCCAAACAGGCAATCCTGAGTGACAGGCAGTGTTTGTGAAAACACTGATTCAGTAACCCATTTTCCCTCTATCTATTGGTTCAGTAATCTTCAACATCTGACTACTAAAACTACCACAGGAGGGGAAAAGGCATGGGGGATTGCAAATGTTATGTTGTATGGGCAAACCTGGAAATAGTGTTTGTCACTTCTACTCACATTCCATTGGCCAGAACTCAGCCACATGGCCACACCTAACTATAAATGATGCTGGGAAATATTGTCTATATGTATGTCCAGGAGAAAGAAGAAATATGTTTGGTGACCAGCTAGCTAGTCTCTGCCATAGTGCTATCAGTGATTTTAAGTAAATTACCACAAAGTCAAGATTAAGAATTAAGGTATTTTGAGAAGATTATCTATCTATCTATATAGCTAGCTAGCTAGCTATATCAGTTAGGGTTCAACCAGGGAAACAGAACCAGTAGGAGAAATATATTAAGAGAAGTGACTTGTATGATGTGAAGGCTGGCTAGTCAAGTCTGAAATCCTTAGTGCAGACCATCAGGAAGGGCAGGAACTTGGAACTCTCAGGTTCAGTTAAAGTTGCGGTCCATAAGTGGAATACCTACCTTTTTGTGGAATCCTCAGCTCTGCTCTAAAGGCCTTTCAACTGATTGAATCAGGCCTAGCCAGATGATGTAGGATAATTTTACCTAGTCAACTGATTATGAACTTTAATCATATCTATGAAATACCTTAGTAACAGTGCCTAGATTAGTGTTTATTGAATAACTAGGGACTGTACTTTAGCCAGGTTGACAGAAAATAATGACCATCACAATATTTATATATGTGTGTATATGTATGTATAGTTATAGTATTTGACTATTAATATAACTCAAAATTATTTTTCACTTCTTTGTCTTCTGACATTTAGTATGACTATACAGATACATTTCCATGTGTGCTGTATTTTGGAAGCCAAAATATTTTTCCCTCTTTGTATCAATATATTTAATTAGGAAATAAGTAAAATGCAGCATGACATAAGTAGGATAAACCCTAGCTTTGAAATGAAACAGAGGTGAGTTTGAAATCTTTTTCCACTATTTACAAGTAATTCTGTGACTTTGGACAATGTTAATCACTTTGAGGCCAGCTTCTTTTACTGTTAGTGACCAGATCTATATGGTCACTATACTATGACAGTTCTTGGTTTGGGATAGCTGCTCAATAAATGATTGATATTATTAGATGAGATAGGAGATAACCCACAGGCAAGGCTGAACTCTCTCCTAGAATGCTAACAAGACTCAGAAACCAGGAAAAATCCCTATAACATTGTCTCCCTACCTCAGTGTAGGAGTTGCAGGATGTAACATGCCTGAGATAGTGATTCTTCACTAGGAGCATGATGTAGAAGAAGCAGTGTTCAGGGGCAATGCCAATGTCATGGAGAGTGGTTTCTAAGGCCATAAAATTCTTGCCTCAAATCTAGGTCTTTGCAATTAAAATATTAGCGTTTTCGAATAACTCTTGAAGAACAGTATGACTGTCAGAAGTTTGTTCATTATATTCATTCTTTTTTCTTTTCACTCAACAAATATTTATTGAGTTTCTACTAACTCCTTGACATTGTTCTAGATGAGAGTAACAGAAACATTGAGACTTGTGGAGAGGTAGACTTTAGAGTAATAGTTTATGTATTGGAAGTATGGGGCTAGTAATTAAATATTTCCATAAACAATGTCCCTGGTCAGTGTGGGATTGCCTTCTGCTGTCACAGTAAAGGATGATGTAACAGCTTGGGTTTTTTTTGGTGTTAATTACTCTTCTAACCTTAGCATGTTATGTTTTTACCTTAAAAATTTCTGGAACTCTAAATTTTTCACTTGATATTTATGTAATCTATTTATTTTCTTACAAGAAAAGTAATCAAAAAAAACAATCAATCTAGTTGCTATTTCCTGCATATGACCTTTGATAAAAATATCAATATCTTGGGGTCAAATTATTAGGTCCTAAGATACATCTGCATATGAGCAGTAGATGGAAAGTAGTCATTACTTGGCTAGAGAATCATTTGAGTAGTGATAGTTTTCTAAGATGCAACAAATTGAAGATAACTCTTTTTACTTTCCATTGGTTGGGGATAGTTAATATGTAAGTTCAGTAGTCTAATTCTCAAAGTTAGTTATGTACCACATGAAAAACAGTGACTGTCTCAGACAGCATCTACCAGTGTTCATGCAGTGTGGGTAAATGTCTGGCAAACTCCACTTTGGAATGTTAATAATAATGTATGATTATGTGTGATACAGGAAAAATTATTTTATATCATATACTGTTAAACATTTCATTACAAAGATCAGATTATATGTAGGCAGAATCTCTTATTTTCCCACTTAAGTGTCACAAGCTGTTTAATTAACTCAATTAATTTTCAAAAAGGCATAACTTGTCAACAAAAACATTTTTAAATGACAAATTTCATGTTTGGTTTAAGGACTGAATGTGTATTAAATGTCAACTAGAACACAAAACTACATTTTTTAATATTAAAAATAGACCAAAGGACCAGTAATCCTGAAAAATATTCAGCTGGTTTATTTATATAATTTTGTTACTTGTTTCTATATGAAGGTTGTACATACACTGCAGAAGTGGATACATATTTTTCCTCAGTAAAGAAAAAAATGATAACTTTTTCTTTTTATCATTTTTTTTCACATTTAGAGACTTCTTGGTATGCTATATAAAGATATTTATCAGATATATATAGTTTATAAGCTGAAGATATTATTTTTGGCTATTTTGGCTATTTTATAGCAAAGGAGTCTGAGGTTTAGAGATGTTTAGCACTGCAGAAGTTCAAGTATTAAACTGGCCTTTGTGGATAAACCTCAAAATGTGTCTGTATGAATATGTGTTATGGAAAGATTTGATCGCTAAATGTTTTCCTTCCTTCCTCCCTCCCTCTCTTCCTCCCTCCCTCCCTTCTTTCCTTCCTTCCTTCTTCCCTCCCTCCCTCCCTTCTTCCCTTTTCTTTTTTCTTTGAACAATTGATTTTTTAAAAGCTGATAGAAATGTATATGACTTTTAGTATATTTGCATCAGTTTCCTTTCTTTCACAAAATTATAAATGGTATCTGCTTTGGATTTTCACTGATTGTTTCACTGAATTGGCTTTTGACCAATAGTAACACTGATTTTATTTAAAGAAAGCAATAACAAAATAGGTATGAATAGTGGCCTTTTGGCTTGGACTTGTAAAGTTTATCATGGCTCTATGATCTAAGAAGATTTTTACTAGGATCGCCACTTGCTTCTTCTTGTTACTGACTGGTTTTAGTTGTATTCCTCTCTGCCAGACAGCACCTCATCCTCACCACTGGGACTTGAAAAACACTTTTTTCATTTATTTTATAGTTGTAAAATGCCCAAATGAATTTTGCTTCTCTTGGTTATAATGATGTTAAGGTTAACTTAGTGGCATCCAAGTTCATTGGATAATCCCTTTTAAGGTGTTTAAGGGTATTTAATAAAGGAATCAAAAGGAGTTAACACCTGTAAACTACAACACTACATGGAAGAGGTAACTCAGAAACTGGTAAAGTTTTAACAGTTTGGATAATTTGTAAGATTCTAGGAGTTGAAGAGCAACAGTAAATGTGCCAATGATTAGTATTGGTTTATAATAATGAATGCTATTTTAAAATTATTGTTTCCACAGTGTCACTTTTAGTATCAGGAACAATTTGGGCATTTTTAGTGTAGTTTTTTAGGCACCATATAGCCCTGATTGATTTTATGACATTCAGAATGTCCTGAGAACTCTCTTGATGTTAATTTTTATAGTGCATATACCAAAAATATGCTAAATGCTTTCAGTGTTCCAATCCTAAAAATCACATTTTGCAACCAGATGATCCTTATAAATTTGTTTCCCAGAAGATCATAATACAGTATTGAAAAATATGTATTTTAATATCAGATGTTTTCTTAGCATCTGTTTCGTAAGGTTCATAATTCAGTAAAATGTCATGTTTCAAAGTACAGAGTATTTTTAAATAATTAGGAGTGGGTAGGCCAATTTGGAAATATGACAAACTCTAGCTCTGTGCATATTAGGAATGTACTGGTAGAAAGAGCAGAAAGAGAATCTGGGATAGGGTCTCCTCTGATATTGGAGGTAAGAGAAAATAATTCCACCAGAAGGAGCCAAATGAGATACACAGTTATGCATAAATCAGTGCACAGCTGTGTAGCAGGCACCTCATGTTGGATTCATCAGACAATTGGTGAAAAAACAGCTTGGGGAAGTGGGGGCGTGGTCATGGACTAATCAAGAGCAGGTAAAAATCTCGTCATGATGGATTCCATGAGACAACTAAATTGCTTTGTAGTGACTGGATACATTGTTGTAAATATTTCCATTCTGCAGGAGGGAGAAAAAGCTTAAGCATAGCTTATCCAGAGCAAATTAAGAAGAAAAAAAAAAAAAAAGTGCTTTGAACGCAGAATTAAAAATGGAGTGCTGAGTAATATACCATGTCCTCCCAGCTCAGTAGTTTGTTTTGTTGTTCTGTTTGGAAAGTTTATAGTTATTTAGAGGGTAGCGTGTTGGTTTCCATGAAGAAGGAGAATATAAGAGACACCTAACCTAGTATTGTTGATATGGGAAGTTCACAAAATATTGAATGAAGGAATAAAACTTGAAAGATAACTGCTGCTTGAGGCAGGGCTATGGTGGCAATGTGAACACCGCCACCATAGTCTGATTTGGATTCAGCTTTAGTATGCCCTTCCTTGGCCTTTCCTGTAGAAAGAGTGCTCTGAGGGCTGAAATCCTCTTCTCCTTCCCCGATCCCCTTTGATACTCTTCACAGAAACTTGAAAATAAAAGCAGCTGGGCTCTTGCATTTACTCAGGAGGTTTCCAAGTGGTATAAGTACTTTTCAATGTGGATCCAGCAAACTCTTCAAAAAAATTACCTCTCTCATAAAAGGTATAAGCTCTTGACATAAAAAGTGTTTTGCAATGATAGCAGTTCATTTGGAACATTACGGTAGCAAAATAACTACAGTACTCTTGCATGGGCAATCTCTTGAACTCTATGCAACAATGATATGTAGAATGCATCTTAGCAGTTATGGCCCTTCAACTATATTGTTCCTATAGTACTAAAGACTAATTCGCTTTTTATGTGCTGACTGCACTGATAAAATAAGTGGTCATTGCCCTCCTAATTACCCATTGCAAACACTCACCACGTGATATCTTGCAAACACTGAATTTTGGAGTCCGAAGCGTCATTACAGGTTATTTTATAAGTGAAGCAAATGAAGATCAGCCCAGTTAGCGTTTGAGCAGATACTTGGCCTCAGGTATCCTGACTGCTTATGTTTGCTTTCCTTTTCTCTCTACAGTTTCACTACTTCCCAGTTCCCCAAATGCAAGGTTCTAACCTGGGATTACAGTGTCCTGTTCTGCCCTGGGATTACATTGTCCTTCTTTCAGTTAATAGTAATTAAGCACTTGCTAAGTGCAAGCAATATGGCTAGGCAAAAGATCTAGCTGTGACGCTCAAGCTAGTTTGGTCATCAGAAGTACTTGAGAAGTTGTGTAGGAATATAAATTCTCTGGCCCTACAGCAGACCTGCTGAAACAAAAATCTATGTGTGAATGTCTCAGGACTTTATCTTTTAAAAAAATATCCCAAGGTAAGTAAAATGATGAGATGGGTTTGATACCCTTTCCTCCTCAAGTCCTTCCCATCTCAGTCAGTGACAGCTGCCACCTACTGAGGTGCTCAACCCAGAAAGCCTTCAGCTGTCTTTGATTCTTCCTGCTCCCTCATCTATTCTAGTAGTATGTTCTACTCCCAATGCTTCTAGTATTTCCTCCCTCCTGTTTTCCACAAATGTACACGAAGTGATGGATTTCCAAAGTGAACATGTTTATTCCCTCTCCTACGTAAAGCCTTTTCAGCCTATTGCAATATTGCCAAAGTGTGGTCTCTGTAACTATATAATTGATATAATGTAAAAAAAAGGCCCTGTATTAGTCTGCTCAATAAAGCACCACAGACTGGATGGCTTAAACAACTGACATTTATTTTTCACAGTTCTGGAGGCTGGGAAGTGTGAGATCAGGGTGCCTGTATGGCTGGGTTCTTTCTGATGAGGGCCCTCTTCCTGGCTTGCAGACTGATGCCTTCTTACTATGTGATGTGCTCACATGGCAGAGAGAGGAAGCCTTGGTGTCTCTTCTTCCTCTCCCAATGGCACAGATCCTGTCATGGGAGCTCAGCTCTCATGACCTCATCTAAACCTAATTACTTCCCAAAGGCACCACCTCCTAATACCATCACATTGGGGGTTAGGACTTCAACATGTGACTTTTGCAGTGGGGACACAAACATTCAGCTCATAGCAATCCGCACGGTCGAATCGGTTCTGGAAATGTTGAGTTAACTAAATAAGGATTTTAAATGTTGCTATTTTTATAGCAGGATCTTGGCTCTTATATGCATAGTATAACTTCAGTAGGGTGGGGTATATTGTAGGCACTATTTTCCAGAGATGTATAACTGTACAACTCCTTTTTCTACACAGAATCCAGAGGAACTAGTGTCTAGGAAATCGTAGTACCATTGCTTCCTACCTTTCCTCCTAGTCGTTCTCATTACTGAATGCAGATAGAAAAGCTTTCCAGAATAATTTCTGTTGCTCTCTTATTCTTCAGACTTACCTGTACAGGGCTTCCCTGGTGGCGCAGTGGTTAAGAATCTGCCTTCCAATGCAGGGGATGTGGGTTCGAGCCCTGGTCCGGGAACATCCCACATGCCGCATAGCAACTAAGCCCGTGCGCCGCAACTACTGAGCCTGTGCTCTAGAGCCCATGAGCCACAACTACTGAAGCCTGTGCACCTAGAGTCCGTGCTCCGCAACAAGACAAGCCACCACAATGAGAAGCCTGCACACTGCAACGAAGAGTAGCCCCCGCTCGCCGCAACTAGAGAAAGCTCGCGTGCAACAACGAAGACCCAACGCAGCCAAAAATAAATTTAAAAAAAACCAGAAAACAAAAACAAAAAACAAAGTTACCTATACAAGTGAGAGATGGTTTTGCAAAACCTGGAAGAGGAAGTTTCAAGTTTCTAGGTATAAGGATAGAGGAGTTATAAGTAGATTGCCTTAGGGAGAGTACGAAAGAAACAGATTGCATCTGACTGAATCGCTGCAGTGGCCTTTCTCCTTAGCCCATTACTAGCTTTGTATATGTACAGGGACCATTACTCAAAGGGGCCATTTCATATATTACTGTGTCTCTTGGGGCCAGGAGATAAGAAATGTTTTCTATGAGTTTTCTCTTGCCTTGTCTCCTGCTCTTGGGAAACAGTAATTTTTAAAACTTAGTGACCCCAAAATGTTATGAATATTTTGACAACTGTCTTAAAAATGTGAATGGGTTCAGTGCCCTACAGTAGCCAGTATAGCCAAATAGATTATAACTTTGATAAGATTGAAAGCCTCCATGCGAAAAAAAAAGATGATAAATTTGATTCTCTGTGGACAAAAAAATCAGAAAACTAAACCAAATTCTTTAATTTTCTCATCAGCTTGCTGATTTGATGTCACAAAGATACTACTTGTAGTTTCTAGTTGTTGATGAGTCTAGCAAATGAAGTCAGTTGTACATACTGAAATCTTATTTAAACATCAGTTTTTCTTCTTTTGTAAATTTATTTTATTTTTATTAAGTATAGTTGATATACAATGCTGTGCCAATCTCTGCTGTGCAGCAAAGTGACTCAGTTATACACATATTGACATTTTTTTTTTAATATTCTTTTCCATTATGGTTTATCACAGGATATTGAATAAAGTTCCTGTGCTATACAGTAGGATCTTGTTGTTTATCCATCCTATATATAATAGTTTACATCCACTAATCCCAAACTCCTGGTCCTTCCCTCCCCCACTCCCGCTTGGCAACCACAAGTCCGTTCTCTATGTCTGTGGGTCTGTTTCTGTTTTGTAGATAGGTTCATTTGTGCCATATTTTAGATTCCACATATAAGTGATATCATATGGTATTTGTCTTTCTCCTTCTGACTTACTTCAGAAGTAAGTATCATATTTAGTATGATAGTCTCTAGTTGCATCCATGTTGCTGCAAATCGCATTATTTCATTCTTTTTTATGACTGAGTAATATTCCGTTGTATATATGTACCATATCTTCTTTATCCATTCATCTCTCAATGTACATTTATGCTGCTTCCATGTTTTGGCTATTGTGAATAGTGCTGCTATGAACACAGGGGTGCATGGGTCTTTTTGAATTATAGTTTTATCTGGGTCTATGCCCAGGAGTGGGATTGCTGGATCATATGGTAATTCTATTTTTAGTTTTCTGAGGAAGCTTCACACTGTTTTCCATAGTGGCTGCACTAATTTACATTCCCACCAACAGTGTAGGAGGGCTCCCTTTTCTCCACACCCTGTCCAGCATTTATGGTCTGTAGATTTTTTTTGCTGATGGCCATTCTGATTGGTGTGAGGTGATACCTCATTGTAGTTTTGATTTGCATATCTGTAATAATTAGTGATGTTGAACATCTTTTCTTGTGCTTTTTGGCCATCTGTATGTCTTCTTTTGAGAAATGGCTGTTAAGGTCTTCTAAGCCCATTTTTTGATTGGGTTGTTTGTTTTTTTCTTGTTGAGTTGTATGAGCTGTTTTTATGTTTTGCAGATTAAGCCCTTGTCTGTCACATTATTTGCAAATATTTTCTCCCATTCTGTAGGTTGTCTTCTAGTTTTTTTTTTTTTTTAATGGTTTTCTTTGCTGTGCAAAAACTTGTAAGTTTGATTAGGTTCCATTTATTTATTTTTGACTTCATTTAAATAAGCCCACATCAAACTTTTAAGTTAAATGTATCTTTATTTTAGTGACTCTTTATTGTCTCCTAGGTAAAAATATGTAGCTTTTATAAAATGAAAATAATTTTTTTTGGATTTTTCTATTTGTGTAGTTCATAATAATGGAAAAATTGATTTTAAAAATAGTAATGTATAAAAATATAATAATAATAATATTTTAAAAATAATAAAAATTATTTTAATAGTAATAATGGAAAATGGGAAAAATGATTTTTCCATTTACTTACCACATAATAATGTTTTCAAACTGTCAGTGCTAAATATTCAGATATTTTAAAAATCTACAGGCCTTTTTTTTACCAGATAGTCTTTGAAATTTTTGCTTATTTTACAGCCAGGAGGGAAGAAAGGTGCAGGCCAGGATGTTAGATATTTGCATGCTATGTCAAAATAGGTCACCTTTAAAGGAGTGTGGAACACATGACCATTAGCATACTTTGTTGCTACTTATGGTGACAGTGTTCTCTGGAGCTAAGATAAATGAGATGTGAAGAACAATCAATCTAACTCAAGAATTTAAAAACAATCTCGTTATTTGTGGGTGTTTTTTCTTGCCTGAATCTTGTCTATACTTAAAGACTGTACAATTGATTTGAAAACATTGCATAAACTTATTTTTAAGTATACTTGTTACATTTCCAATAATATGCTCAATATGTGTTTTTGTTCATCCTCAAGGCACTTTTTTAGATGAAGTATCTCTAAGTTTTAAGCAATGGGTCCAAATGTCAACCTAAGAAAAGTACAAAAATACACTGTTTCCTGTTTTTCCATATTTGTAGATGCTCTGAATTGTATTCGTTATATTTATTACACAAGTTTTCTTGCTTACTTTTTGTTATATATAAAAATTTATGAATCCTATATCAAGCAAATGATAGATAGCTGCCAATGAGGCAAATTTAGGTATATTAAGTCACTGTGTCTTATTAATAATATAGGAGTTCCAGGTTAGACCTGGAAAAATTTTAATGGAGGAATGGAAAAAATTACATTCATTGCAAAGAAACTGATTAAGCACGATGTCAAAAATCAAGATGATTTCATATGCTTGATTTATTATAAAATGTATGAAAACATTACATGAAGTCATAAAGATTGTTTTTCCTGTTGAAAAGTGAAGTTTTACTGAATTTATCCTAACTGCATTCTGTATACACAGCACTGTGTGTGTCACCTTGATTTTATATTTTTTTGGTGTATTTTGAATAATGAATAATTTTCTCTTGTTTTGTAAAATGAAGGCCAATGTAGTAATAATGTACACATTTTATTGTCACCTTACAAACTAATTTTAAAATATTTTTTTTCAAAGTAGACAGAAATTGTTCTTAGAGGGAAATTACTGACTATATCATAGATCCTTTAGAAAATTCTAAATTTTTTTTTTTAGGATGGAACAATTCTTTATTTTTAGACACTTTCACAAAGGGGTTTTCAGTACATGTAAAGCAAGCACAAGTGCTCTCCCAATCCCCAAAACCCATATATTGCTTTTTAAAATGCATAATAGCTAAAGTATATTATCTTTACAGCTGAAGTTTTAATTAAATTCAGCAAAATTTTTTTAGCACTTCACCTACAGCATCTCTCATTATGCCTATTGCATGATTGGTAGTCTATTGACACTCAGTATTTGGGAATGAGTGAACAGATGGAAGCATTTTGTTAGCTGAAACAAGTTATATATAAAGGTATGTAAATATTACTTGTTCTCAAGGTTCTTTCAATTAGGTGAGGATTCAAACAAGTAAAGACAGAAAAGAAGTCTTTCACGGAGAAAGAACTGAATGTAGAAGAGCAGGGAAATGAGAAAGCTCAGGAAGTGCTTGGGCACATAGTACATGGTCCCATGTGCTTGGAGCTTAGTGTTCTGTGCTTAGGGTGGAATGAGAACTAAAGCTGAAGGAGTGAGTTGACTTCTCATTTTGGAGAGATTTTAACCTAGACTACATTTGTACTTAAATGCTTAGGAAATGGACACATCTTGGAAATGTTTTGATTGCAGAGGTGACATGGTGTTAGGAAGTATTTGGATGGTAGTTTACTTAGTGACCTGTAGGCCTGAAAAAAAAGAGGTTGCTGGAAGTGGTATGGCTAAGAGGCAAAACAGGCCATTTGGCTATAGTTTGGGCTATGTTTCTCAGATTATTATTATTTTTATTTTCTGAATTCTCATAGGCTAGCCTTCCAATGTTTACTGGCAACTTTAGAACACTTTTCCTCTTAGCTTTTTTTAGCTAATGCTCTCTTAAATCTATATCATAGTACCTTTACTCTCTTTCTTTGGTAGGATATTTAGCTATAGTGAGCTTCTCAAAATACCACATTAGTTAAGATCATACGTGTGTGTGTGTGTGTGTGTGTGTGTGTGTGTGTGTGTGTGTGTGTGTGTATAGCATTGGCTGCTATTGCTGTTCATTCTCGTTATCATTAAAAATTCCAAATATATGTAGGTCATAATTGGCAAAGGTAAAAAGCATTATAACTGCCCTTAAGATAAATTATCCTTCTATTTATCATATTTAGATTTGACTAAGACTTTTAGAATATGAATTATTCTCCAAGTAATTTCTTTTACTAATGATAATTAACTTTTGTAGTATATAATAAGCTGTTATTGTGCTAACATATTACATATATTATCCTATGTGATAGTTGTAATCCTGTGATTTGTATGTTATCTTACCCATTTCTTAGAAGAATAAATTGAGGTTTAGAGACATTAAATATTTTTCATATGTCAGGCAAATGATAAGTGATAGAGGAAGTACCCAAATTAGTCTGGTTTCAAATAATGCTACTTTTTCATCAATTAATATACCTGAATCCTTGCAGATATAGCTTTATGTAGTCTTTATTATTCCCATTTATTTTTAGACTAGGGAACAGACTCATTTATCCAGATAGAAAATGGCTAAGCTGAGATTTAACTCAGGGTTTCCTGCTCCAAATTTCATGACCTGCATGTTGTACTAACTTCCTTATCAAGTTTAGGATTAAGAAACAAAGTAAAATATAAATAATTTGGAGCCCTAAGCTCCCTGTTAATCAGTGACTTCTCTAAAATATTATTGGTTTTTTGTTTTTTGTTTTGGTTTTAATCATTCATACCCCCAGCTTTGTTTCTACTAATCACAGTCTTGGATTCAGTGATCTCTGGTATCAATTTTATCTGAAAATCTACATTTTTAGTAAGTTTTATTTCTTATTATTGTCTAGCATTGGAATCTTAAAACCCCATATTCTTCCGCAGAGCTTTATTTCATGTTGCTTCTCGTCATCCACAGGGAATGGTATTGTATGATCCTAGGCATCTTCACGGTAGCTTTTCCTGCTGCTTTCTTCTGTCTATTCTATACAACTGCCTAATGAGTCATTTCAAAGTCTACTTCATATTTCCCAGCTGCCTTTCATTTAGTTACCCAATGTACTACACATGCATGAAGAAATACTTCTTAAAATGTTTGTGTTCAAGAATGCTTAGATTAGTGGGTAGCTTGCAGGGGAGGAGAAGAGGATGACAGAAAGAAACTAATGGGTTCCCCACAGAAAGGTAATTTTTTAAAACACACAATAAATAATTTCTTATAACTCAAATCACCTGCCAACATACATAATACAGTTTGAACATACACTTAACTTTTGAAACAACTCTTAATTTATTAAAGTGAAAGTGCTTGTTAGCATTGCTTCAGCTTGCACAAGAGAGGTGAATGATTGGTTTTAAAATGTTTCATAATACAGGGTTAATTAATAGGTCTTAGGGGCTTAGGATTCTTATGAATGAGTTTTTAAAATCTATAATACAAGCTTTAAAACACCACCTGCAAAATGCACAAGTGTTCTGGTGCTTGAAATATATTGATATGAGCTAAAGTGAAGCTCATACATTTTTTTGTTCTGTTTCTCCTCTGAACAAACAGAGCTTAGGGTTATATAATGCATTTCTGGAGTAGTCTTGGTCATTGTTCTGTCAGAAAGCAGTTTGCTATGTTGTTCCAGAAATATAGGTGTGATACATTATACACTGGGAAGAGATTTTTGTGATATTCCAGCATTATTCTCCTTACCTTTAGGTACAATTTTACTTAGTAAACATTTGTTGGATTAACAGAGCATTGATTCTCCAGTGTGACACCCACCAATTCTTAACTGCATTATACTCAAACTGCCGTTTCATTTATGTTATCTCGCTGGCTCCCCTAGGAATTTAAAACATTTCATTGTTTTTTAAAAAATTGGGGTAAAATATGTATAGCATAAAATTTATCATTTTAAGCATTTTTAAGAATATAGTTCAGTGGCATTAAGTATATTCACATTGCTGTGCAACCATCGCCACCATCCATTGCCAGAACTTTTTAATCTTCCCAAACTGAAGATCCACACCTATTAAGCAATAATTCCCCATTGCCCCTTCCCACCAGCCCTTGGCAACCACCATTCTACTCTCTGTCTCTACGGATTTGACTACTCTACATACTTCATATAAGTAGAATCATACAATATTTGTCCTTTTGTGGCCTTGTAAGCATTTAATTTAATGTACTACTCCTGTTTAATTCACCCCCCTCCAACATTACAGCTGGACAGACCTAAGGGTCAAAGAGGTGACAGAGTACGTGCATAGTCACATAACTAATTGATGGTAAACCTCGTCGGGGACCAATTTCTTTTCTCCTAGACTTGTGTTCTTTGCATTACAACGTGTTGATTTACTTACTTTCTCATTCAGAGAAAGTGATATTCTAAATTTCTAAGCCAAAAATGAGAGACAACATATCACATTCAAACAAAATTCAGCCTAAACCCAGGTCATGGTTCAAAATTTGAAAAAGTCACTGATCATGTGATAGTGTTTCAAAATTCACACTTACACAATTATTAATAAATAGTATCTATTAAAAATACCCATAGTATATTCTATGTTGACTTCTCTGATTGCATATGGCTCTGTTCTGGGCTACCCACTGAAAATAATGTACAATGGTATAAGCATACAGACAAATGTCCTAAAATCTTTCAAATACATGCTTTAAATCCATCCAGCAGCCTCAACTGATTGGAATCGGTGCCAGAGCACCATGACAGTAGCTGATTTGATATAACCTACCTATGCATTTATCCTTAGAAAAGGTTAGAAGTGATTACTTTTTTTAAGAAAATCACTTTAGGTTTAGACTAACTTAAACTGTGTTTGAGTGAATTCTTTTTCTTTTGGTTAAGATTGAAGACCTGCCTAACAACCTTTTTTGGGTTGGCCTTGGCCCACAAAAGGTGAAATCTCTACAGGGTACTCTGGCATAACAAGTACACATTTGACTCCTAGGGAAGCTCTAAACTTCTCTCCCAAGGAGAGGTATAAAGAACTACTCTGATGTCCATTTTTTAGCCCTCGTACAAGAATCCAAGGCCAGCCCTTATCTTCAAGTCCTCTTTGATCATAAGCCGCCTGCTTTTCCAGAATCATCACATTTTATCCTAGATTTCATAGAGCTCTCTATTATTCCTAATGCACCAGAACTGTGGGATGTTCGTCCTTATTTCACAAAAGAATTATGTAGTTAAGTAACTTTAGGAAACACCAAGTTAATACAATTTAATGTTTTTTTCCTTTACTTTGTTTAGAACCTTTAATATGCTAAGATGTGAACTGTATATTTATAAAAAGGATATATAACATTATTTCCCAGACTTTTTTGACCAACAAGCTCCATGTTAACAGTTTTTGAGGTTGGAATTCATTCTATATTCTCTAGGAAATAAATGCTTAAAAAAAATGTTCCTGGGTCACTTTTTACATTAATTCGAAAAACATTTTAGATAAGGAATTAAGCTCAATAATATGTGATTTGGAAACATTTCCATCTGTGTTATCAAGGACCTCCTGCCCTCAAGTGGGAAAGAGATTAGTCAGACCCACTGTGATAGAGTCTGTGGTGGAAAACAAGGTGCTGTGGGAGCTCATTGAGGAGACACAACACAGAGATCAGAGAAGATTCCCCAAAAGGGTGAAACTTGAAGAGAGACTTGAAGGATGAATAGATTCAAAGGAAAACATGTTGTTCTAGAGAGGTAGAGGTTAAGCACACACACGATGATTTGGATGGCTTTTAATGCACATGGATAAAGTTATTCAAAAATGGTGCTCAGGGGGACAGCATTAAGTGAACAGAAACGCCCTGCAAATGGAAATAAATCCATGGCAGTGAAGCAAAATGAAGGTGAAGGATCGTAAGTGGAGAGCTTTCAACAAGTCTCTAGAAGTTAGAAAGTGAATATGAGCTGGAGATTGGATTCAACACGGTACAAAAAACACTATTTAAGAGGAGTCTGCCGCTACGAAGCTGTTAGAGGTATTAGCAGGTGACTCTCGGGTGGAACACCAGCGGGGCAGGTACCAAGAGTAGATGTGAGAAGAGCAGCTGAAATAGGGAGGTAATTAAAGACTTGTCATGGACTCCTTGTACCAGGTGCTATCCCTATATTCTCTAGCCCTTTGTACCTCAAGCACAGAACAACTCTTTGGTGTTTATACCCAGACAAGAAAATCAGAGGACTCTTCTGTGAAGAGAATGACTGATATTCCTGTGCAGAGCTGAGATTGCTAAAGTGGACATTGGCACTCCACAATAGTTGTCTACATCCTGACAACTGTGGGACCTCTACAATACATGCACCCCCAAAAAGGTCAGTCTGTACCCCTAAGTTGTGTACACAGAGCTCCCAGGAAACTCCTCAGCTGAGAGAGAGGCCTGATGGAGATGACTGTCTGCCAGATACCCCAGAATCAACATAATCCTTTCCTCCAACAGGAAAAAGGGAATCACAGTCTCTAGCCCTGTAAGGAAAATTGGCAGCAGGAGTGAGAAAGACCAAGACCCACAAAAATAACAAATGATTGTAGGAAACAGGCAATTCAGGAATGAGAAGATAGCTTAACAATTTTTTGTTAATAACTTCAAAAAGTACAAGAAGAATTGTGTCCATAAAGAAAGGAAGCCAATTTCGTTGTGTATATGTACCACATCCTCTTTATCCATTCGTCTGTCGATTGGCATTTAGGTTGCTTCCATGACTGGGTTATTGTAAATAGTGCTGCAATGAATATTGGGGTGAATGTGTCTTTTTGAATTATGGTTTTCTCTGGGTATATGCCCAGTAGTGGGATTGCTGGGTCATATGGTAATTCTATTTTTAGTTTTTTAAGGAACCTCCCTACTGTTCTCCATAGTGGCTGTATCAATTTACATTCCCACCAACAGTGTAAGAGGGTTCCCTTTTCTCCACACCCTCTCCAGCATTTGTTGTTTGTAGATTTTCTGATAATGCCCATTCCAACTGGTGTGAGGTGATACCTCATTGTAGTTTTGATTTGCATTTCTCTAATAATTAGTGTTGAGCAGGTTTTCATGTGCTTCTTGGCCATCTGTATGTGTTCTTTGGAGAAATGTCTGTTTAGGTCTTCTGCCCATTTTTGGATTGGGTTGTTTGTTTTTTTAATATTGAGCTGCATGAGCTGTGTATATATTTTGGAGATTAATCCTTTGTCCATTGATTGGTTTGCAAATATTTTCTCCCATTCTGAGGGTTGTCTTTTCATCTTGTTTGTAGTTTCCTTTGCTTTGCAAAAGCTTTTAAGTTTCGTTAGGTCCGATTTGTTTATTTTTGTTTTTATTTCCATTACTCTAGGAGGTGGATCAAAAAAGATCTTGCTGTGATTTATGTAAAAAAGTGTTCTTCCTATGTTTTCCTCTAAGAGTTTTATAGTGTCCAGTCTTACATTTAAGTCTTTAATCCATTTTGAGTTTATTTTTGTGTATGCTGTTAGGGAGTTCTAATTTCATTCTTTTACATGTAGCTGTCCAGTTTTCCCAGCACCACTTATTGAAGAGGCTGTCTTTTCTCCATTGTATATCCTTGCCTCCTTTATCATAGATTAGTAGGTCCATGGGTTTATCTCTGGGCTTTCTATCCTGTTCCATTGATCAATATTTCTGTTTTTGTGCCAGTACCATATTGTCTTGATTACTGTAGCTTTGTAGTATAGTCTGAAGTCAGGGAGTCTGATTCCTCCAGCTCCATTTTTTTCCCTCAAGACTGCTTTGGCTATTCGGGGTCTTTTGTGTCTCCATACAAATTTTAAAATGATTTTTTCTAGTTCTGTAAAAAGTGCCATTGGTAATTTGATAGGGATTGCATTGAATCTGTAGATTACTTTGGGTAGTATAGTCCTTTTCACAATATTGATTCTTCCTATCCAAGAACATGGTATATCTCTCCATCTGTTGGTATCATCTTTAATTTCTTTCATCAGTGTCTTATAGTTTTCTGCATACAGGTCTTTTGTCTCCCTAGGTAGGTTTATTCCTAGGTATTTTATTCTTTTTGTTGCAGTGGTAAATGGGAGTGTTTCCTTAATTTCTCTTTCAGATTTTTCATCATTAGTGTATAGGAATGCAAGAGATTTCTGTGCATTAATGTTGTATCCTCTAACTTTACCAAATTCATTGATTAGCTCTAGTAGTTTTCTGGTGACATCTTTAGGATCCTCTATGTATAGTATCATGTCATCTGCCAACAGTGACAGTTTTACTTCTTCTTTTCCAATTTGTTTTCCTTTTATTTCTTTTTCTTCTCTGATTGCCATGGGTAGGACTTCCAAAACTATGTTGAATAACAGTGGCAAGAGTGGACATCCTTGTCTTGTTCCTGATCTTAGAGGAAATGCTTTCAGTTTTTTACCATTGAGAATGATGTTTGCTGTGAGTTTGTCATATATGGCCTTTATTATCTTGAAGTAGGTTCCCTCTATGCCCACTTTCTGGAGAGTTTTTATCATAACTCAGTGTTGAATTTTGTCAAAAGCTTTTTCTGCATCTATTGACATGATCATATGGTTTTTCTTCTTCAGTTTGTTAATATGGTGTATCACATTGATTGATTTGCATATATTGAAGAATCCTCACATCCCTGGGATAAATCCCACTTGATCATGGTGTATGATCCTTTTAATGTGTTGTTGGATTCTGTTTGCTAGTATTTTGTTGAGGATTTTTGCCTCTATATTCATCGGTGATATTGGTCTGTAATTTTCTTTTTTTGTAGTATCTTTGTCTGGTTTAGGTATCAGGGTGTTGGTGGCCTCATAAAATGAGTTTGGGAGTGCTCCTTCCTCTGCAATTTTTGGAAGAGTTTGAGAAGGATGGGTGCTAGCTCTTCTCTGAATGTTTGATTTGTAGAGACGTGGATGGATCTAGAGACTGTCATACAGAGTGAAGTAAGTCAGAAAGAGAAAAACAAATATCGTATATTAACACATATATGTGGAACCTAGAAAAATGGTACAGATGAACCGTTTTGCAGGGCAGAAATAGAGACACAGATGTAGAGAACAAACGTATGGACACCAAGGGGGGAAAGTGGAGGGGAGGTGGTGGTGGTGGGATGAATTGGGAGATTGGAATTGACATATATACACTATTATGTATAAAATGGATAACTAACAAGAACCTACTGTATAAAAAAATAAAATAAAATTCAAAAATTAAAAAAAATAGGTCAGTGAAGGAAAGAGGAACAATTAAAGGAAAAAACAACGTTCTTTGATTTAGAAAATCTAAAACAGAAATTGAAGAATAACTTTGAGAACATGAAGTTAAAAAACAAAACAGTGAGAGAAACAATTACATAGGAAAGCCACCAAGTAACTAATTAGCAGGTAACTGGTATATATTCCCTGTATAACAGAACTAGAGAGGAACATGGTACTCAGGGTTGTAGAAGTAAATGTCAAAAGCAGGAGATACTCCAAAATTATTGCCTCTGGCTAGTGGGACCGGGACTTGTGTTGAGGTGGGGGTGGGGATAGGGAAGACACTGTTGCTTTTCATTACAAATTTTATAAGGTAACATATACATGTATTAATTGTTAAAAATAAAACAAAGTACAGAATATATTATGTTCAGTGTTAAAAACAAACCCAAAAATGGAGTGAATGCATCAATGTTGAATTCTCCACTAATTGTTTGTGTTTCACATATTTAATCATAGCTGCAAGATTTTGAGGTTTTTTTGTCTTTGACTTAAACACTCTTCCAAAACGTTTCCTGAAATACCATCTCATAATCATATTTACTTTGTGAGGGTTCAGATTTACAATCATGTAATGTCATATTTAGAATATGGTTTATGTATGAAATCTCTTTCTAAAGAGACTCATCTAAATCATTGTATAATTTTTTATTTAATTTGTAATAATTTGGTGGGAAGAAAATTGGCCGCTGGTGAATATTTAAGCACAGTCTAAGCAGCCATAGATGGAAGATACTTTTATTTTCCTAAATTACGTTTAGAGATACACTACCCTAATGAATCTATTTATACTGAGATTTCATCTTTAAAAAGCAATTTCTTCCTGCCCAACCTCTCTTTGTCTGTTGATTTATTTTCTCATAACAGTCTGTGAGTGCAGGTATCATTTGCTTATTTTAAGAAACGGTGGTTTAATAAGGTTAGGTGGCTTAATGAAATTTCAGCCCAGGTTTTCTGATTAGTGCACTGTTCTTTCACTGCACCAGGAATTCATAATTGCAGGGATTTTTCAAAATCATTCAAAACCCATAATTTTAAAATATTTGGGGGAAATATATAGGTTGTACCTTTATTTTTTTCTCAATGATGAAGGAACTCTGGAATTGTATCTTAACATTATAGCCTAGACTGGTGACACCCAAACCTCTTGGTATGACAGTTCTTTGGATTTGTGTTTAACCAGTGAATAGCACATGTAAGACAGCTGTCGTGTAATGCAGGAAGAAATCTTGTTAAGGAATAATCAGTTAAGGAATACTCAGAAATAATATACATATTTATTGTTAAGATTACCACACTTGCAAAGCCGAAGTTTTCTAAAACAATGAGGCATTTTGCTCTGACAGTAGAACAATGGAATTTAGTTAAGTTCTACATACCACATATTTTGCGGTTGAGATCCTGTGAGGTGATCTAATATTCTGTTCTCTTTTCTCCTCACTCTATCATTTTGTCTCCAACCCTCTTTTTACTTTTGGTTGAAGAATGGACTTGGAAAACCTTGTGTTGGTATTTCTTTCTCAGGCCTAGTCAATTCTCAGTATAGGTTTGTTGAATTAATTAAACTATATGTTATTAACATCTCTAAAGACATATAAGATGTTTAAATGCTAAAGAAGGTGATGATACTAAAGGAATTTAAGTTGTTCATTATTATGTTTCATTTCAAACAAATGAATAATCCTGTTCTTAGATATATAATACTTAATGAGTCCAGTGATTCATCTCTTGAAAGACTAACAGAATAGATAATAAAATTATAAAATTTTGACAAAAGTCCCTCCTCTGACTTTCTGATATGTTTGAAAAGACTAGATTTATATGAAAGCCAGCTTCTTTTGAGAAAAGGCACTTTTATATCAGATGTAATTAGTGATGAGGCCAGTATTCAAGCTCACCATGTCCTTATAGATACAATGCACATTTCCTAAACTATGCCCTTTTACTGTGTGATTGCAGCTTGCTTATTATTTACATCTTATTAGTCCTGTGAAATTTCTGATTAGTTATTTTATATGATTAGTCCTGTGAAATTTCAATCTTTGTATTCTCTGAACTTTGTCTTATATATTATTGGCACTTTGTTGATTTCTGAGATTAATTTTATCTTAATTCTTTTTTACCCTTGAAAACATTTAAACTTTTTACTAAGTAAATAAATGCTTAAAATGCATATACTTGCTTAATAAACCCATGGAACAGTGCTGTATATATTGTAAATTATCCCCAAAGTGGATCATCTTATAATATTCCTTATATAACAAAATTATTTTTAGTAATAATCATGAAATGAAACAGATACTAACAGTAACAATAACAGAAAAAGAAATACAGATAAATTTTCTTGTGTTAAATTTTGTGTATATAACTATGCTAGTAAAAAAATTAGAAAACAAAGAAGTAATGGATTAGTACTTCTTAAAGTATTTTTTTGAAAAATAGGGAAGAAACACATGAAGGATGCCTTCAATAAAATAAATTCTGCAAGATTCAGAGAGTGATTTGTGCATAGAATTACAATATTAAAGTAAACCAAACACTCTTTCTTCATCTTTATAGTCACTGTGCTATCATTATTTAGTTTGAATTTACAGATGCAGTAATATATTGAGCCATAGTGATTAGAGTTGTGAACTGTGCCCAAACTGAGCTCAATTATTTTAAACTATATTGAATTTACTCTTGAAATGCATGTGGGAGGCTGGGGTAGCTGAGTCTGTGTGTCAGGGCTGACTGGGTAACTCAGAGTTTTCCAAATTAACTTGCCCATAGAAGAATATTTTTATTAAAGGTAAATAACAAACACATGCTAATTTGGAACATACATATATTTTATTAAAATTCAGAAATAACAGAAGCAATGTGAAGGACATAGAGCAGAGATTTGCAAACTAGAGCTTGCGGGCCAAATCCCACATCATCTTAACTGTACCATTTTTGGGGAGAGCGAGAGGGAGAACAGGAAAAAGCTCAAATGCCATTTCTGTGCATGTACGTACACAATGGGGCTAAAGTCTGTTGTGTATGTGAGTGTTGCTCTCATTAGGTTATATTAAAAGCAAACATAGACTACGGCATTTCATTTCCCAGTTGCTGTGCATCTTAGGTGTTGACTTTCTCAGTAGTAAATGTGGTTAACTTGAGTGTGGTTGAGAACATATGTCTCAGATGGCTGAACCTCTGTTACTTCTTTGGGGAGATAGGCCAAACATACAGATTTAAATCAAAACCTTTGAGGAATTATATTTCTTCAAGCAGCTTGACCTTGATATAGGTTTATCTCTTATATATTTATTAAAAATAGTTTAATGACTGGAAAACTGTCTTTACATAAATATCTGCAAGCAATGTCTTTGAAATAAATTTTCCCCTTTTATCTAGCCTTATTCAAATAAATGCTTGTTAATTATGTAATTACATTTCTTTGACTTTTTCTTTAAAGTGCATTATATTGTTTATAGCAACTCATAAAAACTTACTGTACGTTAAAAAAAAATTAACCTGTCATATTTTAGCAGACCAGAAATAGAACTTGTAAACAAAATCCCCTTTGTACTATCATTTGCTTTAGCCATGTAGACCACCATATTGTTGGTCTCTCTGAGGATCTACACCCAAATGGAATAGTCTTTGCTTCTTTCTGGGATAATTGTTCATAGATATTCCTGAATTTATGCTGCAGTGACTACAAATTTTACAGCATGATCTACTGACTGTCCTTCAATCATGCTGGTTATTTTAGTGTAGTGATTTTTCTCCGTTTTGTGTGTACCATGCAAAGTAAAACATATAGGAAATACCCGATAACGGGGCCAAGCCAGGAGAATGGGCAGCTCATGCTCAAAAGATTTGAGCTCCCCGAAGGCTTTTGGGGAAGGGCTTTTAAAGACAGTGTGAAGGAGAGGGTCACAAGGTGTGTGATCAGCTTGTGCTTAATTCTCTGACTGGTTGGTGGTGAGGTAGCAGTTTGATGTTTCTGGAATCTCAATCATAAGCCTTCTGGTTCCAGCTTGTCTGACTGACGTCTGTGTGCTGGTGGTCAGCATGCGGTTAACTTTTTCCACCTGATGGGGGTTTTACTATTAGTAAAACAACTCTAGGATACGGCTCAGGATATTATCTACAGACCTTGAGGAGACACTAAAGGTCCTTGACTTTGTTTTATGGCTAAACTATTATTATTTTATTTTGCTTATCTGTTTTTCTTTGTTTCTGCATTTTCTCACTTCTCTAATTAAATTTGCTCTTTGAGACTCAGGAAAGGCCCTCTAAGCTAAAGCTCTTCTACAAACAAGAGCCAGGGGCATGGAGATCTCTGTCCCTGGGAAGACCTTGCAGGGTCCTGCTTGGTTTCAAGTTAGTGGAAAGAAATCAGTCCCTATGAGAGGTGGCTACTTCCTTACCTTCTCTCCTCCTCCTGCTCCTGTTACCTCTTTTCTTCCTGCTTCTTCCTCTCTTTCATCTTCTTTTAATTTTAATGAATTATTATAAAGGATATGTATCCTTTACAATATATAGTCTTATTTATGAGTTATGCAAATAACAAATCAATAAGAAAAAGGTCGATAACATACTGGAAATTTTTGTAAAAGACATGAACAGGCCAGTGAAGTTCCTTCCTGGCTTCTCTTCAGGAAGAGAGAACCATGGCTGCCCTATTACACACAGTGGGGGAAGCATGTGCTGTAAGTCTGCAAGGAAGCAGATTTGCCAACCGCTGTATGTCCTTTATCTGCATTTTACAATAAGGCCTCCTTTTTCTTAAAGGTACCTGGACTCTTTTTAACTTAATAGTTTAAAGCCAACAAATACAAAATAATAAGTCTTAAGATAATTACATAGTGTTGCTTTTACACGATTGATTCAACTTGACAAATACTTAACACTGAAACAGAACTCTTAATCATGCTGTTCACAAGGACATAGCACAGCCTTGATAGACTTTCAAGGTTGTGGCAAGAACATAATGCAAGAATCTCTCCAAAAAAGGACAAATCTGAAGAATGGAAAATTAATTGTGACCATGAAATGTGTCATGTATATAGTTTTACATGTGATTTTTAATATTGGGTAACCAAAACACCCAAAAGAAATGCAAGTGGACTACCTTTCCACTGAACTGCATAATCTGACTCATAATTAAAGAAATGAGAATTAAGATAATAAGAACTTGATTTTCACTTATTTTCTTAAAGACTGAAATATCTATTAATACATATGGTATGTTAAGTGTACAGAATGGAGACGTAATAATTCTCATTCAAAGGTGGCAAAGTTGAAATTATTTTCATCTCTTTTAATGGCAGTTTGACAATACCTATAAAAATGTACATTACTTTGACCCAGAAACTTCACTACTAGGAATTTATCACGTGGTATACTTATAGATGTGTGCAAGGACATATCTACAAAGATGGTTTCTGCTGCCCTGTTTATGATAGCAAAAACTGGCAACTACCTTAATATCTTGCATTTGATTATGCAATACCTATACCAGGGAATATTATGCAACTATTAAAAAGAAGAGTTGGTCTTTGTGTTTACATAAAAAAGATCTCTTAAATATATTTTAAGTAGAAAAATCAATTCCCAGAACAGTATTAAAATGTATGTGAGTTTATGTTAAAATGATAAATTCATAGGTCACATGGACACTATTAAGAGTGATTCTCATGGGCAAGAAAATGGGGATTAGAGAAATTCTTTTCACTGCATTGACAATAATGTTTGAATATTTAACATGAGTTTCAACTTATCTTCTTAATAAAATAAAAGATCTAGTAAATAGAGCAAATGGCATTTTACAGATACTAATGTCAGACATCTCATTGAGATGACATAATCGAATTTGGTTGTGTTTGAGAAAAATATGTGAAGTATTTAAAAATACATCAGAACTAATAATATTTATGCAAGGAAGATTCGACAGTACTTTTTATACTACCTTATCACTGCAAATTCATCACTCTATTAGCAGAATTCTTGATCATCTCAATAGATACAGAAAAGGCATTCAATACCATTCAATATTGTACACACATGCAGGTGTCTATGTGTGTTTGTGTGTCTGTGTATTAAGAGTAGAAGGGAACTTTACTTAACCTGCTTGTGTGTATCTACCAAAACTTAATGCAAACAATAGTGCTTAATTTTTAACTTCAGAAGCATTTAAAAAAGTGATGCCCACTATCACCCCTCCTGCTCAAAGCATTAATTACTGGAGGTCCTGGTCAGTGTAATATGATTTTCTTTTCTTAACTCATGGATTATTAGATTACTTGGATGTGACTTTTCTGGCTCTCAAATATTTGGTATTTTTGTCCTTTTTTGGTTCGTTTTAGTTCTGTTAATTTCTGTCTTCTAACTTCATAGGACTGTGATAAGAGAAGACAGTCTTAGAATATCAATTACTTGGAATTTGTGGAAGCTTTATTTCTGTGGCTTACTACATAGTTAATTTCTCCTTGCTGAAATATGCCCTTTATATATTTTTTTTTCGGTGAGGAAATGACTAAAATTTCTGTGTCCTAAATTTATACAAATGCTTTAATTCACCCTAACTCTTGAGGGTGACAAGGCATATGTCTGACAAAGCATATAATGAAGACAAGGTACTTTTCCCACAGCCATCTAAATATATTTATTGTCTGATTTCTGCCATGTCTTTCTGAGAATAAGAAGTCTGCCATCAATCTAATTGGTGAAGTTTCCTTACAGAAAATTAGTCTTTTACTGGAATATTAAAAAATTTTTTGTTGCCGCCAAAAGTAGCAAAGTTCATTATGATGTGTAGAGGTGTAGATTAGGCATTTGGTGGATTTTTTTTAGCCTGAAGATTCACATCATTAGTTCTGGGCAAATTTCAGCTCTTATATCTTTCAAATATTACCTCTATGTGGTCTCTCTATTTTTCTTTTCTTTCTGGAATTAGGCAGATATATGAATTCCTCAAATTTTTCCTCATGTCTGTTAATCTCTCTTTCTCTCTCCCCCTCCCCCTTCCTCCTCCTGGGAGATTTCCTTAGTTTTGTCTTCTAACTTATTAATTTTGTGTTTAAGTTTCTTTAAGCGAGATTTAGCCTGTAGTTTGAAGGATTTTTAAATTTCCCTAACGACTATGTTTTTTTCATTCCCAAATGTCTAATTTGTTCATTTTCCTGTCTGCTGTTTTGTAACCACATATTATCTTTCCTAAAAAGCTTTTCTCTTTTTATCTCTTTGAGATATTTAAACATAGTTCTCTTAGCATTTTCTTAAATTACTTCATTAACTCAATTTTCTGGGTTCAAATTCTCTCCTGTTGGAGAAAATGAACCCTCTTATGTTTTATCAGTTTATTGTATGTTTGATTTTACTCCTGCTGGTGCATAATGTTTGCTTCATGAAGGCTTTGATTTGTTAACTTCTTTTTAAAAAACTGTTGTTTCCTCAGCACTTGGCAGAGCTCCTGGCACATAGTAGGTACTTAATAAATATTTGTCACATCAGTAATACATGTACTTTTGTTCTTTTTAAATCTTGTCTGTAAACTTCCCCTATGTGGGTTTGTGACTGTCTATATAATTGCTTACTGTTTATTGCAATTGTTTATTTCTGCTCTCGGCTTATAAAGTATGTGGCTTGAACATGGTAAATGTTTGGCTTAAAACTCTTGGTCTATGTGATACCTCATATTCATGCCACACACAACTAACTTTTCATCTGTGCTGGGCAATAGTCTGGTAGTTTCTTTCTTTCCTTTTTTGTGGGAAGAGGGTACAGATCTGGCTCCGTTTATATAGGTGTAGCCTGTGACCTCATAGCCTGTATTTGGCTCTATTCATAGGCTACATGACTATATTTTCAGTTGCTTTCTTTCTCTTCCTTTTACTTTTTCTAAGTTATCCTTTCCTACTTCATGGTTATATACCTGTTTAGTTTATGAGTTTGTCTCTATATTTTAAACAAAAAAGAAGCCATTATCTATATTTTGTATTTATATATTAATTATATTTAATAATTATAAATTTATTTACTTATATTTTATATAATTATTATTTAATAATTATAAATAATTATCTTTATATAATATATTTCTATATTTTGGGAATAGAAGAGAGAATTTTTGTATGTTTTACCCTCTATCTTCAATCAGAAAAAAATGTTTGTTTTTGTCCATGAAATCCAGAATTATTTATAAATCCCCTTATTTCAGCCCCCAAAATAAACAAATACTTTTCTAGGTGGTAGCATGGAGCTATAACAGATAAATTCATACTTTGTGTGAAAGACAGCCAACCTGCTTAAACGCAAGAATTTGCATATATCTGTGTAATAAATAGGAGCAATAACTATCACCTTAAATATAGTTTATGAAAATTAAGTGCTTTAAACCTGAACCATGAACTTCTTTAGGCAGGAAGTCTTTGAAATCTTTAGTCATAGACAATGGTCCTCAGTGCTTGGAAGTGACCTGCATGTGGATCTGCATAAGATGTGGCTCAATCTGGTGGTGAACAACACAACATGAATGCATTACTTAGGTAATAAAACTAGCCAACTTAAAAAACAACCAAAAAAAGATGTTCTGTTTCTTATAGTGAAATGATAGTGGCTTCTCTTAACAGAGTGCTGATTTAACAAGATTCGTGTCACAAATTATACTAGTCCATCAAATCCTTAAACTTTAGAAGGTAAATTAAGGCATTTATGATGGTCCTCTTTCCCTTTAAACTTCTTAAGTCAATATTCTTTCAGGTCCACTTGTCTGTTTAGGGAGAGAGTAAAAATAGGTCAAAATAAGGGGTACTTAAACACTTTCAACATGATTTATACAACTGTAGGTATTCATAAAAGTGCCAAATATGGCTTCTGGAGGAGAGTGGGCTTTCCTGCGGGGTGAATACTCTAGATGTTAACCATGGTGTTATCAGTCCTTGTATCATAATTCCTTTTTGCCACTAGTCAGTGTCTGCCTTTGTGTTTCTTTTCAAACCTTGAATTCAAATCTGTCATCCTCTTAAGCTTACCAAAATATTATATATTGATAGTTTCCAAAAACCATTTTTGAAATCTTAATTTTTTTTCTGGAAGACTTTTAAGATAAATTAGGGAAATAACACTTTCTACTCTAGTCTCTCCCATGAACACATTGTATTCATAAAATGCTCTTATCACCCTCAACTATTTTCTCAAATTATTTCCCATATGATACTATATTGATACATTTTATGAATTTAAGTCATATCATATGTATCTATTTTGTCCTTCTTTCATACTTGTAGATAGTGTCTTTGTTTACTATTCATGCATCTGGGTAAATAGTAAACATTGTGTTAATTTATCTGGACATTCAGCTCTATAATGCCAAGCATATGCTTAGCTGACTTAAGTTGTTGCATTTAATCTGGAGATCTGATGTCATATAATTGCAGCTTTAGCATAAGCTTCCAAAGAGACCTGTTATCTTCAGATTTTTTATGTTACTGTAAAGTGCAAGTGCATAGTAAATACTTTTGGAAGAGTATGGTGATTCTGGAAATTTATATCGAATTAAGAAAAGCCAACTTTAATAACTATTTATTTTTAAAGTAATATATGTTCAGTTATTGCACAAGTAATTCAAACAATACAGAATGTGCAAAAAATAATAATATTGGGTTGGCCAAAAATTTCTTTCAGGTTTTTCCATAAGCTGCTATGGAAAAACCTGACCAAACTTTTTGGTCAACCCAATAGTATTGCTTTGCTCCACTGGTCCTATTTGTCTGAGGTAACCAATTCTAAGGATTTGGTAATACACTGGGAAATGTTTAAGAGTTCTTTTTGGTAGTGTATATATGCCCATGCCACGTAAAATAGATAGCTAGTGGGAAGTAGCTGCACAGCACAGGGAGATCAGCTGGGTGTGTTGTGTCCACCTAGAGGAGTGGGATAGGGAGGGTGGGAGGGAGACGCAAGAGGGAGGGGATTTGGAGATATATGTATACGTATAGCTGATTCGCTTGGTTATACAGCAGAAAGGAACACACCATTGTAAAGCAATTATACTCCAATAAAGTTGTTAAAATAAATAAATGAATAGTTCTTTTTCTATTCCTGTTTTGATTCTTCAAATTTGCCCCTATTTGATTTTATTGCATGTTAGTTTTCCTGTATGATTTTGCTATTTCTTCATGGTCTTCTTCAGCAGCACAATCTAGTTTCAACTTTTATATCTTTCCAGTTGATATGAATTCCTGGCATATTTTGCTAGATGTGGCATCTATCATTAGCTAGTCAAAAAACGATAGCACTGTTGATTTTTCTTTTTATGTGTAGCATTGGCTAAAATACTAGATGATGAATTATAGTGACTTACACAATGAATGCTCTAATATATTTATTGGAGGCACCCACTTAGAGTACCTGCCACAAATAGGTAAATTATACTTTGATACTTTCTCCCTGAGTTACATGTTAGCCTGAATGATTTTTACCACAATTCCAGTTGTATCGGAGGAGTTTGTACTACTGTAAAGTACTGTAACTTTTCTCTCTGAGAAATCAATACCTCTTGCCTTCATGTTACACTTAAAAAACAAAATGGACCTGTTTGAATTTGTGTCATGGTATCTTGTGAATGTAATTTAAAAAATTACCATTATAAAAATTCAAGGCAAGTCTGACTTATTATAGATGAGAAACTTACAGCTGAGAACCTGAATAAACAACAGGAGAGTCAGCACTTCAACTTTTACATGTTTAACAAAGGATTATGGAATTGTCCCACAAGCATGAGCTAAATCATGAAAATTTACATTTTCCTTCTGTAGGACAGTTCCTTCTGACATTATCCTCCGAACAACAGCTCGTTTTCTTGTGCCAGTATTCTATTCCCTGAACTGCAGCTTGGCAGCAGCCAGGTCTCAAATTTCAACCACATGTATTTCAAAAAATCAAAAGAGCCTTATTTGGCACTTCAGTCACATATCTTTAAAAGCAGTGTTTGTGCGTCAGATTTAAAAATAATTGAAACCAGGGGGTTCAAAAAACCAAACTTTTCTTCCAAGATGTTTCAACTTCAACTGATTCCAAAAACATTGAAAGCAAGAGAATGGAAATGAGAATAGAAACTGCAGGCAGCCGGCAGCTTAATAAACTGACAGTGCCGGCAGAAATGGGCTCAAAATGTGCACTCTACCCACAGGCCAGGCTAGAGATCCTTGTAGTGCCTTGACCCTGTTTGCACAATAGCCTGCCTGAAAACAGTCCTAGTGTTCCGCAAGTATTCGGTGAGTGTGTTGGCCTATGAGATCATTTTATTGAAGGCTGAACTCATACCCAAAGATGGGAACATATGTAGCTGTTTTGGGTTGGTTATCCAATATTAAAAAATCATATTAAAAACTCTATGCATATATATTTCATGGTCACAATTGATTTTCCATTCCTCAGCTTTGCTGCTGCTTTTTTTTTTTTCCGAGGGATTCTTGCATTATGTTCTTGTCACAACTTTGAAAAGTCTATTGAGGCTATGAGTATGTCCTTGCGAACAGCATGGTTTGGAGCTCTGTTTCAGTGCTGAGTATTTGTCAAGTTGCCCTAATCATGTGAAAACAGCACTATATAATTGTGTCAAGACCTGTTCTTTTGTATTTGTTGGCTTTAAAATAAGTTGAAAAGAGCCCAAATGCTTTTAAGAAAACGTACTCCTTATTGTAAAATGCAGATAAAGGACATATCATTAACAAACGAGTCCGTATAGATTTACAGCACATGCTCCCCTATTGTGTGCAATAGGGGAGCCGTAATCTCTCTGGTCCAAAGGAGCAATTAGTGTTCTCTTCCTGAAGAGAAGCCAAGAAGGAACTTCACTCTGCCTATAGATGAAATAGGATAATAGAGATGTATAAAAATGGTAAATAGAAAATGACTCAATTTTTGTGTAAATGTGTTTATTTTTAACTCTAATGTTACATATGTAAACCTTCTTTCATATAATTAGGGGGCATAAAATATCGGTTATTTTGATCAGACAACCTTTTATGTTAGACCACAATGCTAATTTAATAATTTTGCGGTTCTTCCAGCTTCCATTCATTCTTTATTCCAAACATTTCCAAACATTGTTCGTATTATGTAGATTCACGTTTACAGTGAACTGCTTCAGTTGTCCCCCTGAGCAGTGAAAAAAACCCTCCCATGAAACCACCGTTTTCTTCTACTCAATCATGTCCGAACACCCTAGCCTGGAAGTAAGACTCCTTCCAATTTTTACAATTGGCCTTCAAATCCATTTCCAGTCTTAAAGCCCATCATCCCCTCACCCCGCCCTAGCCTATCCTCATTGCATAGCAGAAAGTCCTGTTGTTCCTAGCAGAGCATATTGCAAAGAGAACAGACTTCAGAATTCAGTAAATCAAAACTGAAATTTGAACTTCATCACTTATTAGCTCTGAAATCTTGGAAAAATCATTTAATATTTATAAAACGTCTCTGTGACTCATATCCCTAGGGTGATTGTACTTCCAAATGAGAAAACCAAAGGAAACATTTTTGAAAACTATAATGTGATATACTACCATTAATTCTCAAAGTATATCAGAGTACTAATTCCATTTTATTTCCATAGTTTTACATTGAAATGTGGCTCCATGCTTACACATGTTTATTTGAATCCCGGCTCCACAATTTACTAGCTGCTGACTTGGGTAACTTAGTATCTTTGTGACACTTTTCCTCATTTGTAAAATGGAAATAATAATAATGACTCCCTCAAAAAGTTCTTAGGAGAATTCTGAGTTCATTCTTACGAGAAGTTTAATTAAGAGTTAATATTTGAAAAAATGCTTAGAAGAGTACCTCCTGCAAAGGAAATGCTATGTAAGTGTTTGCTGAATAAATAAACACTGCATTAAATAACTGCATTAAATAACTTTCTTTCTTTTTTTAAATAAATTTGTTTTATTTATTTATTTTTGGCTGTGTTGGGTCTTCGTTGCTGCGCGCGGGCTTTCTCTAGTTGCAGAGAGCGGGGGCTACTCTTTGTTGTGGTGCGTGGGCTTCTCAATGCGGTGGCTTCCCTCGTTGTGGAGCACGGGATCTAGGCACAAGGGCTTCAGTAGTTGTGGCACGCGGGCTCAGCAGTTGTGGCTCGCGGGCTCAGCAGTTGTGGCTCACGGGCTTAGTTGCTTCGTGGCATGTGGGATCTTCCCGGGCCAGGGCTACGAACCCGTGTCCCCTGCATTGGCAGGCGGATTCTTAATCACTGCACCACCGGGGAAGCCCCAGTAACTTTCTTTACTTTAGGACTTATTAGCAAGTATACATTGTTGCTTGCCAAGAGAGAATATAATGGATGGAATTTCTCAAAATTACTTCTGAAAGGAAAATTTCTTTTGAAGAGTGCCTTGGAAAATGCTGTGCTTTACCAATAATTGTTTAATTTTTCCTTAACAAATAGTTCATTTTCCTCACTGTCTAACTTTATTAGAGAATGATATGCACATTGGCAGGGCCTGCTTTATTTGCATAGCATTGGGAATAATCTTTTAAAAAATTTAATAAACTTTATTTTTAGAGCAGTTTTAGGTTCATTAGCAAAATGGAGCTGAAAATACAGAGAGTTCCCATATACTCACACTTCCACACCCATACAACCTCCCCAGCTTTTGACATTTCACGCTACATTGGTACATTTGTTACGATCAATGAACCTACGTGGATACATCATTATCACCCAAAATCCATAGTTCATATGAGGTTTCTCTCTTGGTTTTGTACATTCTGTGGGTTTTTGACAAACGTATTTTGATCTGTGCCCACCATTGTAACATAATACAGAATAGTTTCACTGCCCTAAAAATCCTCTGTGATCTGCCTGTGCATCCCTGCCTCACCCCTAACTCTTGCAACTATTGAACTTTTTACTGTTTCCATAGTTTTGCCTTTCCAGAATATAATATGGTTGGGATTATACAGTATGGAATCTTCTCAAATTGGCTTCTTTCACATAGTGTATGCATTTAAATTTCCTCCATTTCTTTTCATGGTTTGATAGCTCATTTCTTTTTAGCCCTGAGTAATATTTCATTATCTGGATGTCCTACAGTTTATTTATCCATTTGCCTAGTAAGTACATCTTGGTTGCTCCCAAGTTTTATCGATTATGGATAAGGCTGCTATAAACTTAGTTTTCTATTTATTTGGGCAAATACCAAGGAGCAAGATTGCTGGATTATATGATGAATGTGTTTAGGTTTGTAAGAAGCTGCCAAACTGTTTTCCAAAGTGGCTGCACCATTTTGCATTTCTACCAGCAGTGAATGAGAGTTCCTGTTGTTTCACATACTCACCAGTATTTGGCATCAGTGTTTTGGATGTTGACCATTCTAATAGGTGTAGAGTGGCATATACTTATTAAGGATTATTGTATTCTTATAATATTGACCCCTTTATCATTATGTAATTTCCCTCTTTATCCCTGATAACTTTCCTTGCTCTGAAGACTGCTCTATCTGAAATTAAAATAGCTGCTTCTACTTTCTTTTAATTCGTGTTAATGTGGTATCTTTCTCCATCCCTTTACTTTTAATATAAAATGGGTTTCTTCTAGACAACATACAGTTAGGTCATTTCTCTTTTTGAGGGGGGAATCCCCTTTGACAATGTCTTTTTTTTAATTGGTGTTTTTAGGCCATTTATGTTTAAAGTAATTATTGATATAGTTGGATTAATATCTGTGCTATTTGTTGCTGTTTTCTATTTGTTGCCCCTGTTCTTTGTTCCTAATTTTATCTTTCACACTTTATCTGACTTTCATGGTTTTAAATGAGCATTTTATATGATTACATTTTCTCTCCTTAGCATACCAATTGTACTTCTTTTTTCTCTGTTTCTCTTGTTTTTTTGGTTTTTTGGTTTTTTTTACTTTTTTTAGTGGTTGCTCAAGAGTTTGCAATATAGATTTACAACTAATCCAAGTCCATTTTCAAATAACACTATACTGCTTCATGGTTACTGCAAGTACCTTATAGTAACAATAATTGCTAATTTTTCTTTCCTGTTTCTTGTATCATTACTGTCATTTATTTCACTTATGCGTAAGCATTCATACACATATTTATACATAAGCATACATAATAGTTTCTATTATTATTTTGAAAAAAGTGTTACTTCTTAGATCAATTAAGAATAAGTAAAGTAAAAGGTTTTATTTTACTTCACTTATATCTTCTTTCTGCTCTTTCTTTCTTTATGTAGATCTGCATTTCTTACCTATATAATGTTCCTTCTTACTGAAGAACTTCTTTTAACATTTCTTCCAGGACAGGTCTACTGACAAGAAGTTCCCTCAATTTTTGTTTGTCTGAGAAAGTCCCTTCACCTTTGAAGAAGAGTTTCAGAGGGACATAATTATAGGTTGGTGTTTTTTTTTTTTTCCTCTCTTAACACCTACAGTATTTAAGTTTACTCACCTTGCTTGCATAGTTTCAGAGAAATCAGATGTAATTCTTATCTTTGCTCCTCTATAGTTACAAATTTTTTCCCCTTTGTCTTCTTTCAGGATTTTTTCTTTATCTTTGATTTTCTGTAGTTTGAGTATCATGTGCCTAGGAATAATTTTTTCTTTTTTTTGTTTTTATTTTTGTTTTTGTATCGCCCTGCTTGGTGTGCTCCGAGTTTCCTGGAAAAGTGGTGTGGTATCTGACATTAATTTGGGGAAATTCTCAATCATTATTTCCTTGACTATTTCTTCTTTTTCTTTCTTCTCCTTCTGATATTTACATAAAGCATATGTTACACATCTTGCAGTTGTTCCACAGTTTGTATATGTTCTGTATTTTTTATGTAGTTTTTTTCTACTTTTTTAAAAACAGTTTTGGAAGTTTTGTCATATCCTCAAGCTCAGAAATCCTTTCCTCAGCCATGTCCAGTCTATTTATGTGCCCATGAAAGGCATTCTTCATTGCTGATACACTGTCTTTGATCTCTAGCGTTTCTTCTTTATTTTTAGGATTTTAATCTCTTGACTTACATTATCCATCTTGTCTACTCTTCCAATTTGTCTACTCTTCTCATTAAAGCACTTAGCATATTAATCATAGTTTATTTGCAGTACTCCTGCTGTTCTGACTTTGATTCTGACATTTGCTCAGTTTATTTATTTATTTATTTATTTTTTGCCTTTTAGTATGTTTTCTAATTTTTTGTTGATAGGTGGACATGATGTACTGGGTTAAAGGAACTATGGTAAATAGATCTTTAGTAATGTGTTGGCAGGGGGGCGCTGAACCATCTCTAGTATTATGATTAAGTCTCAGTCTTTTGTTGAGCTGGTATCCCTGGGCTGTGAATTTCACCAGTGCCTCTAAGTTGTTTATTACCCCTGTAGGTGGGACAGGATAGCTAGAGTAGGCTGGAGATGGGTATTTCCCTTTCCCTGGGTAGGATAGGTTCTGTAAAACGCTATTAGGTTAGTTTTTGGTAAAAATAGTTTCTTCTGAGGTCAGGCCTTGTTAAGAAGAACAGAATGCTCTGGTGTATTTCAAAATGCTCCTCCTGCTAGAAGAATAAGGGGATTTTTCTTTGATATTCACTGAAAACCAGGTAGAGCTCCTAGAGGTAAAACTCACAAGTGTGTGAGTTCCCCTGTGACTATGTCCCCTTGGAGTTTTTAACTTGCAGCCTTGTCCACACTGAGCCTCGAGCAATTTGTCAATTACAAGTTAGATTTTCCTACCCTGGACTGGTTTCCGTGGAGGCTTCTGCTAGTAGGTTTCTGCTTTGGTAAGTTCTGATTCTCTGTATGGACCTGTCTCTCCAATTTAGGAGGCAGCATTTTGCCTTGTGACCTCACTTTTTGGCTGTATCTAAGAAGAGGTCTTTTTTTTCAATTTGTTTAACTTTTTACTTGTTGTTAGCATGGAGTGATGACTTCTAAGCTCCTTACATGCCAGACTGGAAACCTGAAGTAGCAATATCCTTTCCCCATTTATAAAAAAATTAAGATCCAACAGTCTACAAAAATTAACAAGGTATAGTTACTGGAGATAGGAATGATACTTAATAATATTAGTTGTATTTCTAGATAAGAGTGTTTTTTATTTTTAGACTATATATAATATTTGATATTGGGCTAATTTTCCAGTATAATATTTATTATTTCTAAAATTACTTTTTCTCATCTTTATATCTTTCATTTCTCCTTTTTTTTGCAGGTATTTTATCTTCACTATTTCTCTGTATTTCAGTTTCTTCTTGAAAGATAATAGGACTATTCTTCTAATCTTGGCCCAATGAAATTTAACATACATTTTAATTTAACTAATCTTAAATCATGTTAAGTAATCAAGTTTTTGTTTTATTTTTTGAAAGCTTTCATTGAAAGATTTTACTGTGAGAAAATTCAACCAATTGTGAAACAATTTATAATATAAAATACAGTAATCTCATTGCTGTATGTTTGTACAGTTTAACTACTCTTTTAAGTACATTTTCTAAGAGCTGTTACCTATAATATATTTGATGATTTTAGCATTTCTTTTTTGCTTATCTTTTGAAGCATTCATAAGTATCCTTTGCTTAAACTATTAAATAATCTAGCTACTGTAAACATTAGGACCATCTGTAATCTATGCACATAGCTGTTCTTCATGGTATGTTTATAGGTTTTCGAAACACAATGAACGTATGGAATTTACTCAGTTTTGTTAGCAAAATGTTGTAGCCAATAAATAAGAGTCTCAGAAATTCCTTATGTCATAGATGTTTATATAGTGGTCTTTTATCTTTTGATTTATCAAGTTAGAAGGTCTAATAAACTAATGGAACTTAAAAGAATGTCATTTTTCTTTAAGAATAATCTGAACTTTGAAACTGTATCTTCATTGAAAGATACATGAATAGACCCATTCTGAACTGGAAGGGATGCATAGTTTATCAGTCTGAAAGTTGTACAGCATCAAATATTCAACATAAGGCTGAAAAAAAAAGGATAATATTGTTATTTCATTTTTCTTATTTTCTTGGATATCTCGTAAATCTTGGACAGATATTTCTATGTAACTATTACCTAAAGACAAAATATGTTGTTGAACCATGCCCTCTACCTATATTTTTGTATTCATTCATGACTTCTCTTTAATAAGTACTGATAAGCACACATTGTTTAAGAGAAAATACAATATTAAAAAATGTACAGCATACAAAAATATAGTTAAATTAGCATTTTCCAAGGTAGGATAACATACTAGTGGTAGAATTTGAAAATATTAGGAGGAGGCATATGAACAATCTTCTTTTAAATTTTAGTTGCTACTTATTTATTGTATGCCCCTTAGTAAAATGTAAGTACATGCAAATCTAAATTTCATGAGAGATAGAAGGGTATCTTAAAAAGATTGATATCTTAAAAAGGAAAATGCTAAGTAAATGGTAGTACACTGTGCGAAGGCATGACAAAATGGTAAAGATCAGTTAAGCATGAAAGTTTGGGGAGCAGTGCACTAGGAGTCAACAGCAGTATTACAGTAACATTTTGTTTTGTAATACAATTAATTTCAGTAGCCTGGCTTCCTAGTGTATTTAGTTATAATTTAATTCACAAAAATTAGATGGATATGTATTAGCTAAGTTCAGGTTCAGGTGAAAGTCTCAAAGCTCACTGCTGTCACACAAGGAGTGAAGGAAAACAAAAACCACTAACTTGCATTTATTCAGTGAAACAGTTTTGGTGTGCGTGCTTTGCAACCTCAAACTATTGTACACTAAAAGGAAATGAAGGCACATACTGTGACTTTTCCTGGAAGTTATGTATAGACTAAACTCTTTAACTCTCCAGTTGATCTCGGAGAGACAGCAGTGATCTTAGTTCCCTGCCCAGGAATTGAACCTGGGTAGCCTGGATGTAAACCAGGAATCCTAGCCATTAGACCACCAGGGACTAGAGGCTAGAAGAAAAGTGGCCCTGGCTCTTTCCCCCATTTGAAAGCAAGAATGTTTCAAAGAGGCAAAAACTGTAAATACAGGTACAAAGTTTATTATTAGAGACACAGCACAAGTGGGAGAGCACACAGAGAAACAGGTTGGTTATTTAAGACTGAAGCTAGGCAGAGATACACACCCAGAAAGAAGGGGTATGGTCATCCTCTCTAAGGAGGAGAAGCAAAGTAAGTCAGAAGCTGGGCAGAAATACACACCCGGAGGGAAGTGCAGGCGTCCTCAATGAGGAGCTCAGTAAAGAAGTGATTTAAATCACTTATATAGGACAGTCCTTCCAGGTCTTTGTTTACCTTTGCCAGTTATCTTGTTTCTTTTCCCACATCTGACCTGTTCTAGGACACTCCGCAACATGCGTGCACATCTTTATGCTAAGACAGATCCCACCACAGAGACCTGTGGGTGCATGTCCACACTTATTATGGGGTAGTGCCCCCTCCCTTTTTGACCCCCAAAGAGCCTTCCTGCTCATGTCCAGACAGGGAAGTTTTCCTTGACCTCAGGAGTGGTCGTCTTATCTCTTTACTTCAGCAGAGCTCGGCTTCTGCCATTAGCTTTGTCCTTGGAGTGTCTGGGTGAGAACAAAGCTTCATAGTTTTACTCTACTTGACAGACCCCAGCTGTCTGGCCCAGGGGGCCATCTATCTCCTACCTCATAGTGACTGATCTCTCCCCTCTCACTCCTTCTGAAATAAAACCATTTGCCTTAGTGCTGCTGAATCTCATTGATACCGTCCCATCATCACTATATACATAACCCATACCCTAAAAATTGTCAGGCTTTGTAACATAGACATAATCTTAGTAAGTTTGTGGTATACTTTTATCAAAAGCAGTGCTGTAGGAGGTCTGGAAAAAAATACATTGGCTTTAATCATGCACATTATTCACACAATTGTCTTTTACAGCTATACAAATCCTTCTATGTTCTCTGTTGTAATAATTTGTGCCTAATTGGTTGATATCAAGGTCTTTTAAAAAAAGTTTATTGTTACCCATTAATATTTATTTGTATGTTAACTTGTGACACAAAGGAATATTGTATTGTATTGCAATAGAAACAACTCTGAAGTTTGAGTCCCAAGACTTTTAAATCTTTGTGGAAGAATATGATCATACTTGGAAAGGAGTGGATTATTTAGGAGGAGGCTATACCCAACTTATTAGTGCTTGAAGAGGAAGTAACAGAAAAGGTACTTGATGTAAGCTTAAAACTTTTACTTTGTAAATCCCTGCACCCTTGGCATGTAATCTATGCCTATCTACCACCACATGAGATGACTTAAGCATTGCCTTGACTTCCCAGATGGTACTGGAATGTCTTTCTCATATTCCTTTGGTTCTGTTTTTTTCTTCATCACATGTTATTTGGTTAATATGCTTATAAAAAGGAATTCAAAATCTACAAGATCATTATTTTTCTTTTTAATGACAAATATATGAAGTGACTTGCCTCTTAACCTCAGGGAAGTTTCCATTTCATAAATAATAGCCATTTAAAGATGAAAGTGATCTCAAGGATAATCTTTGACCAGTTTCCTCTGTGGTCAACTTTTAAAACTTTAAGGAATTTTTTTTTGTTGCCACTTGATAAAATATAACAACACACCTGTCTCTCACATGTGACTATACATATATTATCTACAGGTAAAGGGGACATCTATTATCTAAAGGTAAAGGGTGAGAAGAAAGGAAAAAAAGGAGGAGTGAGAGAATCTCTTTTTGGGAAAAACTGTCTTAGTTCCATATATGCGTGATTTTATACTATTTTGTCAGAAAGATTTAGACCTCTGTACATGGTTGGAAAAAGAGAAGCTAAATTGATTTGCACTAGAAAGAACAGGGTTATTTGTAGGTGTGGCAAGCCAGATAAGTATAAGGTAGTCCAAGCTGAAGAGAGACAGGCATAATTCATCAGCAGCTGAGGATTTATAACATTACATTTTAGGTTGTTAATGATCTTACCTTGTGATGTAAAATCTTATTACCTCTTGTTTTTGGTCTTGAGTTGGTGGTGCTAAGGAGAAGCAACAGGACTCCATTCAGAAGGATGATATGGTATGGACAAGGGACAGTACTTCTAGGATGTGAGAAGCAGAACATAATTTAAGAATCGAGTTGAATAAATGTATGCTGCTTGCAGTGTGCTGGACTAGAAGATCTGGGGCATTCTCCTGCTTTAGAACAACTAGATTCTGCATAAATCACACCTGTTTCCCCCTCAAGGACCATCCTCTACCATTACCTTCCAAACTAACAAACCAAAGTGTACAGGTCCAGAGCTCAGAAAAGTATGTACTGGGAGATGGGAGTCAGGGATGCTTCCAGGCAGATATTCAAAGAACCACTGGTGTCCAGATAAGTGCTTTGAGCCCACTATGGGTGGTATATCTGAGCTTGGGACTACCATGTCCACTTCAGAGGGCAATTGAAAGTATGCCAAGTTTGTGGTACCTCCTGGCTACAAGGAGGAGTAGGAAAAGCATCCCACTGACACTTTTGGGATTCCCACAGATTTTCAAGCTCAAAGAACTCACAAAGAGCACTAAGCACAGGAGGAGACAAGCCTCTATGAATGAGAGTCAGCAGAAACAATTAGCAACAGATTTAGATTCACAAAGACTTCACATACTGGATCTGTTAGAATCAGAATATAGAAAGCCTATACATGACATATTTAAATAAATAAAGGATGAAGTCACAGAAGTAAGCAATCAGCAAAAAAGGAATTTAAAAATGAAAATTATAATTGAACAATTGAAAAGAATTAAATGGAGGCATTGAGCAGCATATTAGACATAGGACTAATGAATAGGAAAATATATCTAATGAAATTCTTTTCTTTTAATTGAAGTATAGTTGCCTTACAATATTATATAGTTTTCAGGTGTACAACATAGTGATTTGATATTTTTATAGGTTATACTTCATATAAAATTATAAAATATTGACTATATTTCCCATATGGTATATTACATCATTGTACCTTATTTATTTTATACCCAGTAGTTTGTACTTCTAATCCCCTTTCCCTAACTTGCATCTTCCCTCATCCCTCCCTACTGGTAACCACTAGTTTATTCTCTGTATTTGTGAAACTGTTTCTGTTTTGTTATATTTGATCATTTGTTTTATTTTTCAGGTTCCATACATAAGCGAAAACATACCGTATTTGTCTTTTTCTGTCTGACTTGCTTCACTGGGCATAATACCCTCCAGTTCCACTGATGCTGTTGCAAATGGCAAAATTTCCACTCCCATTCAATAGGTTACCTTTTCGTTTTGTTGATGGTTTCCTTCACGTTGCAAAAGATTTTAAGTTTGATTAGGTCCTATTTGTTTATTTAAAAGCTTTTGTTTTCCTTGCCTGAGGAAACAGATCCAAAAAGATGTTGCTAAGACATATGGCAGAGAGTGTGCTCCCTATGTTTTCTTCTAGATGTTTTATTGTTTCTGGTTTTACATTTATGTCTTTAATCCATTTTGAGTTTATTTTTAGATATAGTATGAGAAAATGTTCTAACTTCATTCTTTTACATGTAGCTGTCCAGTTTTCCCAGCACCACATTGCAGAGACTGTCTTTTCCCCATTGTATATTCTTGCCTTCTTTATCATAGATTAATTCACCATCTGTGTGTGGATTTATTTCTGGGCTCTTTATTCTGTTTCATTGATCTATGTATCTGTTTTTGTGCCAGTACCATACTGTTTTGATTAGTGTAGCTTTGAGTATTGTCTGAAGTCAGGGTGTATGATACCTCCAGCTGTGTTTTTTGTTTTTTTTTTTCTTCTCAAGATTGCTTTGGCCATTTGAGGTCTTTTTTTGGTTCCAAACAATTAGTATTATTGTTCCAGTTCTGTGAAAAATGTCATGGTTATTTTGATAGGGATTGCATTAAATCTGTAGATTGTTATGAGTACTATGGATATTTCAAGAGTATTAATTCTTCCAATCCATGAACCTGGGATATCTTTCCATTTATTTGTTTTGTCTTCAGTTTCTTTCATCAGTGTCTTATACTTTTCAGAGTATAGGTCTTTCACCTCCTTGGTTAGGTTTATTCCTAGGTATTTTACTCTTTTAGAAATGATTTTTAAACAGGCTTATTTTCTTGCTTTCCTTCTCTGATGCCACTGTTTCCTTGTTGATTTTCTGTCTGGATGTTCTATCCATTGATGTAAGTGGTGTATTAAAGTCCCATAATGGTTTTGTATTACTGTCAATTTCAATTTCTCCCTTTGTATCTGTTAATATTTGCTTTACATATTTAGGTGCACCTATATTAGATGTATACATGTTTACGAAAGTTATATCCTCTTGTATTGACCCATTTTTCATCATATAATCCCGTTTTTTTGTTTTGTATTACTAACTTTGTTTCAAAGTCTACTTTGTCTGGTGTGAGTATTGCTACCCAAGCTTCTTTTTTTTCAGTCTGCATGGAATATCTTTTTCCATCCCCTCATTTTCAGTATGCATGTGTTTTTAGTTCTGAAGTGCATATTTTATAGGTAGCATATAGATGGGTCTTTTTTTTATTCAGTCAGCCATCCTATGCCTTTTGATTGGAACGTTTAGCCCATTGACATTTACAGTGATTATTGATAGGTGTGTACTTATTGCCATTTTGCTCCTTGTTTACTTGTTAATTGTTTTTGTAGTTTTTCTCTGTTCTTTTTATTCTCTTCCCTTATGATTTGATGATTTTCTTTTGTATTATGTTTGTGTTCCTTTCTCTCTAATTTTTGTGAATCTATTGTAGGTTTTTAATTTGTGGTTACCATGAAATTCATATATGTTGACTTATGACTATATCTACTTGTTTTAAGCTTATAATAATTTAAGTTCAAACACATTCTAAGAGATCTATATTTTTTATTACTCCCCCAGTGTTTTTTATTTCATATTTTGCATCCTCATGTCTACCCCTTAATTATTTATTGTAGTTATAGTTGATTCTACAGTTGTCTTTTAACCTTCATACTAGCTTATTTAAGTGATTGATCTACTGCCTTTACTATATATTTGCATTTACCGGTGGGATTTTTCCATTCCTATATCTTCTTATTTCTTGTTATGGCCTTTTCTTTTAAACTTAAAGAGACCCTTTAACTTTACTAGTAAGGTCAGTTTAGTAGTGATGGACTCTTTAAGTTTTTGCTTGTCTGGGAAGCTGTCTAGCTCTCCTTCAATTCTGAATGATGACCATGCTGGGTAAAAAGTATCCTAGGTTGTAGGGTTTTTCTCTTTCAGCATTTTAAATATATCTTACCACTCCTTTCTGGCCTGCAAAGTTTCTGATGAAAAATCAGCTGGTAGCCTTATGGGGGATTCCTGGTATGTGGCTCTTTGTTTTTTTTTTTCTTGCTGCCTTTAAAGTTCTCTCTTTATCTTTAAGTGTTCCCATTTTAATTATGATATGTCTTGATGTGGATCTCTTTGGGTTCATCTTGTTTGAGACTCTGTGCTTCCTGTTCCTGAACTTCTTCAGGTTCAGGAATTTTTCAGCCATAATTTCATCCAATACATTTTCTACCCCTTTCTCTCTCTCTTCTCCTTCTGGCACCTCTATAACATGAAAGTTAGTCTGCTTGATGTTGTCCCAGATGTCCCTTAAATTATTCTCATTAAAAATTGTTTTTTGCTCTTCTGATTGGGTGATTTCCACTCTTCTGTATTTGAGGTCACTTGTGTATTCTTCTATATCATCTAATCTGTTTTTGTTGTTGTTGTTGTTTTTAATTTTTATTGTGGTATAGTTGATTTACAATGTTGTATTAGTTTCAGGTGTACAGCATAGTGAATCAGTTATACATATCTGTTGTTAATTCCTTCTAGTGTAGTTTTCATTTCAGTCATTGTATTCTTTACCTTTGACTGGTTATTTTTTATATTTTCTAGTTCTTTGTTGAAGTTCTCACTGCATTCATCTATTCTTTTCCTAAGTTCAGTTAGCATGCTTATTACTATTGCTTCGAACTCTTTATCAGGTAAATTATTTATCTCTGTTTTATTAGCGTTTTTTTCCTGGGGTTTTATCTTGTTCTTTAATTTGGAATGTATTCCTCTGTTTTCTCATTTTGTTTAATTTTGTCTGTCTTTATGAAATTAGGTGAAACAGTTATCTATTCTGTCTTGTAGGTGTGTACATGTGTGGGAGCATCCCTGTGCAGTCTGTGTGTGCCTGGTGGTTCTAGCAGGAGAGCAAGATCTGCATTGAGTGAGGGCTGTGTCTTCCCTGGGGTGCACTGGCAGCCCTCACTTTGGTGGGAGGTAGAGCTGGAGCTGGAGGGGCTATAGCCCAACACAGGTGCCAGCCAGGGCTTCTCCCAGGCTCAGTGGCATTCACTGCCCCATCAGGGATGGGGACATGGCCTGAGGGGCTGCAGCAGGAGCTCTGAGGGAGTTGGGCTTCTCTTGGCATGATGGCAGTCTCTGCCTTCATTGGGGGCATTTGTGGGGCCCAAGGACTTGGTGCTACACTTCTGAGCTGGTTTCACTTTTTCGCAGGTATGTGTGCCTTGGTTAAAGAAAGGGTTGTGGCTGGAGGGGTTAGAGCCACACTACTGGGCTGGTTTTGCTCCTTTCCTGGTGGTTCTGGCAATGGCAGTCTCTGCCCTGGCCAGAGTCAGTGTTGGGGACCTCGTTGGCTTAGCTCCTTCCCAGTGCATATCTGACAATGTTCTTAATTCTTTGTTTTCTTGTAAATGTTTTTCCTGATTCTGATTATTATACTGTTATGTTTATTTCTATATTTAGCACCAATATTTATTTCCTCTACCCTATGAAAGATTAGAATTTAGCAGGATATTACTCCTTGTCTTTACAACTCATCATATACTAATTTGATAGTTAATGACTATGATTTTTCAATTATTTACCATTGTAACTTTAAATAATGTACTACATCTCATTCCACTGGCTCTAATGTGAATCTCAGTGCTCTTCTGTGCAGGATGAGGAAAATTTTTCCTGTATATTTTCTATCCTTTCTGTATCCTACCTTGTCAACTATAACTTTATTTTTTAGTTTTTAATTTCAAAATTCTATCCATCTGCTTATTTATTTTCTTCTGATTTTATTGAGATATAATTGTTATACAGCACTGTGTAAGTTTAAGGTGTACAACATATTGATTTGATGTAGATACATAATGAAATAATTATCACAAGTTTAGTGAACATCCATCTTCTCTCATAGATATAAAATTAAAGAAATAGAAAAAATTTTTTTCCTTGTGATGAGGACTCTTAGGTTTACTCTCTTAACAGCTATAATACATAACATACAGCAGTATTAATTATATTTATTATGTTGTACATTATATCCCTAGTACTTATTTACCATATATCTGATAGTATCTATCTTTTGATTGCCTTTATCCAATTCCCCTTCCCCCTAACCTCCCACCTCTGGTAACCACAAATTTAATCTACTATATCTTAATTTTTATATCAGCTAAGATATCTCATATTACCTTCCTGTTTTAAAGTTGCATTTTCCTGGATTCTTTTTTTCTTTTTTTTCCTGTGTCAATTTGATAAATACGTTTTCAATTACCATTGGTGAAAATGGTGGAAGGGGCATAAACTATTTTTTTTTTTAACATCTTTATTGGAGTATAGTTGCTTTACGATGGTATGTTAGTTTCTGCTTTATAACAAAGTGAAACAGTCATACATATAAATATGTCCCCAAATCTCTTCCCTCTTGCGTTTCCCTCCCTACCCCCTCCATATCCCACCCCTCTAGGTGGTCACAAAGCCCCAAGCTGATCTCCCTGTGCTATGCGGCTGCTTCCCACTAGCGATCTATTTTACATTTGGTAGTGTATATATGTCCATGCCAGTTTCTTACTTTGTCCCAGCTTACCCTTCCCCCTCCCTGTATCCTCAAGTCCATTCTCTAGTAGGTCTGTGTCTTTATTCCCGTATTGCCCCTAGGTTCTTCATGACCTTTTTTTTTTTTTCTTAGATTCCATATATATGTGTTAGCATACGGCATTTGTTTTTCTCTTTCTGACTTCCTTCACTCTGTATGACAGACTCTAGGTCCATCCACCTCACTACAAATAACTCAATTTCATTTCTTTTTTATGGCTGAGTAATATTCCATTGTATATATGTGCTACATCTTCTTTATCCATTCATCTGTTGATGGACACTTAGGTTGCTTCCGTGACCTGGCTATTGTAAATAGAGCTGCAATGAACATTTTGGTACATGATTCTTTTTGAATTATGCTTTTCTCAGGGTATATGCCCAGTAGTGGGATTGCTGGGTCGTATGGTAGTTCTATTTGTAGTTTTTTAAGGAACCTCCCTAGTGTTCTAAATAGTGGCTGTGTCAATTTACATTCCCACCAACAGTGCAAGAGGGTTCCCTTTTCTCCACATCCTCTCCAGCATTTATTGTTTGTAGATTTTTTGATGATGGCCATTCTGGCTGGTGTGAGGTGATATCTCATTGTAGTTTTGATTTGCATTTCTCTAATGATTAATGATGTTGAGCATTCTTTCATGTGTTTGTTGGCAATCTGTATATCTTCTTTGGAGAAATGTCTATTTAGGTCTTCTGCCCATTTTTGGATTGGGTTGTTTGTTTTTTTGATATTGAACTGCATGAGGTGCTTGTAAATTTTGGAGATTAATCCTTAGTCAATTGCTTCATTTTCAAATATTTTTTCCCATTCTGAGGGTTGTCTTTTCGTCTTGTATATGGTTTCCTTTGCTGTGCAAAAGCTTTTAAGTTTCATTAGGTCCCATCTGTTTATTTTTGTTTTTATTTCCATTTCTCTAGGAGGTGGGTCAATAAGGATCTTGCTGTGATGTATGTCATAGAGTGTTCTGCCTATGTTTTCCTCAAACAGTTTGATAGTGTCTGGCCTTACATTTAGGTCTTTAATCCATTTTGAATTTATTTTTGTGTATGGTGTTAGGGAGTGTACTAATTACATTCTTTTACATGTAGCTGTCCAGGTTTCCCAGCACCACTTATTGAAAAGGCTGTCTTTTCTCCACTGTATATTCTTGCCTCCTTTATCAAAGATAAGGTGACCGTGTGTGCTTGGGTTTATCTCTGGGCTTTCTATCCTGTTCCATTGATCTATATTTCTGTTTCTATGCCAGTACCATACTGTCTTGATTACTGTAGTTTTGTAGTATAGTCTGAAGGCTGAGCACCTAATTTCTCCAGCTCCATATTTCTTTCTCAAGATTGCTTTGGCTATTCGGGGTCTTTTGTGTTTCCATACAAATTGTGAAGTTCTTTGTCCTAGTTCTGTGAAAAATGCTAGTGGTAGTTTGATAGAGATTGCATTGAATCTGTAGATTGCTTTGGGTAGTCTAGTCATTTTCACAATGTTGAATCTTCCAATCCAAGAACAAGGTATATCTCTCCATCTATTTGTATCATCTTTAATTTCTTTCATCAGTGTCTTATAATTTTCTGCATACAGGTCTTTTGTCTCCTTAGGTAGGTTTATTCCTAGATATTTTATTCCTTTTGTTGCAGTGGTAAATGGGAGTGTTTTCTTAATTTCACTTTCAGATTTTTCATCATTAGTGTATAGGAATGCAAGAGATTTCTGTGCATTAATTTTGTATCCTGCTACTTTACCAAATTCATTGATTAGCTCTAGTAGTTTTTTGGTAGCATCTTTAGGATTCTCTATGTATAGTATCATGTCATCTGCAAACAGTGACAGCTTTACTTCTTTTCCAATTTGAATTCCTTTTATTTCTTTCCCTTCTCTGACTGCTGTGGCTAAAACTTCCAAAACTATGTTGAATAATAGTGAGGAGAGTGGGCAACCTTGTCTTGTTCCTGGTCTTAGTGGAAATGGTTTCAGTTTTTTACCATTGAGGGCGATGTTGGCTGTGGGTTTGTCATATATGGCCTTTATTATGTTGAGGAAAGTTCCCTCTATGCCTACTTTCTGGAGGGTATTTGTCATAAATGGGTGTTGAATTTTGTCGAAAGGTTTCTCTGCATCTATTGAGATGATCGTATAGTTTTTCTCCTTCAATTTGTTGATATGGTGTATCACGTTGATTGATTTGCGTATATTGAAGAATCCTTGCATTCCTGGGATAAACCCCACTTGATCATGGTGTATGATTCTTTTAATGTGCTGTTGGATTCTGTTTGCTAGTATTTTGTTGAGGATTTTTGCATCTATGTTCATCAGTGATATTGGCCTGTAGTTTTCTTTCTTTGTGACATTTTTGTCTGGTTTTGGTATCAGGGTGATGGTTGCCTCGTAGAATGAGTTTGGGAGTGTTCCTCCCTCTGCTATATTTTGGGAGAGTTTGAGAAGGATGGGTGTTAGCTCTTCTCTAAATGTTTGATAGAATTCGCCTGTGAAGCCATCTGGTCCTGAGCTTTGGTTTGTTGGAAGATTTTAAATCACAGTTTCAATTTCAGTGCTTGTGATTGGTCTGTTCATATTTTCTATTTCTTCCTGGTTCATTCTCGGCAGGTTGTGCATTTCTAAGAATTTGTCCATTTTTTCCAGGTTGTCCATTTTATTGGCATATAGTTGCTTGTAGTAATCTCTCATGATCCTTTGTATTTCTGCAGTTGTTGTTTCTGGAGTTGTATTTCTGCAGTGTCAGTTGTTACTTCTCTTTTTTCATTTCTAATTCTATTGATTTGAGTCTTCTACCTTTATTTCTTGATGAGTCTGGCTAATGGTTTATCAATTTTTTTTTTATCTTCTCAAAGAACCAGCTTTTAGTTTTATTGATCTTTGCTCTCATTTCCTTCATTTCTTTTTCATTTATTTCTGGTCTGCTCTTTATGATTTCTTTCCTTCTGCTAACTTTGGGGTTATTTTGTTCTTCTTTCTCTAATTGCTTTAGGTGTAAGGTTAGGTTGTTTATTTGAGATGTCTCTTGTTTCTTAAGGTAGGATTGTATTGCTATAAACTTCCCTCTTAGAACTGCTTTTGCTGCATCTCATAGGTTTTGGGTCGTCGTGTTTTCATTGTCATTTGTTTATAGGTATTTTTTGATTTCCTCTTTGATTTCTTCAGTGATCTCTTGGTTATTAAGTACTGTACTGTTTAGCCTCCATATGTTTTTATTTTTTACAGATTTTTTCTTGTAATTGATATCAAGTCTCATAGTGTTGTGGTCGGAAAAGATAGTAGATATGATTTCATTTTTCTTAAATTTACCAAGGCTTGATTTGTGACCCAAGATATGATCTATCCTGGAGAATGTTCCCTGAGCAATTGAGAAGAATGTGTGTTCTGTTGTTTTTGGATGGAATGTCCTATAAATATCAATTAAGTCCATCTTGTTTAATGTATCATTTAAAATTTGTGTTTCCTTATTAATTTTCATTTTGGATGATCTATCCATTGGTGAAAGTGGGGTGTTAAAGTCCCCTACTATGATTGTGTTACTGTCGATTTCCCCTTTGTGGCTTTTAGAATTTGCCTTATGTATTGAGGTACTCCTATGTTGGGTGCATAAATATTTACAATTGTTGTATCTTCTTCTTGGATTGATCCCTTGATCATTATGTAGTGTCCTTCTTTGTCTCTTGTCATAGTCTTTGTTTTAAAGTCTATTTGTCTGATATGAGAATTGATACTGCAGCTTACTTTTTTTTTTTTTTTATAAATTTATTTATTTATTTATTTTTGCTGTGTTGGGTCTTCGTTTCTGTGCAAGGGCCTTCCCTAGTTGTGGCGAGCGGGGGCCACTCTTCATCACGGTGCGCGGGCCCCTCACTATCGCGGCCCCTCCTGTTGTGGAGCGCGGGCTCCAGACGTGCAGGCTCAGCAGTTGTGGATCACGGGCCCAGCTGCTCCGTGGCATGTGGGATCCTCCCAGACCAGGGATCGAACCCGTGTCCCCTGCACTGGCAAGCAGACTCTCAACCACCGCGCCACCAGGGAAGCCCTGCAGCTTTCTTTTGATTTCCATTTGCATGGCATATCTTTTTCCATCCCCTCACTTTCAGTCTGTACGTGTCCCTAGGTCTCAAGTGGGTCTCTTGTAGACAGCATATATACTGGTCTTGTTTTTGTATCCATTCAGCCAGTCTATGCCTTTTGGTTGGAGCATTTAATCCATTTACATTTAAGGTAATTATCGATATGTATGTTCCTATTACCATTTTCTTAATTGTTTTGGGTTTGTTATTGTAGGTCTTTTCCTTCTCTTGTGTTTCCTGCCTAGAGAAGCTCCTTTAGCATTTGTTGTAAAGCTGGTTTGGTGGTGCTGAATTATCTTAGCTTTTGCTTGTCTGTAAAGGTTTTAATTCCTCATCAAATCTGAATGAGATCCTTGCTGGGTAGAGTAATCTTGGTTGTAGGTTTTTCTCCTTCATCACTTTAAATATGTCCTGCCCCTCCCTTATGTCTTACAGAGTTTCTACTGAAAGATCAGCTGTTAACCTTATGGGGATTCCCTTGTGTGTTATTTGTTGTTTTTCCCTTGCTGCTTTTAGTATTTTTTGTTTGTAGTTAATTTTTGGTAGTTTGATTAATATGTGTCTTGGCGTGTTTCTCCTTGGATTTATCCTGTATGGGACACCCTGTGCTTCCTGGACTTGATTAACTATTTCCTTTCCCATATTAGGGAAGTTTTCAACTATTATCTTTTCAAATATTTTCTCAGTCCCTTTCTTTTTCTCTTCTTCTTCTGGGAGCCCTATAATTTGGATGTTTGTCCATTTAATGTTGTCCCAGAGGTCTCTGAGACTGTCCTCACTTCTTTTCATTCTTTTTTCTTTATTCTGCTCTGCAGTAGTTATTTCCACTATTTTATCTTCCAGGTCACTTATCTGTTCTTCTGCCTCAGTTAGTCTGCTATTGATCTCTTCTAGAGAATTTTTAATTTTGTTTATTGTGTTGTTCATCTCTGTTTGTTTGCTGTTTAGTTCTTCTAGGTCCTTGTTAAACGTTTCCTGTCTTTTCTCTCTATTTCCAAGATTTTGGGTCATCTTTACTATCCTTATTCTGAATTCCTTTTCAGGTAGACTGCCTATTTCCTCTGCATTTGTTAGATCTGGTGGGTTTTTGCCTTGCTCCTTCATCTGCTGTGTGTTTCTCTGTCTTCTCATTTTGCTTAACTTACTGTGTTTGGGGTCTCCTTTTCACAGGCTGCATGTTCGTAGTTCTCGTTGTTTTTGGTGTCTGCCCCCAGTGGGTAAGGTTGGTTCAGTGGGTTGTGTAGGCTTCTGGTGGAGGGGACTAGTGCCTGTGTTCTGGTGGATGAGGCTGGATCTTGTCTTTCTGGTGGGCAGGTCCACGTCTGGTGGTGTGTTTTGGGGTGTCTGTGGCCTTATTATGATTTTAGGCAGCCTCTCTGCTAATGGATAGGGTTGTGTTTCTGTCTTGCTAGTTGTTTGGCATAGGGTTTCCAGCACTTTAGATTGCTGGTTGTTGAGTGGAGCTTGGTCTTGTCGTTGAGATGGAGATCTCTGGGAGATTTTTGCCGTTTGATATTATGTGGAGTTGGGAGGCCTCTTGTTGACCAGTGGCCTGAACTTGGCTCTCCCACCTCAGAGGCACAGCCCTGACGCCTGCCTGGAGCACCAAGAGCCTGTCACCCACACGGCTCAGAATAAAAGGGAGAAAAAGAAGAAAGAAAAAGGTGAAGTAAAATAAAATAAAGTACAATAAAATAAAATAAAATAATTAAAATAAAAAATAATTATTAAAATAATTTTTTTAATTAATAAAAAAAAAAGAAAGAAAGAAAGAAGAGAGCAACCAAACCAAAAAAGAAATCCACCAATGATAACAAGTGCTAAAATCTATACTAAAAAACAAAAAAAACGGACAGACAGAACCCTAGGACAAATGGTAAAAGCAAAGCTTTACAGACAAAATCACACACAGAAGCATACACATACACACTCACAAAAAGAGAAAAAAGGAAAAAATATATATATATCGTTGCTCCCAAAGTCCACCTCCTCAATTTGGGATGATTCGTTGTTTATTCAGGTTTCTGCAGATGCAGGGTACATCAAGTTGACTGTGGAGATTTAATCCGCTGCTCCTGATGCTGCTGGGAGAAATTTCCCTTTCTCTTCTTTGTTCGCACAGCTCCTGGGGTTCAGCTTTGGATTTGACCCTGCCTCTGCGTGTAGGTCTCCTGAGGGCATCTTTTCCAGCTCAGACACGACAGGGTTAAAGGAGCAGCTGATTCGGGGGCTCTGGCTCACTCAGGCCGGGGGGAGGGAGGGGTACGGATGCAGGGCGAGCTTGAAGCAGCAGAGGCCAGCGTGACTTTGCACCAGCCTGAGGTGCACCGTCCGTTCTCCTGGGGAAGTTGTCCCTGGATCATGGGACCCTGGCGGTGGTGGGCTGCACAGGCTTCTGGGAGGGGAGGTGTGGATAGTGACCTGTGCTTGCACACAGGCTTCTTGGTGGTGGCAGCAGCTGACTTAGCATCTCATGCCCATCTCTGGAGTCCGCGCTGATAGCCGCGGCTCGCACCCATCTCTGGAGCTCCTTTAAGCGGCGCTCTTAATCCCCTCTCCTCGCGAACCAGGAAACAAAGAGGCAAGAAAGAGTCTCTTGTCTCTTCAGCAGCTCCAGACTTTCTCCTGGACTCCCTCCCGGCTAGCTGTGGCACACTAACCCCTTCAGGCTGTGTTCACGCCGCCAACCCCAGTCCTCTCCCTGCAATCCGACCTCCAATGCCCGAGCCTCAGCTCCCAGCCCCCGCCCGCCCCGGCAGGTGAGCAGACTAGCCTCTCAGGCTGGTGAGTGCTGGTCGGCACCGATCCTCTGTGCGGGAATCTCTCCGCTTTGCCCTCCTCACCCCTGTTGCTGCGCTCTCCTCTGCGGCTCCGAAGCTTCCCCCCTCCGCCACCCGCAGTCTCCACCCGCGAAGGAGCTTCCTAGTGTGTGGAAACCTTCCCTCCTTCACAGCTCCCTCCCTCTGGTGCAGGTCCCATCCCTATTCTTTTGTCTGTTTTTTCTTTTTTCTTTTGCCCTACCCAGGTACGTGGGGGAGTTTCTTGCCTTTTGGGATGTCTGAGTTCTTCTGCCAGCGTTCAGTGGGTGTTCTGTAGGAGCAGTTCCACATGTAGATGTATTTATGATGTATCTGTAGGGAGGAAGGTGATCTCTGCATCTTACTCTTCCGCCATCTTGTAGCTCCTCTCCGTCATAAACTTTTTAATGTTTAATATATGAATTTTTTTTTCTGTGTTCCAGTTGATTATCAGATTGTTGGGTACAAAATTCTAGGTTCAAATCATTTGAACCTTTAAAAATTAAACTGTTTCTTGATTGTTGTTTAGCATCCAGTGTTGCTAATGAGAAAACTGATGCTGATACAACATAATAATATTTCTGAGTTATTAAACTAATGTATTTCTACTTGGATAATCCCTATTCCTTTTTGTACCATTCCTTCGTGATCAGTGGCATCCAATTCAATGGGAGGGCAAGTCAGTCTAGAAAATAGTTATCTCTGCTCAGTTTGTGGTCTCGAATTACACTTTTTCAATCCATGATAAGAAAATTATCTTGAAAACCTGAACTTGCTGAAGAGAAAAACAAATTACTTCCTAAATTCCAAATGTTTTTATTTACATAACCAGAGCAAGGTTTGCCTATCTTAGAGTTTAGAGGTTAAGGATAAGCTATAGTGAAAAATAGTATGTTTTAGAGTTATATCCTCATTAGAAATATAGATCCATTTGGAGCAAAAATAAAATGAAAGAGAGAGAATGGGAGAGGAGGAGAGAAATCCTCTTGAAAACATGTTTGTTCATTGAATTTTTATATATTGAATTTTCTCAATAGTTTTTTTCCAACATAGCATGGAAGCAGTAGAGTAGCCTCAGTAATAAAAATGTCTAGATAGGGGCATCCCTGGTGGCGCAGTGGTTGAGAATCTGCCTGCCAATGCAGGGGACACGGGTTTGAGCCCTGGTCTGGGAGGATCCCACGTGCCGCGGAGCAACTAGGCCCGTGAGCCACAAGTACTGAGCCTGCGCATCTGGAGCCTGTGGTCTGCAACAAGAGAGGCCGCGATAGTGAGAGGCCCGTGTACCGCGATGAAGAGTGGTCCCCACTTGCCGCAACTGGAGAAAGCCCTCACACAGAAAACGAAGACCCAACACAGCCAAAAATAAATAAATAAAAATAAGTTAAAAAAAAAAAAAAGTCTAGATAGAAGGACGTGAGGTGTTACTCCAAGTTATCCAGGGACCCCATGTAGTTGGTTCAGTATAAAGAAATTTTGGCACCCTTTGGGAAGACAGGTAAAGAAGTGTCGAGAGATTTTACTTGTTTTGAAAAAGCCTGGAGTGATAATAAGGGGGCTGAAGAGAATGAGAGACCATGAATTTGAATGGGAGCTCCAGTATAGGGCCCTTAATGACTGACCAGTCTAACTCTGCCTTAACAGACACCAACGCAGGAAGGCTCATGGCCTGGGGGAAGAAATATCTCAGTAGAGACCAGAGGATCCAGAGTACAGCATATGGAACAGAGACCTTTCCCCCCCTTCCTCTGCTGAGAATCCTGCAACAGCTCAGTTGCTAATTAGAAAACACTCAACTTAAATTGCCTTACAATAATAAAGAAATTTATTGACAAACTACTTAAAGTCTACAGGTAGGGTGGACTTCAGGGTGGTGTCTTGTCTCTTAAACTGAACATGATGCTCTTGGTTCTGTTCTTTGTGTACTGACTTCATCCCCATGTTAGTAGCTAGATGGCTACAGACACTGGGCCTCCTATCCATGTAGCCTAATGACCAGAGAAAGGGAGTGACCACCCTTTTTATTCTCTCTCCTGAAGGCAACACTACTTTTCATAAGGAATCTCTGGAGAATTTTCCCCTGAATTTTATGTGTCTAAAGTTTTACATGCTTATCTCTGATTCTATCCTTGAATCAATAGATTTCCATAAGCCGATGGGGGAATGGTATAGATTTTCTCATGTTTTCTTGAACTAGTACACCCAGGGCTGCTCCACAGTGGGAGAGGGTTATTGGTGTGAGACCCACAGTAATTCCAGTCATCCTCAGATAATATATTAGGAAGAAAATGGGTGAGTGAAAAAAACTCTTGGGAACTGAGAGGGAGCCTGACAGGATATTTGTAACTAAAATTACTTAATGTTCCCCACAAAATGACTCATTTAAAGCAGTTTGACCTTTAAGTGAGTGTGTACGTCTTCCGATTTTAGAGTCCTCCATCCAGTCTACAACAAGGGGAATCCAAAGCTCTCCTTTTTTTTCCCTACATTTGGTTTGTACTATGCAAATTTTGACCTGATTACGCTAGTTTTATTTTTGTTCCTCCGTATGTGGTATATTTTCTTTCTCTGGAAACTTCTAGGATCTTTTTTTTCCCTTAACATTCTAAAATTTCACAAGGCTGTATCTAGGTCTAGATATTTTATTAATTTAGCACATATGGCACTTTGTGAGTGGGCTCTTTTAGTACTACATTTCATGTTTTTATATGAATTTTTATAATTTCTTCCTCTCATTCTTTTTTATGGATTTATTGTTAGGTATTGAACCTTTTAGATTGAACCTCTACATCATATTTTTTCTCTCATGTTTCTCATCTTGTCTTTTGTAATATATTTTGAGACATTTTCTGCATTTTACATCATAGACTTTCTATTGAGTTGTTTATTTTAGCAGTTATATTAATATATTTTAATTTCCAAGAGATTTTTCTTGTTTTCTTTTCATTCCTTTTTTTATAACTTCTCAATCTTGCTTCACAAATGCAAATTTTTCTTGTATCTCTATAAGAAAATCCATTAAGGAATTTTAAAACATTTTCTTTTGTTCCCTGAATTATTCTGATTCTCCTGAGACCAATTTTCTGTTTATTTTTGACTTCCCTTTTCAACCTGTCCTTGCATTTACAGATCCTAATTATCCATTTATATTGAAAGTTGAAGAACCAGATTGATTTTTCTAGGTTGTTCTGGAATTCCTCTGCTCTCTGTTTCTTGATAGGACACTCAAGTATGAGGAAATGTTAATGAGGAACCTCGTGCTCTTTGGTGAATTAAGTCCACCTTCAGGTTCTATTTAGGGTGAAAGGATGGGATGTTAGCTTTCAGGTGTGGGCCCCATGTATAAATCCGGGGTAACAATGCCAAACCTAAAAACCAGAGCTTCCCTCATGTTTAAAAAATATAATTTATAGAAAAGATACTTGCTTTTCTGCCTGGGCGTAAACGCTGCTTTGCTTGCTGCACTGAGAATGAAATGGGACTTATCCACTAATTCCTTGTATATTCAGCTAATCCCACCCTCTATATTCCTCTGTCATATCAGCTGACTCTGAGGTGGGATCTTCTCCTGGGTTCCAATGGACCTGTACTCTCATCTCAGATGCAGCCCCTCACAGCATATTCTGGGATGCAATTTCTTCCTGTTTATTTCATCAGAGGACACACTTTTATTTGCTTGCTTTCTTCCAGACGTATATTGAGATTTTGTATTTCCTTGATGAATCTCCTTCACATTTTCCTGGCTGACTTTTTGCAGTTGTATACTGTCATTCTGTGGAGCCTTGAGAGGCTGACAAGTATGCTCATTACAACAGATATTTATTGTTCTTCATCCTTGGGCCAGACACTATTCTACATATGAGGCACTGAAATAAACTCTGTGTTTACTTCTAAAATATGTCTTAAACTCACAGAGCTTACAATGGGTGGAGGCGGGGGTGGTGGTGAGGTCAGGGAGCAGTTTTTTAAGAAAAAAAATATCTGAACGAGTAGCAAGTGATCTGAAAGAGGAAACACAAAGTGCTTCATTCACCCAGCATGAGCCAGGGAATCTGCTTAGAGCACAAGCCATTTAAATTAAGACAGGAAAGATGGCTAAGAGACAGGTAGGTTAAAACAGGATTCGGTGGCAAACAGGGTGAACTATGGTGCTACCAGCAGAGGCAGAGGATAGAGTCTTCCGTATATTGGGAGACATAGAAAAAAATGAGTTGGCAGGACCATGAGTACACAAGACTAGAAAGACAAAGGGCCCTGATGATGCTGTCAGTTTTGTTAAAGGTTTTGACTGTTATTCAGGAGTAATAGAAGCCTTTGAAAACTTGTAATCAGTGGAGTAACAAGAAGCACTGTAGACAGCTCACTCTGCTGACATCATGAAGAATGAGTTTGAGGGGAAAGAACCTGATAAATGGAGGTCAGTTAGGGAAAATTTAAGAGGTTCATGTAGACTAGGTCCTGGTCTAAGATCTTGGCAGTGGTGATGAAATTAACTGGAAGGATTTGACAGATATTTGGGGGGAAGATTCAATAGAGTTTAGTGACTTTTTGGATAAGAGAGATGAGGAGAAGGAAGGATTCAAAGAAGGTCCTCAATCAGGCTGTTCCATCTCAGAGTCTAGAGCGAAATCTGGAATAAGGGCAGGTATGCAGGGAAAGTGTAGTTGTTAATGATGTGTTCAATGTGGAACATGTTGGATCAGCTGAACCAAGAGTCAGCAAGAGAAAGAAAAGCTGATAAGAATTCCTGAGGTGTGGGGGTCAGGTCCAGTGCCACTTGTGGTAAGCTTTTTAGCTGGGTTGCCCTTCATATAGAAAGCTGGAACATTTTTTTCCATCAAGAATCAAAAACTAGCTGGGCAACTCTAACTAAACCCATAACACGAGTAAAGTACTTTATAAAAAGTAGAAAAACAGACTAATACAAATAAGCAAAAATAAATGAATTAAATAAGAAATGTTGCTATTTAGAATTCAGGAGATATAGAAAGATAAAGGGGTAGATGGATAGTAGGGCAAAGTTTCTGAAAGGACATATTAGAGGTTTTTTTTTTTAATGATGATGGCCCAGTGTCTTTGGGGTTTTCCTAAATTGTTTCCAGGGAAGTGTGGGTGTGGACCATTTATTTCTTCTGAGACATATCTCTATCTCTACATATCTGTATCTGTTTCCTGTCTGTCTGTCTGTCTGTCTATCTATCTATCTATCTATCTATCTATTTATCTATCTATCTGCTTTTCTTAATGTGATTAGGAGAATTGGAAAACCTAGGGGAAGAGATTAATGAGTTAAAGAGGACAACAATAGCCAAACATTTATTGAGTGCAAGCCACATGCCAGATCCTGTTCTAGGTGCTTCCCACATGTGCAATCATCTAATCCTCATACATTAAGGTAGGTGCTATTATCCAGTTTCACTAAGGAGAACACTGAGACACAAAGCAATTAAGTAACTTTCTCAATTTCATACATTTAGTAATTCGTGGAATTAGGATTTAAACCTTGGAAATCTGACACTTGAGCCCACCCAATTATCTATCACATTATATGGGCTTTATATAAATATATAAATATCTATATATGACATAGTCATAAATAGAATATGCAACCAGATAACTTATTCCAGGTCTATACATAGTAGAACTGCTGGATAGAACAGTTAAATGCTTGACTGAATGTGCAGGTGCTTTTACTGATACACCAAAAAATCAAGTTAATTAATATATATGACTTTGTCCATGCTGTAAGTATGTATATCCAAAGTAGCATACACTAATAGTGAATGATGAGAGACAGAATGAGAAACCCACCAAATTTCTGTATACACCACATATTTCTTTGATAAAGGAAGAAGGGGGAAATAATTAAATTACTGGTCAGAGAATTTGCAGGACAGGCCAAGAAAGGGACATTACTGTTCTCCACGAGCTCCTAGATATAGCCATAGCGGAAGCAGAGTGACCTTAAAGTGACAGAAGAAGTAAGGAGAATTTTGAAAATTATTTTTTGTATGTTTGGTATTTTCATGTTTGAGTTGCTCATAATATGAGCATTGCTAAGCACAGCTATCCCTGTTTTTATTTTAATACTTTTAATATGATTTGATGTGCATACAATTAAAACCTGTCTAAATAAATATACATGGTTGAATTTTAAGTTTTTTCAACTACAGGAAATTTCAGGTAAAAATATCTATGTGCAAAAAAAAAAAAAATCCATGTGCGTATTTTCTAGAAAAATGTAAAGTCATTTAAGGCTGCCCATGGGCAGTTTTGAAAGTATGAACATAAATAAGGATTTAATTTTCTCACTCAAATATTTTCCTAATTTGATGAACAAGCTGAAAAAGTAGAAATGACAGCCATTTGAATGATCTTCTAGAGAAGCTTAAAGGGGGCCTCAGAATCTTATTTTTTCTGAAAGGCAACTCTGTGTGTGTGTACCCAGGCATAAATACATTTTGTAATTAAAGTTAAAGCCTTAGAATGTTGCCTTAGACTCAGCTATCCCATTAGCTGTAAAGAAAAGGATGAACTGAATCAGGGACCCTTGGGAAAATTTAAGCAGGGGTCGTAATTCATAGCCTCCAGGAAACAAAATCTGTTTATGTAGAAGTATAAGAATAGATGAGTCATGAGCATAAAAATATCACAACTGAAAAAACAAAAACAAAAACAAAAAAAACCTAGACTCTAGTAGGGGCAGAGGATTGACGTAAAAAATTTGGGTAGGCTCAAGTATCCCTCATGTTTCTCATAGACTTTTGTTTTTCGGTTTCAACTTAAAATCTGTGACATGAAAAAAAAAAAGTTTAAAATGAAATACCAAATCACCCACATGTGACTCATGGTGAATAACAAACAGGACAGACATTTGTCAGCGTTAAACAGCTCCCTGGTATTCATCGTTTACATAGTATGCAGTTACCAGGTGAGGGTTTTCACAAAATTAAAATATTAAAAGTAATTTTAATAATTATAACCAGTTCATGGTTACCATAGATATGCAAAAGGATTTATTTTATAATTTTGGGTGTTACTGTTACACACTCTCCTACCCAGAAAATTGCTATATATGTGGATGGATATGCACACTTGTTTTGAAAGACAACCTATTTAGAGCTTGATTCTCATGCCCTTTGGCAGGTGGCTAGTGTATATGTGCAGCTGGATAACTTACTCCTGGTCTGTATATAAATAGTGGAACCATGGGATAGAGTAGTCAAGTGCCTGACTGAATTGTGTGTATGTTTTCATTAATGCACCACAAAAACCAAGTTGACTAAAAACATTTCTTTTAGTTACCTAGTGTGGTAATAAAGGCAGTATTAGGTTCAAATTATATTTAAATTTGTTTTCCAGAATTATTTCTCAACTTTGAGTTGCATAATATAGTATAGAAACCTAGTACATTTACTCATACCTGAAAATTTGCTCTAATAATCTGATTTAAAATCCTCACTTAGGAGATTTTTATTTTATTTCTTATTAAAACTTCTACTTCCAAAATATACCCATTCAACATTTTTTGAGACCTTGAGGGTAAATGTTATTAGACACAGTTGCTACTTTTAGTATTCTTAGAGTTAATTGAAATAACAAAATAAATAGTGAATTGTGCTCTTCAAGCTATTTTATACACTATGTCTTGAGACATGGTTTTCTTTTAAACTATGAAAGTTTATTTTCTTACTGCATGCTATAGTTCTTTTCTTGCCACTAAGTCATAAAATTAATCATAAGATATTGCACTGGTGTCTTTTGAGCACATGTACAAAAAAATCTGGTCAACTCAAACAAGCAAGCAATAAAAGAAATAAGCAAATAGAAGGATTCGTTGAAAGGCTATTTAGGTGCTCACATAATCAAAGGGATTCCTGGAAATCAAAGCTCTTGGAGCAGGGTCAGGTAGCTTGGGGTACTCAGCAGCAGGACCTAGTGAAGCTTCTCTCTAGATCTGTAGTCTGAAAACTGCAGTCTGAATGCCAAACACCAAACACCATTGCCTGTTTTGTGCAGCCTGCAAGGTAATAGGTTTTGTTTTGTTTTGTTTAAGTTTTGAATGGTTAGAAAAATAAAAAGGATACTATTTCATGGCGCATAAGAATTATATGAAATTCAGATTTCAGTGATCATAAATAAAGTTTTACTGAGATACACTTCTACCCATTTATTTATGTATTGTCTATGGTTGCTTTTGTGCTGTAATGACAGAATTGTAGTGACAGAATCGTTTGCAGACAGCTTTGCCTGCAAAGCTGAAAATATTTACTTCTGGGCCTTTATAGGGCAATTTTGCTGACCCATGGACTAGAGAACTGTGGTATGTATGTGTGTGTGTGTGTGTGTGTGTGTGTGTGTGTGTATGTATATATATATATATATATATATATATATATATATGTACACATATATATATATATATGTCACAACTTCTTTATCCATTCATCTGTTGATGGGCAGTTAGGTTGCTTCCATGTCTTGGCTATTGTAAATAGTGCTGCTATGAACATTGGGGTGCATATATGTTTTCGAATTAGAGTTTTCGTCTTTTCTGGATATATACTCACAAGTGGGATTGCTGGATCATATGGTAACACTGTTATTAGTTTTTTTAAGGAACCTCCATACTGTTCTCCACAGTGGCTGTGCCAGTTTAAACCCCACCAACAGTATAGGAGGGTTCCCTTTTCTCCACATCCTCAGCCATAAAAAAGAATGAAATAATACCATTTGCAGCAACATGGATGGACCTAGAGATTATCGCACTAAGTGAAGTAAGCCAGACAGAGAAAGACAAATATCATATGATATCACTTCTATGTGGAATCTAAAAATATGATACAAATGAACTTATTTACAAAATAAAAAAACAGACTCACAGACATAGAAAACAAATTTATGGTTACCAAAGGGGAAAGGTGGGGGTGGGATAAATTGGGAGATTGGGATTAACAGATACATACTACTATATATAAAATAGATAAGCAACAAGGTCCTACTGTATAGCACATGGAACTATATTCAATATCTTGTAATAACCTATAATGGAATATATATGACTGAATCACTTTGCTGTATACCAGAAACTAACACAACATTGTAAATCAACTATACTTTGATAATTTTTTTTTCCTGCAGGAATAAAAAAGGATTGCTGCCACAGTGGGTGGGTGGGGAGGGAAGAACAGGTAAATTTTGAGCTGCATATTTAAGGATGATGTTCCAATTATTTATTATCATAAAACAACCCCAAAATTTAGTGGCTTAAAACAACCCCAAAATTTAGTGGCTTAAAACAACAATCATTTATTTTACTTGGTAATCTGTATTTTGTGCAGTGCTTGGTGGAAACGAATTATGGCTGCTCAATTGGGGCAGCTCAAATAGTGACTAGAAGACCTACTTTCAAGGTTACTCACTCACTGTCTGGCTAGTTAGTCCTAGCTGTTGATTGAGAGGCCCTTGGGTCTTCTAAGTGAACCTCTTCACAGGCTGCTTGGATTTCCTCACAGCATAGTAGGTGGGTTCTAAGAACTAAGGTCCCAAGTAAACAAGGTGGAAGTACATAGCGTTCTTCTGATCTAGCCTTGGATTTCACATTGTGTCTCCTGTGCTATACTCTGTTGGTTGAGGCAATCACAAAGTGCCACTCAGTTTCAAGAAGAGACATAGACATTAACTCTTGATGGGGAAGCTGCAGACTTCTAGAAGAGTATTTGGAGTTTGAGATATCTTTATATCAGTCTTTGAAAAATGTAATTTCCCACAGATCAGAAGAAATTTGAAAAGCTGAGAAGACAGGAAATATTAATAGGAGATGTAGAAATGTACAAAAGCAAGGATTTGTGAAGGGCTTAGCATATTCAAGAAATATCAAATTTTCAGTGAGCTTAGAGTTTTTATAGCACTTAATAGTTGGAATATAATCCTTAAAGATGCAGCTCATGTTAGCCCCATCCACCAGAGGGCAGACAGCAGAAGCCAGAAGAACTACAATCCTGCAGCCTGTGGAACAAAAACCACATTCATAGGAAGATAGACAAGATGAAAAGGCAGAGGACTATGTACCAGATGAAGAAACAAGATAAAACCCCAGAAAAACAACTAAATGAGGTGGAGATAGGCAACCTTCCAGAAAAGGAATTCAGAATAATGATAGTGAAGATGATCCAGGACCTCAGAAAAACTATGGAGACAAAGATTGAGAAGATGCAAGAAATGTTTAACAACACCTAGAAGAATTAAAGGACAAACAAACAGAGATGAACAATACAATAACTGAAATGAAAAATACACTAGAAGGAATCAATAGCAGAATAACTGAGGCAGAAGGATAGATAAGTGACCTGGAAGACAGAATGGTGGAATTCACTGCTGCAGAACAGAATAAAGAAAAAAGAATGAAAAGAAATGAAGACAGCCTAAGAGACCTCTGGGACAACATTAAACGCAACAGCATTCACATTATAGAGGTCCCAGAAGGAGAAGAGAGAGAGAAAGGACCTGAGAAAATATTTGAAGAGATTATAGTTGAAAACTTCCCTAACATGGGAAAGGAAATAGCCACCCAAGTCCAGGAAGTGCAGAGAGTCCCAGGCAGGATAAACCCAAGGAGAAACAGGCCAAGACACATAGTAATCAAAGTGGCAAAAATTAAAGACAAAGAAAAATTACTGAAAGCAACAAGGGAAAAACAACAAATAATATACAAGGAAGAAAAAAAAAATACAAGGGAACTCTGATAAGACTAACAGCTGATTTCTCAGCAGAAACTCTACAAGCCAGAAGGGAGTGGCATGATATATTTAAAGTGATGAAAGGGAAGAACCTACAACCAAGATTACTCTACCTGGCAAGGATCTCATTCAGATTTGACGGAGAAATCAAAAGCTTTACAGACAAGCAAAAGCTAAGAGAATTCAGCACCACCAAACCAGCTCTACAACAAATGCTAAAGGAACTTCTCTAAGTAGGAAACACAAGAGAAGAAAAGGACCTACAAAAACAAACCCATAACAATTAAGAAAATGGTCATAGGAACATACATATTGATAATTACCTTAAACGTGAATGGATTAAATGCTCCAACCAAAAGACACAGGCTTGCTGAATGGATGCAAAAAACAAGACCCATATATATGCTGTCTGCAAGAGACCCACTTCAGACCTAGGGACACATACAGACTGAAAGTGAGGGCATGGAAAAAGATATTCCATGCAAATGAAAACCAAAAGAAAGCTGGAGTAGCAATACTCATTTCAGATAAAATAGACTTTAAAATAAAGAATGTTACAAGAGACAAGGAAGGACACTACATAATGATTAAGGGATCAATCCAAGAAGAAGATATAACAATTATAAATATATATGCACCCAACATAGCACCTCAGTACATAAAGCAAAGGCTAACAGCTATAAAAGAGGAAATCGACAGTAACACAATAATAGTGGGGGACTTTAACTCCTCACTTACACCAATGGACAGATCATCCAGACAGAAAATTAATAGGGAAACACAAGCTTTAAACAACACAATAGACCAGATAGATTTAATTGATATTTATAGGACATTCCATCCAAAAACAGCAATTACACTTTCTTCTCAAGTGCACATGGAATATTCTCCAGGATAGATCACGTCTTGGGTCACAAATCAAACCTCAGTAAATTTAAGAATATTGAAATTTTATGAAGCATCTTTTCTGACCACAGTGCTATGAGATTAGAAATCAATTACAGGGAAAAAAATGTAAAAAACATAAATACATGGAAGCTAAAAAATATGTTACTAAATAACCAAGAGATCACTGAAATAATCAAAGAGGAAATCAAAAAATACCTAGAGACAAATTACAATGAAAATATGACGATCCAAAACCTATGAGATGCAGCAAAAGCAGTTCTAGGAGGGAAGTTTATAGCAACGCCAGCCTACCTCAAGCAACAAGAAAAATCTCAAGTAAACAATCTAATGTTACACCTAAAGGAACCAGAGAAAGAAGAAGAAGAAACAAAAACCAAAGTTAGCAGAAGGAAAGAAATCATAAAGATCAAAGCAGAAATAAATGAAATAGAAACAAACAAAAAAACAATAGCAAAGATCAATAAAACTAAAAGCTGATTCTTTGAGAAGATGAACAAAATTGATTAACCATTAGCCAGACTCATCAAGAAAAAGAGGGAGAAGACTCAAATCAATAAAATTAGAAATGAAAAAGGAGGAGTTGCAACAGACACCACAGAAATACAAAGCATCCAAGAGACTACTACAAGCAACTCTATGCCAATAAAATGGACAATGTGGAAAAAATGGACAAATTCTTAGAAAGATGTAACCTTCCCAGACTGAACGAGGAAGAAATAGAAAATATGAACAGACCAGTATCAAGTAATGAAATTGAAACTGTGATTAAAAATCTTCCAACAAACAAAAGCCCAGGACCAGATGGCTTCACAGGTGAATTCTATCAAACATTTAGAGAAGAGCTAACACCCATTCTTCTCGAACTCTTCCAAAAAACTGCAGAGGAAGGAACACTCCCAAACTCATTCTATGAGGCCACCATCAACCTGCTACCAAAACCAGACAAAGACACTACAAAAAAAGAAAATTACAGACCAGTATCACTGATGAATATAGATGCAAAAATCCTCAACAAAATACTAGCAAACAGAATCCAACAGCACATTAAAAGGATCATACACCATGATCAAGTGGGATTTATCCCAGGGATGCAAGGATTCTTCAATAAAAGCAAATCAGTCAGTGTGATACACCATATTAACAAATTGAAGAAGAAAAACCATTTGATCATGTCAATAGATGCAGAAAAACTTTTGAAAAAATTCAACACCGACTTATGATAAAAACTCTCCAGAAAGTGGGCATAGAGGGAACCTACCTCAACAAAATAAAGGCCATATATCACAAACCCACAGCAAACATCATTCTCAATGGTGAAAAACTGAAAGCATTTCCTCTAAAATCAGGAACAAGACAAGGATGTCCACTCTTGCCACTATTATTCAACATAGTTTTGAAAGTCCTAGCCACAGCAATCAGAGAAGAAAAATAAATAAAAGGAATACAAATTGGAAAAGAAGAAGTAAAGCTGTCACTCTTTGCAGATGACATGATACTATACATAGAGAATCCTAAAGATGCTACCAGAAAACTACTAGAGCTAATCAATGAATTTGGTAAAGTTGCAGGATACAAAACTAATGCACAGCAATCTCTTGCATTCCTATACACAAATGATGAAAAATCTGAAAGAGAAATTAAGGAAACACTCCCATTTACCATTGCAAGAAAAAGAATAAAATACCTAAGAATAAACCTACCTAAGGAGACAAAAGTCCTGTATGCAGAAAACTATAAGACACTGATGAAAGAAATTAAAGATGATACCAACAGATGGAGAGATATACCATGTTCTTGGATTGGAAGAAACAATATTGTGAAAAAAATGACTATACTACCCAAAGCAATCTACAGATTCAATGCAATCCCTATCAAATTACCAATGGCATTTTTTACAGAACTAGAACAAAAAATCTTAAAATTTGTATGGAGACACAGAAGACCCTGAATAGCCAAAGCAGTCTTGAGGGAAGAAAACAGAGCTGGAGGAATCAGACTCCCTGACTTCAGACTATACTACAAAGCTACAGTAATCAAGACAATATGGTACTGGCACAAAAACAGAAATGTAGATCAATGGAACAGGATAGAAAGCTGTGAGATAAACCCATACACCTATGATCAGCTAATCTATGACAAAGGAGGCAAGGATCTACAGTGGAGAAAAGACAGCCTCTTCAATAAGTGGTGCTGGGAAAACTGGACAGTTTTTGATCCACCTCTTAGAGTATGGAAATAAAACGAAAAATAAACAAATGGGACCTAATGATGCTTAAAAGCTTTTTCACAGCAAAGGAAACCATAAACAAGATGAAAAGACAACCCTCAGAATGGGAGAAAATATTTACAATTGAATCAAAGGACAAAGGATTAATCTCCAAAATATATAAACAGCTCATGGAGCTCAATATTAAAAAAAACAAACAACCCAATCCATAAATGGGCAGAAGACCTAAATAGACCTTTCTCCAAAGAAGACATACAGATGGCCAAGAAGCACATGAAAAGCTGCTCAACATCACTAATTATTAGAGAAATGCAAATCAAAACTACAATGAGGTATCACCTCACACCAGTTAGAATGGGCATCATCAGAAAATCTACAAACAACAAATGCTGGAGAGGGTGTGGAGAAAAGGGAACCCTCTTGCACTGTTGGTGGGAATGTATATTGATACAACCACTATGGAGAACAGTAGGGAGATTCCTTAAAAAACTAAAAATAGAATTACCGTATGACCTAGAAATCCCACTACTGGGCATATACCCAGAGAAAACCATAATTCAAAAAGACACATGCACCCCAATGTTCATTGCAGCACTATTTACAATAGCCAGGTCATGGAAGCAACCTAAATGCCCATTGACAGACGAGTGGATAAAGAAGATGTGGTACATATATGCAATGGAATATTACTCAGCCATAAAATGGAAAGAAATTGGTTCATTTCTAGAGACGTGGATGGATCTACAGTCATACAGAGTGAAGTCAGAAAGTGAAAAACAAATATCATATACTAACGCATATATGTGGAATGTAGAAAAATGGTACAGATGAACCGTTTTGCAGGGCAGAAATAGAGACACAGATGTAGAGAACAAACATATGGACACCAATGGGGGAAATGTGGTGGGGGCGGGTGGTGGTGGGATGAATTGGGAGATTGGGATTGACATGTATACACTAATATGTATAAAATGGATAGCTAATAAGAACCTGCTGTATGAAAAAATAAATAAATTAAATTAAATTAAAAAAAAAAAAAGAAAAAAAATGCAGCTCAACATTCACCTGTTCTTTATAACATTCCTGGAGTTCTAAAGGTAAATTCAGTTGTTACTTCCTTTGTTTTCATTCCTCTAATACTTGGATTATATCTCTCTTGCAGTGCTTATCCCATAGTGTTTTATGTTTCCTTTTGACTGACTGTTTTCCTCATGCAACTCTAAGAGCAAACTTACAGAAGCATTTAAATAGTAGGTGTATTTTTTTAGGATTGTTTTATAAGAGATTACCTTCTTTTATATCTTAGTTATATCCTTCTACTTAAAAATATAAACACGAATATAAATATAACCATATTTAATAACATGAAGTTTCGCTAACATAATGTATATATACTGCTATGTTATAACTTCATTTTATTATTTTTTTTAAGCTACCAAAGGTTGAATGTATGACTGCCTTTGAATTTTTCCGTGATCAAATGGAAATATTTCTTGCTAGCCACACAAACCACAAATCACAAAGTTGAAATGTCAAATCCTGCAAGTAAAGCATTGTGGCGGTTGTCTAAGAGGCCACTGTGTGTAGAGTTACCAGATGGAAAATCACCAAGGTGCACAATATTTTTTCCCCATGTTTACTGTAGTAGCCTAAAGTTATCACAGTGCTGACCCCTAAACCCTTCACAGTAGAAAAGTCACTGTCATTTGGAGTCACCTCAGTAGTATGCCTTTGTAACTTAACTGAATTTAGTGTGTTGTTCCTGGCCATTTTCCATATGGAGGTGCACTCCACAGACCAGCCACTTGCATCACAAGGTTTTGTTGGCACCAATCACAGTCCTCTAATTTTCCTCCCCAGCCTTTCCCCATTTGATCCTTTCACAGTTATTTATCTCTCACAGCTGCTGCTGCTGTGAAAGTGTGTCCACTAAATTCCTGAGAGTCCTTCCTAGATTGTTTGGAGTTATAAGCACATGGATACTTCCCACAGTGAAAACTCATTTGCACTGTATTGTGTACAGAATCATCTAGATGTCTGGCCTGGTGACATCAGCACTATACCTTTTAAAAAATTCTCATATTTCTTTGGTTTGTTGTCTTAATGTGTTAGCAAGTCAATTTATTATTTTTTTTCTAAAGTATTTATTTACTTATTTGGTTGCACCGGGTCTTAGTTGTGGCAGGCGGGTTCCTTAGTTGCAGCACGTGGGCTCCTTAGTTGCGGCACATGGGCTTCTTAGTTTTGACATGCAAACTCTCAGCTGCAGCATGCATGTGGGATCTAGTTCCCTGGCCAGGGATCGAACCCCGGGCCCCCTGCATTGGGAGTGCGGAGTCCTATCCACTGCACCACCAGGGAAGTCCCCAGCAAGTCAATTTTAAGCCTGATTTTCACTGGCTGTTACTTACCTCTAGAACCAACTAAAATCATAAAGCACTTTGCATTGATAATACTGTATTTTTCTCCTATAAAAGATGGGTTATATTCCACATACTTCCAAAGAGTCATTTATAAAGATTCAAAGCATTAACATCCAGTTTGTCAGGACCTCTCTAGTTCCTAGAGTTTTAGACCCACTCTTTTCACAGTCAGTACCAGTTGATTGCAGCCTGTAAACTCAGTTCCCCTTATGTCATAAGGGGCAATTCTGGTTTTAAAAAAGGAGGGGTCAAAATAGTTTTAGCTCAACTCTGTTAGACTGAGCATAAAGCTCTCCTGCTTGTGCACCTCTGGCATTTGCACAGTTCTCATTATTGCAGTTCTTCCTTGTCCTGGCTAACCAAACATTTTCTTATATTCAAATCTTTTCATAGAAGTACACCTTTATGTTACTGGGGCCTTGCCTATCTCATATCATGTCTTTTTCTTATTCTTGACTACATAGCCTGGGAACCTACTACTTGTTGATACAGTATCCAGAAACTGGTACCTATCTTCTTGCATTCAGGGCATTCTTTGGTCTTGGCCTCTATGGCAACTGCCTATGAATACTGTATTTTTTTCTCCACTTTTCAGGATGTGCAGCTCAATCTCTGCCTTCTAGTGCCTGCCCACTAGCACTGCACGTCTATTTTAGACCTCTGGGTTTCTGTAGAGAACAAGACTCTGTCTGCTTGTGACTTCAGAAATGAGACAGAATGGGAACCATGTCAAATTATGTACAGTAAAACATTATATTGATAAGGTTGGTAAGTTGTGTCAACAAACATTTATTATTTTCTAGCACTGAAGTAGACAATATTTGTCAGTGAGTACAGTCTGTCAGCCCCTTGCCGTGATTTGTCTTCCTCCCTTCTAATAAAAATTTCAATTTCACTTGCACTTTCGTTTAGAGTACAGTCTGTCAGCCCCTTGCTGTGATTTGCCTTCCTCCCTTCTAATAAAAATTTCAATTTCACTTGCACTTTCGTTTAGATGGTTTTCATAGCAGTGTCTTTAATCAAGTTGCAATTTACCTGTCTTCATTGTTTATTCCTAAAGAAAATAAATTCTTTGTCTGAGATCTTATTAATAAACTCATGATAATGTTCACAATATGACTCAGGCACTTCTCCCAACTTTATAATTAAGCTAACTCCTTTTTCGGTTTGAAGTTCTCATCTAATATCTATCTCTCATTTGAATTATAACAAATTATCAGTACTTGGCAAAATGGTAAGATTTCATGTATATTTCAGCTGCTATTAATCTTTTATTTCTTTGAATTCACATGATACTAATGGCTTCCACCACATAAGCCCTTGCTAAACAGCTGTTCTCATTCTCTTTGAAGTGCAGCTTCCTAAAATGCTCTTCATGGCCTGACTTCCCTTCCACAAGTCCCCTAGACTTTCTTACTTTCACTCTCCTTTGCTTTTTTCACCCTGTAGTCTTGCAGATGACTATGTAGACCTACAGACATGATTTCTTTCCTTTTTTACTTTACTTTGCCCCCTTCCTTCAGGCCTCTCTTCGATCGCTGTGCTCCGCTTCTTTATCTTTATTCTGTAATTCCTCCCCTCCATGGCCCTGATTATTGTTGATAGCTGAGACTCAACAGAGCCTTGGCAGAAGCCAGGGGAGCAGAGTTCAGGTTGTGTTTTCCCTAACTCCCACAGGCCGGTTCCTCCAGATGCTCTCACTGCTCTCCTGGTCCCCCCGGTTCTGCCGGCCTTGTGCCTCCAGGATACACTTTACACGCTCGGCCTCCTCCACCCCTGAGCCTCCTGTGGGAGTTGCTGCAGCAGGCTCTGTAACCTCTGCGTCACCGTCCTCAGATGTGAAACTGTCGTGCCCCCTCTCAGCAGTCATTCGCAGGGGAACACTGTTTGCTTATGCAGTCATCTGATGTACAGATATTACGAAACCATTTGCTTACAAATATGAGGACATTGGGGCATAGATAGGCTAAAAGACTTTGAAACAGTCACAAGGCAGTTAAGTGTTAGAAGTGAACTTGCTTCTAGATCTCTTGACTTCTAAGCAAAAAAAAAAAAAAAAAATGTGGAACAGTTGGGGTGTTAGGACTATCTGCCTCTATCCATGTGTTCTAATTTACTCTCAGCCCAAAACAGGAATTTGTAAGCCTGCCAATCTACTATTACTATGTTGGGCTTAAAATCTTTGTCAGAAAGGTCATTGCAAATTTCAATGAAAAGATCTGTTTTCTTTGAGTACCAGACACAGAAGTTTAAATATAAAGGTCTTGGAATTTATCTTTACACATTTTCCTGCTTGGATGTGGACTTTGAGGGAACTTGAAGTTAAATTTTATACTCCCTGTAAGGGTGTACTGCTTAAAAAGGGAGGACCTCTTCCCTCTTCATTGTTTCTTTTCACGTAAGAAAAGTGAATCTATACCTTCAACGGCAAATATCATTTCACTCACTGTAAACTAATTAGTATTGTAAAATAACTATTTACAAACGTATCTCTAAACAGCATTTACAACTTTCTGTTAACCTGATTTGCAGTTCTAGTAAAAATATAGCTGTACAACTTCTCTGAAACCTAGGGCCTCAGAAAATATCCCTGCTGGTTTTTGAAGGGAAGATCATAATTTCCAAGAATGGTTTTTATTCAGAATGAGACTTTCAGGCTGTATCTACTCAAAGCCAAAACAACAGTCTGAATAACTACAATTTGAATCAAACTAAAAATAGATGTTATAGTCCTTAAAACAACTAAATGGCTCAAATCCAATCTATTTACTTAAGCTTTTGCTGAATGATATGGTTCATAATATGTCAAAATACATGGAAAACAAGTTTTAAATGAAGGTATATTTATTTTAAATGTTTTATACAGTACCATAGTTAAGGCTACTAACAGTGACATACAGGCTACACTCCAAATAAACAACACTTACGGAGAGCCTCCTGTGTTCCTGCTATTTTTCTAGTGCTGTGTACAATGGAAATCATAGTGGTCCCTGAGGGCAGTAGTTCTAACCCATGAGACATTTAAGGCTTACTCTGAAATAAGATGAAAATAATAGGGAAAGGGTATATATATATATAAAATATTACTATTTTAGTCCAACTTCTTATAATATCTTAACATGTTCTTCATTGACTTTGAAATTTTAAAAATTAATACAGTCATGTTGTGACAAGTTATGATTCATATATTTATATATTATTTGTGAATGTTCCCCTTGTTTTATATAAGGACAAATTTCACACCCTTTAGAAGGGCTTGACTTTTTAAAATAAAGTTCTATTTAGTAACTGAGAAATGGTATTTGAATTTAGAAAAGCCTTGTAAAAGGGATCCATGCGACTGGAAAGATTAATGAATCTTCAAAGAATGACTTCACTGGAATGAGTAAGTTCTATGACATTTTAAATGAATTTATAATGTAAAATTACTCCTTAAAACTGTAAATTATGTCATGTTTTCTTTACCGAAAGAACAGATCCCTCAAGATTAAGGTCCTCTAGTACCTTTTTTTTTTTTTTTTTACAGGTGTGAATACTCTTGTGTTTTTTTCCTTAGTCTATTTGCATGTGAGAGATTCTCTATAATTCTTTGGTGTGAAAAACATTTTCTCTGAAATTTCTCACAAAACTTCACACCTTCTAGTGTGAAGCTGAATTTACCCTAGAATTCATCTAGCTATTTGTTAATTTTCAAAAGATCACTGAGAAATATATTTTGTAATTTAATAGCCTTTAGAATAAATAGACACATGTGTAGGATAAATTGCTAAGGTATGAGGAGAAAGGAATAATAAAAGAGAGATGCTAAAGAGTGGTAGAATGATACAGAGCGAGGGACAGATTCAGTGGAGAATTGCACTATTTTGCATGTGTATTTTTCAGAATTAAGAGAGTTTTCTGTAAAATAGTTTTCTCCAATTGCTCAGTGGTTCAAATTTAAGATAATTTTACTTTGATCGTATGCATTTAAATTTGTTGCTATATTTTTCTATCAGGTCTATGTCTAAAAAGAATGTTAATAAATGAAACAGTCATTCATTTTATGTATGTATATAGATGTGATATTAAAAACCACAGAGCAACAGTTCTGTGCCAGGAGTCTACCAATAACTATTAGCCAATCAAAGTAATGTGATTGAACAGTTTGTAAGCTATTAGAGTTAAATTTTCTGAGATTTGAGATTAAAACCATCAAAAATGGAGTACATAAAAGTCATAGTTTACCAGTTTGATGAATAGCATTCAATGGATTGATATTTAATTTTGTTTATGAACTGTATTTTAAATGAAATGATAACTTAAGGTTAGAGGAAGGAAAGTCATACCCTTCTTTCCCTTTCCCCAGCACTCACTGCTAGCCATTGAAAACTGAATATTCCTTCAAAGTCTCTTTTGTTATGAACGTTCAGGATACTGGCTTAACATTATACCAAAATTTTAAATGATTGCTTACCATGCAGTGAAACTGATCCTCATGGACATTAATTTTGTAAATTAAATTTTCCCTAGCCCAAATAGCCCAACTTGCTCAACTGATCTTTCGTCCTTTGGTTCTCTCTAGACTTATGATTTAGGTCAAATGAAATCTCCTGGAAGACTCCTAATTCTTAATATGTAAAAGAACCCTATTCATATTTTTGTTATAAAACTTACCATATTTTACTGACTGTGCCTGCTTATGTATGTATCAAAGTTTCTCCCATGTAAGATTATAAGTTCTAGAAGTGGTTATGAGGTGAAGGAATGAAAACGAAGCAAAGACAATGTAATTAGTATCTTACTTGTCTTGTTTTCTCCAGGACTTAAGAGAGAGTAGGTTTCTATGGATGTGTTCTAAACAAGTGGGGATGGAGATATTTCATGATCACCAACTGGTCTTACTCTTTAAGCCCTATGTTTTAGTAGTCTATATTGTGATAACTAGTATTTTATCTAATGCAGAAATATTCTTATTTTCATCCTTTGTCTGTTAAATTTATTCTAATTTTGTTGGTGAGATTATGGTGGTAATCTTCATATGCCATTTATAAACCACTGTGAAGACCACTGGATTTAAAAATCACCTTCATAATTCAAAGAGCTTTTCTAATGTTGAACTGTTTAGCAAATGGGAGACTTTACTAAAACAGTATAGATTTTCCCAAAACCTCTTACTTCTTCCCCGTCTCCCTTAAAAAAAAATCAATGTCCATTCCTTAGAGTTCTTAGAATGTGGAAGACAGCCCTTTACATAAGTGTTTATACACTGTAAGGCCTTTGATAGCTTTGTCATAGTTTTAGAGTTTAAGTTCTTAAACTGGAGCAATATTTGCATACCTTTTTTATACCCTCCAGCCTAGGAGGTTTCTAAAAATGGTTTGGCAACTTGATAAGAATGAGAAAATTGACAATCTATTTTTTTTTTTTTTTATTTCCCTCATCATGGGAGTGGGAGGGTGGAGGATAGCACATTGAGCTTTATCAGGGAGAAGTATGTACCAAACAGGCCCTATGTTTTAGCTAAGGTTCCACTTTGAGAGAGTGTATTTAAACTCAATCCCCATGATGTCTGGAAATGTTGAGCATTACTGCAATCTGACACTGGATGAAGTAAATGTTTTCTCTAATGGCCAAAGAAAGCCTCTTGGGACTTCCCTGGTGGTGCAGTGGACAAGACTTCTCACTCCCAATGCAGGGGGCCCTGCAGGTTCGATCCCTGGTCAGGGAACTAGATCCCACATGCATGCTGCAACTGAGTTCGCATGCCACAACTAAGGAGTGCATGTGCTGCAGTTAAGGAGCTGGCGAGCCACAACTAAGGAGCTGGCAAGCCACAACTAACACCCGGTGCAACCAAAAAAAAAAAAAAAAAAAGAGTTCAAAGCATTGAAATAAAAAAAAAGAAAGCCTCTTTTATTTAAGGGGACCAGGCACCTGCTGATGAAGAAGTCTAGATCCTCCTGGCTGGAAGTGATAGGTATTCTCCTGTTTTTGTGCTATATTTGTCAGCAGGATCCTGTGATTCCCAAGATGAGAATGTAATGGGTCCCTGGAATGTTCCCCTCCTAACACTCACTTGGTCACAGGTAAATTGATTACTGTGGCTCAATTGCTTTGTGAATAAAGAGCTCAGTCTGTTTTGATTCTCAATCTTCACTCTTCATCTGCCATGCATCATATATTGTTTTTTTCTGCACCATTACCTACAGTGACAGACTAGACAAGACTGTGTCATTGACTGCAGACCTCATTGCAGCCCCTCTAGAATTGAAAACATACTGCTGATAATTATGTTTAAAGTTCCTAACCTGTATGCAATCTCTTTAGGGTAAGAAGATTTTGAAGTTAGCTTTCTGATTTTGTGAACCATGACAAAACTTAATTCTCTCAGGCTACTTGCAAGGAAAACCAGATCTTGACCATGTGAATCTAAGGAAAGTCAGGAGAAAAAGGAATATAAAGTAAAAGAGCTGAACACATACTCTTTATCTTAGGAATTAACTCACAGAATTGCCAAAGAAGATACAATTTTAAAATTAAACTTAGTTATTAACCTAACGCATTTCAAAAAGGATTTGAGTCAGAGAGCAAAAGTTATCTTTTTTTTCTGCTTTAAAAATAAAAGGTAGGAATACGAAGTAAAGTGAATAATTTTTTAAGCTATCATGCTGGAACTTAGTGATTCAAATGTATTTTCACCTTCAAAGTAGTTGCTTTAGGGTACTATAAGCTTAGTTAATCATACCACCTTTGCTCCTTTGGATTCTACTGCATATTTTTCAGAATAACTCCAGTGATGGCAGTTATTAGTCTTTTGTGGATTGTTTACATTTTTTGAAATGGCTTAAAGTCCTTTGGATACATGCTTCATCCACAGGAAGCATATATGAGCTGGATAATATACATTTTTATTCCAAAATGTCACATAGAAATAATGAAACTGATTTTTGTGTATATGTTGCTGATAAAAATTGATTCTAAGACCATGCCAGGAAAAAAAGTTTCAATAATTAACTTGTATATATATTTTCTTCTATTTTATATTTTACTTTCAAACTTTGATTTAAAGTCCCTTGCCATATATTTCAAATCTATTGAAAGATAACCCACTAACCATCCCATGACCTCATGACCTCTCCTGTCTTCTCCCTTTGTACCCATGCAGTCTATTAGGGAATTTATAGCATGAATAAAATTTCCAAATTTTCTTCTTTTTCCATGATTTTGTTTGTATAGAAGATAATACCACATTTTTAGAGTAGAACAACTAGCTTTGCCTTAAATTTGTCATATTCAAAAGGGAATTATTTCTACTGCCCTTGATTGTAGCTTTCAAGCTATCGTACTGTTCCTTTTCCCTAATCAGTGATATCATTTTCCACTTCTCAATCTTGCATTTTTCTTCTTTGCAGATGCAAATGCCAATCTTCATATTTTCTCTTTGCTGTTCACATTATCAAATTCTGCCTGCTTCATATTTAGCAAACCCACTTGACTAGTCCATTACATTGCTCTATATTTATGCTTCTAATTTACATAAATTCATATGCTACTTAATTTGATAATTCATTTGCTTAGTGGGTACATGTTTAGCTAGATTTTATGTTGGTTGTGGTCAGGAACTGGATCTCAACTACTTTCAGTAACTTTATCCTATGATTAATAAAGTACCAAACACAGTGGCACCGTGGAAATGAATATGACTCAATATATAAAACACTTCTTAGGGACCATGATATTTATTTATATATCATGAAAGGCAGTCACAACAGGACATGCTAGCCCAAATGATGTTTTACTAGCCATGTCAGTGAACAATCTGACAAACACCTTAGTTTCAGCCTCACCTTGAGAGACCTTGTTTTGACTCTGTCAAACTTTCCAGTAATCTGCCATGTTCACCCACAACTATGCTTTGAAGGGTGTAAGCAGAAGGAAAAAAGCTAGTAGTCAGTCCTAAACTGACTTCAAAATTTTCCAGAACCATATCACTGTACATTTCAATATTCTTTTGTGAAATACACAGGAAATTTGTTGAGTGTATCCTCACAGATTGTTTGAAATGGATTTTAGGCAGAGAAGTCAGACATGACTTTAAGATGATTGGTAGCCAAATGTGTCATTCCACTGGCTTTGTGATTATCCATCCTTATGCACTCAATTCAAAATGTTCAAATTATGGAAATGAGTTTGACTTTCTGATGCAGTAAAATATAGATCAACACAGAAAAAATATTAGTTTCAAGCTGAAAGGATATTTATAAGAAAAAAATAACATGTTCTGTTGTCTTAATGGCAAACACTATATATAATGAATTAAACTTACTTCCCTGAGTCTACAGCCCTATTTTTACATTCAGTAACTCTCATCTCCCATGATAAATACTGGCTATACCATTCAAAATCAATCCCAGATTGACTGTTTTCATAAGACAGTAAATTCTCTAAGGATGCCATCTTATCATAATGCCTTCCTCTTCATATTGCTTGAGCTTCACATTACTCATGTCAGTGCAGGAAGGGTTATAGATTCATTTAGAGTTCATGATATGAAAATTTGTAGGGTCTTCCTAGCTTCAGGCCTATTCCCTTCTTGCATATCCTAGGACACTATCTTTGTAATTGATTTATGAAATTATACAGTAAGTTTTATCTTCAATATAATTTCAATTTAAAAGTAATATAATTCAAATAACAATTCTTATTCTTTTCCTTAATTCCCCCCAACATATATACATTCAAAATCCCTATATGGTAGAAAAACTGGACCTGGGAGAAATTAATTAATTCCCTCCAATAAGATGTGGGACATGAAAACCAGAAATTTGGTTTTCTATTTGTATTATTTCTATAATATGGTAGCACTTGTGAGATATTTCATCAGCTGATGATGCTTAACTGAGTCTTCCCAAAGAGGGTATTAGACTCTAGAGAGATTATTATAGTCTTTACTGCCCAAAGTCATCAATTTTTTAAAATATATAGCAATGGCTAAGTTAGCTTTAGGAGGTAAAAGTTGAAAAACCCACTAAACAAAGATTGGAACTAATTCCTACAGTACTTTGTTCTAAACTGTATCAAGGAACACTAGTTCAGTAAGTTATTAATAGGTGTTAAACAGAGGAAAAATTGCATAGCCAAATATTGTCTTCTTTCCATTTTATACAACTCCATAGATTTTATGACACACGATCTATTAAAACAGCAACAACAACAACTTTTTTTGTGTGGGGGGAAGGTTCAAAAGCAACACTGCTACAGAAAAGGTACCTATCAATTTTAAGATGTTGTCTAATTTTAGATGGGTTAAGCATGATAAGTTTAGGTAATTGTGAATTATATATTTACCTCTTGGAAATTCACATTGGGCATTTGTAGATTAAAAGGTCTATCTATAGAATAGGGTTTGAGAATTACAGTGCTGGAAAATCAAATACAGACTTTTTTGAAGAAAATAGTTTATGATATGTTCTTATACTTCCGTTGTAATCTTTTACATTTCTACCACACAGAGCCTAGTCTTTAGTCACAAAAAAATACACAAATTTCCTAAACAAGCCATTTTTTCCCCTACCTCGGTACCTTCATTTACTGCTTCCTTTGCACGTAATGAAATTTTATCCAGTTCTTTTTGGTGAATTCCTATTCTTTCCTTAATATTGTATTCATTTGGGTGTCCATATTTGTAGCTATCCAAATTCACATCACTTTTCTCTTAACTCTTACCATGTGGACAATGGCATAGATTCTAAACCTTACATTTTTATTTCTTCCCTTTTCTGTAACCAGTCTGGTTGGCTTTTCCTCTTTAAAATTTTTACAAAAGCAAAAGCAACCACTTTATTCTCTTAAGTAAGATCACAATTATTACTTGTAATAAAACGACTTGTAGGGACTTCTCTCGTGGTCCAGTGGTTAAAGACTTCACCTTCCAATGCAGGGGGTGTGGATTGGATCCCTGGTCAGGGAACTAAGATCCCGCATGCCTCGCGGCTAAAAAAACAAAACATAAAAAACAGAAGCAATATTGTAACAAATTCAATAAAGATTTTTAAAATGGTCCACATCAAAACAAGAACAACAACAAAACAACTTGTACAAAAGGAATATTCTGAGTGTCTAACATAGGCAAGGTCCATGCTGCTGCTTAGTGATGTTGAGTCAAGCATCAGCTGTTAGAATATAGCCAAGAAAAGGATATTGTTTCCACTTGGGGGTTAGTAAATAGATTTAGCTCCTGACCTCATTTTTTTCCACAGTATGGTGTTATACTCCCTCTCTTTCCATTTGACAACGGAATGTAGTTGTCATACAATGTTATGTTAGTTTCAGGTGTACTACTCATGGGTTTCTTAAGAAGAAGGGACATTTATACACCTTTATCCTTACCCAGAATTGCAATTCATATACACAAAAGAATACCTCTTTTGTGATATGATATTACAATTATGTTATAAGTATGTAGAAAAAAGTAACAGCAACCTTAATAATTCTGCCAATATGAATTTCAAGGAATGTCTCTGATATTCTTTAGTCAGGAGTGGAAATACCAAATTATAAATATCTTTTTATATTTAATTTCAATTAAATAAATAATAATTTTAAAAACTTGCATGATAGACTAGTGGATTTTTCAGAGAGTGAAAAGTTCATTGATCTTGTTTTAGAGTCCAGTTATTTTTAAGCAACTAATTTTTAGTATTAGTTGCTTATTAATAGTATTAGTAGTAAAAAGTATATAAACATAAAATTTACTATCTTAACTATTTTAAATTGTTAAGTTCAGTAGTGTTAAGTATATTTACATTGTTGTGAAACAGATCTCTGGAACCTTTTCATTTTGCAAAACTGAAACCCTCTACCCATTAAACAAGTCTCCTTTTCTCCCTTCTTGCAGTGCCTGGTAACCACCATTCTACTTTCTATCCCTCCAAATTTAACTATTTTAGATACTTCATAAAAGTGGAATCATACAGTATTTTTCTTTTTGTTACTGGCTTATTTCACTTAGCATAATTTCCTCAAGATTGAATCATGTTGTAGCATGTGACAGGATTTCCTTCCTTTTTTAGGCTGAATAATATTCTGTTTTATATATATCAGTATTTATCCATTGATCCATCAATTGACATTTGGGTTTGTTCCACCTCATGGCTCTTGTGAATAGTGCTGCTATGAACATGAATGTGCATATATCTCTTCCAGACCCTCCTTTAAATTCTCTTGGGTTGCAGAATTTTTTTGAATTGCTTTCAATTCTTTTGGATATACTAATAAGTGGGGTTATAGCATTGTATGGTAGTTCTCTTCTTAATATTTTGAGGGACCTCAATACTGTTTTTATAGCAGGTGCACTATTTTAAAATCCCACCAAAAGTACACAAGAATTTCAGTGTCTTCATATCCTCACCAACACTTGTTCTGGTTTTTTGTTTGTTTGTTTTTTATAGTAGCCATCCTAATAGATGTGAGATGATATCTCATTGTGGTTTTGATTTGCATTTCTCTGATGATTGTGATATTGAGCATCTCTTCATATGTTTGTTGGTCATTTGTATATCATCTTGGAGAAATATCTAGTGAAGTCCTTGGTCATTTTTTAATTGTATTTTTTTGTGTGTGTTGTTGAATTGTAGGATATAAACTCCTTATGAGGTATATGATTAGCAAAGATTTTCTCACAGTGGTGGCTTCTCTTCTAATTCTCTTGACATTGTCTTTCACAGGCAGAAGTTTTAAATTTTAATGAAGTCCAGCTTACCAATTACTTCTTCCATAGATCATATCTGTGGTGTTGTATTATAAAGGCATTACCATACCCAAGGCCATCTAGATTTTCTTCTATGTTACCTTCTTGGAGTTTATAGTACTGTGTTTTACTTTTAGTTCTGTGATTCATATTGAGTTCATTTTTTGTGAAGAGTGTAAGGTCTGTGCCTAGATTCACTTTTTTGCACGTTCATGTCCAATTGTTCCAGCACCATTAATGAAGACACTATCTTTGGTCCATTGTATTGCCTTTGCTTTTTTGCCAAAGATCAGTTGACTATATTTATGTCGTTCTATTTCTAATCTCTCTATTCTGTTCCATTGATCTATTTGTCTCTTCTTTCACCAATACCACACTTGCTGACTACTATAGCTCTATAGTAAGTCTTAAAGTTGGTTAATGTCAGTCCTCTAATTTTGTTCTTCTTCAGTGTTGTGTTGGCTATTCTGGATCTTTTCCCTCTACATATAAACTTAAAAATAAATTTGCTGATATCCATAAAATAACTTGTTTGAATTTTGATTGGGATTACATTAATTTATAGATAAATTTTGGGAGAACTAACATCTTGACAATATTGAGTCTTCTTATCCATGAACTGGAATATCTCTTCATTTATTTAGTTCTTCTTTGATTTTGTTCATCAGAGTTTTATAGTTTTTCTTATTTAGATCTTGTACATATTTTGTTAGATTTATATATAAGTATTTTATATTTTTTAGATGCCAATGTAAATGATATTGTGTTTCTAATTTTAAATTCCACTTGTTCATTGGTGGTACGTAAGAAAGCAACTGAGTTTTGTATATTAATTTTGTATCCCACAACCTGGCTGTAATTGCTTATTAGTCCCAGAGTTTATTGTTGTTGTTGATTATTTTGGATTTTCTATGTAGATGATAGTGTCATCTGTGAACAAGGACAGTTTTATGCCTTCTTTCACAATATGTATACACTTTATTTCCTTTCAGTTAGGACTTCCAGTACAATGTAGAAAAGGAGTAGTGGGAGGGGATATCCGTGCCTTGTACCTAATCTTACTGGGAAAGCTTCAAGCTTCTGAGCATTAAGTATGATGTTAGCTGTAGGTTTTTGTTTGTTTGTTTGTTTGTAGATAGTCTTTACTAAGTTGAGAAATTTCCTTTCTATTGTTAGTTTACTGAGAATTTTTATCATGAATGGTTGTGGGAGTTTGTCAAATGATTTTTCTGTACCTATTGTTATGTGTTTGCTTTTTTTAGTTTGCTGAATCATTAAAATATTTTTTATTTTAGAAAAGAATTTAAATTTACAAAAGAGTTGTAAAGACAGTACAGAGAATTTCTGTACTTCACCCACTTTCTTGTAATATTAATATCTCAATACTATGGTACATTTATTAAGCTAAGAGATTAATTTTGATACATTACTGCTAACTATAGTTCAGACTTTATTCAGATTTTATCAGTTTTCTCACTAGTGTTCTTTTGTATTCCAGGATCCAATCCAGGACTCCACATTGCATTTAGTTGTAATTCTAGAGTCAATTTCTCAGTCTTTATTTTCTTTGTGACCTTGACAATTTTGAAGAGACTGTTCAAGTATCTTATAGAATCTTCTTTAATTTGAGTTTCCTCATGGTTAGACTGGAGTTATGGGTTTTGTGGAGGGTTAGCACTGAGATAAAGTACCCTTCTCATTATGATGTACCTACATCATGTCAGGAAATCAACATAACTAACTGTTATGTTAACCTTGATCACTTGTTTAAGACAGTGCCTGTCAACTTTAATTCTAAAGTTACTATTTTCCATTTCTCTATTCTGTTCTTTGGAAGTGAGTCACTCAAGTCCAGCCCATACTTGGGGGTCAGGGATGGGGATTAAGCTCTACCTCCTGAGGTGGAGAATATTAAATGGATAAATGGACAATAAATAAATATTTTAAAAAAATCTATCAGTTTTAGTTTCCAATATGATATATTTCTACATTTAAAAAACTCTAGTGTCTTCAATCATTTTTAAGAGTGTAATGGAATCCTAAAACCAAAACGTTTTAGAGCCATTTGTCTAACTATTGAACAGTTACTATGGCCTGTTATCCAAATTGCTCTACAATTACATATTTGGTGATAATGATACTTCACTCTTGTATAGCTCCTTCTTTTAAATGCATCTCTGTGTCCAAACCCTCATTTCACTCTTCTATAGCTCAGCTACTATTGTTCCATACTCTCCCCATTTATAGATAGATAAGTAGTTTCAGAACTGCTAATTGACTCACTTAATATGACCGAAAGCCTTAAGTCTTTCTATTTCTCTACCAGTGTTTGTTTATACTACATGCAATTATTTTTATAGCTGTACTCATTTCAGGGGGCTGAAATGCATTCTGTAAGGTTTTTGTGAGAAGCATACTGAAAGATAACCGCATATTGTTAAATACAATCCATTTAAGGGCTATTAAGACAAAAAACTAAGTATGATTTTTAGAAAAGTGGTCCTATTCAAGCCACACAAAAAAGGTCAACTGTGACAACAGTTTAGATATCACTATAGCTATAGGAATGCTATAGTTTGTGAAAAAGTAAGTATTCCCTGAAAGAAATTAAAGCAACCTTATAATTAATGTATCGTTATGATAGTTATAATGATTGGAATAATTTTGTCCAGCTTGTTGAGTGTTAGAGGCACCATTATAATGTGTTAAATTTAAAGGATTTTCTAATAAGAAACATTTGAAAAAAATGACAGTTTCTTTTCAAATATTCTTGAATTTCTTCAAAAGTTTTTAAGCCAATATAGTACATTATTACAGAGCTTAAGGAACTAAGATAGAAATGTCCTATTAGAAACATTAACACCAATGTTTTTTAAGTGGTAAAATGATGAAGACGTGAGCTTTTGTGTTCTGAACAGGTACTGTTCTTCCCATGTGTGGTTCAAAGGATTGACCAGTCTGTCATTTAACATGAATCAGAGTCATCCAGGGGGCTTCTTAAAATAATGAATTCATGGGCCTCCCCTACAACCTATTGAATTTGAATCTCTTTGAGTGTGATGCCATGATCGGAATCTTAAATATTCACGACAGATGATTTTTGTTTATCCTAAAATGTAGAGTCACTAAAATAGAAGAAAGTACCAGGTAACCTTTTGCTTCAAGAAGTTATTTTGATTTGGCACAAGGGCTCACTTCTTATGTGTTCTCACCAAGAATAGTTTAGGGTTCTGGTGTTAACAGAGCATGGGTAAGGTAATAAGACCTGATCTAGGATGAAATACAAGGATAACTCAGTGTATCAGGGTAAATTCTTGAAAATACAAGTTCTTGAAGTCTGTCAGGAAAGAAAAAGATTTAGCCAAGACACTAAGCAAGGAAGGTTCATCTTTGGTTCAGAATTACTGAAGACAGCAGTACTCTTGAAGGCCTGGAGCCCTAATGCCATCAATATGCTTCTATTAATCTTAAATGTGCAGCCCTCTGAAACTTTTATCTGATTGGCAACTCCATAAATATAGAGGGAAAAAAAAGTACCTTTTGGAATTTGAGGCATATGTTTTAAAGAATCACAGGAAAGCTAAGAAGAACTTATTAATATAGTGAGGAATTTCAGAAGTGGTTACACAAAAGGTATTTTCTACTATTGTTCAATCCCAGTTCCCAAACTCATTGGTATTCAGTATTCAGTATTCTTGCCTGAAATATAAGATGAAAACTGTATTTTTACATTTTGGAGCTGAAACACGGTTTAGATTAAATCCAGCTCTTATAAGTTTCCATTGCAAATTACCAAAGGATTTTAAATTAAATTGTTAACGTGCCTCTCTTCTTTTGGTGCTGAATGCCCTAATGGGTCTTCTAGGAACCTGGGATGGAGGGCATGTGTGGAAATGTTCTTTGTAGTAACTTTTCTCTGGGTTTAATTTGCACTGCATACAATGAGTACACTCTCATTATGTTTTTTCCTGGGAGAGCTGAAACTAAATTGTAGCAGTGTGTTTAGAGGGAAACACATTTAAGCTATTTGTATGAAGATAAATAATGATTTTGTGGCCAATCTTGAAAATGTACTGTGTCAAAATGGCATAGGTGTTCTTATTTATTTATGGATAACTGACTAAACGTATAGTTTTGAAATAGTTTGTCCTGTGTTGTTGATTTCTGATAGAAGTTTGAAGTGTTGCTGAAAATGATTTTTTAAAGTTACTCTTCAAATCGTACAGTATTCAACCTGTATTGATCACTTCTAATATAATATGTTTTAAAATGATGTGTAAGATAGAAAGATGAATAAGATAAATTTCCCTAACTTCTAGGAGCTTGTGATTCAACCGGCTGGATAATGCATGTACTTGAATAAATGTGAGGCAGTCAGATCTATGAAAGATTGTCCTAAGAAGAGCAGAGAAGTGATACTGTGGCTGTGCAGAGGGGGACGGATCAGGGATGGCTCTCAGGAAATAGGTGATGTAGCCTTCTTTGATTAAATCCCAATGGCATGAATGCTCTTAAGGGTCTTTTTCTTCTTGATTTTGCACGATTCACAGTTTAAACAAATGCTTGGGTGAAAATGCTCAAATACTAGAAGGAAGAGGGGAATGACATTTAGCATAGCACATAGGTGCTAGGCACAGACATGATAGAAATGATTTTGTCCCAAAGTCCCTACTCCCCCCACCAAGGTCATATAGAACCAATCCTCTAATTAATCTTTAAAAAATAGAATTTGCTTGTCACAGGCAGTAACCCAGTCTTGATTTAGAGTTTTTAATCCAGAACTTTCTGAATTTGCATCTTCGCTGGTTTTATACTAAACCCTTGGTGAACCTAGGTAATTCAAAAGAATGTTAAGGAAGCCCTACCATTTTAGCCATCATGCCTGAAAATTATCTTTTTATTCTCCCTAAACCTAGTTATAATTAATTTGCATTAAAGATAAAATTCATTTATATATTTCAGTTCCAGCAGCATAAGGGAGGCATTATTTGCACACAAACTGCAGTTATGCAAAAGAATTTACTTGAACATAAGGACAATTAACCAAAATACTATGTAAGTTTTCCATCATTTATAAAGAAAAAGAAAGCTCAGTAAAGAAAATTATATATAATGCATAAATCTGTTATCAATGCAGATGACTCCTAATCCCCACTCTGAAGAGAATATGAACAGCAGGAATGTATCCAAGGATTCTTTCATATATCAGTGACAAGAATTCTTATGGAGCAGGAGAAGGGAGTTAAGTTATGGTACTGTTTAGCCAAGACTCCTATCAGTGCCAAAAAAAAAAAAAAAAAAATCTCAGGACTCTTTTGGTTAGATGGGTAAGAATCAATTCCAGAAAGTTAAAAAATCTGTATAAAAATAGTTTGTGACACAATTTGATTATGCTTGCTTGTGTTAGAAGTCCTTCTTACAGTGTGGTAGTAAATCACATTAAGTAATATTCTTATTTTTCATTTAAGAAACCCAATATTTTTCTTCATCAAGCTACACCTCCAAATACAGTTGTAGAAACTATTACAAGTTAAGAAAAATTTGCATTTAATGACTAGAAATATCATCATAAATATTATAAAACATATTAATAAATTCCAGAATAATATAAGGAGTAAAAGAGATGAGTAGTAGACATTAAGTTAAAAATAAACACCTGATTTTGATATGTGGTTTGGCATCCTAATAATTATTTCTGGCACATGCATTGAGTTATTCAAAGTAATCATTTAAACTTGAAAATATGTTTCCTTTTAATATAATTTATATAAATTGGATAGAGTTATTTATTAACAGCCTTTAAAGTACCCAGAAAAGTTTGTCATATTTTTGAAGAAGGAGAACTATATGTCTCTTCTTGAAGTGAGATTTGAATGTTTCAAATATTCAAAGGCTGTATAAACACCTTTTGTAACTGTTTTTTCTTTGTCTTTACATTGGTCTATGAACTATTGTAAAGGTTTTGAAGGGTAGTATAACCCCTGACTCCTCACAGAATTCTTACTTATAAGAGCATTCAGCTCAGTTTTGGACTTCTATTTCAATTCAGGTGCAAATTCTGTTGTTATTTTTATTACATACTGAATATATATCTGTTTATCTCAAAGAGCTGTTGGAAGATAATGACTTCTAACTACAGTCTTCACCTATAGCCTAAACAATGACCTTTGGCAAATCTCCCCAAGTGTTCAATTGAGGGGATGCTATGTTTTTAATTTGGGGCTCTTTATGGTTGATTATGTCACAATAGTAGAGATATGGACTTTAAAAAATAGGGGAGAATGCCTTTACCCAAACTCTCTCCTTCTTACCAAACTCATGAAGAATAAGAGGTTAAAGGGAGAAATTGGGAGTGGCAGAAGGGTCATTTGCATGTGCTCAGAAGTGAAAATGTGGAATTAATGTTGAGAAACAACTTTTGAAGTGACAGTCGCCTTTGTTTTCTCTCAAATTTAAGCAATCTTTGGGGATTATAGATTTTGTGGGCATGGTTAGGAGTTAAAGACTTTTAAAAATATTATTAAATATGCTTCAGAGGAAACTGTGCAGTTTGAGAGAGGAATGATTAAATTTAATCATCCAGTCTCATTTGAGGTCAAAGTTATTTGTGTTTATCCATGTTGTATGGCATTTAACTTTGATACATATATATATTCACCCTGTTTAAAACATTATAGGTGTTTTTAACGTAGGGTACAACATAAACAGTTTAAAATTCTTGGGAATGAATGACTGTATTTTGCCATAATTAAGGGGTATAATGAAAAAAATAAATAAGTGGATGGTCAGTGCTGTGGTTCATCTGTGGCCAGCTAGGTTCTGACTTCATTGACACGTTTCATGGAAAGGGTGTTTTAATGAAGGATGGAATTGTAGATAATTCATTCCATGCTGTGAGGTTAACCACAAGACTCTAAGAAATCACAAAACTTATTACTCCTGCAGATGTGCTGGAACTAAAAGCAGGGATTGAAATTCTGAAAGCACTAAGGTTTTTTCTGACTTGATTTTATCTTGAAGCATACTGTGGTTAGGTGGCCAGATAAAAAACTATAAATAAATAAATAGTCTAAGTAAATATATATAATATATAAATAAAAAGAAGTGTTCTCAAAAAAGCAGGGAAATATATATGTTATATATTATATATATTACAAATAGAAGTATTAACACTGGGGATGACTTCCCTGTGAAAACAGTATGAAACAGCACAAATACAGGGCATATTTACACTTTCAGCATTTACCACTTCAAAATTATCTCAGTTGTACTGCTGGAACACCAATAAAAAGAAGTGTTCTCAAAAAAGCAGGGAAAAATATATATAAAATTTATATAATATATAAATAGCTCAATTTATTTTAAATAATAAGGAATTTATTACTTGACATAATAAAATGTCTGAAGGCTTATCTCAAGGAAGACTCAAGTCTGGTTAAAACTCCAATTTGGTATTTCTGGGATCTCATCAAAAACTCAGGTTCTTTTCACTCAAATCTTAGAATATTAATTCCCTCATGGTTATAGTATGATCACAGAAGGTCCAAATATCCCATCTTTACACTCTTACATGCAGAATAGAAAAAGGATTATCTTTTTCCTTGTAGCCATATTTATAATTAAAACAAAATTTCACAGGGATCTTTCCAGTGGAATTTTTTCAAGTCTCAGTAAGCAGTCGAGGGGAGTGGGATGACTTTGTTCGGCCTAAGGCAGTCATTATTTCCTCAAGTCAAATGTGGGAAAGATGAAGACCAGAGCAAAAATCAGGATTCAACAGACACAGAGAAGAAGAAGAAGAAAAAACTATTGAAGAGACAGCCCACAGTATATGCTACTGGTAAGAGTCAACCCACGTGCCAAAGAAGTTAGCCATAATAATAATCCCTCACATATATTAAGCTGAAAACAAAGCATTATAAATTGGAATGTATTTCACTTTGTCATCAGTTAACTGTACTTTTAAAATATCAGTAACTGTGCTATACTTTGCCAAAGATTCCTGTATCCACACAGGTCATCACAAACTGGCAAGAACTGCCATAGACACTCAGGGAAAGACACAAATCATCAGGAGTCTTTACTTCGATTCAACTAACATTTTTGTGAGCCTAGGTTCTGCTAATATAAAAATGATTTAAAGTAGTTTCTGCCCTCAAGTAACTAATGAGTATGAACGATAGATGGTGTGACAGGTAGCTACCAAAATGATTGCAATAGACATGTAAATATCTGAAGAAAATGGCAGCACCCAGGTTTTGCATCTCTCATTATTTTCCCCCCAAATTATACAGAATAGCGTTATGAAAAGTAAAATGACACAAAAACTACACCTTCAAGCATAGCTTGAAGTCAGAGAATACCCAAACTTCAATGTAACTGTAAATAAAAGGAAACCCAATTCTAGTGAATGATCTCCTGCTGGACCGGTGGTGGCAGAAGCCAAGCAAAGGTTGACTGAGATTAACTGTGAGAGAGAGAAAAGAGGGGAGCTAAAGACAGGCCTGAAGTTCATTTGAAACCATCACCAGAAAGAATTAGTCCATCCTCAGGATGAAAATATTTTAAAAGTGTCCTGGTGAATCAAAGATAAAATATAGAGAAGGGACTTAAAAATATCCACGATATGATGTGATAGGCTTTGGGATGCATAGTTTTTGGTGAAGGAGAAGACAAATGGGAAGAAGGAGGCACCCTTTGGAAACTGGGTGTTGAAGAGAAAAAGAAGCAAAATGGAAAACTTAGGATCCTACAAGACAAAAGAGAATGGAATAATTGGAATACATGTGTTACTCTCCACCAACAAAAAACAAAACAAAACCACACTAAAATATCTGCACTGATAGAAGAGAATGTTTTAAAAATAGTATCAGAATTATGGGATACATTAAAAATTCCTTTCACTAAAAACGATTAGTAGTAAAAAAGAAAAAAAATAATAATGAATAATTATTGAGTTGAAAACTAGAATAATAACTATTAAATCAAAAGAAAGCACAAAACAAAAACAGTATAAATAAAAGCTGAAATCAATGAGGTAGAGAATAGTAAGACAGTTAAGTCTATTAAATCAAAATCCTGTTTTTTGAGAAAAAAGTAACAGATATCTGCTTATTTGAGCAAAAATAAGTACAGGAAGGGTAAACCAGAAACTGATGAGATTAGTTAGCTAAAGAAGGTAAATGAAAACAGGAGGAAAGAATGGGAAGAAAGGACTAAATATGGTATAGAAGGAATGATGAAGGGATGACATTCAGCATATTTCTTTGCTTAGTTTGGCTTTTAGTATGTTGGTAATATTTCACATATGTAAAATATAAATAAATAATTAACCAGGACATGGGGAGAATCCAAACTAGAATAAAATTAGTAATGAACAAACATAACTGTGTTACAGAAAATTAACATAACTGTACTGAGGGGTTAGGGAAGAAAAACATTCACCTAATTAACTTTGGGAAAGAGCATTTTGACTTGGTATTGCAAAGCCAAAGACAAAAATGAATGGACACAAATATGGTATTATAGTAAGTAAATTTTTCTCCATGACATTATGGGTTAGCAATTCTGAAGCTACTTTGTGTGCAAACATATTGTGGAAAATGAAAACTGGAGGTTTATCACAATCAGAGAAGAGTTACAAATATGGAAAGAAGTAATACTAAACTGAATTCTCTGGTGTTGAATTGGAACTAGATATATACAGATATATGTGTATATGAATATACACGTTGTTTCCTAGCTTTGCTCACCGAGAAGCAATAAAGCCCCAGGAGCATTGAGCTCAGCTGGCTTCTATAGCTTGATTTCCATAGCTTGATATCATTCTCTAATTAAAAGAATGAGACTAACTTGGAGAAGTGATTGATCCATATCTGGGTCAGGGAAAGTTCATGATAAGCCTGCGTGTTGAAAGGACACAGGAACCAACTTGAAGGAGCTCCCAATGATCAAATATGGAATAATTAGAGCCAAAAAATAAATAATTATAATAATGAATGTCATTCCTAAAAACAAATAAAAATCTGTGAGTTCACTGAGTTATAGATAATTGAATAAATAAGTTAAATTGTGGTACTTTCAGAGTAAAAGTCCAAGTAATAAATGGAGAGGAAAGGATGGAATTTGAAATCACTGTATGGCAAGCACCACAGTAATAATTGCTACATCAATGAATGCTAGAATTAGTTGGAAAAATTATGGGACACAGGATTATAACATAGTCTCAAAATATACATCTAAAGGATTCTTATTAATTACACAGGAAAGAAACATTTTTTTAAATAATTTTTTTTTGGAGTAACCTGTAGACACCATCTCAGTCAACCAGTAACAGACACATTGCCACCACCTGTCTCCTGATGTGATGCACTGAGAGGAAAGCATCATCACTTATGTGGAATTCTTATAAAAATGCAAAACCTGAATTTAATCATGGGGAAGCAAACGTACAATGAGGACTTGGCCATAAAATCACTGGCCATTTTCTCATGTCAAGGCCTTGAAACCTAACCAAAGAAAGAAACACTGTAACAGATTACAGAAAACTAAGGAGAGGTGACATCCAAATGCAATGTGAGATCCTCAGTTGGACCCTGGATCATAAATGTGTATTAGTGGGAGAAGTGGTTTATTAGTGGCTTCCATACCTTATTTAATAGCATAGTATCACTGTTAATTTTCTGATTCTGATACTTTCCTATGGTTGTACAAATGTTACCTTCCGTAGAAGCTTAGCGAAGGGTAAATGGGAATACTTTGTACTAGTTTTACAACTTTTTATAAATCTAATATTGTTTCAAAAAGAAATGTAAAAATTAGAAAAAGCATACATTGCAGCATGTGTAATGATAGCAGAATGTATATATTCAAAATTAGCACATATGCATGTGAGAATAATTTGGTCAAGAAGTTGTCAGAGAAAGATTCATTAAAGAGGGTAAAAGTTCATTGGTTTTGGAAAAAATTTTTTAAATTCTCTAGATGAGCAAAGGTTTTAATTTGCTAATTTGAACATTCCAGTAGGGAGACATACAACAGCAAATAGCCCTTCTCGATCTTATCCGACTTTTTCTCGTGGAACCCCTCATTGACATAAGTTCCAAGAAATGCACTTTACTAAATGCTAATGCAAGCAGTGGGTAGCCAAGAGAGTGTTTTTAGTATGGAATGGATGTGAAAAGATTAACCTTCATAGAAATGGAGTCCAATCATTTGCTCCAAAACATACATATGCATAATAGGGATCTTAGCTTGTGTCCACACCTTCAGTCCCTTGCTGGGACTCAGGCATATCTGGGTATATTTGGTGAACTGATAGGACAAGCCCCAAAAGAAATTCATTTGCACCGGGTTGAGGAGCCTTTTGGAAAAGATTTCATGCTTTGGCCTTATATCTGGCAAACTGATAAAGGGGAAGGAAGTTAGTTTTGAAGAATCTGTCAGCAGAACAATACTAACAGTGACTATGATGGCAAACTAACTGTATCAGAATAATTTTCCAGGCACAATGGATTTAAGCTGAACAGAGAGGCTTATGTGCTGAATGGGAAGAATGGCAAGGAATAGACACTTCTTGGCTTGGTTCTCTGTTTAGATCCCAGTGAATGAGGAAGTTGAAGTAAAACCTAAAAGACGCACTTCACTACCCTGAATAAAACAGGGCTATGCTAACCGTGATCTCCCGCCATTCTCACAGAAACTTGCAGCTTCGGTCCCAGGTCCTTCAGCACTCTCAGGTGATGCCGGCAGCAGCCAGAGCTTTTCCTTTGCTCTCCCTGATGAAGCATTGGCAAAGATCACCAGCAAAACAGGTAGAAAGGGTGAGATCATGAGCACATTTCTCATATACCCCAGAGCAATCCCCACAGTACAAATAGGTGGTTAACATTGACATTTTGAGTTCTAGCCATTTTGTGAAACTATTTTGTGGTTTCTGTCTGGTGCTAGGGAAACCAGGAAAGAAGGTCCTCTTCTTTCCATTCCTTCTACAGATCCACAGTGACTGGATATGGTTGTTCTTTGGTGTCAGGGCTGACTTGGCCTACCCAGCTGAGTTTCAATAAACAGCAACTGATACTATACTTTTAAGTAAAATCTGAGCAAATCAGTAAAGTGACTTGAATGCATTATGATTGCAGATGGGTATAAAACATAACCTCCATAGCTAAAACTTGTTTTTTAACTTGCTCTGTGATATGTCACCATCACATTGTTATTTTTCACGCAAAGTGAAATTAATGACTGCTGTATCTCTAGGTGCACGTGTGAGCACGTGTATGGAATGTAGGAATGATGCTGGGAACATAGAGTAGAAAGGTGTGAGGTGACTGCATTTAAGTGTTTGACTTATCTTTTTAATTTGTTTAGTTATATATATTTTAGTGTACCACCTTTTGACCTTTCTATGCTACTTAGTGGTAGATTTCTTCTATATTTCCATTTTCAAAAACTGTATGTATGTTACTCTAATTTCACAATTAAAGAGATGCACGAGTCATAAAATTTCTTTTTTAGGCCCTTTGGATAGTTGCCTTTTATAACATCCTTATTTTTTCAAGTATATTCCAGACTAGCATGGATTTTCTTTGTGTTTTTGCTAGTGGTTCTGTGTACAACTATTTAGGGTATGCATATATTTTCAATCACATGTGCTGTCTCAGTTTACCTTTTCCTGGACAAATAAAACTTTTTTTGTTGTAGTTGCTTAGCTACAGTACTATATACACTCTCAGATCTAGCGTTTTAATGAATTTTCCTGATATTCATGTTTCATGCGATTCTAATCCAAACAAAACACCCTATTCATTTTGCCACTGAATAGGAAATGATCCCAGCTGAGGAATACTCAGCCTCCTCTATGATTTGCTAATAGGTTTTTATTAACATCTTTTTGGGCAATTAAACTCCCTAGCTGGGAATTCTTCTTCCAAATGTCTAAGTTTTCCTTGCCTTCAAGAACAAGGCAGCTGCCCTTGGAGCACAACTCTGGGCCTAGTCAGTTGTCTGTGCACAGTCTTCTCACTGCTAGGGATGTTCCCGTCCAACTTGAGAGTTCGCTGCTGTTGCATGAAAAGCTACTCAGGGTATGAATAAAGCTCCTAAGATGGTTGATACCATCTATTACTCCTGGGACCAATGAGAATTTGGGGAGAATAGTGGAAAGACGAACTGAATGCTGTGATATAATTTCACTCAAACATGGGTTGCATGAAAAGATCAATATGGGTAAGGACAGTCTTAAGTTAAAAAATGCTGTCCTCTACACACAACCTCAAAACTTTGTCTTCTATCTTAGTTATTCTAAGCTCTCGGTAAATATTTCTGCTTCCATGTTATATATCTATACTTAGCCGCATTTTAACTTCCCTGTAAGATAATAATAGTATATGGAAAAATAATGCCATGCTCATGAAAAAGCTTCATAATTCAAAAACAGGCTTTCAAATGGATCATCTTGTTTTGTCTTGAAGGCAACTATGTGAAATACATAGGGATTTTATTATTATTATTCATTTTAAAATCTGGATACCAGAGGATTTAAATGATTTGGTCATGTTCACATAAACACATATTAACAGGTTGAGGTCCAGGTCTTACAACTACGAAAATCAGGACTGTTTCAACCATGCTCTTCTCATACTCTTCCCTCACTGGTTCTTTCTCTCAGCTTCTTTTATTCTGCTTTTGTCCTCATTTTGCCATAGTATTTGGTTACCTCGATGCTTGCTGTTTGTATAACTTCTTAATCCCTGTTTTTTGAATTCCTCACTCATAACTTCTTTCACCAAACCTTCATAGAATTATAAAATCATAGGTCTTTAATCTTAGAAGGCACAAACTTTATTCCAAATCCCAAAGAATGTTTAATTTTTTTCCACAAAATCCTGGATATATGTTCTTCTACTTTTCTTGAGTATCTCACTCAAATTTTGATCCTAGTTTGGCAACCTGGAGCTAACAAAGTTTTGTTCTTTTAATACTCAAAGACAGATTTCATTTTCTAAAACCTCTATTTTTGTAGGCTTAAATAATCTTAATTTTATTAATTATGCATCCTTGGGTTTCAAATCAGAGATCTTTTGGATATAAGTGACAAAAAACATGATCCAAACTTAAACTTTATAAAGGAATTTATTTTCTTACACAACCGAAATATCTAGAATTAGGACTAACTACAAGATTGAATTGGTATAGTGCCAAAAACACTCCCATGAATATTATAGAAGGACAGCATGAAGGAATTCTGGAGTAAGGGAAATGTTCTGTATTATGACTGTGGTGGTGGATACTCAACTCTATGCATTTGTCAATGGCCATAGGACTATGGGTTGGCCAAAAAGTTTGTTTGGTTAATGAATACGTTGTTCAATAAAGTTCTTGGTGAAGATGAAGAATGTGTCTTTTATTTTTACTTAAAACCAAATGAACTTTTTGGCCAGCCCAATATATAAAATACACCATAAAGAGTGTATTTTATTGATGCAAATCTAAAAAACCAATTAATATGTGAGGATAACCCAAATTGGAATGGAATGTTTATGCCTACTGTCTTATGGGAGAAAAACCAACTATCTCCATGTTATCCTCAATAACAGTAGAATAATATAACATAGAACAAGAACTAGATTTCTTTTTTCATATGTAGCAGATGAATTTTCTGGTGTTGTGTATGAAAGAAGCAAGGAGAAATAGAAATGCCATCTTTGAATATTACTATACCATATAATAGTCAAAGAATGAGATATTCAATGTAGAAAAAATAATAGAAACTTCTTGCTTTGGGTTTACTATGTTCAATATATGGGATTATATTTATATGTGATATGGTAATTACATTTATCTTAATATAGTTCAACAAAAGAAGAAATAATCATTATTTAAACACCTAATTCTATTCCTGACTAGGACTCAATTAGTTGTGTTGAAATCTCAAATCATGTAAATTCCAATATAATATTTTATGTCACTCAGAAAGTTTTTACAATTGTTAACTCTCATTTTTTTTTATTTAGAAGAGAGTAAACTAAGTGATTTCTCCAGGTTCTTACTTCTTGATTATTTGATTATACTCATTGACTCACTTTATTTAGTTTCCCTCTCAGTATTTTTAAGTGCTTTTCTTCCTGTCAAGGAAAATAAAATGTGAGACAAAGAGTAGTATTTATTGGCAAGAAGAGTACAGAATTCTATTCATGAAAACCATAAGCAATCTTTGTGAAAATTACTACTACATTGTATTCAGGTCAAAATGAAAGCTTTTAGTTAATTATATTCATTCATTTTTTAAGAAGTCATTTTATATCTAGGTCTTTGCAGCAGAATGCTGTTATCAAAAGCATAGCTCACTTAAATACTTAGAATATTTAAAAAAAACAGCACTTGCTAGCTAAAATACTTACTAGCTCTTAAGAAGATTTAGGGATCAAAGCTGTATTTATTTTTAATTCATCTAGTAAGCCATGCAAATCTTTAAGACACTATGTTTGTAATCACGCTTCAAACGATGTCAGTCAGTGCACTGGATTCCGTGATGGATAGGATACTTTAAAATCATTGAAGATATAATTTCTTTTCTTTCCATTAAGTCAAATTCTTCTTTAACATAAAAGTAAGAGTTAGACAAGCATCCAAAAAGCCCATTTGACTTGATTTTGTTTTTCTCATCCTTATTTTTGCTTCATTTACATTCTCCTTTCTCATGCCTTTGAATGCAAAAATAAGTTGCCTTTTGAACATTCTGGTATAGTTTAGCATTTATGTTTTAAGTAACTTTTTCCATATGCTTGTTTTTGCCTCCATGGGGTCTCTTTGTCTCAGCTTTCTTCATTCCCTACTCCTAAATTAAGGAAAAAAAAATTCTTTAGTTTTCCTTGTTGTGTTTGGCTATGATGTGTAAAATCAGTCATTCCCAGCTCTCTCCTGTAAGTTTATAATTTTAATTCGCTTCCTTATAAAATTTCCCTCCTGACTCCATTGCCCAGTTAAAATAAGTTTCAACTTCCTCGACTCCCAAGAAATGGGATGTGCAGGAAGACAGTGATTAAAGGATTAAAAAGAAACCTCTAGAAATCCTATTTCTTCTTTGAAGAAAATTAGGTCAAGTTTTGCCGTGTTTTCTGCTTGGCTTCAGAGTTCATGGCTGGCCATCAATATTTGATGATTTAAAGTGGCTTTTGGCTCTCTCTTTTAAAAACAAGATTAGTTATGTTTGTCATATGAACTCCTACATTTGTGGTAGCACACACTAGAATTAAGGTTATTACTCTTTTTTCCATTACTGATGTTGTCTTTACTCAGAACCTTTTCAAGGATATTCCTTCTTGAATTGGAAGTTTTAATGCTTGGTCTTAGAGTTTGACCAATTACTCTTCATCTGAGCTCATTCAAATCTTCAGAGACAGAGTCAAAACAAATAATGGAGCATGGTGGAGACAAGTGTGTTAATCCCCCTAAAATAAAAATAAATTAGGTAGTATCTATGTAATCAACAGAATGGGATGTAACTGAAAGATATAGTCATTCCAGTTTTCCAAAGCCTTTCACCAATGTCCTATTAGAAGCAGAATTTAGGAAAAAGATGTGATCAGACTATTGGATAATACATTGAGAATGAAACTTACCTATTCTATTTTTCATTTTTCTTCTGTCCTTGAAATAAATTCAAAGTCAATGTAAATTACATGATTTAGGTATGCATTTTATTTGAATGCAGAATGATTAATTAAAACTCTTCTCATTTATTTTTCTGACATCACTTCTGTTCTCCATGCTCTCTAGAAGATCATAGATTGTGGCTTAGAGATTTTGCATCCAGTATCCTCAAAGTCCTTGGACAATGAGTGGTATTCTGGAGCCAGCTTACTCTGGATGAGAGCTGATTGTTAAATATTCAGGAATTTGTGAACAGCTGTTAAACATAGCTACTATTTAAAAATAAATATATAAATATATAATAAACCATATTCATTGTTCATTCATTGTTTCCTAATTATTATACTATATGTTCCTGAGTTTATTTACATCTATTGCATCTGCCATGTGGGAATACTGCTTTATGGTATGCTGCTGTTCATCTATTCCTAACTCTATATTCAGTGATGTCATGTTGGTGGTTTGAAACTGGTCATGATGGGAGTATTTACACTGTGTGAATGGAAAATGCCGCTAATCAGACCTTCTTCCCACACCTTTTACTCCAGAGAGTTAAAATTTTGCCAGCCTACCACTGGACATAGCATACTTAAGAAAAGAACCTAGAACTCATTAAGATTCTTAAAATTGCGTTATCCAAGTATCCTAATTTATCTTGGCCTTTGATTGTCATATTTATATGATTATTCTAGCTTTTGCAGGAGGAAAACATGGAAGTTAAACAGATATTGAATAAGCTTGTGTTTCTCCAGCCTCTATCACCATTGTAAAAACTGCCTTCAAATTCACCTAGATTAGAGAATCAACTGATACAGTACTAAAAGCAATAAAATAGTTCAAGAAATTTAATACATGACCAAGATGACATTTCAACTCACTAGGAAAAGGCTAGAAGATAATCATTTTACGGTAATTGGTATTGATTTGGAAAAACATAAAATTAGTTTCCAAACCCTCAAAAATTGTGAAGTGTCTGTAGTTTCCCTCTGCTTATAAGCTAACATATTGGCCTGCTATAGTTTCATTGATGCTGGCAGAAGAAATGAGCCTCTGGGGCCAGAGATGAAGTACATTTTATTACTCACTATATTCACAGTGGCCAGAGTGTTATAATTTTTGTGTCAGTTCCCCAGTGTTCATATCCTGCAGATTTTCACAAAGAAGGCCAGAGGCTACTTGCCACAAAGTGATTTGCATTACAGAGAGGGATTCTTTTCTTAGGGAACTTATATAGTGGTCAGTAAACATGCTTGTCCTGTGCTCTGGAAGGAAGCATTGTCCTCATATGCCAAGACTGTTCACGGTACCAACATCTTTGAAGATAGACTGGAACATAGGACAGTTACTGCCTTGCTTGCATGACATGCAGAAATGAGAGACCTGTGGAGCATTGTCTCCTGACACCTACCCCAGGTCATTCATACATGCAGAAAATAAACACCAGGTGAATTAAAGATAAAAATGTAAACATAAATAAACAAGATAATGGGTAAGTGATATTATACATGTTTTTGAAGAAAATAAAGCAGAAATGTTTTAGACCTTGTGGTAACGGAGTTCTTCTTCAACAAGTGACAAGTTTTCTTCTTAAAGAAAGAAAATACTGATAAATGTAATTACATAATCATTTTTGAATTTCAGAACAAAGTAAATGACAAATGACAGACTTGGAGAAATTACGTACACTCTTAATACTGACAGCATTATGGTATTGCTGGAAATAAGGTATGGCAATGCCTTAAAAACTCTCAAAGATTACTATCCAGAATATATACAGATTTCCTCTCAAGCAATCAAAAAAACAAACCAAACAACAACAACAAAAAGCTCAAGGTAATATAATATAAGCAAAAGATGTGGTCAGGTTATTTACATAAAAAATACAAAATACTAAGAACAAATTTAAAGAGTCCTCAATCTCACTGGAAGTTAAATTCATGTTTTATCTTTTTAATCTTTCAGTTTGCTTAATAAGTAAACAAACAGACAAGTAACAAGTGTTTCTGAGAGCAGAGGGACATAGGCAATCCTGTACGGTGTTGGTAGGGGTATCATTTATTACAGTCATTTTAGAGGGTAACTTGGCATTATCTGTTCAAATTTATTATTCACATACCTCAAGACCCAGTAATGTTTTTCATGTTTACTCTGGAGAAACACTTGCTGTATTCCCAAGGAGCCATGTATAGCAAAGGTATTAAAATATTGTTTGTCATATTGCAACATAAGAATAACCAAGATAGTCAATAAAGAAATTGCTAAAATGTGGTACTATTAACAGTTAAGTATCTTCAAGCCATTTTATGTAGTGAAAATTATAAACTGCAAGCTGATTTCTACAACATGGTATCACTTATGTAAGTGGAGGGAAGGAAAGGAGAAGGAGGGAGGGGGAAGGGGGAGAGAGAGAGAGAGAGAGAGAAAACACATTCACACATATATGTATAAAATGACCTAGAAGTGTATATAGTAAATTCATAATTATAGTTTGAAGTTGATAGTCATCTTTACCTGTGTTGTTAGTTTTAGATTTATTTTATATTTTATGTGTTATCTGACTAATGAATGTGAGTAAAATATTTAATCAGAAAACATTTTCTGGCAATATTATATTTTTATCACATAAAGAGATAAAACATCCATATATTCCCATATTTTACTTTATGAATTCAACTGGTCCAGCCTGTTGAGTTTTTACATATGTATTCACCCTTGGACCCACTACTCACTTCAAGATACAGATCATGGAATAACTAATTTACACTACAGGCATATATGGTCCTATTCTTTCTTTTATTTAACAAAAAAAGGGGGAATGATAATGGAATTGAGGAAAGGCATCAATATCATATCTTAAGTGACTGCTCATAGATTGGAACATCAGTATTTACCTCTACATAGTAAAATAGCACAATGAGAATAAAATATATGTTGACCAAAAAATAATAATAATTTTGTATTGAAAAAGTAGAGGGATTTAATGATATTATGGTCAGAGTCTTCCTTGGTTTGTCAACACATTTGATTTTCCTCTAATCCCATTATGGTTCTTTCCTGTAATATGATTATTTCATTACCATCAGGATAACAATTAGCAGTTTGAACTGACCAACAAGCTATTTTTGCTTTGGAAACAACTGGATGGCATTGTTTAATTTATTTGTCAAAGAAGTTACTCTTGTACTTTCCTGTAGGTGATAATTGCTTCAAAGGTAATAACTACAGTAGATACAGTAATGGTTTTGATGGTTAGAGAAAGTAGAACCAGAAACAGATGTCTTATATTATTAGATGATCAAAACCTTTATCTAGAGCAATGATGGACCTTGCAAGAGTAGATTTTATATTTTATTCTGTTAATGATGCTTTGTTTGATTATGAGGCTGGTAAAACAAATGCAAAGTCTCTCAGAAGCTAGAAAAAAGTGGTTCATTTAGCTTATATTATTCCTGATGAAGACCTAACAGAGCTGACATGTGAAACTCAGTTTTCATTCTTCTTTCTAATATGAACACACACACACTTCAAACACATGGAAAAATATAGAGAATAATATAATGAGTATCCATGCATTTTATCTAGGCTGGTGACATCTGAATAGTGTACACTATTTGCTTTTTTTTCAAAGATGATTTTTAAGGAAAGATCAATTATTTTTATAGTTGAAATTACATGTGTGCCATTCCCTATTCTAAAATTTATTCTGTCCAGAGGCAAACACAATTTGGATTTAGTATTTATCTTCCTACATGTGTTTCATACTTTTCATGCATATGTATGTTTCAGAAGGAGTATATATGTTATTTTGCAAGTTTTATAATTTCCCATTATTTATATCACAGTCCATGTATCTTTTTAAAATTTCCTTATTTCTTTCAATTCAACATTGTTTTTGAGACTTAGCCAAGATAAAAAGTGGAGTTCTCTTAGCCTCAGATCTTCTTTGGTCTCTAAAATAGTCATTACAAATAAAGTGAAAGACTTTTAAATTCCCATCCTCCGAGAACCAGTCTTTCTGTTCCTCCTGGAGATGAACACTATTATAAATGCTATGACCAGTCAAAACTACTTGCACTTTTACTACATATATATGTACCTAGAAATAATGTTATATTGTTTTGTGTGTTTGCATGTTGTAATTATGTACATTTTGCCTTTTTATCGTTATGAAATTTTATTTTTAATTGTGACAGTACTTCTTGGGAATAAAGTCTGTTTTTACTTGTGTGTATATAACCACTCCAGACTTCTTCCCTTTATTGTTTGCATAGTTTATCTTTTTCTAGCCTTTTACTTTCAACTCATTTGTGGCCTTATGTTGAAAGGCCCATAGGATATAGTTGGATCTTGCTTTCTAAATTTAGTCTGATTATCTGCTTTTTATTTGGAGAACTTAGTCCATTTATATTTAATATAATTGCTGATATGGTTGGGTATAGGTTTCTCATTTTATAATTTTTTCTCTATTCTGTCTAATTTTTAACTCCTTTGATCCCTTCCTATCTTAACTTGTGTTGATTATATATTTTTTAATATTCCACTTTATTTTAGCTATAACTCTTTATATTATATTTAAGTATTTTCTCTAAAAATTATAAAACACATCTATAATTTATCACAGTTCCAATTAGTCTTTATAATAGTTGAGGAAGGTCATTGAGAGGACATGACTGCTGTTTGACCTGGGCAATAGAAACACTGTCACTCCTTCCCTGTCCTTGGAATGTATGCTTTGTTTGCCATCCCCATGTGAGAAGTTGCCCAAGAACACAGCCTTCAGATAGTAATGTGGTGTTGAGACCATGTGAATGGTATATGTGACTGAACCCAGTTAAGGCCTCTGTATAAACTTTTAAAATTCTGGCAGGCAGGTGTGGAGGTCTACTCATTTTGTGGCTGCCCAAGACAAGCCTCATATGTAAGTTCCCTTGCTTATTAAACCTGCAACCTACCATCTGGAGTAGTCTTCCTCTTTTTTCAGTCTACTTCAGCCCTCTGCACATGGGAACCAGTTTCAGATTACACCCAGGAAATTCTGAGGAGGTTGCTCTATGAGCAATAATGGACTACTTTATGTAAAGTATGAGACACGTGTAACGGTTTAGTTTCATCTAAAATCCTCTCTTATCCTTTGTGATGTGTTGTCATATGTATTAGGTTTATCTGTATTAAAAATTCAGTAGTAAAGCATTATAATTTTGCTTCAAAGAGTCATTTTTCTTTTCAAGAAATTAAGAAGAGAGAAGGAAAAAATATATATCTCATATTTGTCCATAAAATTGTCATTTTTGTTGTTTTATGTTTTCTTGTAGATTTGAGCTTCTATCAGTATGGAGTTATATCTCTTCCTTCCTTCAGCAAATGACAATGTTGAATAGAAATGGTGAGTGCAGACAACTTTTTATTTCTAATTTAAACATATGGCTTCTCATGTTCCTTATTTTGAGTAATATTATTGTAGGTTAATTGTGCTTATTATTTTCTATATTAGTTTACTAAGAGTTATTATCATGAATGAGTGTTTAATTTTATTGAAGTATTAACTGCATTTAATGGGATAGTCATGTTTACCTTCTTTAATCTGACAATATAGTGAAGGTCATACCTAGAATTTCTAACTAAAGCCAATCTTTGTATTCCTAGGATAGAAACAACTTTTTAATTATCATTTCTTAAAAATAGTATGGAATTTGAATTATTTTGGATTTTTATATTTATATTAATGAGTGATATGAATTTTTAATTTTCTTTTTTTAGTACAGTCCTTTTTCTGGTTTCTTATTACTAAGTACATTCTTTAGTAGTTCTGTGAGTAACAGTATGTTAATGGCAAGTTGTCTCAATTTTTGTTTCCCTGAAAGTACCTTAATTTTATTCTCATCTTGATTGATATTTTTCTGGGCATACATTAATTATCAAAAATTATTGTTTTGGCACTTTGAATGTATTATTGCATTTTTTTCTGGCTTCCACTGTTTTTCTGTGAAACCAATCAGAGTAATTTTATTTTTCATAATTCTTTAGTAATTTGTCTTTTCTCTTTAGTTGCTTTTAACTTCTCCTTTCTCTTGAGGTTCTATAATTTTTGTTACTATACATTTATGTTTCAATTCTTTTTCACTTATTACATCCAGTTATTGTTGCACTATGAAATATGAATTTAAGCATTCCCTTATATGTATTAATGTCTCAACCATTATGTTAAAAATTTTGCCTCTCTGAATTCTGTCTAGTCTTTCATTTTGGAAATCCTATTATTCAAAAATTTTTTGAATAGAAGGATTTCCTCATTCTATCCTTGATGCTATTTAACCCCTCTTTCTTATTTTCTATTTCTTTGTCTCCCTGTGTTCTGACCCATGCTTCTATTTTACTCCCAGATATCTCCCATGTTTTCTATGAGGTGTTTTCTTATGTTTTTATATGGTTACTGTATTTCATTATTATTTAAAATATATTTATCTTATAGTTTTATCTGAGAGGATTACTAGTTGAAGTACTTGGTGGTCTAATTATGTTGGTGTTATGCCTGCTTACTTTTGCTTATAGTGTTTTATAATTTTGGAATTGTGAGCTTCTTTTTAATATACATTCAGCTGTGGGAATCCTGTGAAGTTTGAAGGAGGATTTGATTTACTTTTACCAGGGACCCATTTTATTGTTGTTTTTTTAGCTTGCAGTGATCCCTATTCAAGCAAATAATGTAAATTTAAATACCTATTATATGTCATGGTAGATCCATGAAATAAGGATTTGACTTACTTCTACCAGAGACCCATTTTTTTTTGTTAATTTCTTAGTGTGCAGTGGTCTCTGTTCAAACAAAAAATATAAATTTAAAAATCTGTCATATGTCATAGTAGATCCAAGACTAAACATTTCTCTTCCGTGTATGGTTTACATACACACAGTAGATTGGCCTAGCAGAGAAACACTACATTGATAAAGTGCACATTATAATAAAAATTACATATTATTTCTTTTTCTTTTATAAAAAAAATAATTTAAAAATTCTGAGTGATACCATGGAAAAAGAAGATTTATAAATATTTAAAGTACTATGAATACTCATTTACCATGCTGAATTAAAATATTTACTTAAAAGTGGTATACTATAATTTTGAGGGGCAGTTTTACTAATATAATTACAATATTAGGAAAATAATTTCCATGATATATGCCTTCAGGAACTGAAAATTACAGAAATAAATTAGTGTTTGAAGTGTATAAGTATCAGAATTAATAATAACATAAACATTTTATTACATTCTTAGTGAATGTGATAATAAAATAATAACATATTTATTATTTTACAGTTCACATAGTGCTTCATAGTAGCAGTTTATCTGATTCTTAGAAAGTCCTAAAAGAGGCATGGCAGATATCATTATACTCATTTTATATATAGGTAAACTTAGCCTCAGCCTAGGTAAGTAACTTTCTTTCTAATTCTTGGAGGTGAGATTTGATCCCAGATTATTTAACACTAAATTCATTACTGTGCTAAAGATACCAGGAATACTCGTTAAAAAACAAAACAAAACAACGAGAAAAAAACCTCAACTATTAAAATACACTATGAGTTTTGTTAACTCTTTTGATTAAATTTAAAAATTTGTGGAAATTATCAAAAAAATCTCAAGAATAGAAATGTTGTAATCCAGATTTTCATTGAGTTCTTTTTCTTCTGTGTGGGAGTTATACAATTGTAATTGTAGCTTTTGAAGGATCCTAGTGTGTTAAATGTTGAATCTCTGGACACCACATTTGTCATGTAATAATAAAATGATATATTTCTTTCACTACTAATTGAACAAAATCAAATTATGTAAGATGATCTCAAATCTTGTCACATTGCAGGTTTTCCTTGTTAAATCTAACAATAAAGAACTATCGGATGGAGATAGAGGGTTTCTATTTTTGGTATGTTTCTATCTAGTTGAATATAGCACAATTTTAGCATCTGAGATTTTATTAAGAAAGCATGTATGAGTTAAGCATGGTTTAAGTGCTGTAGCCAATAGTGTTTTGTCTCTTGCAAATATGTGATTGATAAAATATATATATATTTAAATATATATGTATAAGAAGTTATAATACATACATCTTTTGCTTTATTTCCTATCTTATAAAATAAAAATATAGTCTGAGGAAGAGATTATAGATGATGGTATAATATTCTGTCAAAAACTATTTTGATTTGAACTTTGATTTTGTATATTTTGCTGTTAGTCTATGGGTTGTGTCACACTGGGGCTCTGAGTTCACATTATTTTACTTTGGATATAGTTTAGAAATTGTAGTTGAGGTACAAATGTTTATCAGTAAATGTAAATTATTGTGTAGTATATATTTAGCATATTGTTTAAATATACATATTTTCCATAATGATATCCATATGTTTCTGTCATTATCTTTGTAAAAGATTTATTTCTGCAAGAGGCTAAAAGTATGTGCTTGCCTATTCACTTATTTGAAATTGTTCATTACAAGTTAATGAACTCCATGAATTCTTCCCTTTATATTATTATTATATGATAAAACTGAAACTATTCAATTGATTTCATGGGTTCAGTATTATCCTGTGTAGTAGTTGGAAATAAAAAATAATTAGAAACACAGGAGTTTAAAAACTTTTCAGTGTCATGCTTTAAATATGTGTATATATACATATTATCAACAAAAACTTTTTATGAGATATCTAGAGGCTATGTGGGAACTATTCAACATCTTAGATCTAGAGTTATTTGCTTGTTTATTTTTGTTTGATGTGGACAGCAAAATTTTCCTCCTGTGTTCTGATTTGTATTTTCTTAATTTATGAGACTCCACTTTCTTTCACTAAAGTTATTTATTTTGTCTTTCAAACTATTTTGATTGCAAAGAGTTTATTAAAATGTGCAAAATGTATGGGAAAAAAGACAACTAGAAGGTATATAAATACTCTATCTACTTTGGGAGAATATTGAATTTGAACATGATTCAGTGTCACCAACTTTTGGCTACAAAAACTAGAATTGATTGTAAATTAAGCACAGTTTTGTTTTTTTTTTAGTAGAAACTGGTATATATAATAATTAAGTTTTATATTTATATTGTTTTTCATTTAATGAAGTAATTAGATGTTACAGTAAGAAGCACATCACGTATTAAATCTAGAGCAACTTCAAGATATCCCACTTATTAATACAAACATGCACTTGTTAAAGAATCACTCGTATTTATACTGTTATAGGGATAAGGAATTATATACCTCAATAAAATGTAAATCAAATAACTTCCCCTTACCCCTAAAATAATGTCGTAATTCAAAACTTTCTCCAAAGATAACTGTGTGTCTAACCTATTCTGGAGGCAGTACCACCATGAAAAAATCTGCCACTATCACAATAGGGCAAGATACAGTCAAGAAAAACATCTTTCCCTTACAATTCATTTTCTTCCCCATGACATAATTTACAAAAGGTTTCCCCAGGTCAGTTTTCCCTTAAGGACAAGATCATTTGAAAACACTCAGCATTTTCTCTCAACAAAAGTATCTGGCAGTGTTTTTTTGAAAAACCCTTGCTTGTTGGAAAAATCTGGGATTCAAAGAGATCAAATTTATCAAGCCAAAGCAGAAAACAGTGTCAGGAGCTCAGCACAACAGTAATAAACAGTCATCTCCTGATGCCACATGTCACAGCTGATGGAGTCCTGCTGATTCATTTCTTTTACCAATCACATAACACTGTGTTTTACAGCAGTGCCTCAGGGCACAGTGAAGGGCTTGGATGTTGAACAATTTTTCTCATTGAGCATCTGTCCTTGAGACTGTCACGCATGTGTTATTGACTTTGTTGTGTAGCATATCCTCAGGCATGCAAAGAGGCATGGAGCATGGAATCAGAGTCAATAAATTTCTATGATTTCATGAGGCTGTATCCAACCATACTATCTAGCATATGTGAAACTGAGTAGCTAAAATTTCCCAAAGTAATAAAAATAGAAAGTTTTAATCAAAAGGTACTTGCTACACAGCAACACACTATTTTATAATAAATGAAACCAAAGAGGAAGAAGTCAAATAATATTTAAGAAATTCTGTGAATACTTTAAAAATATTAAAATACCACATCTATATATACTTAGATATCCCCGTTCCCTTCCTCATCATGTGAATGTCTGTCTCATTCCAGTTTCTTTCATGCTATGTCTCTATTTTTCTCTGATTCTCCCTTGCCAGTTTAGAGGAATACTAGATTTAGTTTCTTTTCATTAAAGAGACCAAAAGTACCTGAAAGTATTCAGAGAGGAGGGTAGTGTATTAAATGATCCCTGAAACACTTTAACTTGCTGAAACAAAGAGAAGCTTTCCGGCGTAATAAAATCATTTGAGAAGTTGAGTATCAGTAGTAAGTATTAGGAAAAAAGCATTATTTCTTTACCTTTAATAATTTTCTCACCTCTAGATTTCACATTTAATGATTCCAAGGTGCTGAAGATTTTTCTTATTTTTAAAAATTATTTTTGCAAGTGTCAAGGCTCTACATTAGGCAGTAGCAAATATTATTGTGGAAATAAACAATACAAATAGAATTAGCACAAGTGGTCTTTAGATCTAAGGTAGTCCAAGCAAGTTAATACCTAGTAATTATGTTACATGATATAAAACACATGGTTAAAAATTCAAACATCTTAAAAACACAAAATATACAGATATTTAGAAATACTGGAAAGATTAACTGATTTTTTTAGTTTATTTTAAAATTCAGATCTGTTCCATGTTGCCCAAGACACAGAGTGCAAAATTTTGTTTTCTTCACTAAAGTAGTTAAGTTTTATTTGAGTTTATATCATGATAATTTGGTAGAAAATATGGCTCTTTTACTGAAATACACAGAAACCACCTCCATAACCTTTTAATATGGATATTTTGGCATGTTCTGTTAATAGAAATATACTAGAAATGCCACATGGGTTTGAACTTTCTTTTGTCAGTCAAACAAAACAGATTTCACTGTAGTTGGAGTAGGAGGGTACCAGCAGAAGAATGGAAAATAGCCACTAAATATGCCAGGTTTCGCTAGAATTACTTTTTGTAAAAACCCACACAAGAAGAGGGTAGCAACAGAAAGATGGCAGGATAGAGATCCCAGACTTCATCTCCCCACAGAACACAATTAAATAGCTATCCCTGAATGAAAATAGCTCTGCAAAAGCTCAGAAGTCCAGTTAAGTAGCTGCAGCAAAACAATGGAGAAAAAAAGAACAACAACAACAAAAAAAAAAACCATGAGAATAACTATACAAAAACAGTAGGAAGAGCATTTTGTTTGCATCATCCTATTCCCCCAGGCTGACACAGCTCGCCACCACAAGTTCCCCTCACAGGGGAAAAGGAGGGCAGGATGAATGATCAGCTTCTTCAGCCTTTTGGGGCACTGCCTTAGGATCTGTATTGATTTTACCCCACCCAGATTGTTGGGGAAATTGGCATAGCTGAGATGTCTGGAGACTGATAGAAACAGAAGAAGGATGGAGGTTATCAGTATTGGCCAGGCAGTAGGTGCAACCATGGTCCCAGTGGCCTCCTCTACAGAGGACCCTAGCAGCCTTTGCCACTGAGAACCTCAGTAGCCCTTGTGGCATGGACACCCAGCAGTTTTTACCACCAATGACCCTGCAGTGTTCACTGTTGTGGATCCCAGCATCCTGCTCTGCAGACAATCCCAGTAGCTTTTGCCAATGAGTAAACCAACAGCCATTGCAGCCACAATGGATCGTTGCAGTTTCACCCATGAGGGTCCCACAGTTTTTATCTTTGCAGAATCCAGCTGCCTGAGCTGCCATCCCCCTGAGTCAGTCCAGCTAGTGCCACTGTGGTTGCCCTGGTCCTGGAACACAGTGTGGTCACCACATGTGTACTCACAACCTGCCTCAGCCCCTGCCACTAGCCCTGGCTCCCACAGCTGTGTTTGTGCCCATGGCCAACTGTTGTAACCATATGTGCACACAAAGCTGGCCCTAGTACTTGCTCCCATCATTGCATACATACCCACAGCTGGCCTTAGCAGCCACACACATGCATTCCACTTGCCCCAGCTCCTGTTGCTTACTCAGGTGTGTTCACCACTGGACCCAAATGGGTTGGTGAGGACCCTAATGCCCCTCACAGCCATTTGGAACCCCCCATAACTTTTGCTGCCAAGGACCACACAGTTGCTGACATTGCAGACCATAGCAGCCTGAGCCACCATATCACTATGACCCTAAGACCTGGAGCTACCACATGCCCCATATTTAGAAACCTGCATGCCACTAAACATAGTGCATTAGCATGCTCCTGTTTGCTCCTCTAGTCAGTGTCTCTGTAGCTATCTCCCTACAGGTGAAGGTCTATCCTTACTGAAGCCAGTCCGTAACATCTGGGAGAGGCGATTGCTTCTTGAAGACACCAATGCAAGCACACAAGGAACATGATAAATTAGGGAAACATGATACCACCAAAGGAACACAATAAGCTTCCAGTAACCAGTGCCAAAGAAAGGGAGATCCATGAGTTGCTTGACAAAGAATGCAAAATAATTGTTCTAAAGAAGCTCAGTAAGCTACAAGAGAACATAGATAAGCAATTTAATTAAATCAAGAAAACAATACAAGAACAAACTGAGAAATTCAACAAAGAGATAGAAAATATAAAGAAAAGAATCAAACAGAAATTCTGGAGCAGAAAAATACAATGTCTGAACTAAATAATGCAACAGAGAGCTTCAATAACAGACTTAATCAAGCAGAAGAATCAATAAACTCAAATATAGGAAATTTAAAATTGTCCAGGCGAAAAAGAATAAAAATGAGTAAGGAAAGCCTAAAAGATCTATCGTATACAATCAAATGAACCAAGAGATATGTAATGGGAGTTCTAGAAAGAGAAGAGAGAGAGAAAGGGACAGAAAGCTTATTTTAAAAAATAAGAAACAAAAAATTTCCCAAATCTGGGGGGAGGAATAGATATCCTGACTCAGGAAGCCTATAGGATCCTGACTAAGTTGAACATGAAGAGATCTACACCAAGACACACTATAAATAAACTGTCAAAAGTGAAAGAATTTTGAAAGCAGCAAGAGAAAAGCAACTTGCTATTTAAGAGGGACCCCTCTGCATAAGGCTGTCAATGGATTTCTCAATATAAACCTTGCAGGCCAGGAGAGAGTGGGATGATATATTCAAAGTACTGAAAGAAAAAAAATTGTCAACAAATGTATACTCTACTCTGCAAAGATATTCTTTTAAAATGAAAGTAGGTAAAGTCTTTCCCAAACAAAAACTGAGAGAGTCTGTCACCATCAGACTTGCCTTATAAGAAATATGAGTTCTTCAAGTGGGCTAGAAGACACATTGAACAGCAATGTGAAAGCATATGAAAGTATAAATCTCACCACTAAAGGTAAAAATATTGTCAAATACAGAACAATATAACACTGTAATGTTGTGTACAAATTACCCTTATCTCTAGTATAAAAGTTAAAACATAAAAGCTTAAGAATAACTAAAATCACAAAAATTTGCTTACAGATGCATACCCACAAAGAAGTAAACTCTGACTTTAAGAACACATATAAGAGAGTGTATGTGAAGTTAGTAAAAGTAGAGTTTTTGTATGTAATTAAACTTAGGTTGTTGTCAAATTAAAATAGAAGTTTATAATTTTACAAGATTTATACTAGTCTCAAGTAACCATAAAGGAAAAAAACATAGTACATACACAAAAGATAAAGAGAAAGGAATCAAACCAAATAACAAAAAATCATCAAATAATAAAGGAAGACAGCAAAAGAGGAAGAGAGGAATAAAAGAACATAGAACAGATAAAATAATGAACAAAATGGCAATAGTAAGTCCTCACTTATCACCAATCACTTTAAATGTAAGTGGATTAAGTATCCCAATCAAAAGACATCAGGAGACTGAATGAATAATAAAAACAATCCAGTTGAAAAGTCATCCACAAGTTACTCACTTTAAATATAACGGTACACATAGTCTGAAAGTGAGGGTATGGAAAAGATATTCCATGAAAATGATAATAAAAGAGTAGAGTTGGCTATACTTATATTAGACAAAATAGACTTTAAGTCAAAACTGTCATGAGAGACAAGTCATTATATAAAGAAAAAAAGGGTTAATTCAATAGGAAGACACAATAATTAAAAATATGATCCAGGAATCCCACTTCTGAATATATCCAAAGAAATTTAAAACAGCAGTGTGAAGAGGTATCTGCACTCCTCTGTTCATTCTAGCATTATTCACAATAACCAAGATATGGAAACAACCTAAATGCCGTTTGACAGATTAAAGGATAAAGAAATTGTGCCATATATATACATATATATACATATATGTATATATATATATATATATACACAATGAAATATTATCCAGTATTAACCAAAGAAGGAAATCCTGCCATTTGTGACAACATGGATGAACCTGGCAGACATTATGCTGAGTGAAATAAGCCAGACACAGAAAGACAAATACTTCATGATGTCACTTATATATGCAATCTAAATAGTTGAACTCATAAAAGCAGAGAGTATAATAGTGGTTGACAGAGCTGAGGGCTGAGAAGAAAGGGATGTTGGTCAAAGGATACAAAAGTTTAGTTATATGGGATTAGTAAGTTCTGGAGGTCTAATATACAACATGGTGACAATAGCTAACAATACTGTATTGTTGTACTTGAAATTTGCTAAGAGAAAAGATCTTAAATCTTCTTAACATACACACACACACACACACACACACACACTCAAATGGTAACTATGCAGAGATGATAGATATGTTAATTATCTGGATTATGGTAATCATTTCACAATATACCTATATAAAAACATCAAGTTGTACACTTTAAATATATATAATTTTTATATGTCAATGATAATAAATTTCTTAAAAACCTAAAACCCATAGAAATATACTCTCTATATCTAAAATGTTTTAGATTTAATGTATAATTTGAATATTTATGGGAGAAACATTTTATTCTCATCTAAAGTTCTTTATTTGTGTTCATAAAAGACTGGATCAATTAATAAGCAGGTAATTATTTGTGGGATGTTGTTTGAGATTCAGTGCATTGTGTATTGAATTGCACACAAGCATATAAGAAAAGTTTAAAAAGACTTGTTCAAGAAATAGAGTTAAATAACCATTCAAAGCATTAGCTAAATAATTGTCAAAATGGACAGTGCAAGTGCATCTCATGGGAAGGTGGCGTTCCACATCAAGTGGGCTGAAACAGTCTGGGAGGATCCTTGTTGCATGTAGGTATTGAATTAACATATTGCAATTGAAAGAGAAGTGAGTATGTATCTTCAGAGGACAGAGAGAAGGCCAGTGGGCTGGGGTAAAGAGTAGGTTAGTATTCAGAAATCAGGTTGGTTAGGTTAAATGGTGTTAGGCTGTGGAGACTTTTTCTTTTTCTTTTTTTTTACTTTATTGAGAATTACATTTACAAGAGTAGGGAGAAGAGATTCATTATCAGCATAGGGCCAATCTTGTTACCCCAACTATAACTCCTGGATTATTTTGAAGCAAATCTGAGCCATCATATAATTTCAAATATAAATAATTCAGTAAATATCTCTAAGAGATAAGTGTTCTTCATACTTTAAAAAAATCACACCATAATACTATTATCACATCTAAAAATAGTAATATCAAATATCCAGTCAGTGCTGTGAACAATGTTAATGTAGAATTGAGATTCAAAATTTATCATGTAGGCACTTTTGTAATACTGGGGAGGAACACCATAAGGAGAATATTTCCAGATGGTTAATCAGGAAAAGTGACATGATAAAAATAATATCTGGAGACATATGGGCTTTCTAAGAAATGGTTGCAATAATTCTTTGCTTCGGTTCTGTCCCACATACACAAAACAGGCTAAACACAGAGCAGAAAATGTAATTGTGGATATTCACAAATGTACAGTATTAGCTGAGCATCTACTATATGTCAAGCACAATTTTCTGTGGTGGAAAAATATATATGCTATGGAATGAGACAGAAATAACACTTGTTCTTTTATATCTTGCATTCTGGAGGTGTGAGACGTAATATATAATAAACAAATGATCAACATATTTGAAATAGAAAAAGTGCTACAAATAAAATTAAACATAAGTTAATGATAAAGAGTGACTAGTGGAAGGTGCAGATAGCTATTTTAGAATGACTGACTACAGTGGGATACTCTGAGATGGTGACATCTTAGCTGAGACCTGAGTAGTAAGAAGAGACCAGCCTTCAAAGATCCAGAGACCTTCCTAAGTCAAGTCCTATGGGCTTGCCTAGAGAGAACAACAAATAGAAAATCAGTGAGACAGAAATGATCTTGGCTTGTTCAGTGAGGATATGCGATAGGTGAGGGAAGAGTGGCGGGACAAGATGATGTATGGCCTTGTAAATATCTGGATTTTATTTACTGTGCAATGGAATGATATTGGAAGGTTTTGTAAGTAACATGAACTGAGATTTAAAGAGATATATATATATATCATATATATCATTTATATATGTATATAAATGATAACACTGACTGTGGTAGGAAAAATTAAATGTGGGAGGAATTGAATGACAGTGGAGTTCGGGAGACTAGTAACAAAACTTCATCCTTCTACAGGACTATTTCTACTTAAAACAGTGGAACTAAACCAGCTAAGATCAATCAGTCTTTTCATTTTAGCAGTCTTTGAGATTATAATATTTCTGTTAATGAATCAGTGATGATGAATATGACTGAAAAAATAAATGATTAGGACTACATTACTATGTACGGATTTTCTACAAATTAAAAAGTATATGTACATAAAAGAAAAAACATCTTTTTACTTATGATGTGTTGACATTTACATTATCACGTGTTGATATTTTATGTTTGCATTATGCAACCTGATTATACTGTGATAAAAATGAAACAATAACTAAAGAATAGCTAAAATAAACCCTCAGATCAAGAAACAAAAACAAACAATGAACATTCCAAAATAGCCTGTTGATTTACTTCGAATGGAATGTCAATAAAAATACTACATATAAAATTTTGTGAACTACATTTAAAGCAGTACTTACAGGGAAAACTTAGCTTTAAAAATACTTTTTTTAAGAAATAGGAGACAATTAGAATGATTGTAAAAGGAATTAAAGCATTCTATTTAAGAAGTTGGAAATATAAGAACAGAGTATATAAAAGATATAAGAAAAATAAAAGTTTTAGATTTTTTTAAAAAGTTGAAAATTTAAAATAAATAAAATGGGCTCTTGGAAAAGATAACTGGAAGAGAGAACTCTCTGGAAAGGTCATTCAGTTGAAAAGGGAGATAATAAAATCAAAGTATGAATTTAATAATACAGTAACTAAAAACATGTGTCTTAAAATATAAGAAGGCTGTGACAAATCTCTGCCCCCAAATTTGAAACCTAGATTAAGTGGATGGATTTTTTAAAATAAATATAAAAAAATCTAAAAATAAAATTGATCATTTAATGAATTAAAATATAATCAAAGATTTAACACACGTCTAACTAGTTTAATAAATGAGTTCTAACAATCTTTTAAAGGATAGCTAAAATTCATCTGTTTATGATGTTCCTGAAAATAGAATAGCAATGAAAGTTGTAGACAGTGTCTTAGAAGGCTGGTAAAATCTTGATTCTAAGAGCAAATGAAGACAGCATAAAACAATTGTAGGCAATGCCACTGAATAAAAATTCTTAAAGAAATCTTTCAAAAAGACATATGTACCCCCAATGTTCATTGCAGCTCTATTTACAATAGCCAGGACATGGAAACAAGTTAAATGTCCATCGACAGATGAATGGATAAAGAAGATGTGCTACATATATATATAATGGAATATTACTCAGCCATAAAAAGAAATGAAATTGGGTCATTTGTAGAGATGTGGTTGGACCTAGAGTCTGTCACAGAGAGTGAAGTAAGTCAGAAAGAGAAAAACAAATATTGTATATTAACGTATATATGTGGAATCTAGAAAAATGGTACAGATGAACCTATTTGCAGGGCAGGAATAGAAACACAGACGTAGAAAATGGACATGTGGACACAGTGGAGGAAAGGGAGGGTGGGATGAATTGGGAAATTAGGTTTGATGTAAATACACTACCATGTGTAAAATAGCTAGCTAGTGGGAACCTGCTGTATAGCACAGGGAGCTCAGCTCTGATCTGTGATGACCTAGATGGGTGGGATGGGGGGGGTGAGATATTCAAGAAGGAGGATATGTGAATACATATAGCTGATTTACTTCACTGTACAGCAGAAACTAACACAACATTGTAAAGAAATTATACTCCAATTATAAAAGAAGAAATATTAAAATTTTACAAAAAAATGCATCATTAAATAGTTTATTTCAGGAATGCAATGATTGTTTAACATTATAAAACTTATCAATACAAATTAACACATTAATGACTAATAGAAAAAAGATTGCTAGAAATAGAAGAGAAGGTCTTGAATTTGATTCATTCTACATACTGGAAAACTATCACATACCTCACAGTGGTCAAAGAAGCTTTAGATGAATTTCATTTAATATCCAGAAATAATAAAAAGATGCCTGATATTACTGTTGTTCAAAATAGTACTGAAGATTCAGGTCAGAGTAGTTCATTCATTCATTTGTTCAACAAATATTTATTGAGCACCTACTATGTTCTAGATAATGTTCTAGAGTCTGAGATACTGCAGTGAATGAAACTTAAAAAAAAACTGGTGCTCATGGGGCTTACATTCTACTAAAAAGAAATAAACATTAAATTGGTAGGTAAATTATATAGTATATTAGAATGTGGTTAAGCACTGTGAAGAAAACATGACAGTGAGGGGAAGATAGGAAGTGCAAGAAGTGAAGTGTTTGGATTGGCTGCAGTTTTAAAACAGAAAATCAGGAAAAGCCTTACTACAATGTGATTATAAACAAAGATGGAAGCAAATGAGAAAGTGAGTCATATAGATAGGTGGAGAGGAGCATACCATACACAGAAAATGCAGATGTAAAGGCCCTGGGGCTGGTGCATTTGAGGAATAATAAAGGGGTTGTTGCTGTGGCTGGAGCTGTGAATGAACCAAGGAAAGAGTGGCAGGAAATGAGTTCAGAGAAGAAAACGAAGGCCTGAACACCAAGTGACATGGGAAAATATGAGAAAAAAATGCTTTTTTTTTTCCTTAACAGGACCATTTAGGTTCTTAATTGAGAACAAACTGGTCATTATGGGGACAATTAGGGAGCTAAGACATAATCTGGGAACGAGGTAATGGTGGCTTACATGAGGATGGAAGGTATGACTATGGTAAGAGGTGGTCAGATTTCGAATATATTTGGGAGACAGAGTTAAAAGAATTTGCTGATGGATTGGATGTGGGGTTTGAGAAAAAGAGGAGTTCAGAAAATTGTCAGATATTTTTGTCTAAATAACTGAATTAATGGCATTACTATTCACTGAGGGAAGCAGGTGTATGGGGAAGAAAGATAGGAATTTGAGTTTGGAGTTAAGTTTGATATGCCTATTAAGCATCTAAGGAGATGCTAAGTAAACTGTTGGATATAAAGGTCTTATTTCTAATGAGAGGCTTATATTGGAGAGCAAACTTTAGAACTCATTAGCACATAGACAGGTTTTAAATGTATGCTAGATGAGTTCACCAAGGAAGTCAGTGTCAGTACAAAAGATAAATAGTGGGCCCTTGAGGATCTCTATGTTAAGTCCTCAGGGGATGAAGAAGAACGAGGTAAAGGGACTGGGAGGAAATGGCCAGTGAGATAGGAGAAAAAACAGAAAAATGGAATGTCATGGTGGCCATGTGAGGAAAATCTTTTGTTATTGGGGTTGGGTGATCAACCATAGAAAATGCTCATGAGAGATCCAGTATAATGATAACGGTATGTAGCACAGTAGAAGTCATTGATGATCTTGACAACTGTAGCTTCTGTAGAATAGTGGCTTAAAACCTGACTGGAGTGAATTTCAGAGAAAACAAAAGAAGAGGAATCAGAGACAATGAGAGTAGACAACCCTTTCAAGGAGTATTGCTGTTAAGGAGGAAGGAGAAATGGGGTGGCTGATGGAAGGAAAAGTGGGTAAAGAGAGGTTTTCTTAAGATGTGAGAAATGATAGCATGTTTATATTCTGATGGGAATAAGATAATTTGGAAGGAAAAAAATAACGGTGTTGAAGAGAGTGGGAGGTTGCTTCAGCAATGGATTCAGTAGGCAAGAAGGATGGGAACAAGGAAGTGGTGCTTAAGTGGAGAGGATTATCTAGGCAAGTGCAGAGACAATAATAACAAAAAGGAAGACAGAATATTTGGCCATTGTGCTTATAAATGGGCGGATAGGCTGATGAGAACTGTTGAAGTTCCCTTCCATTTCTTTCCGAGTAAAGAAAGCTGAGTCAACTGTGGGATGTGGTGTTGGTAGTTTGAGGAGAAAGAAGTCATGAGATAGACTTCTGGCAGAATGAAAGGACTAGGTGATATGCTAAGAATACAAGCCTACACTAAATGTCGACATGATATTTGTAGTTGTGAATTTAATGTGAAGTTAATCTTCATGTCTATGTATATAATATGCATGTGGAATTAGAAGAGAACACACAAATCTGCAGTATTTAGAGATAATATGTTCATCTACACATAAAACCCAACAAATTTATCACAAAATCATTTTAACTAAGCAATGTTTCAGTATATAAATTTAATTTAGAAAAATCGCCACATCTTTAAGCATTAAGAAAATATACAGCCAATAAGAATATATATTTATATATAATTATTATATATTATATATATTTCATGATATTGTTCACAATAAAGAACTAAAATATGCTATGTAAGGATTACATTAATAAACAATATATAGTAATTTAGAAACAATGTAACACTATAAAAGAGCTATGAAAATAATAAAAATAGAGATAAGCATTTGGTAAATGGTAATAGATAAATTTTTAAAAAATTTTATTGGGGTATAGTTGATTTACAATGTTGTGTTAGTTTCAGGTGCACAGAAAAGTGAATCAGTTGTACATATATATATATCCAAACTTTTTCAGATTCTTTTCCCATATAGGCCATTGCAGAGTACTGAGTAGAATTCCCTGTGCTATATAGTAGGTCCTTATTATTATAGTTATCTATTTTATATATAGTAGTGTGTATATGTCAATTCCAATCTTGTAGTATATTCCTCTCCACTCCTTATCCCCTGGTAACAATAAGTTTGTTTTCTACACCTGTAACTCTATTTCTGTTTTGTACATTTGTACCTTTTTTTAAGATTCCACATATGAGTGATATCACATGATATTTTTCTTTCTGTGTCTGACATACTTCACTCAGTGGGACAATCTCTAGGTCCATCCATGTTGCTACAAATGGCATTATTTCGTTCTTTTCATGGCTGAGTAATATTCTATTGTATATATGTACCACTTCTTCTTTATCCATTGATCTGTCAACAGACACTTAGGTTGCTTCCATGTCCTGGCTATTGTAAATAGTGCTGCAGAGAACATTGGGGTGCAGGTATATTTTTGAATTATGGTTTTCTCTGGATATATGCCTAGGAGTGAGATTGCTGGATTATATGGTAGTTCTATTTTTAGTTTTTTAAGGAACCTCCATACTGGTCTCCATAGTAGCTGTACCAATATACATTCTTACCAGCAGTGTAGGAAGGTTCCCTTTTCTCCACACCCCCTCCAGAATTTACTATGTGTAGATTTTTTGATGATGGCCATTCTGACTGGTGTGGGGTGATACCTATTTGCAGTTTTGCTTTGCATTTCTCTAATAATTAGTGATGTTGAGCATCTTTCCATGTGCTTTTTAGCCATCTGTATGTCTTCTTTGGAGAAATGTCTATTTAGGTCTTCTGCCCATTTTTTGATGGGGTTGTTTGTTTTTTGATATTGAGCTACATGAGCTGTTTGCATATTTTGGAGATTAATCCCTTGTCGTTTTCTTCATTTGCAAATATTTTCTCCCATTCTGAGGGTCGTCTTTTCATTTTGTTTATGGTTTCCTTTGCTGTGCCAAAGCTTTTAAGTTTAATTAGGTCCCGTTTGTTTATTTATGTTTTTATTTTCCTTACTCTAGGAGGTGGATTGAATAATATCTTGCTGTGATTTATGTCATAGTGTGTTCTGCCTATGTTTTCCTCTAAGAGTTTGATAGTGTCTGGCCTTACATTTAGGTCTTTAATCCATTTTGAGTTACTTTTTGTGTATGGTGTTAGGGAGAGTTCTAATTTCATTTGTTTACATGTAGCTGTCCAGTTTTCCCAGTGCCAGTTATTGAAGAGACTGCCTTTTCTCCATTGTATATCCTTGCCTCCTTGGTCATAGATTAGGTGACCATAGGTGTGTGGGTTTATCCCTGGGCATTTATCCTGTTCCATTTATTTATATTTCTGTTTTTGTGTCAGTACCATACTGTGTTGATTACTATAGTTTTGTAGTATAGTGTGAAGTCAAGGAGACTGATTCCTCCAGCTCCATTCTTCTTTCTCAAGATTGCTTTGGCTATTGGGGGTCTTTTGTGTTTCCATACAACTTATAAAATTTTTGTTCTAATTCTGTGAAAAATGCCCTTGGTAATTTGATAGGGATTGCACTGAATCTGTAGATTTCTTTGGGTAGTATAGTCATTTTCACATTTGATTCTTCCAATCCAAGAACATGGTGTATCTCTCCATCTGTCTGTGTCATCTTTTATTTCTTTCATCAGCATCTTATAGTTTTCGGAGTACAGGTCTTTTATCTCCTTAGGTAGGTTTATTTCTAGATATTTTATTCTTTTTGATGTGATGGTAAATGGGATTGTTTCCTTGATTTCTCTTTCTGATCTTTTATTGTTAGTGTATAGGAATGCAAGAGATTTCTGTGCATTAATTTTGTATCCTGCAACTTTACCAAATTCATTGATGAGCTGTAGTAGTTTGTGGTGGCACCTTTAGGATTCTCTATGTATAGTATCATGTCATCTGCAACACATGACAGTTTTACTTTTTCTTTCCCAATTTGTATTCCTTTTATTTCTTTTTCTTCTCTAATTGCCATGGCTAAGACTTCCAAAACTATGTTGAATAATAGTGGTTAAAGTGGACATCCTTGTCTTGTTCCTGATCTTAGAGGAAATGCTTTCAGTTTTTCACCATTGAGAATGATGTTTGCTGTGGGTTTGTCGTATATGGCCTTTATTATGTTTAGGTGGGTTCCCTATATGCCCACTTTCTGGAGAGTTTTTACCATAAATGGGTGCTGAATTTTGTCAGAAGCTTTTTCTGCATCTACTGAGATGATCATATAATTTTTATTCTTCAGTTAGTTGACATGGTGTATTATGCTGATTGATTTATGGATATTAAAAAAATCTTTGCATTCCTGGGATAAATCCCACTTGATCATGATGTATGATCCTTTTAATGTGTTGTTGGATTCGGTTTGCTAGTATTTTGTTGAGGAGTTTTGCATCTATGCTCATCAGTGGTATTGGCCTGTAATTTTCTTTTTTATGATATCTTTGTCTGGTTTTGGTATCAAGGTGATGGTGGCCTCAGAGAATGAGCTTGGAAGTGTTCATTCCTCTGCAATTTTTTGGAAGAGTTTCAGAAAGGTAGGTGTTAACTCTTCTCTAAATGTTTGGTAGAAATTGCCTGTGAAGCCATCTGGTCCTGAACTTTTGTTTGTTGGAAGATTTTTAATCACAGTTTCAATTTCAGTACTTGTGATTGGTCTGTTCATTTTCTATTTCTTCCTGGTTTAGTCTTGGAAGATTGCACTTCTAAGAATTTGTCCATTTCTTCTAGGTTGTCCATTTCATTGGTGTATAGTTGTTTGTAGTAATCTCTTATGATCCTTTGTATTTCTGTGGTGTCCGTTGTCCTTTTTCATTTCTAATTTTATTGATTTGAGTCCTATCCCTTTTTTTCTTGATGAGTCTGTCTAAAGGTTTATCAATTTTTATCTTCTCAAAGAACCAGCTTTTAGTTTCATTGATCTTTGCTATTCTTTTCTTCATCTCTATTTCATTTATTACTGATCTGATCTTTATGATTTCTTTCCTTCTACTCACTTTGTGTTTTGTTTGTTCTTCTTTCTCTAGTTTCTTTAGGTGTAAAGTTAGGTTGTTTATTTGAGATATTTCTTGTTTCTTGAGGTAATATTTTATTGCTGTAAACTTCCCTGTTAGAACAAGCTTTTGCTGCACCCCATAGGTTTTGGATCATCGTGTTTTCATTGTCATTTGTCTCTAGGTATTTTTTGATTTCCTCTTTGATATCTTCAGTGATCCATTGGTTATTTTGTAACATATTGTTTAGCTTCCATGTGTTTGTGTTTTCTACAGTTTTTTTTTTTTTTCCTGTTATTTTCTAATCTCATGGTGTTGTGGTTGGGAAAGATGCTTGATATGATTTCAATTTTCTTAAATTTATCGAGGCTTTATTTGTGACCCTAGATGTGATCTATCCTGGAGAATGTTCTGTGCTCACTTGAGAAGTGCACTCTTCAAATATTTTCTCAGGCTCTTTCTCTTTTTCTTCTTCTTCCTTGGGACCCCTGTAATTTGAATGTTGGTGCATTTAATGTTGTCCCAGAGGTCTCTGAGACTGTCCTCATTTCTTTTCATTCTTTTTTCTTTATTCTGTTTTGTGGCAGTGACTTCTGCCATTCTGCCTTCCAGCTCACTTATCCATTCTTCTGCCTCAGTTATCCTGCTATTGATTCCTTCTAGTGTATTTTTCATTTCTGTTGTTGTGTTGTTCATCTCTGATTGTTTGTTCTTTAGTTCCTCTAGGTCTTTGTTAAACATTTCTTGTATCTTCTCAATCCTTGCTTCCATTCTTTTTCTGAGATCTTGGATCATCTTTACTATCATCACTCTGAATTCTTTTTCAGGTAGATTTCCTATCTCCTCTGCTTTTTAAATTTATTTATTTTATTTATTTATTTTTTGGCTGTGTTGGGTAGTCGTTGCTGCATGTGGGCTTTCTCTAGTTACAGTGAGCAGGGGCTACTCTTCATTGCAGTGCACAGGTTCCTCATTGAGGTGGCTTCCCTTGTTGTGGAGCACAGGCTCTAGGCACATGGGCTTCAGTAGTTGTGGCACATGGGCTCAGTCGCTGTGGCTCATGGGCTCTAGAGTGAAGGCTCAGTAGTCGTGGTGCATGGGCTTAGTTGCTCCATGGCATGTGAGATCTTCCTGGACCAGGGATCGAACCCATGTCCCCTGCATTGACAGGCGGATTCTTAACACTGTGCCACCAAAGAAGTCCCTGCCTATCTCCTCTTTTTTTAAATTTTTATTTATTTATTTATTTATGGCTGTGTTGGGTCTTTGTTTCTATGTGAGGGCTTTCTCTAGTTGCGGCAAGTGGGGGCCACTCTTCATCACGGTGCGCAGGCCTCTCACTGTCGTGGCCTCTCTTGTTGCGGAGCACAGGCTCCAGATGTGCAGGCTCAGTTATTGTGGCTCATGGGCCCAGCTGCTCTGTGGCATGTGGGATCCTCCCAGACCAGGGCTCAGACCTGTGTCCCCTGCATTGGCAGGCAGATTCTCAACTACTGTACCACCAGGGAAGCCCCCCTATCTCCTCTTGATTTAGTTTTTCTTGTAGGTTTCTATCTTGCTCATTTGTCTGCAACATATTTCTTTGTCTTCTCATTTTGTCCAGCTTCCTGTGTTTGTGGTCTCCTTTTCACAGGCTGTAAGATTGCAGTTCTTCTTGCTTCTGCTGTCTGCACCCTGTTCAGTGAGGTTGGTCTAGAGGCAAGTGCGATTATCCCCTTGATAGGGGCTTGACTGGTGTTGTGGTGACCAGAGCCTTCCCTGGATATTGAGCGGGGCCTCCCCTTTGCTCTGTGGTTGTCACTGCCCTGTCAGGAGTGGGGTCTGCTCCTTGGTTGTTGGAGCATAGGCCCCCAGATCTGTTTCTTAGCTGTGTTTCTGATCTGCAGTGTGAGGCAGCTTGGATTGGAGCACTCCCACTGCAAGAGAAGCCACTGAGTATTTCTCCTCTGCAGCTCTTCACCTGTGACTGTGCTCTGTTGTGTCCCCTTTTGCCCACTGTGCGGGCTCACAAAGGAAACTGTTGTTGGCACTGCTCTTGGTGCCACCTGAACTGTGGATATGCCGGCAGTTGGCCCTGGTGACTCTCAGGCATTGTTTTCACCAAGCCACTGGTGCAGATCTGCTGAGGTCAGGTCCCAGGACTGCAGTGATCGTGTACGTGAACCGGCTGGGGGAGCTATGGAGGCTGCTCAGACTCTGGCCTGGCCCAACCCCCATGTGTACATTCCCACAAAGCCCACAGCTGCTAAAGCCAGACCCATCCCATCTATAGAAGCGCTTGTCCGTTTGGATGTTTTGCAGGTGCTGAATTTAAGAAGCTGTCAGCAGGGTTATAACTCTGTGGTTGGCGCAGCCATGAGGAGAGACTTTAGCTCTCCTTAGTCACGTGGCCCCTGGGGCTTAGCTGTAATTTCAGTCCCACCTCTGCATGTGTTCTTCCCAGTGGAGTCTGCTCCAGAGATTGCCAGAGCACAGGAGTCTCTCAGGCAGGAAGAAGCCCAAGTTGGCGATAGGGGTGAGCAGGCCGCCCAGATGGCAGGCTGCTGAGCTAGTGATTGGAACGCAAGAACCCATCAGGAAGTGATCGGGGTGAGCGGGTCGCCCAGTCGGGGGAGGAGGTGGAGGAGGTAATGGTAGGGGCGCGCTAGCTGGCTACAGCGGGAGCCCTCCCTGTTGCCAGTGGAAGCAGGGGCCATCGCGTGAAGAGCGAGGTTGTAATGGCAGCCCCACCCTTTTTGCGTCATCCAGCAATGGCACTTTGCCTCTGTGGCAGTCTGGGCTTCCTCCACGAGCATTCCTGGTTGCGGAGCTCCTCACTCCCATCCCCTCAGGCTGTCTCCTCACAGTCAACAGCAGTCCCCTCCTCGAGTCTGTTCTCCAACCCCACGTTCCAGTACCCGGCCCCTGTATGCACTGGCAGACACCTGTCTCAGGCTGGGGCATGCAGGGCTGTGGCATGGACCATCTATGTAGGTCTCACTCTGTCCTACCTGCCACAGACTGGTTGCAGGGCTCTCCTCCGAGCTCCTGAAGCTCCCCTTCTGTCCCAGCTGACCTCCCTGCTGGTGAGGAGGGCTTCCCCAGATGCCAGAACCTCTCTTTACCTTCAGTTTTCCAACAGGGGTGCAGGTCCTGTCCTTCTTCCTCTCCTCTTCCTTTTCCCTTCTTCTTTCTTTTGTCCCACCCAGTTACATGGGGATCTTTCTTGTCCTTTTAGGTGTCCGAGGTCCTCTGCTAGTGTTCAGCAGGTGCTCTGTGAGAACTGTTCCACTCGTAGATGTGTTCTTGATGCATTTGTGGGGAGAGGTGAACTCCACATCCTCCTACTCCTCTGCCATCTTGGAAAGTCTGTATGTGGTAATAGATCTTTTGAACTAATCTTCATCAGAGTATAACTAGAAAAGGTAGGCAAAACATTAAAGAAAAGTTATATTTGAAAGGGAAAGAAAGGTATAAAATAAAATATTGGGACAACATCCAGTAGTAAAAGGAAGCTCAGAGAGGTAAGACAGATTTGGTGCTGTTTTTCCTGTAGGGGCATAAACCAATTCATGAAGAAGTATCTGGGAGTCTGAAAAGTGGAATAAAGTTTTAAATAAATTAAAGCAGCTAGAAGGACAAAAATTGGAGTTTGCAACTTTATGAAGAGAAGCCTGGTACCTCCCAGGAATTAGGTGGGGGCCAAAATGGACTAAGCCATAACAGTAAGGATGAAGTGGAAATAGGTCAGATGTCATAAATACTGAGGCCCAACTTCAAATAGTCTTAATCTCTAATCAGATTAATAATCACTAATGATAATGCCTCTACCATCCTGAAAACATATACAAGTTTTCTCTGGGGAAAGTTATCATCATCCTATGTTTCAAATTATCTTCAGAAGTTTTTCTTATGTATTATCTAACAAACAAACAAAAAATCAGTCATAAATGTTAGCATTAGAGCATTTGGCAGAGAACTAGACATTATTTTTTAAGGGATTCATAGAAATTATAGAATTGAAAAAAAATAATAACCAAAATTTTGTACTTAGTGGGTGAAGTTAATGGCAAATTTGATATAGATGAAGAGCAAATGTAAAACTGTAAAACACCAGAGAAGAAATTATTCAGAAAAACTGTGTAGAGACAAAAGTTTGGAAAACACAAAAGATAAGCCAAGAGAGATAAAGGAAGAGCAAGATCTAACATATGTGTAATTGAGATCCCAGAAGTAAATGAACTTCTTGAACACACTTGAAGAGAAAGTGTCTGGGAATTTTTTAAAAACTGATAAAAGTCATAGATCACAAATTTGAAAGCAGTACATATTTCAAACATGATAATTAGAGGAAATGACATCTCAACATTGTAATAAAACTGTTGAAACCAGGCAACAATGCAATTTTTAAAGTTTAAAAGAGAAATTATTTTCAGAGGAGCAAAAGTAAGACTAACAGAAATAACAGAAACCAGAAAATCACAGAATTATATTTTTAAAGCAGTGAAAAGAAGTATGTAATTGTCAACTTGGTCATTGAACACATCCTTCTAAAATGAAATAAAGACACATTTCTTTTACTTCCTCCAGCAGTGTGTCTTTAGTGCGCAGTGGGAGTGACAAAGATTTCTGCTCCTCCCCCAGGAGTTTGGGACTTTTGCCCGCCAGAAACAGTGAGCTAAAGCAGGAGGAAGTGATCCTTTGTGACTCCTATAGCAGTGATTGTGCTCCTCCTGCATGCTTCTGCATGCCACAAGCAAGGGTTTCTCTAATGCCCTGTCTTCCCTTTTCATGTGCATACCAGCTAGAGATCCATGGGTAGTTGATTGTAAGTGTGACCTTACCTTGTGTCTGGGTGGCCAGGGGTTCTATATTCTTTCCTATACCTAGCCTTTAGAAATAAATTAAAATTTCAGCTTATTTTTCCTTATCCATTTGTATGGGTAACAGCTCTTCTTCCTATGCTTTTCCAGTCTGTGCTTTCTGTCTCTTTTCAAAAGGATTTGCCGTCTGTGGAATTAATACTCCTTGAGTTCTGTGTGACTTCTCTCTCTCATGAGGTCAAGAAAACTTATTATTTTGTAGGTGATCTGGATTTTTAGAGTGCAGTTGTTGTTCTTCCAGGTTTCTCTAAATATATTTATAAACAAACAGAAAATGTGAGGATTCATCATTATTATATCAATATATGTAGTAAAGAAAAAATAGAGTGTGTTCCTTCAATCAGAAGGCAAATAATCTTGGAATCTCAGATATTAAGAAGTAATGATAAACCACAATAAAGGAAAATATAAGGATAAATCTAAATATATTTTGACTAAAAGCACTAATAATGATGTGTAGGTTTAAAATATGTATATAATTAAACACAAGTGCGTAAGTACTACACTAGTACATAAGTCAGTATGAGAAGGACAGGAATAAAGAAAAGGCATTTGAACATCCTTGCATTTTCCTGGAGAAAATAAGGTACTAATTTTAGTAGTCAAGGATATTTAACTGGGAACGCATGCATGGGTGCATATTGTAATTTCTAGAGTCACCATACAAGAAATCTGAAATTAATAGAATAATTCTATCTGAGATAGACATTCAATCAAAAATAAACTATGAAAAGAGAGAAAAAGCAAACACAGGACAGGAAGGACAAACAGAAAGCAAATGATAAGATAGAAGATTTAAGCCAAAATTAGCAGTAAGATGAATATTTCATAGTGATTAATGATTTTATAATGATAAAAAGTCAATTTACCAGGAGGATATATAAATTCAAAATATATATTTATATAATAAAATATTCTCAGTATATAAAAATTAGGGATTTTGAAATGAAAAATGAATGCCATACATTTAGTGGGAAATCTTAATATACCTCTGAAAATTGATGGAATAAGCAAAAAAAATCATTAAGCATGTAGAATATTGAGAAAGAAGAGCAATAAACAACAGAAGACATTATCTTAAAGTATACATGAAACGTTTATAAAAATTGACCTTAGGCTGGAGAATAAAGTATGTGCCAACATATTTCAAAAGTGTGAAATCATACAGAGTGTGTTCTCTACCATAGTAGAATTACTCTATGAATAAATAGTTACTAAAGCTTACCATATATCTGATAATTAACTAACACACTTCTAAATAATCATAGTGTTAAAGCTCAGGAGAGTTATTATCTTTGGGCAGGTGGAATGGTATATAGACTGGAAGGGTGCTAGTAATATTTTATTTCTTAATCAGTTTTACTCATTTAGCTGTACTGTCATGTTTTGTGTACCTTTCATATATTTGTTTTACTTCAATAAAAAATAAAACTGTGGGCCTAAAAATAAAAACATGTAAATAGATGAAAGGAAAATATTACAGAGTTGATGTGTTGAGTCGTATGTATAGAAAAAATTGATCTATGACAAAGATAACATAACAAATCAATGAGCAAAGATGAGTTGTGTGATTGTCTTGGGAAAAATGGCCTACTAAATTAAAAAATAAGTAATAAAAAGCTTATACAAAAGTGGAATCCAGATAGCTAAGCCTTAAATAGAAAAATAATACAATGAAATACATATGTGTATGTGTATTCACACACACACATACGCACACATGCATAGACAGACGGGAGAATGTCTGTAACCATGAAGTGGGGAAAGACTTCTTAAGATAAATGTTCTAGCCAGAAATCAAAAGGAAACTGATGGATGTGCCCACATTAAATGTATGTTCAAGGACATAGATGATGGATTTAGAGAATATTTCAAATGAGTATAGTTTTAATATCTGGAAAGCAGAGGGAACTTCTGCAAATCAAGAAAAAAGACAAGAAACCTTTATGAAAAAAAATAGATGAAGTGTATGGATGGACAATTCACAGAAGAGAAATATATAAGTAGGCTAATGATCATAAAAAGGGTGATTATCAATCTCACTAATAAACAGAGGAGGGAAAAAGAGGGTTTTTTGCTAGCTTTAATTCATCAGATTGGCAGCTATGTCAGGTAATTCGAAGTGAATGTGTAGATGTGTGGAAACAGGAAGCCTCATGATCTGTTTATAGGAGACCAAAACAATACAGTCATTCTGGAGAGCAGTTTATAGAGCTTAATGAAATTATGCATTCATACGGAAATCCTAAGCATATATTCCAGAGAATTTCTTGCATAGGTCCATAAAGTCAAAAGCATGAAGGAAGTAGGGGAGTATTTTTGTGGTTGTTGAGGAGTTGGTGATAACCCATGTGTTCATCAATATGGAACACATAGATTAAATACAGTGTACATATATGCAAAGTGTTATCAGCCAGTAAAAACAATTGATGTGTAAATATCTACAGAAACTTGTGTTGATGTTCAAAATTGATTTTTGATTAAAAATTTAAAAACCAGTATAATTACTATAGCAAAGTACCATCTGTATACATTAAACTACAATCCCACACCCAGAAAACCTACATTTTTGAGAGGGTACATGAATATGCAAGTAAGCAGATAAAGCACATTAAAAGATATGGTGTATATGGAATAGGGTGAGATGAACATTGTGATGAAAAATGAACGAGAAAAATAACAAAACAAAACAAAAGAGGGCTGTTGCCGGAATGATCATGATATTGTTCCTTGAACAGAGAAGTTATGATAAACTCATTAGGGTAAAAAAAATGAAATATCTGAAAAAGGAAAATATTCATTTAGATAAATCATATGCCACCATTTTTACACTGTGAGATGTCAGGCTTTTGTTTTTGGATTGTTTCCTTTACTCCACTTTATTCCTTTTTACATAGATATAAAAGTGAAACTAAGCTGAGTGAAATAGTAGAAATCCTTGGTTGGAATTCCTTGCCAGAATGAATTATTAAAGTCATGTAAAACTCTATCAAAAAGTGATATTTAAAATGAGAAACATACTGTCACTGAATACTAGTTTATTAGTAATTTATCATACATTTTGCTACAAGTGCAGATTTCTTAGACCAGTTTCTTTTACATGATAGGACTGTTTACATGATAGACATTTAACAGAGTGTATTAAAGAGGGATTGACTTCTCAAAATTTTAGTTTTCAAATTGTTCATTGCTAACCACACTTAATATGTAAGACTAATCATAGTATCCAATGTAATATTTAATTTTCTTAAATTATGTAAATTAAGAAATTTATGTGAATGCTCTTTAGGAGCAACAACTGTAGCATCAACATGATAAGGACTCTGTTTTTTTCTCTCTATGAAATTCTTATATAAAGATTGATATTCTCACTCTCTTTGTCTTAGGATGCCAGCTGTGTAAGTGGAGGGTGTAACGTTGTGTAAGCAAAAGGAAAGATAAAAATGTACTCAAATACATGAGCTGCACGAAGTAACCTCATAAGCACAACTGCCATCTGTTTCTGGGTTCAGCTAATGAGAGAACTTGTTCAATTGCATATCGACTTAATCTGAAAATAATAAAACCATGACTCCTATGAGTTAAAAAACGTGCCCCTCTAACCTCTACTTCTCAACCTCTAGTTTCACTTGTTGAAAAACAAACAAAACAAATAGACATGTGGCCACCCACATGGCTGTGTAAATTGAAGAAAAGTGAAAATAACGTGCGACAGAATGCCTGAAGGTTTCACTTAGTACTTCACACATGGACTTAATCACTTTGGCAAATGCTCTCTCCCTCCCATATGAACTTTATAGACCATTTTTTCAAATGAAAAGTGCCCTCTCTTCTTTCATGTTTTAAGAACTAGTGGCTCAGGGAAAAGCTGGGAAGTGATTTGGGAAACTGTGTCATCATCTAGGAATTTTGCTGCTTTTTTTTTTTTTTTTAATTCACTGGAAATGTGCCAATAATGTAGGATGTTAAAATTTCTGTGAGCTTCTTGCTGTATGTGATGGTATGTATGTGTGGGTGAGGATGTGTGTGTGAGCACGTGCACACTCATTATCTAAGTTAAGTCCTTTTTCAACCTGGAAATGTTTAAATTCCATTGGATACATATACTGTATTAAGGCAAGTCAGTGTTCCACTGGGATATCGCTTTTAGAGTTACTTCTAGAGGCTAACTGCTGTGTAAATCAATGATTAGAGCTAATGATCAAAATCATCCGATTGTATTAACAATAGAGAGGGACATAATTCTACACCTACTTGAAAATTTTCAGACAAGACCACTTTATTCCTTAAAATTGGAAAATAATCAACTCTCTAGTGGAATGGAGACTTTTCTTTTCCTGATACCATGTACAATTTAAGTTTACATGGAAAGTATGAATAAATTTGAAGAGTAACAACAACTATTGTAAGGCCTTACTCAGAGAAGGATTTCATAGATCTGCATACACAGAGCTGGTCAACAAAGATCACATGAGTCCATTTAATTCAATAGATTAAAAGTCAGCAGGCACCTACAATAATAAACCCAAAACAATTAAGAAAATGGTAATAGGAACATACATATCGATAATTACCTTAAATGTAAATGGATTAAATGCTCCAACCAAAAGACAGAGATTGGCTGAATGGATACAAAAACAAGACCCATATATATGCTGTCTACAAGAGACCGACTTCAGACCTAGGGACACATACAGACTGAAAGTGAAGGGATGGAAAAAGATATTCCATGCAAATGGAAATCAAAAGAAAGCTGGAGTAGCAATTCTCATTTCAGACAAAATAGACTTTAAAACAAAGACTATTACAAGAGACAAAGGACACTACATAATGATCAAGGGATCAATCCAAGAAGAAGATATAACAATTGTAAATATTTATGCACCCAACATTGAGGTACTTTGCACCTCAATACATAAGGCAAATACTAACAGCCATAAAAGGGGAAATCAACAGGAACACAATCATAGTAGGGGACTTTAACACCCCACCTTCACCAATGGACAGATCATCCAAAATGAAAATAAATAAGGAAACACAAACTTTAAATTATACATTAAACAAGATGGACTTAATTGATTGTTATAGGACATTCCATCCAAAAACAACAGAATACACATACTTCTCAAGTGCTTATGGAACATTCTCCAGGATAGATCATATCTTGGGTCACAAATCAAGCCTTGGTAAATTTAAGAAAGTTGAAATCATATCAAGTATCTTTTCCAACCACAATGCTGTGAGGCTAGATATCAATTACAGGAAAAAATCTGTAAGAAATACAAACACGTGGAGGCTAAACAACATACTACTTAATAACCAAGAGATCACTGAAGAAATCAAATAGGAAATCAAAAAATACCTAGAAACAAATGACAATGAAAACACAATGACCCAAAACCTATGGGATGCAACAAAAGCAGTTCTAAGAGGGAAGTTTATAGCAATACAATCCTACCTCAAGAAAAAAGAAACGTCTCAAATAAACAACCTAACCTTACACCTAAAGCAATTAGAGAAAGAAGAACAAAAAAACCCCAAAGTTAGCAGAAGGAAAGAAATCATAAAGATCAGATCAGAAATAAATGAAAGAGAAATGAAGGAAATGATAACAAAGATCAATAAAACTAAAAGCTGGTTCTTTGAGAAGATAAACAAAATTGATAAACCATTAGCCAGACTTATCAAGAAAAAAAGGGAAAAGACTCAAATCAATAGAATTAGAAATGAAAAAGGAGAAGTAACCACTGACACTGCAGAAATGCAAAGGATCATGAGAGATTACTACAAGCAACTCTATGCCAATAAAATGGACAACCTGGAAGAAATGGACAAATTCTTAGAAATGCACAACCTTCCAAGAATGCACCAGGAAGAAATAGAAAATATGAACAGACCAATCACAAGCACTGAAATTGAGACTGTGATTAAAAATCTTCCAACAAACAAAAGCCCAGGACCAGATGGCTTCACAGGCGAATTCCTTCAAACATTTAGAGAAGAGCTAACACCTATCCTTCTCAAACTCTTCCAAAATATAACAGAGGGAGGAACACTCCCAAACTCATTCTATGAGGCCACCATCACCCTGATACCAAACCAGACAAAGATGTCACAAAGAAAGAAAGCTAAAGGCCAATATCACTGATGAACATAGATGCAAAAATCCTCAACAAAATACTAGCAAACAGAATCCAACAGCACATTAAAAGGATCATACACTATGATGAAGTGGGGTTTATCCCAGGAATGCAAGGCTTCTTCAATATATGCAAATCAATTAACGTGATACATCATATTAACAAATTGAAGAAGAAAAACCATATGATCATCTCAATAGATGCAGAAAAGCTTTTGACAAAATTCAACACCATTTATGATAAAAACCCTCCAGAACGTAGGCATAGAGGGAACTTTCCTCAACATAATAAAGGCCATATATGACAAACCCACAGCCAACATCGTCCTCATTGGTGAAAAACTGAAACCATCATCACTAACATCAGGATGAAGACAAGGTTGCCCACTCTCACCACTTTATTCAACATGGTTTTGGAAGTTTTAGCCACAGCAATCAGAGAAGAAAAAGAAATAAAAGAAATCCAAATCGGAAAAGAAGAAATAAAGCTGTCACTGTTTGCAAATGACATGATACTATACATAGAGAATCCTAAAGATGCTACCAGAAAACTATGAGAGCTAATCAATGAATTTGGTAAAGTAGCAGGATACAAAATTAATGCACAGAAATCTCTGGCATTCCTATACACTAATGATGAAAAATCTGAAAGTGAAATTAAAAAAACACTCCCACTTACCATTGCAACAAAAAGAATAAAATATGTAGGAATAAACCTACCTAAGGAGACAAAAGACCTGTATGCAGAAAATTATAAGACACTAATGAAAGAAATTAAAGTGATACAAATAGATGGAGAGATAGACCATGTTCTTGGATTGGAAGAATCAACATTGTGAAAATGACTCTACTACCCAAAGCAATCTACAGAGTCAATGCAATCCCTATCAAACTACCACTGGCATTTTTCACAGAACTAGAACAAAAAATTTCACAATTTGTATGGAAACACAAAAGACCCCAAATAGCCAAAGCAATCTTGAGAAAGAAAAACGGAACTGGAGGAATCAGGCTCCCTGACTTCCGACTATACTACAAAGCTACAGTAATGAAGACAACATGGTACTGGCACAAAAACAGAAACATAGATCAATGGAACAGGATAGAAAGCCCAGAGATAAACCCAAGCACACACGGTCACCTTATCTTTGATAAAGGAGGCAAGAATATACAGTGGAGAAAAGACAGCCTTTTCAATAAGTGGTGCTGGGAAAACTGGACAGCTACATGTAAAAGAATGTAATTAGTACACTCCCTAACACCATACACAAAAATAAATTCAAAATGGATTAAAGACCTAAATGTAAGGCCAGACACTATCAAACTGTTTGAGGAAAACATAGGCAGAACACTCTATGACATACATCACAGCAAGATCCTTATTGACCCACCTCCTAGAGAAATGGAAATAAAAACAAAAATAAACAGATGGGACCTAATGAAACTTAAAAGCTTTTGCACAGCAAAGGAAACCATATACAAGACGAAAAGACAACCCTCAGAATGGGAAAAAATATTTGAAAATGAAGCAATTGACTAAGGATTAATCTCCAAAATTTACAAGCACCTCATGCAGTTCAATATCAAAAAAACAAACAACCCAATCCAAAAATGGGCAGAAGACCTAAATAGACATTTCTCCAAAGAAGATATACAGATTGCCAACAAACACATGAAAGAATGCTCAACATCATTAATCATTAGAGAAATGCAAATCAAAACTACAATGAGATATCACCTCACACCAGCCAGAATGGCCATCATCAAAAAATCTACAAACAATAAATGCTGGAGAGGATGTGGAGAAAAGGGAACCCTCTTGCACTGTTGGTGGGAATGTAAATTGATACAGCCACTATGGAGAACAGTAAAGACGTGCCTTAAAAAACTAAAAATAGAACTACCATACTACCCAGCAATTCCACTACTGGGCATATACCCTGAGAAAACCATAATTGAAAAAGGGTCATGTACCAAAATGTTCATTGCAGCTCTATTTACAATAGCCAGGACATGGAAGCAACCTAAGTGTCCATCAACAGATGAATGGATAAAGAAGATGTGGCACATATATACAATGGAATATTACTCAGCCATAAAAAGGAACGAAACTGAGTTATTTTTAGTGAGGTGGATGGACCTAGATACTGTCATACAGAGTGAAGTCAGAAAGAGAAAAACAAATACCGTATGCTAACACATATATATGGAATCTAAAAAAAAAAAAAAAATGGTCATGAAGAACCTAGAGGCAAGACGGGAATAAAGATGCAGACCTACTAGAGAATGTACTTGAGGATATGGGGAGGGGGAAGGGTAAGATGTGTCAAAGTGAGAGAGTGGCATGGGCACATATACACTACCAAACGTAACATAGCTAGTGGGAAGCAACCGCATAGCACAGGGAGATCAGCTCAGTGCTTTGTGACCACCTAGAGGTGTGGGTTAGGGAGGGTGGGAGGGAGGGAGATGCAAGAGGGAAGAGGTATGGGGACATATGTATATGTATAGCTGATTCACTTTGTTATAAAGCAGAAACTAACACACCATCGTAAAGCAATTATACTCCAATAAAGATGTTAAAAAAAAAAAGTCAGCAGGCAACTTGGCCTGTTCCAGATGCTCCTGTGAGTGCTCTGTGGATGTGTTCACCTTAGCCTTGATTTCCATCCTTCCTAATTCCTGTGCTTCATTTATATTTGTTCCATAAATCCCATTCTTCTTGACATGCATCTACAAGTTGGTATTTAGCAAAAGACCCTCCACCAATCAAGACACTTTACGTCACCACTTCCCTATATTTGTCATTCATGTATTAGAGGTTGGCAAATATCTTCCATAAAGTGTCAGATAGTATTTTAGGCTTTGCAGGCCAGAGGGTATCTGTTGCAACTACTTAACTCTTCTATTGTAATGTGAAGGCAGTCATACATAATGGGCAAGAATGAGTGTAGCTCTGTTCCAAAAAAACCCTGTATTTACAAAAGTAAGTGATTAACTGGATTTGGCCCTTGGAGTATAGTTTGCTGACCTCTGAACCATGACTGTTCAGATGGGGAGAGAAACCTCTTCTTAGTGGGAAGACAGTTACACTGTCTTTGTGTTGATGTAAACGCAAACACCATTTTGTTTTTTGGTTTTTTTTTGGCTGCATGGCGTAGTTGTGAAAAGTATAGGCTTGGTGGCAGAAAAACTACAAGCTCTGTGATCTTGGGAAAGTGACAAACTTTCAAATCTTTTTTTTTCCTCATCTGTAAAATGGGATAATGATAATATATACCCCAAAGATTTGTTATGAGATAAAATGAGAAAATATATATAAAGTGGACAGTATAGTTATGTCATATTTCAGGGTTTTGTTTTTAGAAAGTGACCTCCGAATGTAGTAAATTAACTATATCAATACAAATTCCTTTATAAAATCTCTTGTAATCAGTGTCTTGTTAGGCATTGATATTACTAATGTTGACAGTTCAAGATTAAATAAGAACAAGAGCAAGGAAGCAAAATGAAAGCTATAAGAACAAACCAGAATCTTTAAGTTTGAAAGATTCCATGGACTCTATCTGTTCTATTTGTACAATTGGTAACCTTATTACCTTGGAAATTGTTATAAGTTAATAATAAAAGCTATGAACACTTGATGATGACTTTTTATACATAAACACTATGTGAAGAAGAGATGAGATATCTATTAGGAAGAGGGCATTTGAAGTGGTTCTCAACCATCCACTAGGAGTGAGTCACTTAGATGAACAGTATTTATTTGAAATCATAGTACTCTGAATCTGAGCTTCTGAGAAATTGCCCATGTTTCCTCTACATTGCTTTGTCCCGGCAAAACTGGGGCATGTACTTTCTTTCTTTCTTTTTTTTTAAAGGGAACGATATCTATTTATTTATTTATTTTGTCTGTGTTGGGTCTTCATTTCTGTGCGAGGGCTTTCTCTAGTTGTGGCGAGCGGGGGCCACTCTTCATCACGGTGCGCGGGCCTCACTGTCACGGCCTCTCTTGTTGCGGAGCACAAGCTCCAGACGCGCAGGCTCAGTAGTTGTGGCTCACGGGCCTAGTTGCTCCGCGGCATGTGGGATCCTCCCAGACCAGGGCTCGAACCCGTGTCCCCTGCATTGGCAGGCAGATTCTCAACCACTGCGCCACCAGGGACGCCCAGTGCATGTACTTTCTAGTCTCTGAACTCAAAGCTAGTATGTTTACCTCATCAATTTAGTTGAGTATGTTCACATTCCCTGAAGGAAATAAATTAAGAACAAATATATTATTTTAGTATGATCCTAAATGGAAATGGTACAAAATATGAATCTATTTAATAAGTATTAATGTTCAAGTTTGGTTGACTTAATAATATGCATTGAGTAAAAACTATGTCTTTACTGCTGCATTAGGAAAAGTGTAATGTGCTAAATTCAGAATGTATTTTTCAAATTCTCTTCCTGTGATATAATTGTTTCACCAATAAGCCTTGATATAAGGATTTGACTGTAGTGTCAGACTGAATGCCTGGGATGATTCCATTGGACCATTAGATCATAGCTAGTGCCAGACAGGTCCCACAGAAGCTGAGGACCTATACTCTACTTTGTATATATAGAGAAGAAGCTCCATTAATGTTTGTCAATTTGAATTTATTCCTATAGTAGATTGCTCAGTGTGAATGCATACATACTCTATTATTTTTAAAGTTAGAATTCTATACTGTATGTTTAGAGAGCTTCCAAATTTTTCTGAGCAATGGCAAAAGATAAGATTTACAATGATATACGAAGAAAATTTGGTGGTCATGCTATCTAAGAACATTTTGGAGCATGTACAGCAAATATCCAAATAATCAAGCTCTTGTCTGTACCTTCTTGAGGTTTTCAAGATGTCCATAGTTTCCTGTAAAATATAATTTCTAGACTAGTGAGTTTCCATATTTGTCTTTTAATGTAATTCAAATGCCCTACTTTATATGTATGTCCTGTGTTTTATTATAAATGTGTGTTCAAAAACATTTTCTCTTGATGAGTTTACTATAATATGCTAAGCCCCATGAATAAAATCACTCAGTCTCTTTTCAAGAATATTGTAGCAAGAGGCAAAACTTTAAAAAATTCCATTTAATACGGATTGCAACATAGAAAAGATATATTTTTGATTCCTAAATAACATGCGATATACATTTTTGAATGAACATCAGTATTTAAAACCACTCTTTATATTAGGACTCAGAAATTATTGTCAGTTTAAAACAATTCTTGCTGGTTAATGTATACATAGTGACATATACTCTGGTACAGTATAGAAAAGCGAAGATGGTTTTTCAGCTCTTGCTAAATTAAGAAAAAAAAGGATTCAAGTGGGATTTACATTCTGTAGTGGTTCTGTTGCACAGGGGGAAAGATAAAGCTATAAGGCAATAGGACTCTTAGATCATTTTCTCCTAGACCTACAGTCTGTGTTTTTAACTATATTTAGATTTTTAAACTTCTTTCAATGCAATTTGAATAACACCAAAAGTTTTAATTTTAAGTGGCAGATTTTTTTTTAATCTGGGAAAAACAACACAATGTCTCTTTCATTCTTTCTTTGCTGCTCATAATAATGGTATGTTTTTGTCTGTCTTCTTTTCATTATCTTTCAAGCCTTCCTGTAACTGAGTACTAAAACTGGAATCGTTGGCTGTTTTGGGGAGTCCCGTAACTTTCCCTGTGTGTACAGGCCCCGTGAGGACAACCCTTGTCTTAGTCCTCATCAGTGTTAATGTTGACCCAACTATCTGCTGAGGGGAAAAACGAAAGCGCTGAAAAGTATGTACCCTCCCCAGCCTTTTAGGGAGGGAGATGTGGGGCTGGGATTTTCTCAAAGCAAATTTTATCAAATGCATGACTCTCCCTGAGCACTCATTGGCTGGCAAGATGCAGAGAACTCCAGATTACTGAACTCCTACTGGGATACCAGAAATAGATAAATATGACCAAGGATTTCCAAATCCTCAGCCAGCCAATCAGAGGATATGGCCATAACACACTGGCTACAGTGTGTTTTGCACATGATTGTAAAGCCCTAGACAACTGGACTTGAATTCTTGATATGTAGTGATTTTGCATTAAAGCCATCAGACAAGTTTTGGCTGGCTTGTGCCTCAGAATGCTGGGATCAATTATTATTTGGGAATCAGCTGTTTCTTTTTTTCTGATAGGAAACATTGTGATGGAAGGAATTATTACATTGTCACATTGTTTTAAAAGCTGAGCTCCAGGCAGCTTTTGCTCATCCCTGGCTGATTGAGCCTGATCAGGACTGATGGGAGATCAACTTCTGGTTCTTGCCATAAACCTGCTTCATCATCTGGGAAAGTGCAACTGCAAGCCATTATTTCATATTTTCAAGAGTTTATGATAAATTTAGCTGGCACTCTGAATTTAACAATAAATTAAAAGCTTTCATATTTTATTATTTTAAAAGGAGGAGCTCTGAGCACCACAGCACACTTTCACAGTATTTCTAAGGAAGGTTTGGCACAAGAATATTAAAGTTTCAGTACCAGATATTTAAGCTTTAACTCCATAACCAAAGTTCTTTGGTTTTTAAAATTTATTTTACTAGCCAACATGATTGGCCCAATATTAAAGGACTTGTTTCTTCATTAGATCCTTCATAAGCAAAATGAAGTTTCAAGGTGTATCAGTTTTCTGATAATTCAAATAAAAACATGTTTACATTAATCTCCTATGCTTCTATTTTATATATAAGCTAAATGTCCTTAGCTATTTCCTTCACTCTAGCAAATATATATGATCGTAAGGTGAGGAATTTTTAATTTACTTTAATATCTTTACCTAGAGTAAATGTAAATCTCATGTCTTAAGCAGGAACATTTGGAAAACAGAGGGTGCCTTTTCCTAATTCTTCCTGTCAAAACACATGCCTCAATTTAAACACATCCAACAAAATATTTGCACGTAATGTAGAGTATTTGTTTATAATATTTTGTAAGATTGTAGAGTTTATATATGTTGTTCATAAATCAATATGTATGCATAACCAAGAAATACGTGCACAGCATTTATAACAATTGAATGGTGTTAACTGTAGGTTTCTGAACTTATCTCAGACAGGAATTGGGTCTTTTAATTTTTTCCCAATGGAATTTATTTCTCTGTCTACAATGGTAGTTCAATAAATATTGTTATCTTACTACCTACATACCAGATTGGTAAGTTTAATTAAAATTAATTTAAGAATAATACTCAGTGAACATGAGTGAAGCTCTTTGGAGCACTCTTAGATATTTTGGGTTAATTATTTCTTTTATTATATAATAACTCTATGAGATAGAAACTATTATTATCTAAGCTTTATAGACCCTAACACTGAGGCAGGGGAATAGTAATGCCTTACTTTAAGCTGCACAGCTACCTTGAATACAGTGATAGAGCAGGACATGAGCTTAATCTTTTTTTTTCTTTTTTTCCAGTTTTATTGCGATATACTTGATATATAACCTTGTATAAATTTCAGGCATACAACATCATGATTTTATGTATTATAAATTATTAAATGACTGCCACAGTAAGTTTAGTAAATATCCATCACCTCACATAGTTACAAAGTTTTTTCCTTGTATTGAGAACTTTAAGATCTATGCTCTTAACTTTCAAATATACAATACAGTATTGTTAGCTATAGTCACCATGCTGTACATTACATCCCAAGAACTGATTTATCTTGTAACTGGAAGTTTCTACCTTTTGACCTCCTTCACCCAATTCTCCCACCAACCATCTCCCCTAACCCCCAACCTCTGTTTCTAGGAGCTGTGTTTTGTTTTTTTTTAGATTCTACATGTGAGTGAGGTCATAGAGTATTTGTCTTTCTCTGATTTATTTCACTTAGCAGAACGCTCTCAAGTTTCATCTATATTGTTGCAAATGGCAGGATTTCCTTTTTTTAAAAAATAAATTTATTTATTTATTTTTGGCTGCATTGGCTCCTCATTGCTGCACGTGGGCTTTCTCTAGTTGTGGCGAGAGGGGGCTGCTCTTCGTTGCGTTGTGCGGGCTTCTCATTGCAGTGACTTCTCTTGTTGCAGAGCACGGGCTCTAGGCACGTGGGCTTCAGTAGTTGTGGCTCGCAGGCTCAGTAGTTGTGACACACGAGCTCTAGAGCGCAGGCTCAGTAGTGACATGAGCTTAATCTTAATAGCTCATGTTGCTTACCACTGGACTACCCAACTCCATCAAAGATTTTGGAAACCCATTCTATGTATTGACTTTTAAATGCTCAGAGAAAAGAAGCAGGAATACCCCATCACCCCATTCTTTTGGAGTTCATAGTGCACAGGTATAGCCAAATATCCAAACAAAAAAAACAGTGTGATGTGTGTTACAATAAATATACACACCAATTTTTAAATTAAATTTTTTATTTTAAGATTTTTATTAAATTAATATTTTTTATTTAATAAACATTTAAACAATAAAAAATGTATTTTAAAAAATAAATAAATATACATACCAATGTCCACAGGAGACCAGAATAGGGAGCAGTGCGTTTGCCTGATGGAGCTAGAGAAAGTATCCCAGAGGAAGTGAAATTTGTGCTGGATCTTAAAGGAACAGTGGAAAATTTCTGGGTGAACTCAGAGTGAGAACCCCATAGATGAGTAAACAGAATGTGGGAAGGCTTGCAGGTGTAAATTTCAGTAAAGCATTTTACTTGACCAGGAAGTTGAGTTGCCTCATATTTTTCCTGGCTGCATGGTAGTCTGAAGTTTAATACCAGCTTACTTACAGAGTTCGAATTCTTTTTTCTGTTTAAACCCAGTGGCACTGCCAGAAATTTGTGAATAAAACATTTAGCGTCAAAGAAACAACTATAGTTATTTGTTATTCTGGTACTATTTATTTATAATTTCTTGTGCATCAGAGTAAGGTTACCGATCTAAGGAGGTCAGTATCTGATTTTCTTACCAAGATTAAAAGAAATCTTATGAATTTACAGTGGATTGCAAATATTGCAGATGGAAAGGAGGGAAATCAGTAGAAAAAGAAATCCTGACGATGCTATGAAATGACAATCTAAACATCATGAGGACAAGAATCTTTGTCCATTGCTATATCCTCAGTACTAGAATATTCTTGGCAAATTGTGGGCACATCACAAATATTGTTGAACGTTTTTGAGCGAAATAACAACTAGGTATGAAGAAAACATACAGAAACAACTAATATAAAAACATAGCTATTGGGAGTCATTTAGAATAACTGATGGCAAAAATACACATCTGTAGCTAGGTGTATGAAACAGTATATAACAGGTGATGCTCAGAATGAATCAGGAAACACAGGAAAGGATTAAATCATCCTGAATACTTTGTATAATAAAATGTGGAGAACTTTTACCTTTTAGAAAAAATTAAAAAATGAATAGAATAAAAAGAATCAGTGATCAAAGCAATAAATTTCTCTTTCAGAAAATTTACTTTTATTGAATATATTCTAACAATGTTAATAAATCATTATTGTAATCTAATAATTTCATTTAAATGTGTGCTAATTTAAATACTCAATAACTACTACAATGTTTCTTCATCTTAAATAGGCAAATTTGAAGTTGACTTCTATTGACAGCAACTTATATAATAATGACAATTAATTAAATCCACAATATAGTTGAGGAGTTTTTCCAGGGTTTGCTTTAATAGTTTTCACTATTATAAGGTTTAGTTATTTAAAGAGAGTGAAAGTATTGACTTCTTTGATTCATTTTAAACAATTGAATATGAAAAGTTTCTCTTTTTTTTACTACAATTGAAACATAGGTAATTCAACTGATTATGTGCTGGCTTTTATGTTACTTTATTTATTTATTTATTTTTTAACATCTGTATTGGAGTATAATTGCTTTACAATGGTGTGTTAGTTTCTGCTTTATAACAAAGTGAATCAGTTGTACATATACATATGTTCCCATATCTCTTCCCTCTTGCATCTCCTATGTTACTTTAAATCAAAATGATCCTTTTTAACAACAGTTTATGACGTAAAGCATTAACTAGGCCTTCCAAAATTGAACATAGCTCTTGATAACTATCCTTTTCTAAAAAAAGAGAATAAGAAAGATTTTATTTTTTCTTTGTGATCATACATATTTTATTTCTTGACCTCATTGTAATATACTAACTAGGTCCCCCATGACAATCTTGAAACAGGAATGGGGCATTGTTTGGTTTCATTCCTAATTTTAAATGCAGGGAATATGAAATCTCACCGTATGTTCTATGGATGCTTTTTATTAATAAGTTTCATAAACTTAATGAAGTTCATTTCTATTCCTAGTTCACTTTTTAAAAATTAATAAATATTTAATTATTAAATAGTTTTAGATTTATAGAAAAAATGTGAAAATATTACATATACCCTATACCTGTTTTCCCTTATTATTAACATTTTACATTAGTATGGTACATTTTGTCACGATTAACAAACCAATACTGATACACTTTTATTAATTAAAATCCATACTTTACTCAGATTTCTTCAGTTTTTGCCTCAGGTACTTCCTCTGTCCCAGGATTCCATCTTTGATACCATGTTACATTTAACCATTTTGTCGCCTTCAGTTACTCTTGGCTGTGACAGGTTCCCAGACTTTCCTTGTTTTCTATGACCTTGACAGTTTTATTTATTTATTTATTTTTTTGGTGGCAGGGGGCAGGAGAGGGTAAGTCCTAGGTTCTAGTTGGGTCTTTTGTGTATTCCCTATATTGGTATTTGTATGTTAATTTTTTCAGGATTACACTGAAGTTAGAAATTTTGGGGAGGAAGACCACAGAGATAAAATATTCTCATCACACCATATCAAGGGGCCATACTATCAACATGACTTATCACTGTTGATGTTAACCTTGATAGCCAGGTAGAGCTAGTGTTTGTTAAGTTCCTCCACTGTAATGTTACTCTTTTTCCCTCTTATTGCACTCTTTGGAAGGAAGACACTATGTGAAGGCCACACTTCAGGAGTGAGGAGTTATATTCTCCATCCCTGAGGGTTAAGTGTCTACATAAATTGTTTGGAATTCTTCTGTATGGGATAGTTGCCTATTCTCTCCCATGTATTATTTATTCAATCATTTATTTATAACAGTATGGAATCATGGATATTTATTTTATACTTGGGTTATAATCCAATACCACTTTATTTATTTTGCTGCTCAAATTGTTCCAGATTTGGCTATTGGGATGTTTTTCAGTTGGCTCTTGGGTCCCTTTGACATATCCCATTATTGTGTTTTTGTTTGTGTACTTCCTTGTTTAATGGCACTGCACAGTGCTACAGGTTCATCTTGTATATTTCCTTTCCCATTCTTAGAATCAGCCATTTCTCCAAGGATCCTTGATTCTTTTGAATAGAAAATTGTATTAGAAACCAAGACCTAGGCACTAGATGTGCTGCTTGTTACTGAGGCATGATGGCTTCTAGGCCTTTTAAGCTGATAAAATCAGTAAATATATGTGTGTATACTAATCCATATACATGCACAAATCTATTGCTATTTCTCTATATAACCCTCTATATTTATATTATGCTAAATATCAGTTTATACTGATGTTTCCAACTCAAATGCATACCTCATGGGTCATTGCAGCCTCCTCCTCTTGATTCTCTGTGACCTTCCACTCCAACAGTGAGACTCCTGGCTCCCATCCCTCTACCATCCACTTAGTTAATTATTCAGTATACATATATAGTGGTTTTTGAATTGATAACCCATACCTCCATGGGAAACAACTTTATAGTGCTATGTGCAGTTCCTTTTGCTTTTAGTCTTATAGACTCCACATATTTCCAGTTACTTAGGTCAGCAGCATTTCCCGCTATCCCCTTTAGGAAGGTTAATACATTTGTAATATAGATAGATTCTTTAGTCATATTCTTCATTCCATCTCGGGATCTCCTGACCTCCTAAGTGATTTTTTTAAAAGTTGCATACATGAAGTTACCCTCTGTGCTGCTGGTGTCATGTATCCACCATTACAGTATCATACAGGATAGTTTCACCAATGTAAAAATTATCTGCACTGTTGGTGGAAATGTAAATTGATACAACCACTATGGAGGTTTCTTAAAAAACTTAAAAATAGAACTACCATATGACCCAGCAATCCCACTACTGGGGATATACCCTGAGGAAATCATAATTCAAAGAGACATGTACCACAACGTTCATTGCAGCACTATTTACAATAGCCAGGACATGGAACCAACCTAAATGTCCATTGACAGAAGAATGGATAAAGAAGATGTGGCACATATATACAATGGAATATTACTCAGCCATAAAAAGGAACGAAATTGAGTTGTTTGTAGTGAGGTGAATGGGCCTAGACTCTGTCATACAGAGTGAAGTAAGTCAGAAATAGAAAAACAAATACTGTATGCTAACGCACATATATGGAATCCAAAAAAAAAAAAAAAATTGGTACTGATGAACCTAGTTGCAGGGCAGGAATAAAGAGGGAGACATAGAGAATGGACTTGAGGACATGGGGTGGGAAGGCGAAGCTGTGGCAAGGTGAGAGTAACATCGACATATACATACTACTGAATGTAAAATAGTTGGCTGGTGGCAAGCAGCAGCATAGCACAGTAATATTGGCTCGGTGCTTTGTGATGACCTAGAGAGGTGAGATAAGGAGGATGGGAGGGAGGCTTAAGAGGGAGGGGATATGGGGACATGTGTATGCATATGGCTGATTCGCTTTGTTGTGTAACAGAAACTAACACAGTATTGTGAAGCAATTATACTCCAATAAAGACCTATTAAAAAAATTTTTCTGTGCTTCACCTAATCAACCTCTCTCCTTCCCGTCATCTCTGACAGTCCATTTTGACAATAAGAACTTATGTAACAATGACTGAAGGTGCTAGCCTAGGGAGTGCTATTGGCTCTTTCCTTCATTTGACTTATTATTATTTAATCAATCATGAGTCTCCTTATACTCCTTTATTTTAAAAATATTCTGAGATCTGACATTTCTGAGTCCATAAAATTAGTTTCTCTAATTTTATTGGGATGAATTAGCAACCACACATTTTGTGTTCCTGGAGAGACCTTGTTTTCTATTGTGTAAACTCTGTCCAGAAACACCTTGGGATGTTAAAACTGAGAACTTTGCTTTTTAATGATACAAATAATACTTTTCATATTACCTGTTTATACTGAATCAACTGTGCCATCATAGTAAAAGAGATTTCCCTTATGTGTGCCTAATTTTAATTATAATAGCCTGCTATGGATCTGGTACATTCTATAAAACGGACTATACCATGTGATAAATGGTCTCTTAGTTATGTCATGAAATTTTCTTTTTCATTAAAAATTTCTACTGTGGCATATACATAGAGGGGACACTCTAGTTGTCTCTCCAACATCCCTTTTGCCATTCCTCTTATGTGTAGCAGCCATGTAATTTAGTAGCAGTTAATCCCATCCCAAACTCTAGTGGTGAATCTTGACTTGTAACAAAGACTTCAATCAACCAGCACATGGCATTCCCTTGGCCACAGGATTTAGCACAGTGGTAATCAGTGTAACACTCAGCAATTTTTTAGATTTCTATGGGATGATATCCCTTTTCTCTCTCTCCTGGATGTAAGTGAGGAACTATGACCCCAGTCATTGATGACATCCATATTGTGACCCTGAGTGAAACCAACCTGAAAACATAGCTCATGTAAGAAGGCAGAGGTGAGAAATGTCAGAGATGTAGACCTAGAACCTTTATTTTATTCTACCTGAAACCTACCTCAGGACATTTCGGTAATATGCTAAAGTAAATCCTCTTATTTAAGTTGCTTTATGTTTTCTATTATTAGCAATTCAAAGTACTCAAACAATAAGCACAATTGGGAAAAATGAAGCTTTAGGCTGTTTAAAATTCAGTAGATTAACATTCCAGTATATCTACTTTGACCCTGCTTTGTCAGTTCTTCCTTGTTTCTCAACTCTTTCTGAGTGCTTATTTTTATATTGTAGATTACTTTTATCTATCACATCTAGACAATCTGCTTAAAATGTGAAAGAAATTATTTTCATGAATTAAAATTTTCCAAGGGCTCTAGCAGCATAGGGCTCAGGCATAAAATGAAATAAATATAAATAAAAATTTTAAATAATATATTCTATGATTCTTATGACTTTTCTTTATTATAATTATTTTGTATCTCCGGGACATGAAATATTATACAAATATAAGACTAGCTATTTTCTACTCTGCACCTAGTATAGTAATTAAGAACTTCAAATATTTTATATGCATTTTAAATTGAATAATATAGATGGGTATAGTCTCATTATATACTATTACATCTAATACTACAATTAAGCTGTTCTTGAATATTTGGTTTTGGTCAGTTTTATAAGTATATAAATATCTTCCTGTTTTTACAATCCCTTGCCCAATATGCTTCATAGTAGATTACTATTAATTGAAAACTTACTGTGTGTCAGGGATTTTATTACAGTTTAAACTCTTCTAACTGTCTTAACAGGTAGGTATACCAATTCATTTTGTAGATTAGACCAGCGGTCCCCAACCTTTTTTGGCACCAGGGACCGGTTTCGTGGAAGACAATTTTTCCATGGATGGAGCTGGGCGGGGTGGGGGGTGGGGATGGCGGGAATGGTTCAGGCGGTAACGCGAGCAATGGTGAGCGATGGGAAGCAGCAGATGTAGCTTCGCTCGCTCACCCACTGCTCACCTCCTGCTGTGCAGCCCAGTTCCGAACAGGCCGAAGACCAGTACCAGTCCTCGGCCCGGGGGTTGGGGACCCCTGGATTAGATGACTGAGATTCAGATCGATTTGGTCTCCTCCCCAAAATCACACAGCTACTAAGTAGCTCGAGGGGTGTTTGAAACCTAGGCCTGTCTGACTCCAGAGTCACTTAATTTACTCGGTGAATTTTCAAGATCCATGATTCTCCCATCTTTTTTTTTTTTTTCCTCTCAGCGCCTGCCCACTCGTGTATAAGAACAATAGTGTTTTAATCTAGCCTAGAACACTCTTTGTGAGGGAAGGAGGTAGGAAAGTGGGGTAAGAGGAAGGAGGAGGGATAGAGCTCTCCCATGGCCAGGTTCACTGCTGGAGCAAATCAGATCAATTCAGGAAATTCTAAAGAATAAGCACATGTGGTGGACAGCAGAATGGACATGTTGAAAGTGGCTTCCTCGATGTTCTGTGGTGAAAACATGGATGATAGATGAATCGCCATGCTTCTTAGGGACTCTGAGAGTGTGGAAACTCCTTGTAGAGGCATGATTCTAAAAGAAATCCCCATGTTCTTTTGAGACTCAAATTTATTTACTTAGTTTTTTTCCCTCTGTAGTCGGGGAGAGGGGGAAGTGAGTGGCACATCCTTTTTAGCCTCCCATAACATGGCCCATATGGAACTCCTTTTGTTTGACAATTCCTTTGATGCTAAATTGGTAGTGATTAATCCCTTTTAAATTAGATATATTATTGCATCTTGCTGGCAAAGCCTTTTAACTTTTTACAAACTTTTTTCACTTAAAAATTCTTAGTGACTTAAAACTTCCAAGAAAGATTTATGAGACACAGAAATTTTCACTTTTTTTAGAGTAAAAGTTCATTATGTAAAACCATTCTTTCAGTCCTGCTGATACCAGAGAACAGTTAAATAAGTGAACGTAATATATTTTTATTATTATTTTACCAAGCTTAGTGACTCCTCTGAAGACATCATAGTAAAATTTCACTCAGGGCAAAACCACACTGAGTTATGTGGTAAGATATGAGGGCAATTCACCTCTACCTGAAAAATGGAATGTGTTATAGAATAGATTCAATTATGAAAGATTGTTGAACTCAAGTGCTCTAATTCTTTATATCTTCAGAGAGCACTGAGTAGTAACGACTAGTAAGTAGACTTTTCTATAGCTAGATGAAAGGGAAAAGATATTTGAAATGTTTCTGTTCATTCAAATCAAATAAAAATTTAATTTTTAAGTTGATCACTCAAAACATCTAAATAAAAATAAACATAACAAATAGACATGTACTGTCATCCCTCAGTATTCTGAGGGATGACAAGGAGATTGGTTCCAGGACACCTTGCAGATACCAAAATCCAGAGGTGTTCAAGTCCCTTATATAAAATGCTCTAGTACAGTTGGTCCTCTGCATCCATGGATATAGAGTGCCTACAGTATTAGGTATTTAAATAAAATAATTTCCTCCTTCATATGGACCAATTTTCCTAATTGATTCAATTAGCTAAAAAAGGGAAAATCTCCCTTTCCATCTGATTAGGTAGGTCTGAAATTTTTATATTGGAAAGTCTTCAGAGCAGCAATATGGTTGGATATAAGTGTGTTGGAGTTGGAATCACTGGGTAGGAGATTTTTTGGAAGATGCCTGTGCTTTGCAAACCAACTCTATTTTTCCCTTGGAGTTCATTTTTACAGTGCGTCTTTAAAGTTCCACAAGTTAGCCCTATCTTGCTTGTCTTTGTGCTACAGAGCAAGGAAGAAAGAACTTATTATTCTGTCCTTAAAAAATTAGTGATGATCTCCATTAAAAGATTCTGATGACTATTTGAAAAGTGTGGCAATAACATACATATCATATAGTCAAGATGAAGTTGTCAACTAAAATATGCACTACTTTTATAGCTTTGGTATGTACTTGGTGGCTTTCTTGTTATTGAAGAAAACTGGATAACAAAAAGATGGAATTTAATATTATCTTAATTACTGAAATGGGAGTAGGAAGTTTATTATTCATACTAAGATATTTTTGGCATGTATACTATAGAACTATTAGGTATTTTTAGTTTGAAGGAGATAGAAAAACTAAAATTTTTACAAATTGCTAAAGTTCACAAGAATATAATGCAGGGCTGTTTATATTCCAGATCATTGGGCCAGTTCCCTTCCATGTGGATTGGCCCTTAGTCTTTCCAATAAATTCTGTGTCAATTTTAAACTAGTTTTAACCCAGAGCCTCTGCATAGTTTGCACGATTGAAATGTGTCTAAAAAGACTTTAGTGCTCAGTTTGGTCTATAAATTTACCTTAGGGGTGTTTGGAGTTTTTAATTAGATATTTTTATTTATGTATATATAATGTGTGTATTTACAGTTACATGCTTACACCACTCATGTGATCACAGTAACCATCATAGAAATATCAAAGTGTGGTTCGTGATATCCATTTAAAATTATTGCACAATTACATTTTATGGCACTGTGCATGTGACAAGATGACATTTTAAATGATGAGACATTTTCCTTTTATCTTTGTATATTTTATACATGAAGTAAATTAAGCAAGAAAAAATAAGCTAATCTATGAATTTTCAAATTAAATAAAAACAAAAGAATTAGTATATTTGAAATCACTTTTACTTCCATTTTAGAAAAAATTGAAGAATTCATAGGTTTTATGTTCTCATGATATTATTTTTTCCTAATATGGATACAAAATACAATATATTGGAGCAAAATATAAATTATATTATTTCCCATTATTTCACAGTTCCAAACATTGAGCATATATCAATATATAAAGAAAAATGAAGTGTATAAACATTCATCTGGATAATTCCAATACAAAGTTTTGCTGAAGCATTGAATTTATTTAGATGATTTAAACCTTGATTCATTTTAATTTTTGGAGATGCAGTTAGTGTTTCTTTATACACAATAAACCATGGCATTTACATAGGTTTGTATTGTATAATAGTATGCTCCTAAGCACATTATCTTACTCGCACCTCATAATAAATGTGGAACATGGCCAAGGCAGGTTCTTTCCCCATTAGTAAATGAAAGGCCAGAAATATTGAAAATTTTGTGCAAGTTCACGGTGTCACTAAAGGGCAGAGACAAGAATAGAAGCAAGCACTACAGAGAAGCTATATTTTTCCCATTTCAACATGTCTGTTACAAAGAATGCAATGGATAGTAACAATATATATGATATATAGAGATACATTTAACAAGAATTGTGCATGCCTACTTGAAGAAAATGGCTGCATTTTACTGAGGGGCATAGAAAAAACTTTAAGTGGTGAGAGAGAGATTTCTGGAGAGGAAGAAGTCAGTTCTCTCCAAGTCAACCTATAAACTTCACACATTTCGAGTCAAACTCCCAGTGGGATTTTTCTTTTTTTTTTTTAGAACTTGTCAAATGATTCTAAAGTTTATCTGGGAAAAAAATTAATGAATAGCCAGAACTTTTATTTTTAAAGAAGAGCAATGCCCCAACCAGGTTGTAAAATGTACTCTTAAACCATAAAAATAATATGCAGTAGGGTTGTTCCAGACCAGACAGAAAGATCTGTGAAACGAAGAGAAACCCAGAAACAGAACAACTATATATGGAATTTTAGTATAGGATAGAGATGACATTTCAAACTCGTGAGGAAAGAATGGATAATTGAATAAATGGTGTTGGAGCCAAATGGAAACACCTAACACCTTATACCAAACTGAATTCCAGATAAGTTAAATATTTATATGGAAAAACTGAACTTATAAATCTACTGGAACAAAATATAAGTGAATATTTATATACTCAGACAGAGAAAGCATTTTCTAAGACCCCATACCTAAAGAAGAAAGATTTATAAATTTGAGTACATAAAAATGTTAAAATTTAGTATGACCTATAATTATAATTAAAATTTAAAAGGTGATTGATGAACATAGGGCTAATAACATTAATAATGAGGAATCTTATCAAATTAATAAGAAAAGTATGAGCATGATAATATAAAAATGAGCAAAGAACAAGTGTCAATAATTTACTAAAGGAGAATTGCAAATGAACAAAAATCAAATGAAAATGTTTACTAGATTAACAAAATAGGCACATTAAGCCAAGGGAGCAAGTTTCCTGTAAAGGAAAACTAGTAGTGATTTTCATCAAATATTGAGAATACAAAAGTTTTTAAGTCTTTCACACAGCCAGCTTCGCAAATGCCTCTTACACATTGATTATAAGTCGGAATCTGTGAACATTTTCCTCTAAAGAAATCTAACTTTCAATTTGACAGAATATGTGATAGGGCGGGTAATATGTGGACTTTGATTTACTCCAGTATTAACTCTGACATGTGCCAAAGTATATAGTGGCAGTGGGCACAGCTAGGTGACACTGTATTATTAACATCATTTTGTTATTTATCTCTGATGCTCATGAGTAATCTAGTGGAAGCCAAATGGAATACATTGCTTTGAGAGCATCCTTATACATTCAAGAGAGAGCTGGGAGTAGATTGAGCAAGTGAGGCACTAACATAGGTTACATAATTTAAGGGGACACCAAAACAAACTAAAAAAAAGACCAACAAACAAGAAACCTGCAGTAACCAAGATAAGTAGAACTTTAATGCAATATTGTAAAAATTAAAATGAATGCAAAAAAAATCCTGATGAATAATATGTAAAATTTAAAAATAAAGGCAAGATCAATATTCTTGATTATTTTTTTCCACACCCTCCCATATGACTCTGAATGGCACTGCTTTTAAAGAATAAGATCAAAAGGACATTTACAAATGTCCGTGAGAATTTGAAGTGCTGGTTCATAGGAACAGTGGCAAATGTTAGAAGGGAAAACAGTTTTGAACCTCAGCTAATTTTCTCCTTTGAGGTAGGCTATTCTAGATGGCCAAAGACCTAATTTATTAAGCCCATTTTGGGTAACTAGAGAAAATATGGGAGAGTACTGGATTTAAATTATGTCTTACAGATGGAATAATGGAGCATCTCCTTTTATTCCTTTCCAGTCTATCTATTCCCAAGGACTGGAAGGTCTAACATGCTATAACTGGGCCCTGGTGCTAGAGAATAGAACTTTCAGAGAAAGGAGCTATGAGTTTCAAGTACCCTTTTCTCTATGAAATGCATTCTTGACACTTCTTCCTTTGAATTGCTTTGTGTTCCTTCTCTCCCAGCCTTAGGCTAATTATCTGGAGAGAAACAGTGGGGTATAATAGTTAAGAATGTGGTCTCTGGAGTTGAACTGCCTGGATGTAAATCCTAGCTCTATCACAACTGCTAGATTATCTCGGGCAAGTTACTATATTCCTCTGAGCCTTAGTTTTATCATCTGCAAAATGGGTCTCTTAAAGTTGTGAAAATTAGATTAATTAATACATGAAAAATGCTTAAAGCAGGGTCTGGCTTGTAGGATATACTCACAACACTTAGCTATGACTATCTTATTATTACATATGAAAAACATGGAGACTTCTCTCCAAGCCCCTGTGCTCTCCCTAGTTCAGAAGGGGAGAAGAGAGCAAAGAAGTTTGGGACCTAGGACCCAGTTGGTTGCATTTGTAAGTTTGATTGATGTATCCTCTAGAATATGTATGTGTGTCCTTTATCACTTAGGGAACTATATCTAGAGAAATGGGTTAGAATCTTAGACAACTGAACCCTGGATTTCCTTGTCCTTGAAGAAATGACATTGATTATTGATAATTATCTAAACATGTGGACATTAATTTTCTGTAGTTGTAATTTAAAATGAGTTAATATAATTTCAAATAATGCAATGTGGATTATAAACAGGAGTTTTATTTGCATGTTTTACGTTAATATTTAAAAACTATAGTCATTTTCATAAGAATTCAGAATTTGATGGGATTCAATGAAACAAAATCTTCAAAGCCACACTGCTTATTTTTCATATTTGTTCTTTCTAGATATTTTCCTCTCCATCTTCTGTTGTTCATGCTAAAGTAGGATCTTTTAAACTTCTTAAGTGTGGCGATAGGTTTTGTGTAGATGGGTTCCATCGTTAGGTTTATTTACCTGAAAAAGTAAGTCAATAACCTGAAGTCATACTGAAAAATGCTGTGGACAGTAAGTGGTTTCAGATGCTAGTGATTTTCATCGACAAATCACATAACAGCTGAAAAAATACCATAAAAACATCATAGACTAGAAGTAGGGGTGTGAATTCCACATTACCACATGAGAAAGTATATATATTCATCCATATTTTAGGCTTTTCAAAATCCAAATATATAAAAAGGGGTATTTCAGAAGCTAAAAGGAAAAGATGTAATAAAAGTATTTAATATTCTTTGGTATACTTACATCCATACACATTATGTTTATAATTATAAATGTGTTTTCCAGCATTAAAAAACATTTTATTGAAATATATTTGATATATAACACTGTGTAAATTTAAGGTGTACAACATGTTAGTTTGACACATTTAAACGTTGTAATATGATTGCCATTGTAGTGATAATTAGCACCGCTATCATGTCACATAATTATCATTTCTTTTTAGTGGTTGTGATAATTAAGAGCTAGTCTCTTAGCAAGTTTGATGTTTATAATACAATATTATTGTCTATATTTACTGTACCACGCATCGCATCTCTAGGACTTACTACTCCTTGTGAGTTTGTAGCCTTAAACAACATCTATCCTATCCCCTCTCCCCCCAGCCCCTGCTAACTGCCATTTTAGTTTGTTTCTATAGATTGGACTTTTTCAGATTCCACTATAAGTGATATTATAGTGTACTTTTCTTTGTCTGACTTACCTCACTTAGCATAAAGCAGTTGCTGTGACTACAGCACATACTGACCATACGGTAGAACTTTGCTGTGAATTTGTGCCACAGCCCAGTGTAAAGAAAAAGGAAATTGAGAGTGAAGACTCTCCAGGACTGGATCTCTGTCTGGTATTTGCTAAAGAACTTTAGAGGCTGCCTGTAGCAGTGATTGTTATAGTGTATCAAGTTTTCCCTTTATACTTTGGTGGTAATCGAGAATTTATAACCACAGGAAATATTTTCAGTTTTATAATTCTGGCCTTCTTAGACATTTCAAGATATGTTGCAATGAAGTTTGGGGCTCTTTTACAAAATCCTGTTGGGATAAAATGTGTTTCTCATAATTGTCTGATCAAAGATGCATCTGGTACTTCTCAGGCTCTCTGACCTGAGGCTTCTGGTTCAGTAGGTCTAGGATGGGGGTGGGAGGTAGAGACATAGTCCCATCATATGTCAGTGAGAGAGTATTTTAGAAATAATTTGCCTTTAAAAAGCTAAAAGCTTTGTTACAATTAATGTACTTACATTGACATATCATTATCACCCAAAGTCTTTAGTTTTCATTATTTTGCCCTTGGTGTACACTCTATGCACTTGAACAAATTTATAACGACATGTATCCACCATAGTATAAACATGTTAATGATGGAGGGGGCTATGCGTATGTGAGGGACGGGAGTATATGGGAAATCTCTGTACCATCTGTTCAATATGCTGTGAATCTAAAAGTGCTCTAAAAATAAAGCCTTAAAAAAGCTTAGGGGGCTTCCCTGGTGGCGCAGTGGTTGAGAATCTGCCTGCTAATGCAGGGGACACGGGTTCGAGCCCTGGTCTGGGAAGATCCCACATGCCGCGGAGCAACTAAGCCCGTGAGCCACAACTACTGAGCCTGCGCGTCTGGAGCCTGTGCTCCGCAACAATAGAGGCCGCGATAGTGATAGGCCCGCGCACAGCGATGAAGAGTGGTCCCCGCTTGCCGCAACGAGAGAAAGCCCTCGCACAGAAACAAAGTCCCAACACAGCCAAAAATAAATTAATTAATTAATTAAAAAAAAAAAAAAAGCTTAACCTAAAAAAGTGAACATCGAAACTTGAATAAACATTTGAAAGAAGCGAATGCTGAACAATATTGTATGTTTAGGAGATTTTGAAGAGAAGATTGAGAATATTAGAAAGAGGTAACCGGATTGGTCTGACTGATTTTAATACAGATTTCCAGCCCCATTTTTTCCCCTCAGTGATGCTTGATGGCTATTTTACTCGCCCTTTGCATTTCCTATACTATCTGTTAAAAATCCCACCCATTCCCCACTTGAGCCCTTTTATTACCCATTCCTAGGTCAAATAGTCTTGTTTCTGAAACCAATAAGGAAATAATTTTTACTGGGTGTGAAATCACTCTAAAACCTCCATTTTATCTCTTCTTTCCTTTCTGATGCAGAGTAAGATGTTTCCCTTCTCTTTCACAAGGAAGTTTCTTCAGCTAGGCTTTGAGCATTTTCTCAGGACTTTAATCCAACAATTCTCCTTCTTCTCTGATTCCTTGTATTTTTGAACTCCTGTCCTTTCCTTGCTAGCTCCTTCCTCATCAAATCTTCCTCACCCTGAGGAGATTATTTCTCACAATGCTGCTTTCTTTATTAGCTATATCATGTTTTGTTTTCTCTCCATCATTACTCAAATTCTTGGAGTACAGGTCCTAGGCCCTTTTCTGTGTTTCAGACTGCTGTCTTCTCGTATTCTCACATGGCCAAAGGGTTGAGAGAGCTCTCTGGGGTCCCTTTTTTGAAGGCACTAATATCATTCAAAAGGGCTCTACCTTCATGACCTAATTACCTCCCAAAGGCTCCACTTCCTAATAGCATCACATTGAGGATTAGGATGTCAACATATGAATTTTGGGGAGGCACAATCATTCGATCCATTGCAGTCTCAATCTGAGCATGCCAAAAAGTCAGTGATTTTCTATCTCAGATATGCTTCTCCTTCACCATCTCCTGTCTTAACTAACAACTTCATTTATACTGGGATGGGTTCAGTCTTGGCCCCATTTCCTCTTTTTCCTCATGTCTATTAAGTTAGCAAGTCCTAACAAGTCTACACACATAATGTGTCTCAAGTTCCTTCTCTCTGCTGACGCTATTACTCTTGGCCAGTATGACTTATAGCCTGAGTACTGCAGAGATTACTAATTAGTCTCCCTTCTGCTTCACAATCTCCGTCTATAATCCATTCTCTGCAGAACAAACAGAATGATTTATTTCAAATGCAAACATAAATTCATCCCCTCTGAAAATCTGGCAATAGTTACTTTTGACTCAAAATCCCTAACAGGTCCTACAGGACTGTGCATAATTTCATGCTCCCTCCTTATTTTTTTCTCTTTCTCTTTCCAGGTTTACTTTCTGCTTTACTGCCAACCTCCAGTATCCTGTGCTTTACATCTTAGTATCCCACTCATCTTCTTGAGGTTGCTTAAGGATTTCAAGCTCCTTATGCTGTAGGGCTTTTTCTTAAGTTATTATTTTCCTGAAGTTCTTCCTCCTCTATTGTTATCTGACTACCTTCTACTTTTCCGTCTTGCCCTAGCTTGAATGCTGTTTCCTTAGCGTGGCCTTCCTTGAACCATTAGCTGAAGAATAGGCAAATTGTTTAGGTTCCCTGTTTATATTCTTTCATAGCAGTCAATATTTTCCCCTACAGTCTTGCTTGCAATTGTAATTGTATACTTATTTGTAGCATTATTTCTTTAATATCTCTCTCCCTTATTAGACTGTAAAGGCCTGGATGGCAGAGACAGTTATCTCTTTGTGACTGCTGTATAAATATTGCCTCGTATAGAACCAAGCACTTGGTAGCACTGAACAATTTACCCGTTGAATAAAGGATTGAATGAATAAATGAATGAATGAATGATGCTTAGCATTCAGTGACTAATTCTGTTTTCAATTTGCTTCAATGACACCTCCATAGAACCATATTCACAATTGCTTTCTAAGTTGATCTCAGATGTGACAGCAAGTACATTTTCTTGAGGATCTGTCTTCTTACTTTTTCCTATCAAGACATAAATCTTGGTTTTATATACTTCAATGGTTATGACTACTAAGTACCTAAGGTCATAGAACAAAACAAAGCAAAACAAAACTCTATTATATTACGTGATTCTCGAGTCTCAGTTGTGGGATTATTAGTCTCTCACTTTATTTAACGTGAAATTCAAAAAATTTGAAGAGAAATGCCCATCTCCAAACATTAATATTACCATGTGCTGTCCTTCCACTGATTCGACTATAAATCTTCTGTGTAGTCAATAAATGGTTTATTTAAAACGGGCCATAATTGGAGTCATAAGTCAGGCAGCTTTGAGTTCACTTTGAAAAAGTAATCAGTTAGACTACTAATTTTAAAGAAAAAAAAAAAGAGCTCACTGTTTAGCATATGTATCTCTAGCATACATGTCTTTAGAAAAAGATAGTAGCACCTCATTTTACTGCTTCAGAGATATTCTTTTTTATTATTAATATTCATTAGAGTATAGTTGCTTTATAATGTTGTGTTAGTTTCTGCTGTACAGCAAAGTGAATCAGCTACACATATACATATATCCCCTCTTTTTTGGATTTCCTTCCCATTTAGTCACCACAGAGGACTGAATAGAGTTCCCTGTGCTATACAGTAGGTTCTCATTAGTTATCTATTTTATACATAGTAGTGTATATATATCAATCCCAACCTCCCAATTCATCCCAGTCCCCCTTCCCCCCTCCCCCCCGGTATCCATATGTCCATGCTCTACATCTGTGTCTCTATTTCTGCTTTGCAAATAAGTTCATCTGTGTCATTTTTCTAGATTCCACATATAAGCGATATTATACGATATTTGTTTTTCCTCTTTCTGACTTACTTTACTCTGTATGATAGTCTCTAGGTCCATCCACGTCTCTGCAAATGGCACAGTTTCATTCCTTTTTATGGCTGAATAATATTCCATTGTATATATGTACCCCATCTTCTTTATCCATTCTTCTGTTGATGGACATTTAGATTGCTTCCATGTCCTAGCTATTGTAAATAGTGCTGCAATGAACATTGTGGTACATGTGTCTTTTTTTTTTTTTTTTTTTTTATGGCTGTGTTGGGTCTTCGTTTCTGTGCGAGAGCTTTCTCTAACTGCGACAAGTGGGGGCCACTCTTCATCGTGATGTGCGAGCCTCTCACTATTGCGGCCTCTTTTATTGTGGAGCACAGGCTCAGTAATTGTGGCTCACGGGCCTAGTTGCTCCGCGGCATGAGGGATCTTCCCAGACCAGGGCTCGAACCCGTGTCCCCTGCATTGGCAGGCAGATTCTCAACCACTGCACCACCAGGGAAGCCCCACATGTGTCTTTTTGAATTATGGTTTTCTCCAGGTATATGTGCAGGATTGGGATTGCTGGGTCACATGGTAGCTCTATTTCTAGTTTTTTAAGGAAGCTCTATACTGTTCTCCATAGTGGCTGTATCAATTTACATTCCCACCAACAGCATAAGAGGGTTTCCTTTTCTCCACACCCTCTCCAGCATTTATTGTATGTAGATTTTTTGATGATGGCCATTCTGACCGGTGTGAGGTGATACCTCAATATAGTTTTGATTTTGCATTTCTCTAATAATTAGTGATGTTGAGCATCTTTTCATGTGTTTGTTGGCCATCTGTTTGTCTTCTTTGGAGAAATATCTATTTAGGTCTTCTGCCCATTTTTGGATTGGGTTGTTTGTTTTTTTTTAAATTGAACTGCATGAACTACTGTTTGTATATTTTGGAGATTGATCCCTTGTCAGTTGCTTTGTTTGCAAAATTTTTCTCCCATTCTGAGGGTTGTCTTTTCATCTTGTTCGTGGTTTCCTTTGCTGTGCAAAAGCTTTAAGTTTAATTAGGTCCCATTTGTTTATTTTTGTTTTTATTTTCATTATTCTAGGAGGTGGGTCAAAAAAGATCTTGCTGAGCTATATGTCAAGGAGTGTTCTGCCTGTTTTCCTCTAAGAGTTTTATAGTGTCTGCCTTACATTTGGGTCTTTAATCCATTTTGAGTTTATTTTTGTGTATGGTGTTAGGGAGTGTTCTAATTTCACTCTTTTACATGTAGCTGTCCCGTTTTCCCAGCACCACTTATTGAAGAGACTGTCTTTTTTTTCCATTGTATGTTCTTGCCTCCTTTGTCATAGATTAGGTGACCATATGTGTGTAGGTTTATCTCTGGGTTTTTTATCCTGTTGCATTGATTCATATTTCTGTTTTTGTGCCAGGACCATACTGTATTGATTACTGTAGCTTTGTAGTATAGTCTGAAGTCAAGGAGACTGATTTTCCCAGCTCCATTTTTGTTTCTCAAGATTGCTTTGGCTATTCAGGGTCTTTTGTGTTTCCATACAAATTGTATAACTTTTTTGTTCTAATTCTGTGAAAACTGCCCTTGGTAATTTGATAGGGATTGCAGTGAATCTATAGATTGCTTTGGGTAGTGTAGTCATTTTCACAATATTAATTCTTCCAATCCAAGAACATGGTATATCTCTCCATCTGTTTGTGTAGTCTTTGATTTCTTTCATCAGTGTCTTATAGTTTTCTGAGTACAGGTCTTTTGCCTCCTTAGGTAGGTTTATTCCTAGGTATTCTATTTTTTTTTGTTGTTTTTACAGTGGTAAATGTGATCGTTTCCTTAATTTCTCTTTCTTATCTTTTGTTGTTAGTGTATAGGAATGCAAGAGATTTCTGTGTATTAACTTTGTATCCTGCAACTTTACTAAATTCATTGATAAGCTCTAGTAGTTTTCTGGTGGCATCTTTAGGATTCTCTATGTATAGTATCATGTCATCTGCAAACAGTGACAGTTTTACTTCTTCTTTTCCAATGTGGATTCCTTTTATTTCTTTTTCTTCTCTGATTGCTGTGGCTAAAACTTCCAAAACTATGTTGAATAATGGTGGTGAGAGTGGGCATCCTTGTCTTCTTCCTGATCTTAGAGGAAATGCTTTCAGTTTTTCACCATTGAGAATGATGTTTGCTGTGAGTTTGTTGTATATGGCCTTTATTACATTGAGGTAATTCCCTCTATGACCACTTTCTGGAGAGTTTTTTTTAATCATAAATGGCTGTCGAATTTTGTTAGAAGCTTTTTCTGCATCTATTGAGATGATCATATGGTTTCAGAGATATTCTAATGGACAAATTCTAATGGACAAATACTATGATGGGATGACATATGGATTCTGTATTCTTAAAATTGTAGGTTTTTTTTTTTCCCAAGTAAAACTTTTAATCTGACTTTTAGATTTTCTGAATCCTACAAAGTCAAACCAAAATAAGTTTTATTGGGAGAAAAAGGCATAAATATGACAAAGAAAATATACAAATAAGGAAAAAGAACTGCCATTTCAATTAAAAAGAAAGCAAGATAAAATTATAGGTACTATTGTAAAGCTTTACATAGAAATAACATTTTGTGATGATATTGCCATCATGTTCCTAATCTCTGCCTTATTGATATTTTATTCTTTTTTTCTTTTCCCTAATAGACAATGTAACCCCATACCAAAAAGAAAAAAAACCTTGTTTTATAGTTTTACACATAGATATAGCTTTTTAGATGTTTGAAATCAAGCAGCTGTGGATAGATGTTAATTTATACATCAATATTAAATATGCATATACTAATTTTGAATTAATTCATGTGTTAGAACTTGAACATTGACTAAAGCTTTGAACTAAACAAATATTATGAGTTTTGAGCTTTGGTAGATTAAACACGTATTTTTAAAACTGAAAAATGACTTGAAAATATAATTTTTACATTAGTTTTCACATTGCTTTGTATTTGCAAAATACTTTTATGACTATGGCATACTCTTTTAGTTCTTATTTCATATATGAATAATAAGGAATAGAAATTTCAGTGGATCACCAAAAGTCACGTCTCTCTACTATGGGTAATATTATAGAAATTCTCCAAAAGATTTCTTTTAGAATGTTGGGATAGTTTTTTAGTGTAGATAGAAATATTAACTCTTGGTACTTCAATATATTTAATTTTGGTATTTACATTTTAAACAGGTTCTAAAAATTCTGGTATTTCGATTGTGGAAAAAATTGGTAAGAAAATTTTTATTTATTGTATTAGATATTAATAGGGGTCTCCATTTTGCATTTTTGATGGAATGTGTTAATGAGAGAAAGGGTAAGTAATATTATACACTGCTAATAACTGAAAGTATCTTCCCCAAAGGTCACAAAAAATAATCAATTTTCAAACCCTACCATCACCATTACATATTAAATTACAGTGACTGACTTTGCTTATTAAAAAAAAAAAAAGTTTATTTTTTAATAAATTTATTTATTTTATTTTATTTATTTTTTGCTGCATTGGGTCTTTGTTGCTGTGTGCGGGCTTTCTTTAGTTGTGGCGAGCAGAGGCTACTCTTCGTTGCGGTGCACGGGCTTCTCATTGCAGTGGCTTCTCTTGTTGCAGAGCACGGGCTCTAGGTGCGCAGGCTTCAGTAGTTGCAGCGTGTGGACTCAGTAGTTGTGGCTCGTGGGCTCTAGAGCACAGGCTCAGTAGTTGTGTCACGTGGGCTTAGTTGCTCTGCGGTATGTGGGATCTTCCTGGATGAGGGCTCAAACCTGTGTCCCCTGCATCAGTAGGTGGATTCTTAACCACTGCACCACCGGGGGAGCCCCTGACTTTGAATTTAAAGAGCAAAATTTCATATATATTTTTGAAAAAGCCCTCACACCCTTCAAAAATGTATTACAAACCTAGGGCTATTAAAAATATTAAAACACATTCTTGGCCACTTGATTTACATTTTTGGAATACCACCTACTATCCCACAACACTTGTAATTCTTTTCACATTCAGGTATACTCTGCTGCACCTGACCATCTTTTATGAAGTTCCAAAAAATCCCGTTTTTCAGCCAGGGTAATACTCTTAGTGCCTAAGTTTATATTGAACTCTAGACTGCTAAGTGAATATATTTTGTTCTTTTATTTTTCTGCTGATAAAAAACAAACCCCTCATTCTTATGAGGTGCTCATTTTCTATAAAGTGCTTCAGGTATGGGCTCATGAGTCTAGGGAGGCTTTTTTTTTTTAAGTGATTGAGAAAAACTTATAAAACTAAATTTTATCCTTAATGTTGCAAAGCTGTGAATGTATACATGTCTTATATATCTTGAGTTTAATCAGCTACTTGCCCATCAACCTGGTGAAGACTTGCCTAACTGATAGGTAGAGAATGTGAGCTGTGAATAACATCTTACAAATTCCTGGATTCACTTATGCCACAGAATCTCCAGTTAAATAATGAAATACAGTTCTTTTAAAAAATTATTTATCCCATGTATTCTATTTTACCAAAGACTAGATAAAATTAACTTCCTACCTGAAATAGTGCTAATACTGTTGTACTTTTCTGCCTTTCACTGGGGTCATTCCATATGTTTTGATCGTGGATATACAAGCTTCTTCTACCAGTGAATATCTTTGCTAAAGTAAGCAACATAAGAGGAAACTTCATTTGACTTACCAAGTGCTTCACTAATTAAAAAAAATAAGACTCAGAATGTCTCAGGCTTTTGATTCTCTTCTAAGAATAGAATCAAAACAATACTAGCAAATCAGGTGTGAAATCAGGAAATGACATAAAGAGTGTCCATTATGTATTTCCCTTTCATAGTATTCCTAGGAATAGCTAAAACATTGAAGAACATTAAGTTATGTTAAGAAATCAAAGTACTATAGAGTGCATGTATCAAACATCATATGACTAACATTGAACTAAGTTTGAAAAATCCATTTAGTGATTACTGACAACCATTGACATTTTATTTCTTTTTCTGGAATAAAGTCCTTGCTTCTGTGAACATCTTGCCCTTGCCACTGTGTTTATTCTTTCATCTTTACTGAGACCATTTGCAAACTGATTTGGACACAGCCAAAGTTTTCTATAGACAGTCCACTCATTACTGTCTCTATAAATTACCAGGGAAATTTTAGAGTGATGACCCAGTATAGGTCTCATATAGCATTTTTATATTGCAGTGTGAATCAGATAATTTTACCCATATCTTTTCACAGTTTTGATTGATTTACATAGTTCTGTACTAGAGCCTTCCTGAACAGGGTAGAAAGAGGGTCTCCCACCCTTCTCACAAGTTATTCCCTTTAGCTGGCCACACTGCTCAGTTTTAACCATTAGCTATCCAAAATATTCATACCCTTTTTGAGGATGATTACGGGGATTTACATTGAATAATATTGACTAATAACTTTAGGAACACTGTGCAACTTAAGAATGACATTTTTTTTGTTTTGCAACAATTAAGAAATCACTGGAAATGGTTTTTGTGGAATGTTGTATCTTTCAAATTCTTGGGCTATATAAAAAATATTACTTTATTTTTCCTGGCTCAGTTCCTTATGTTAATAGTTATTACAACTGGTTGTTGAAAATAGCTGTATGTGTATGGTATAGTCATATATACAAGCGATACTAAAACCTGCAGTTTTAATTTTCTGAACTTGCTATTTTGGTTGATCTATTTTCTGTGATTTGTATTACACTTCTACTCAGACCTATTGAATGATTCTTTAATTCAGCAATGCCTTTATCCAGTGTTTGTTAATAATTCAAAAAGGCAAGTTTTCTACAAAACTGGGGAAGAAGTAAACCATTCTTCATTCTAAGAGCATTCAGTATTTAGAACATCCTCAATACTGATGGATACAAATTATTTTTCTATTTCATGACATAAACTGAATTATTTAGCTTTCTCTAGGTCTGACAAAGTCAAGTATTTGGTGTAAAATGGAATTGGATGGATCAAGTCAAATTCACTACTGGGAGAGATACATTAGCATACATAACACACACATACACTCAAATTTTATGGCCTTCTGAGCATAAATAAGTAAAAAGGAAGACTTTATGCAGAAGCAGAAAGGTTGTCCCTTAGCTAATGTGATTGAGTAAGTGCTAAATCACATTAGCTCTTCAAATATTTCCTAATAACTTTAACCCTCCTTTTTTGTAGAAAGTTCCTCTTCTCAAAGTGGAGTGTGAACTTAGCTGGTGGCACAGTGTGTGGTAGGTTAGGAGAAGTACTAGGTAACCATGTTACATCTTCTAGAGTGTTAATTTTACAAAAGAGTGAATATTTTAATGTAGATATAATATAGAATTTATTACAACCTTAACACATAAATCTGTGACTTCAAAGAAGTTTCCTGATTTTCGCAGTCCACTTCAGGAGACCTCTCTTTCTCATCCTTGATGAACCAGTTTGCCAAACAAGTGTCTGGATTGTTTTTCATTGAAAGTAGCTGGTATGGCTGACATATTTTGATTTAAGGCGACTCGCTGTCTGAAAATAACTTCTTTTGCTGTTCTTTTGAACCCAGACACTTAGAATGATTGCAATGCTTATAACAACTGCAATCTCTTTGAGTTTTTCAATAAACTTATTAAAATGCATATGTCATTAGGAAATGATGATCAATTACATTGTCATTTATTATCACAATAACTTGTACTTCCAGCAGATAAGCAACTACATAAATGTTTAAGGAAAAGAAAATGTGAAATATCCATTTAGGCAAGGTAATAAGGCACTGATTATGTGGAATACCCTGATTCTTACCCCATCACAAACACATAGATGTATACTGTTAATGAGGGTAGTCATATGATGTTGAATAACTAAGAATTGTATAAAAATATTGAGAATCTCATGAAGTGGATGAAGTAGAAGGTATAACTAATTGTTCATTCAACTTGGAAGGTAAATGTGTTTAGGATTGATTGGGATCGGTAGCAACACATTGGTCCAATATGAACTGTATCATAAATAGATTTTTTTTCAGGAGAGTTCAGTTTGCCAAGTTGTGTGTCTGTGTGCAGTCTGACACACCCCAAGCACAATTTGGCCCTTTTCTTTTTTTTTTTTTTAATTTATTAATTAATTTATTTTTGGCTGTGCTGGGTCTTTGTTGCTGCGTGCGGGCTTTCTCTAGCTGTGGCAAGTGGGGGCTACTCTTCATTGTGGTACGCGGGCTTCTCATTGCGGTGGCTTCTCTTGTTGCGGAGCACAGGCTCTAGGTGCGAGGGCTTCAGTAGTTGTGGCACGCGGGCTTAGTTGCTTCCCGGCATGTGGGATCTTCCTGGACCAGGGCTCAAACCCCCGTCCCCTGCATTAGCAGGTGGATTCTTAACCACTACGCCACCAGGGAAGTCCCATGGGCTCTTTTCTTATGGCCCTTAGTCCCCTCACTATATAAAGGATATCTAAAGCTAAGACTATTTCAAAAACCTAGCATAGTGCCTAGACCTACAAACTACTTCTTACATTTTAAATCTTTTCTTACCTCTCTATTCTACTCTTACTACATTTTGTTAATTTACTACTGGGTTTAAAGCAATAAGTCATTGGCCAAAAAAGGCTTATATATGAAATTATACCACTGCTCTCCTACTTCATAGTAATTGGAACATGGTCAACTAGTTTAAACAATCAAAATGATTTGCTGCTACACATTTCCGTGTCCAGTAATGCTTTTTTACTTTGAGCATTTCTTGTTTTTATCTGAGATCTCTGCCTGTATTGAGTCAATTTTATTATCATTACTGGTGCTCTCAATCTTTTGGCAACATCTCTGTAGCCTCAGGAAGGGCAGCCAACCAGCAAAACGAGCAAAGGCAGAAGCAGGAGTTGGTGGGGAGGGTTGAGGGAAGAGAGACCAGGAGTTCAGCCAACCAGTCAGCCAGGGTACTCAGCTAGTTCCAAGAGGTCAGGCATCAGTCAGCCAATATTTGATAAACAAATGAACTCAGCTACTGAGCTTCAGTCAGCCTCATTTTACTGAGTTCTATCTTGGGAGAGAGATGACCTGACTCTTCCTTAAATTCCAGTGGGCCTTCCAGCTAATCACTATGCTCTGGAGCCAAATTCTGAAGGGCGTTACATATGTGGCAAAAAATTACGTCCTTTTCATCTGCATGGGAAAGATAAAAATATGAAAGAAAGTTCAAAGATATTCTGTTTGCCAAGTATCCAGATCAATAACGGTGTAATTGTATTCTAAATCTCACGGGACAGAACGAATGGTTGAATTTTTCATTATTTTTTGTTTATTATTTTTAATTTCCGTCTTTAGTTTTATCTATGTTTTGAAATAGTTTAAAATTTGCATACAATTTGCCATAAGGTACAAAAAACTTATAAGTTCTAAGTACAAAGAACTCCTGAGTACAAAAAATTCTCCTGCAAAAGTAATACCATGCTTTAGAGTCTCAAACTAACACAGTACTGCATTTGTTCTCTCTCTCTCTCTCCCAAACAAAATCTCCTACATCATCTTCATACAGTTCTCCCAATCAAGAAATCAACGTTGGTATGTTATCATTCACATTTTACCAACTGTCTCAGCAGTATCTCTTTTTCCTTTCTTGCCCAGGATCCTATCCAGAAACATATGTTGCACTTAGCTATCAGGGATCATAAATTATCTTTGATTTGTTCCTAAATCTTTCCTTGTCTTATATGTCCTTGATAGTCTTGAGGAATGCAATTATTTCGTTCTATCAGGTGCTCTCAACCTGGGATTCTCTGATGCTTCTTCACGAACGGACTCAGGCCATGCTTTCTTGGCAGGAATATCACAGAAATGATGCAGGGCTCTTCTCAGCGTATCCCACCATGAGGCACATGACGTCACTGTCTCACTACTTGTGATATTAACTTTTATTACCTAATCTAGTTGTTATCCATCCCTTTTCTCCAATATAAAATCACTATTTTCCCTTTTGTATTTGACTAATATTTTGTGGGGTGATATTTCAATATTTTCTAATATGCTGTACCTCATAAACTTTTACCTACTGGCTTTAGCATCCATTAATGATTCTTATGTATATCAGCTACTCCTGTGATAGCTACCAAATGATGGATATCTATTTTGTTCACTCTTTCTACTTCGATTAGTTAGCATTCTACTGTTTCTTATATTCTGTGATTGATATGCCTCTCCCTTTTAGTGTAGGGCTTGATAATATAGTTTCAAAATTTTTGAAGTCAATGATTAAAAGGGACAGTTATATTTTAAACTTTAATGAGTACACTTATTTTATATTCTATAAGAGGATCCTTGAAAAGGAAACAAAACAAAAAATGACAATTACTTAGATTTAAGTAGATTAAAAATGCTGTCTGATGAAAAACTTCTCAAAAACAACCAACCAAACAAACAAAAAAGTCCAAAACTCAAGAGTGCCTACAAATTAATTATGGACATTGGCAATGTTCATATTAAAGCAAAAAGTTACAATTGTAGATTACGCTACATAGGTATCAATATAGGACACATTTTGGTAATAAGTGAAGTGAAGTATATGCATTTTAATATGACATATGTAATAATATATATAACTATGAAATTTTTGAAATTAGATTCATCATTGACATAGATAAACTTAACTGATGCTAATATAAAATAAATGAAATCTATATAATTTTTCTATTTTTCATAGATCTTTCAATAATAGTCACTATTATTTTTTACTGAGGTATAACTGACATATAACATTACGACTGTTGTTTCTTGATAAGACATACCATTTGGCATTCATTTAACACATACACACAAAGAACAGACAGTCAAAATGCTAAAATGTAAAGCCCTAGATCTGACACTCTAATTTATGAAGTTTCCATTATTTCTTATTTTCTATGTAAACTGGATAATTCCTGTTTGACTTTTTCCTCTCTTTCTTACTATATGTATCCCTCCTTACACTCTTACTTTTTCTTTTGGACAAAGACCCTGTGTTTAAAAGAGAAACTTAACCTGATTAAAAATCATTTATTAGCCTGACATCTGCTTATATCCCAACTTTAGATATGAATCTAGAATGATATGTAATATAGACACAATGCTTAGGCACAGTTATCTCATTGGTATCAATAATTATATAATTCTTTGATAGATATCTGGAAATTTATATAGCTTATGTGAATCTAGTAATAATAGAAAAACAAAGTCACAACCAATGAGAACCTTGGTAATGCCTAGGGTCATGAGATGGAGAAGCCAAGTAAAGAAAAATTCAATAAGATGTGAGAGGGTAGTTAGCCTTCTGGTAAGAGATTATCAGAGTTGCTATGATGACCTGATAGTGCCTAAAAACACTGAAATAAATTAGCTGCTATTTTTAATGTTATCCCCATCCTTATTTTTATCCATGCATTTGAATTTTTCTGTAAATGAAGCATGTCCTTTTTTATGTTACCACTACATCAAAATGATTCTCTCAACTACCATTACATTATATAATCCATTAACTGGCTCTTCCAAAATTGAACTTGGCTCCTGGTGACAATCCATTTTAACAATAAGAATCTATAAAACAGAGACCGAATACATCAGTAGACTCAGTAACATTTTCTTGGCGTAACTTCATTGACCCACATGGAATGTAATTGGGGGTAATTTCACAGAGATAATTAGAAATATTACAAATTTCCTGAATTGTTTTCTGAGATTATCAGGGGACTGAAACATTATATTAAGGATACTGAAAGACTATCAGTGAATTAGAATTAAAAGGACTATCTATATCTAAGATTTATATACCTATACTATTTATTTATGTTATTATGTTAGGGAATGAAATATGTTGTATGAAAAACAGTATTTTAATGTAGAAATGTATTCCAAACTTCTTTTCAGTGTTTTTTGTTTTATTTTGTTTTTCAGATAGAATTGTCTGACAAACTATCAGTAGTTTAGGTTCCTGATCTATTTTTATATTTAATGTACTATATAAGAAATGAGATACTAGAAGCTAACCGTTGCACCCTTAGTTCAAAAATGTTTTTAAAAGCGTGTTTTATGGAAGTCCTGTGTTTCTAAACTTTAAGGCATTGCTAGCCGTATTATTTATCTGACTTAAGAGATGCAAATGGCATTCAAAGTAATATTAACTGAAGAATTGATTTTAAAAATATAGAGGTAATTCCATTTTAATTATGGCAGATTAAGGTCCTAATAGATTATTCTGAAGATAACAACTATAAATTCTGGACAAATTTTTTTTTAAAAAGCTTCCTGAAAACTCTAGAGAGTGAACAGAAACAAGGGAAGGGGACTGAAACTTGGCTGGAGAGACCAGCATGGCATTTTTTGAGCTTTGAAGTGCAGGTGGGCTATGTCACAGAGTACCATGGGTTGTCAAAATCACTAATAGAAGCATTCTATCTTTTTGGCTTGCATAGAATAAGTGTGAGGCCGTCACCACCAGAAAATGAGGGTGGAATCCAGGAAGGATAGGATCAGAAAAGGAGCGTCCCAATTTTTGGTGTGTAAGCTTTGCCCAACTGTCTTGAACAACCATGGTTACAAGGAAATGATTCAATATAGCTTTCAGCATAGGCTAAAACACCTGAACTGAGATTTGAATTGTTACTCACAGGGGAAAAGAGTTTGTAATTTGAGACTAACTTAGTTACGTACCTCCTAAAATATAAACATCAATGCTCTTCAGAGACATATAACAGAATTCACTTTCCATATAGAATACTGATAGTGCCCAGGACTCAATCCAAAATTAGTAGACATTCAAAGAACAAGAAAAATGTGCCCCATTATAAAGGGAAAATATAATCCAAAAAGGCCAACTCCAAGATACACCCAGAGTTGGAATTGTCAGATGAAGACTTTAAACCTGATATTACAAGTTTGCTTACAACTGTTGAAGAAAAAAGATACAGTCAAAATGATGAAAAGATAGGAAATAGAAGAGATATAGAGATATGAAAAGAGACCAAATGAAAATTTACAACAAAAATATAATACTAATTATATTAAATATTATATAATACATTAAAAATACTTATCTAAAATAAATATTTTTAAGGGATGGTCATAAAAGCGGGACGGAAAAAACAAAGGTATGTGAACTTGAAATAGAGCATTAAAAATGATCTGACCTAAAGAAAAGAGAAAAATTGAAAAACTTCTTTTCTTTAGTATTTATGTGTAGCTCTTCTCAAATGATAATTTAAATTTTATATGTGGAAGCCCCAATCTCAAGCTTTTTCTCTAATTTAAGGTAAGTACTTTAGTAACAATTTCTTCTTTAAAACACAATATTATAAAACTTGAGAGGTACAAGCACACAGATAATAGAGCAAAAATTGAAACCAAATAATCCCAGAAAGCAGTTAAATCTTAAAACTGTTATATTTCTTTGCTGTTTCTATATAAGTACACAATAGCATTTTCCCCATACTATAATCATTACAAAATATAACTATATGTAAATTTTTTCTGTCTACGTTTTTACATGTGAATATTTATTTCTACCATAAATAAATAATATGAATTATAAATACAGTTATAAATGTAATCCTTTCACTGGAATTTTTCATGAATTTCTGCCACTGTCCACCCCTTCTTTGTACGTTTGGGAATAGAGGGAACATGGCAGGTATATTTTTGCCATAGAATTGTAGTTAAATTTCTATGTAGCATAAAGTATTTATAGTTTATATGTAAACAATCAAATCAGTAGGCTGTAAAAAAATACAGGATTCTTGTGCAATACCCATTAACTTCACTTGTAATTATTAGAACTAGGCTTCAATGTGAGAAAGTTTTGCTTGCAGTATTTGCTTCTGTGATCACCTTCATGGCTTTTCTGGCACACCTTGAATGTGTAGGGGTTTAAAGACCTCTGTCAAGCTACCATTTCTTCTTTCAGCCTAGAACTGGTCCAGTTTGGTCACATTCTCTGTAGTGTTTTCATCTCTTCACTTTTTTCTTTCTTCACAGCAGTTGGCTATACACTGATTTTTCTCTCTCTAGCCAAGTCACTCCCTGAGTTGGACACATTGTCAAATCAGTTTATGATACCACTAAAATAAGGAAGCTACATTTTGGTAATGCTTAGTATGCTGTCCTGTTTTTCCCCTACTCCTTCATCTTTCCTTTCCTAAGCTCAGTAATCATTTGTTCCTCCTACTAAGCTCTGCAATAGTCCCTCAGCTCCTTTTAGTTTGGTTTCACCACTTCCATATTTCATTGATATAATCACATTATAGGAGCCCTTTACATTAGAAATAATTAGCAAAGGAGGAAACTAGGGCTTGGAAGTACAAATGAAGTGGTAGAAGAGTGAGGGTTATTGGGAAACAAACCTTATGCAATATAATGAATGAGGGAGCGTAAGTTCCAGTTTGTGATAAGGAAGGAACTAAGTCATATCTAAATACAATTTGTAAGGGCAAAGACTAAGGGATTGAAAGAAGGATGCTAGGAATTAAGAAAGTGAGATGTGGAAAGTTGGAATCAGCAACTTCTGAGTCAAAAAGTAATAAAGGCGTTGAATATTTAGATACAAGTCCATACACTCACAAAAAATACTTCCTTATGTATGTTATCTGCAACAGAGCAAAATGAATTTTTAGGCATCACCTTGAAACTTCTAAGGGGGAGATCAGAAAACTTTGCAGGAGCAATGGAAGGTAAGAAAATTAAGAGTCTAACATCATTTGTAAGTGCTTGCTCTTTGACATTATGTAGCGTGCTGCTTAACTCTGTTTTTTATTTGATGTAAAATTATTGTAACAGCTTTTCATATTTTCATATCTACCTCAAAGACCCAACTTAATATTCCACTTAAAATCCTTGGTTATGTATTCCCCATTAATAATAATTGATTATCTATAAAAATATTTTTATTGGTAACAAAATTCTCTCAGTTTTTTCAAATATTTTTTCATTATTCAACAAAGTAGACCCAGTAGCAAAAACATAAGAGGACTTCCTTCTAATTTTATTGGATTTCCATTTAAAAAAAATTTCTTCAAGGAGACCTAGCTATTCTTGGATGCAATAATTGGGTTTTTTTCTCTTCTGAAATTCTTTCTTTAATAATCTTTAGTTTTATCATCCCTGTCTAATCTCTAGTCCCCTCCTTTCTCTTCCTTTTAGCAACAGCAAAACACAGGGGCTATAAAAAATATTTGCAAACAATGTATAGAGGCGGCTTGGACATTGGAGGTACATAATATATGTTGGATAATAAGTAAACAATTGGCCATACTTCTAGTTAATCTATCAATAACCACCCAACTGGGTTTACTTAAACTTTTTGGAACTGTATTTCCTTATCTATAAAATGGTAAGAATTGTCTTTTTTCTTTTTTTCTTCTAAATCACAAGGGTGTTGTGAGGACCAAATAAAATAGTGAGAAACATTTTGAAAATTACCTAGTGTTATGTAAAACTCACTATTATTATTATCATTATTATAAGAAAAAAGTTTTACTTCTACTCATTGTAGACCCATGTGTACCTGAGTAGGTCATAGTTTGCCTAATTTGAAAGCAAGACCAAAAATTTGTATTTTAATTCCTGATGACTGCTTATCTGCAGTGATTTAAATGGAAAGTTTTAAAATTTTTAAGAAAAATGGTTTGAAATAAAAGAGGTACTTTATAACATGAATTTTAGGGTAACACAGAAAGCCTTAAGATAAACAAAATAATTTTTCATTATATAGCCCAAAGATCACAGTTTATAACAATAGTTTTAAAACTTAATTTTACGTATATCTGTAACAGCAAAAATAGGAATTGTAGTCAATAACAATTTCATTGTATTATTTCTATTCTATTTTAAGAACAATTTTCTAGATGAGTGGTGCTCATAAAACTTATACTGAATTGCCACAAGGGAATCAAGGGAAATAGGAGGAAAATGGAAAGTTTGGTTAGATTATTGACTAAACAAAAAGACTTACTACTTTAAATTTGTTTTGGGTTCTTGGTCTTGGATTAACAAGGTAGAATTTTCTATGCTTGGATGTTAAAGTGAAAAATACTAATATTTTCTCTAAATAATACCACTGTAATTTTAAGCAGTCCATCTAGAATATTATTGCATTTTTAATAGGGGAAACTTTGTTATTATGAAAAATATTTGATTTTTTTTCTAGTGACAAATATATAGATGATTGTGACTTAACTAATACTCATAAAACTCTCCATGTCAAAAATGTTTATGTATATAATTCCCCTTTGTAAATTATCTGTGATATTTATTTTAAAAGAACAGAATATATTTTAAGGGATATTCTATTAAACATTACCATTTTTGTACTGTTTACATACAACTGGAATGTTAGTCTAAAGGCATGAAAATTATTGAGCATTTCAAATGAAACCTGTTGCTTATCTCATATTTTAAAAAAGAAAATCTCCCTAGATTCCTATCTGAAGACCTCAGACTTTCTACAAAGGAATGTGTGCAGTTTCCAAATTCACAAAAAAAAGATTAAAATAAATTGTCTTTCTGTTTTTCATTACAACTTATGGCATGTGAGCAGACATATTGATTATTCCAGAAAGTTATAAAACTTTAAAAATGTCATTGCAAAATCTATTATAAGAAATATTAAATGACACATGGTCACTCTCTCTTCTGACCATCCTATCTCTTTGGTGTTCTGAGTACTATGGGAAAAGTCTGTAAATTAAACTTTGGTTTTCCATATAGGATTTCCGAACACTGATGTTATCCAGACTGACAATCTTAACTTTTATTTGGACGACTTGGTCTCTTTACATTTAAAATATTTCTGTTTAAACCTACCATGTAATTATTAGTTTTCTATTTGTCCCATCTGGTCTATATAATTTTTTCTCTCTTTTTTTCCCCTTCTTTTTGGATTAAGTATTATTTTTATTTCATTCTTTCCCCTTTACTTAGCTTAGCATTGCAGTCTCTAGATACTCTTTCTGTGGTTACCTTAACAAGAAATATCCTTAACATATATAAATTAAGGATGTTACTACTTTCTGGGACAATGAAAAGACTTTGGAATACTTGAAATCCATTTTCACCTCCTGCCTTTTGTGTCTTTCTTTTCATGTATTTTAATTATCTCTAGTATTTCAAACCCCACAACTTATTACTGTTGTTGTTTTACATGGTATTCATTTATAATTACCAAATATTTACCCTTTTTGTTTTTTCTCATTCCTTTCTTCATCTCTGTGCTTCCCAATATGATTTATTTTCCTTCTAATCAAAGAACTTCTTTTAACATTTATTTTATCTGCTGATACCTATCAGGTGATTTTTGTTGCTGTTAGTCTAAATATTTTTCCTTCCTCATTTCTTCTCCATCTTTTATTTTGAAAAAATTCAAACCTACAGAAAATTTGAAAGAATATTACAATGAAATGTATCTTACAACCAGGCTTGTCTACTTTTAACATTTTGCCACATTTGCTTTCTTTCTTTACTGATCCATATCTGTCTATCTCTCTATCTCTGTCTCTATCTATCCTTTTGTTCTGCTAAACCATTTGAAATTAATTTTCAGGTACCATGACATTTCTCTCCAAACATTTCAGCCTCCATATCCTAAGAACAAGCACATTCTCCTACATAACTAACTACAGCATTGGTAGAACCAAAAATATTAAGTCAATGTTTATTATTGTTTCAATTATAATGGTTTAAAATATAGTCTATACTATAGTTTCTGCAACTTTTCCAAGAATGTCCTATCTGAAATGTAATCAGAGTTGATACACTGCATTTGTGATGATACATTGGAATTATGTTCTGTTCCCCAGGATGATCCTTGATTAAAGTCATTCTTAACATTTCTGTCATTTAATGGATTCATGGATTTAAAAAAATATGTTATGATGTGTTATTGTCCATATTCCTTTCTGATGCTCAAAAATGTCCCATATTTGGCCAGCAAATGTCCCATATTTGGATTACAGAAAATATATATATATATATATATATATATATATATATATACACACATACACATACACATACACATATGTATATATAATACTCATATGTATATATCCCCATTTTGAAGGTATACTTGCTATTTTGATAAAAGCTTGGTAATTTTTATATTTTTCTTATATTAAGGATTCTGATAGATGTGTGAAAGTATCTTGTGCATTTAATTTGCATTTCTCTGATGGGTAATGAAATAGAGCACATTTTAATATGTAAAATATCAGTTTGGATGGTCTATTTTGTGAAGTGACTAGTCTTTTGTACACTTTTCTATTATCTTTTTTTCTTATTGATTTGTAGGAATTCCTTATATATTTTGGGTGTAATTCTTTTGTCACATATATGCATTTCAGCTATCTTCTCCCATTCTTTGGTTTGACTTTATTTACTCTCTGAATGGTGTCTCTTGATAAATAAAAGTTTCTAAATGCCAAGTGTTAGCCGAACATAGAGCAAACAGAGCTCTCTTACATTGCTGGTGAGAGTGTAAATTTATATAACTATTTTTGAAAACTTTGGCACTCTTTACCAAAGACAAGATATAAATACTCTGTGACACATCATTCTAATCCCAGGTATAAACTCAAGGGAAATGCATATATATTTTTACCAAAGGGCATACGAAAACTGTTTAGAGTGACCCAAAATGTCAGCCTCACTTCTCTGAGCTTTCCTTTTGTTTCTACAATCATTGCCCCTCAGATTCCTGCTGCGTTAGTAGTGGTCCGATACTTCCAAATAAATGTAAAGTATATTTTTCAGTGTTTTTAATTATTCTTGGCAGAGGATTAGTCTGCAACACAGTACTCGGCCATTATCAGAAGCCGAAATCTTAAAGTGATATTATATATGATTTTTCACATATCTAGTCCTAAATTGTTACATGGGATCATTAACTTAAAATCAGAAATAAAGTAGGTTTTATTGTTTTAAGTCTACAGATATAAATGTAGAATCTCTGAATTCCAACTTAATTTACATGTGCCTCTTGTATAACATCGGCATTAGTAAAAACTGGGCGGTCAGGATTTTCAGCTTTCTCAGGGATTCCAAGTCAATTTCTATCCAGTCTGATTCTGTTACAGCTTCCACTTAATGGTAGGTTTGTGATCCCTGAGAGTGTTACTGCTATTGTGTGCCCACTCTTAAGGAAGTGCAGTGCTCTGCCTTAAGTGCAATAGCTGTGGTCTCATTGTTCATATCTAGCTGTTGACCATTTTCTCCATGTGACATCAAAAGGGCCATTCAGATGGGTTTTTAAGCATAGTAATTCTCAGAATACTGATGTTAATTAATACATGTAACAAGTAACAAGTATTACAATTAGTGCCAAAAAATTCACCAATTAAACATATTAGATTGAAGTCTCTAGGAGAAATATAAATAAGCATTCTTCTTTCCTTAAAACAGAACATTTTTGTCTCTTGAGATTTTGAAAAATAAGGTTCTTACATTTTTCAAGTTTTTATAATCTGCTGATTTGCTGTGAGAAGAAAATTTTGGGATTCCCCAGGGTACCTTTTAAATTTTAAAATGTTGAAGTAAGTGAATAGGACTGGACCAAGTATAGAAAAGCAAACATCAAATACTGCAGAAATGAGCCTTGCCAAGGGATGGTCTGGATGACCTAATATGGGGCTTTGCCATCACTAACACCTAAGACTTGAGGGACTTTAAGATTAACTGTATTGGAGCAGAGATATAAGCTGTCCTCTTTGAAAATTCTTGTGTCTGGTGAGGTATAAGGTCACAAAGTTACTTCATCAAGCAGTGCTTTGCAAAGGGAAGGAGGAGAGTTGCAATGTAGGCCAACAATGATCTAAAATAAAGGCTAATCATGGTGTACCTCTAGGAAGACCTCTTACACAAAAACTTAGGTACAAATAAATTAATCAAATTCTCTGTTCTTCTCTTTGGTACAATACTAAGAGTGTGTTAAAATGTAGTTGCAACTCAGTTGGCAAAACTGGGGAAATAGAAACTCTCAGGTGTGGCTGGTTGAAGAATAAAGTTGTACAACCCAACAAACAGCAATTTGACAATGAAGTAACCTACCCCCTATAACATCTGGGACATTATGTGGAATAAAACATAGTGCTATTGCCCACTGGCTCTGTTTTCAAGTGGAAGTGGACTAAATGACCTTATCTGCATGAGGAATAGGGTGAGGTTAGGAATTGAAAGTCTGTTGGTCATGTGGGACTATGACATGGAAGCCTAAGTGCATGCTGTTGTAGTAATTATTCCATTTCCCACATGTACAAAATAATTATGTGGGAACACATTTTTTTTTTTGCTTTTGTTTATAGTTGCTAACTGAATGATTGAATGCAAAATATTGGTTTTTGTTAACTTGTAAAAACACAACACTATATTTTATATAGTTGAATTTTTGAACCCAATTATGCTGTTATAGGAGTTCATTGTGTTTAAAACAAAATGATATATGTATTTATATATTCAGCAGTTTCATCTTTTGGAATTTAATCTACAGATATTCTTATCTACTCTAAAAATGACAGTTATAAAAAGTTATTCACTGAAGCTTTATTGATAATAGAGAAAGTACACATGTCCAGAAATAGTTCATTGATTAAATATGGTATATATTAGATATATAAAAAGGGAGATTATTATGTACTGAGAACTAACTATCTTAAAATGTCTATAACATGCTCTCTTATGTATATTAAGCATTCTGTATGTATATCTGTTCGTTTGTGTATAGAGAAACTATGGAAAGAGAGCTAGAAACTCAGAACTTCCCATGGAGGTGGGGACAAGGGTCAGGTGGTAGAGGGATGGGAGAGAGGCTTGGCATACCTTTCTATACTTTCTTTTTGAATCATGAAAACATAGCACTTATTCCAAAAATAATATTTAAATTACAGTCACAAAGGGAAGACCAACTATAATTTGTGAATAAGAAATCTAGCAGCAATACTTTGATTTTGAGTTGTGCCAAAGTCTTAGCTGTTTTTCACTCTTTCTTATTTGATGGATTTCCTAGATTATCTATCTTGTCTTAAAGATATATTCATATCTCAGAAATCACAGTGCTGACAGAATCCCATACCTTACAAAGATCACGTTCTCTGATTTTTCTTTACAAGAACAGACATAGTTAGAACACTGTATTTTTGATAGTCTGTCCTTAGTGTAGTACCAAATGATATATTGGAGACAGCATTGCACATTTTTTGCATCATGAAATAAAGAACAAAGGTTGCTATGACCCTTCACATTAAATGTTTGCAATTGTAGAGAAGCTCTCAGTTAGGCTTCTGTTCATTCCTTTTTCCAGTTCTCTAATGTGGTTAGCTAATTTTAAACTGTAGGTTTATGTCTTGTCCCTGTATTTCATGAATGCTGATATGGTAATTTATATTGTACATATATTGACATATATGTAAACTTGTCTACATGGATATATTCTTCATACAAACTTACAGTGATATAATAGGACCTTAAAATACATTTTGTATAATTTAAATTGAAATAAATGTTATTTCTGCCAAACTAGTCGACCTTGGGAGGTTTACATATATATTACGATCTTTCCTTACTACCTACCTATAGAATTATCCTTAGATAAATTTTATGAGAATTTTCTAAGAATGAAGTTTAACATCATATCATCACACATATTTTCATACCCAAAATAGTATTATTCAGCTGAAGACTGAATTAGTTTGCTAGGGCTGCCATAACAAAGTGCCACACACTGGATGGCTTAAATGACAGAAATTTATTTTCTCATCATTCTGAAGGCTATAGGTCCAGAATCAAGGTTTTGGCAGGGTAGGTGTCTTCTGAGGTTTCTATCCTTGATTGTAGATGGCCGTCTCCTCCTCCTTTGACACGGTCTTCCCTATCCGTGTGTCTGTGGCCAAATCTCTTCTTATAAGTCTACCTGGATGACCTCCAAGTACAGTTACATTTTGAGATATTGCACAATCCAGGTGTGCTGAAGGCCAGCTGTGCTGTGGGCAGAAAATGAGGCAGTAAGAGCTTTGGCTTCCATTCAACTTTCAAAATCCTACTCACGTTCTTCTCACTAGCTGAAGCTAAATCAGAGCTCCTCCAGCAAGGACTGCCTGGTAAACGTGTATCCAAGGTGTACAGACCTGTGATTCAGGGAGAGCAAGTCAGGCAATGAGAAATTCTGAACAACAGACAGACAAGCTGGCAAGATTTGGTATGTTAATTGATAATTAATCATTACACTATAGCCATAATTTATAGTCACATTTTGAGAGGAAAAATAGCACACTGAACCAAACTTTCCCATTTCAATTTATCCAATATGTGTAATTATATAAAATCTACAGGATACTTGACTGCATTTACCAGATGTTTTAAAAACATATGATCTTTTAAAAGGATTCAGTGAACACTAAAATATTTATTTCAAAAATTGATGCAATGTGTATTTGAATTTTCCTCAATTGTAGCTTTTTAAAAAATTACTATTATTATTATTTTTTAAAATTTTTATTGGAGTATAGTTGCTTTACAATATTGTGTTAGTTTTTACTGTACAACAAAGTGAATCAGCTATATGTGTACATATATCCCCTCTTTTTTGGATTTCCTGCTCATTTAGGTCACCACAGAGCACTGAGTAGAGTTCCCTGTGCTATATAGTAGGTTCTCATTAGTTATCTATTTCATACATAGTGCCAATCCCAATCTCTCAATTCATCCCCCCCCCTTTACCCCCTTGGTATCCATACGTTTGTTCTCCACGTCTGTGTCTCTATTTCCAAAGAGCTCTCTTGATTTAATGGCAGCCATCAGGAATAATTAGGTGGTAAAGCCACACCCTTTATATGATCTTGGCCCTCAAACATGTTGTCCATCTGAGAAGTTTTACAGAGTATTTTCATCCAAACCCCCCCTTTTTTTTTTTCACACACACACACTGTATTTTATTTTTACAAGAGATAAATAAACTGACACCAAACATTGTAAATGGTTGACCACAACAAAAGCAACAATGATTGCAATTACCAAACATGAAACACACTCATACTATGTCATAATACTGACATTCAGTCCAGTAATCCTCCACTGTAACAGCTCCTTTACTTTGCAGTGACAATTGATTTGTATATTTTTTGCCTCTGAGTCCTTGTGGGATTTTTTTTTTTATTCAAACAGAAAGTCACAAAAATTATAATCATCCTCATCAGTTCACTCAGTCCCATGTAATTAATTATTTTTACCTTGATCTTTTGCTAGCACTTTTATAAATTCATCAGTTTTCCATTAGAGTTCTGAAAATGCTTATTCATTCAGTTCAGCAGTATAGTCAGTTACCAGTAACCTGTACTTGTCAGAGTCTTTTCCATGAATTCCTTGAAGATGAAAACCTTATATAGGAACATTTTTGCAAAAGCATCAGAGTACATCCAGAGCTGTCTGTAAATGACAAAAGACTTAAAAATGACTAAGGTTAAAGATTTGTTGAAAGTTCATAATAATACAATTGACAAGGAAATTTAGTTATTTCTGAGATATACATTTAAAAGTAATAACTAGAATTATGACTTATAACATTATATCAGAACATATAAGATTTTTAGAAATTTCATGTAATGTCTGAAACATTTATATTAACATATTTCAATACAAATAACCCAAAGAAAGTTTATTATTAGTTGTTTCTTTCTTTGTTTGTTTTTTTATACTACAGGTTCTTATTAGTTATCAATTTTATACACATCAGTGTATACATGTCAATCCCAATCGCCCAATTCAGTATACCACCATCCCCACCCCACCGCAGTTTTCCCCCCTTGGTGTCCATACGTTTGTTTTCTACATCTGTGTCTCAACTGCCCTGCAAACCAGTTCAACCGTACCATTTTTCAACGTTAAAAATACATGCATTAATATACAATATTTGTTTTTCTCTTTCTGACTTACTTCACTCTGTATGACAGTCTCTATGTCCATCCACATCTCAACAAATGACTCAATTTCGTTCCTTTTTATGGCTGAGTAATATTCCATTGTATATATGTACCACAACTTCTTTATCCATTCATCTGTTGGTGGGCATTTAGGTTGCTTCCATGCCCTGGCTATTGTAAATAGTGCTGCAATGAACATTGGGGTGCATGTGTCTTTTTCAATTATGGTTTTCTCTGGGTATATGCCCAGTAGTGGGATTGCTGGGTCATATGGTAATTCTATTCTTAGTTTTTTAAGGAACCTCCGTACTGTTCTCCGTAGTGGCTGTATCAATTTACATTCACACCAGCAGTGCAAGAGGGTTCCCTTTTCTCCACACCCTCTCCAGCATTTGTTGTTTGTAGATTTTCTGATGATGTCCATTCTAACAGGTGTGAGGTGATACCTCATTGTAGTTTTGATTTACATTTCTCTAATAATTAGTGACGTTGAGCATCTTTTCAAGTGCTTCTTGGCCATCTGTATGTCTTCTTTAGAGAAATGTGTATTTAGGTCTTCTGCCCATTTTGGATTGGGTTGTTTGTTTCTTTAATATTGAGCTGCACGAATTGTTTATATATTTTGGAGATTAAGCCTTTGTCTGTTGATTCATTTGCAAATATTTTCTTCCATTCTGAGGGTTGTCTTTTCGTCTTGTTTATGGTTTCCTTTGCTATGCAAAAGCTTTGAAGTTTCATTAGGTCCCATTTGTTTATTTTTGTTTTTATTTCCATTACTCTAGGAGGTGGATCAAAAAAGATCTTGCTGTGATTTATGTCAAAGAGTGTTCTTCCTATGTTTTCCTCTAAGAGTTTTATAGTGTCCAACCTTACATTTAGGTCTCAAATCCATTTTGAGTTTATGTTTGTGTATGGTGTTAGGGAGTGTTCTAATTTCGTTCTTTTACATGTAGCTGTCCAGTTTTCCCAGCACCACTTATTGAAGAGACTGTCTTTTCTCCATTGCATATCTTTGCCTCCTTTGTCATAGATTAGTTGACCATAGGTGCGTGGGTTTATCTCTGGGCTTTCTATCTTTTTCCATTGATCCATATTTCTGTTTTTGTGCCAATAGCATATTGTCTTGATTACTGTAGCTTTGTAGTATAGTCTGAACTCAGGAAGTCTGATTCCTCCAGCTCTGTTTTTTTCCCTCAAGACTGCTTTGGCTATTCGGGGTCTTTTGTGTCTCCATACAAATTTTAAGATGATTTGTTCTAGTTCCATAAAAAATGCCATTGGTAACTTGATAGGGATTGCATTGAATCTGTAGATTGCTTTGGGTAGTATAGTCATTTTCACAATATTGATTCTTCCAATCCAAGAACATGATATATCTCTCCATCTGTTGGTATCATCTTTAATTACTTTCATCAGTGTCTTATAGTTTTCTGCATACAGGTCTTTTGTCTCCCTAGGTAGGTTTATTCCTAGATATTTTATTCTTTTTGTTGCAATGGTAAATGGGAGTGTTTCCATAATTTCACTTTCAGATTTTTCATCATTAGTGTATAGGAATCCAAGAGATTTCTGTGCATTAATTTTGTATCCTGCAACTTTACCAAATTCATTGATTAACTCTAGTAGTTTTCTGGTGACATTTTTAGGATTCTCTATGTATAGTATCATATCATCTGCAAGCAGTGACAGTTTTACTTCTTCTTTCACAATTTGTATTCCTTTTATTTCTTTTTCTTCTCTGATTACCATGGCTAGGACTTCCAAAACTATGTTGAATAATAGTGGCGAGAGTGGACATCCTTGTCTTCTTCCTGATCTTAGAGGAAATGCTTTCAGTTTTTCACCATTGAGAATGATATTTGCTGTGGGTTTGTTATATATGGCCTTTATTATGTTGAGGTAGGTTCCCTGTATGCCCACTTTCTGGAGAGTTTTTATCATAAATGGGTGTTGAATTTTATCAAAAGCTTTTTCTGCATCTATTGAGATGATCATATGGTTTTTCTTCTTCAATTTGTTAATATGGTGTATCACATTCATTGATTTGCATATATTGAAGAATCCTTGCATCCCTGGGATAAATCCCACTTAATCATGGTGTATGATCCTTTCAATGTGTTGTTTGATTCTGTTTGCTAGTATTTTGTTGAGGATTTTTGAATCTATATTCATCAGTGATATTGGTCTGTAATTTTCTTTTTTTGTAGTATCTTTGACTGGTTTTGGAATCAGGGTGATGGTGGCCTCATAGAATGAGTTTGGGAGTGTTCCTTCCCCTGCAGTTTTTTGGAAGAGTTTGAGAAGAATGGGTGTTAGCTCTTCTCTAAATGTTTGATAGAATTCACCTGTGAAGACTTCTGGTCCTGGACTTTTGTTTGTTGGAAGATTTTTAATCACAGTTTCAATTTCATTACTTGTGATTGGTCTGTTCATAATTTCTGTTTTTTCCTGGTTCAGTCTTGGAAGGTTATACCTTTCTAAGAATTTGTCCATTTCTTCCAGGTTGTCCATTTTATTGGCATAGAGTTGCTTGTAGTAGTCTCTTACGATGCTTTGTTTTTCTGTGGTGTTTGTTGTAACTCCTCCTTTTTCATTTCTAAATTTTGATTTGAGTCCTCTCCCTCTTTTTCGTGATGAGTCTGGCTAATGGTTTATCAATTTTGTTTATCTTCTCAAAGAGCCAGCTTTTAGTTTTATTGATCTTTGCTATTGTTTTCTTTGTTTCTATTCCATTTATTTCTGCTCTGATATTCATGATTTCTTTCCTTCTGCTAACTTTGGGTTTTGTTTGTTCTTCTTTCTCTAGTTCCTTTAGGTGTAAGGCTAGATTGTTTATATGAGATTTTTCTTGTTTCTTGAGGTAGGCTTGTATAGCTAAAGACTTCCCTCTTAGAACTGCTTTTGCTGCATCCCATAGGTTTTGGATCGTCGTGTTTTCATTGTCATTTGTCTCTAGGTATTTTTTTATTTCCTCTTTGATTTCTTCAGTGATCTCCTGGCTGTTTAGTAACATATTGTTTAGCCTCCATGTATTTGTGTTTTTTAAGTTTTTTTCCCTGTAATTCATTTCTAATCTCACAGCATTGTGGTCAGAAAAGATGCTTGATATGATTTCAATTTTCTTAAATTTACTGTGGCTTGGTTTGTGACCCAAGATGTGATCTATCCTGGAGAATGTTCTGTGCGCACTTGAGAAGAAAGTGTAATCTGCTGTTTTTGGATGGAATGTCCTATAAATATCAATTAAGTCCATCTTGTTTAATGTATCATTTAAAGCTTGTTTTTCTTTATTTATTGACATTTTGGTTTATCTGTCCATTGTTGATAGTGGAGTGTTAAAGTCCCCTACTATGATTGTGTTACTGTCGATTTCCCCTTTTATGGCCGTTAGCATTTGCCTTATGTATTGAGGTGCTCCTATGTTGGGTGCATAAATATTTACAGTTGTTATGTCTTCTTCTTGGATTGATCCCTTGATCATTATGTAGTGTCCTTCTTTGTCTCTTGTAATAGTCTTTATTTTAAAGTCTATTTTGTCTGATATGAGAATTGCTACTCCAGCTTTCTTTTCATTTCCATTTACATGGAATATCTTTTTCCATCCCCTCACTTTCAGTCTGCATGTGTCCCTAGGTCTGAAGTGGGTATCTTGTAGACAGCATATATATGGGTCTTGTTTTTGTATCCCTTCAGCAAGCCTGTGTCTTTTGGTTGGATAATTTAATCCATTCACGTTTAAGGTAATTATCTATATGTATGTTCCCATGACAATTTTCTTAATTGTTTTCAGCTTGTTTTTGTAGATCCTTTTCTTCTCTTGTGTTTCCCATTTAGAGAAGTTCCTTTAGCATTTGTTGTAGAGCTGGTTTGGTGGTGCTGAATTCTCTTAGCTTTTGCTTGTCTGTAAAGCTTTTGATTTCTCCATCGAATCTGAATGAGATCCTTGCCAGGTAGCGTAATCTTGGTTGTAAGTTCTTCCCTTTCATCACTTTAAGTATATCATGCCACTCCCTTCTGGCTTGTAGAGTTTCTGCTGAGAAATCAGCTGTTAACCTTATGGGAGTTCCCTTATATGTTATTTGTCATTTTTCCCTTGCTGCTTTCAATAATTTTTCTTTGTCTTTAATTTTTGCCAGTTTGATTACTATGTGTCTCGGCATGTTTCTCCTTGGTTTTATCCTTTATGGGACTCGCTGTGCTTCCTGGACTTGGGTGGCTATTTCCTTTCCCATGTTAGGGAAGTTTTCGACTATAATCTCTTCAAATATTTTCTCGGGTCCTATCTCTCTCTCTTTTCCTTCTGGGACCCGTATAATGCAAATGTTGCATTTAATGTTGTCCCAAAGGTCTCAGGCTGTCTTCATTTCTTTTCATTCTTTTTTGTTTATTCTATTCTGTGTCAATGAATTCCACCATTTTGTCTTCCAGGTCACTTATCCATTCTTCTGCCTCAGTTATTCTGCTATTGATTCCTTCTAGTGTAGTTTTCATTTCAGTTACTGTATTGTTTGTCTCTGTTTGTTTGTTCTTTAATTCTTCTAGGTCTTTGTTAAACATTTCTTGCATCTTCTCGATCTTTGCCTCCATTCTTTTTCCGAGGTCCTGGATCATCTTCACTATCATTATTCTGAATTCTTTTTCCAGAAGGATGCCTATCTCCACTTCATTTAGTTGTTTCTCTGGGGTTTTATCTTGTTCCTTCATCTGGTACATAGCCCTCTGCCTTTTCATCTTGTGTATCTTTCTGTGAATGTGGTTTTTGTTCCACAGGCTGCAGGATTGTAATTATTCTTGCTTCTGCTGTCTGCCGTCTGGTGGATGAGGCTATCTAAGAGGTTTATGTAAGTTTCCTAATGTGAGGGACTGGTGGTGGGTAGAGCTGACCATTGCTCTGGTGGTCGGGGCTCAGTAAAACTTTAATCCACTTGACTGTTGATGGGAGGGGCTGGGTTCCCTCCCTGTTGGTTGTTTGGCCTGAGGCAACCCAACACTGGAGCCTACCTGGGCTCTTTGGTGGGGCTAATGACAGACTCTGGGAGGGCTTACACCAAGGAGCACTTCCCAGAACTTCTGCTGCCAGTTCCTTGTCCCCACAGTGAGTGACAGCCAACCCCCACCTCTGCAGGAGACCCTCCAACACTAACAGGTAGGTCTGGTTAAATCTCCTCTGGGGTCACTGCTCCTTCCCCTGGGTCCCAATGTGCACACTACTTTGTGTGTGCTCTCCAAGAGTGGAGACTCTGTTTCCCTCAGTCCTGTCAAAGTCCTGCACTCAATTCCCACTATGCTTCCAGGTCTGATTCTCTAGAAATTCCTCCTCCCGTGGCTGGACCCCCAGGTTGGGAACCCTGACATGGGGCTCAGAACCTTCACTCCAGTGGGTGGACTTCTGTGGTATAATTGTTCCCTAGTCTGTGAGTCACCCACCCAGCAGTTATGGGATTTGATTTTACTGTGATTGCACCCCTCCTACCATCTCACTGTGGCTTCTCCTTTGTCTTTGGATGTGGAGTATCTTTTTTGGTGAGTTCCAGTGTCTTCCTGTTGATGATTGTCCAGCAGCTAGCTGTGATTCTTGTGTCCTCGCAAGAGGGACTGAGAGCACGTCCTTCTACTCCGCCATCTTGGTTCCTCCTTCTATAGTAGCTTTTCTCACTGACAACTGGAATTAAAGCTTTAAGACAATAACTCTGGGAGGACCTTCAAGGTGGCAGAGGAGTAAGACGTGCAGATCACCTTCCTCCCCATGAATACATCAAAAATACATCAACATGTGGGAAAACTCCTACAGAACACCTACTGAATGCTGGCCAAAGACTCAGACTTCCCAAAAGGCAAGAAACTCCCCACGTACCTGGCCATGTGGCTGACAGGGTCTTGGTGATATGGCTGGGGGTCAGGGCTGAGCCTCTGAGGTGTGAGAGCCGAGTTCAGGACAGTGGACCACCAGAGATCTCCTGGCCCCATGTAATATCAGTGAGCAAGAGATTTCCCAGAGGTCTCCTTCTCAAGGCTAAGACCCAGCCCCACTCAATGACCAGCAAGATAAAGGTAAAAACCCACTAGACCAAACAAATGAAGAGGAAATAGGCAGTCTACCTGAAAAAGAATTCAGAATGATGATAGTAAAGATGATCCAAAATCTTGGAAATACAATGGAGAAAATACAAGAAATTATTAACAAGGACTTGGAAGAACTAAAGAGCAAACAAATAGTGATGAACAACACAATAAATGAAAATAAAAATTCTTTAGAAGGAATCAATAGCAGAATAACGGAGGCAGAAGAACGTATAAGGGACCTGGAAGGTAAAATACTGGAAATAACTACCACAGAGCAGAATAAAGAAGAAAGAATGAAAAGAATTGAGGACAGTGTCAGAGACATTTGGGACAATATTAGACGCACCAAAATTCGAATTATAGGGTCCCAAAAAGAAGAGAAAAATAAACGGACTGACAAAATATTTGAAGGGATTATTTTTGAAAACTTCCCTAACATGGGAAAGATAATAGTCAGTCAAGTCCAGGAAGTGCAGAGAGTCCCATATAGGATAAATCCAAGGAGAAACACTCCAAGGCACATAATAATCAAACTATCAAAAATTAAACACAAAGAAAAAATATTAAAAGCAGCAAGGGAAAAGCAACAAATAACATACAAGAGAATCCCCATAAGGTTAACAGATGATCTTTCAGCAGAAAGTCTGCAAGCCAGAAGGGAGTGGCAGGATATATTTAAAGTGATGAAAGGGAAAAACCTACAACCATTACTCTACCCAGCAAGGATCTCATTCAGATCCGACAGAGAAATTAAAACCTTTACAGACAAGCAAAAGCTAAGAGAATTCACCACCACCAAACCAGCTTTACAGCAAATGCTAAAGGAACTTCTCTAGGCAGGAAACACAAGAGAAGGAAAGGACCTACAAAAACAAACCTAAGTCAATTAAGAGAATGGTAATATGGACATACATATCAATAATTACCTTAAATGTAAATGGATTAAATGTTCCAAGCAAATGACCTAGACTGGCTGAATGGATACAAAAACAAGACCCATATATATGCTGTCTACAAGAGACCCACTTCAGACCTAGGGACACATACAGACTGAGAGTGAGGGGATGTAAAAAGATATTCCATGCAAATGGAAATTAAAAGAAAGCTAGAGTAGCAATTCTCATAGCAGACAAAATGAACTTTAAAATAAAGACTATTACAAGAGACAAGAGGACACTACATAATGATCAAGGGATCAATCCAAGAAGAAGATATAACAATTGCAAATATTTATGCACCCAACATAGGAGCAACTCAATACATAAGGCAAATGACAATAGCCATAAAAGGGGAAATCGACAGTAACATAATCATAGTAGAGGACTTTAACACCCCACTTTCACCAATGGACAGATCAACCAAAATGAAAATAAATAAGGAAACACAACCTTTAAATGATACATTAAACAAGATAGACTTAATTGATATTTATAGGACATGTCATCCAAAAACAACAGAATACACATTCTTCTCAAGTGCTCATGGAATATTCTCCAGGATAAATAATATCTTTGGTCACAAATCAAGCCTTGGTAAATTTAAGAAAATTCAAATCATATCCAGTATCTTTTCCTACCACAATGCTATGAGACTAGATATCACTTACAGGAAAAAAACTGTAAAAAATAAAAACACGTGGAGGTTAAACAATACGTTACTAAATAACCAAGAGATCACTGCAGAAATCAAATAGGAAATCAAAAAATACCTAGAAACAAATGACAATGAAAATACGATGGCCCAAATCCTATGGTATGAAGCAAAAGCAGTTCTAAGAAGGAAGTTTATAGCAGTACAATCCTGTCTCAAGAAACCAGAAACATCTCAAATAAACAACATAACATTACACCTAAAGCAATTAGAAAAACAAGAACAAAAAACCCCAAAGTTAGCAGAAGAAGAGAAATCATAAAGATCAGATCAGAAATAAATGAAAAAGAAAGGAAGGAAATAATAGCAAAGATCAATAAAACTAAAAGCTGGTTCTTTGAGAAGAGAAACAAAATTGATAAACCATTAGTTAGACTCATCAAGTAAAAAAGGGAGAATACTCAAATCAGCAGAAGTAGAAATGAAGAAGGAGAAGTAACAACTGACACTGCAGAAATACAAAGGATCATGAGAGATAACTATAAGCAACTATAAGCCAATAAAATGGATAACCTGGACGAAATGAACAAATTTTTAGAAAAGTACAACCTTCTGAGGCTGAACCAGGAAGAAACAGATAATATAAACAGACCAATCACAAGCACTGAAATTGAAACTGTGATTAAAAATCTTCCAACAAACAAAAGCCCAGGACCCGATGGATTCACAGGTGAATTCTATCAAAAATTTAGAGAGGAGCTAACACCTATCCTTCTCAAAGTCTTCCAAAATATAGCAGAAGGAAGAACACTGCCAAACTCATTCTACGAGGCCACCAACACCCTGATACCAAAACCAGACAAAGATGTTATAAGAAAAAAACTACAGGCCAATATCACTGATGAACATAGATGTCAAAATTCTCAATAAAATACTAGCAAACCGAATCCAGCAGCACATTAAAATGATCATACACCATGATCAAGTGGGGTTTATCCCAGGAATGCAAGGATTCTTCAGTATATGCATATCAAACAGTGTGATACACCATATTAACAAATAGAAGGATAAAAACCATATGATAATCTCAATAAATGGAGAAACAGCTTTTGACAAAATTCAACACCCATTTATGGTAAAAACTCTCCAGAAAGCAGGCATAGAGGGAACTTACCTCAACATAATAAAGGCCATATATGACAAACCCACAGTCAACATCATTCTCTATGGTGAAAAACTAAAATTATTTCCACTAAGATCAGGAACCAGACAAGGTTGCCTACTCTCACCACTATTATTTACCATGGTTTTGGAAGTTTTGCCACAGCAATCAGAGAAGAAAAAGAGATGAAAGGAATCCAAATCAGAAAAGAAGAAGTAAACCTGTCACTGTTTGCAGATGACATGATACTATATATAGAGAATCCTAAAGATGCTACCAGAAAACTACTAGAGCTAATCAATGAATTTGGTAAAGTAGCAGGATACAAAATTAATGCACAGAAATCTCTTGCATTCCTATACACTAATGATGAAAAATCTGAAAGAGAAATTAAGGAAACACTCCCTGCACCATTGCAACAAAAACAATAAAATATCTAGGAATAAACCTACCAAAGGAGACAAAAGACATGTATGCAGAAAACTATAAGACACTGATGAAAGAAATTAAAGATGATACAAACCAATGGAGAGATATACCATGTTCTTGGATTGGAAGAATCAATATTGTGAAAATGACTATACTACCCAAAGCAATCTACAGATTCAAAGCAACCCCTATCAAACTACCAATGGCATTTTTCAGAGAAACAGATCAGAAAATTTTACAATTTGTTTGGAAACACAAAAGACCCCAAATATTCAAAGCAGTCTTGAGACAGAAAAATGGAGCTAGAGGAATCAGGCTCCCAGACTTCAGACTATACTACAAAGCTACAGTAATCAAGAGAGTATGGTACTGGCACAGAAAGTGAAATATTGATCAATAGAACAGAATAGAAAGCCCAGAGATAAACCCACACACATATGTTCACCTTATCTTTGATAAAGGAGGCAAGAATATACAATGGAAAAAAGACAGTCTCTTCAATAACTGGTGCTGGGAAAACTAGACTGCTATAGGTAAAAGAATGAAATTAGTACACTAACTAACATCATACACAAAAATAAACTCAAAATGGATTAAAGACCTAAATGTAAGGCCAGGTACTATAGAACTCTTAGAGGGAAGCATAGGCAGAACACTCTATGACACAAATAACAGTAAGACCCTTTTTTTTTTTCCTTGTAATTAATTAATTAATTTATTTTTGGCAGTGTTGGGTCTTTGTTTCTGTGCAAGGGCTTTCTCTAGTTGTGGCAAGCGGGGGCCACTCTTCATCACGGTGCGCGGGCCTCTCACCGTCGTGGCCTCTCTCATTGCAGAGCACAGGCTCCAGACACGCAGGCTCAGTAGTTGTGGCTCATGGGCCTAGTTGCTCCATGGCATGTGGGATCTTCCCAGACCAGGGCTTGAACCCGTGTCCCCTGCATTAGCAGGCAGACTCTCAACCACTGTGCCACCAGGGAAGCCCAGCAAGACCCTTTTTGACCACCTCCTAGAGAAATGGAAATAAAAACAAAAATAAACAAATGGAACCTAATGAAGCTTAAAAGCTTTTGCACAGCAAAGGAAACCATAAACAAGATGAAAAGATAACCCTCAGTATAGGAGAAAATATTTGCAAATGAAGCAACTGACAAAGGAATAATTTCCAAAATATACAAGCAACACATGCAGCTCAATATCAAAAAAACAAACAACACAATCCAAAAATGAACAGAAGACCTAAATAGACATTTCTCCATAGAAGATACACAGATTGCCAACAAACACATGAAAGGATGCTTAACATCACTAATCATTAGAGATATGCACATCAAAACTGCAATGATGTATCACCTCACGCTGGTCAGAATGGCTATCATCAAAAAAACTACAAACAATAAATGCTGGAGAGGGTGTGGAGAAAAGGAAACCCTCTTGCACTGTTGGTGGAAAAGTAAATTGATACAGCCACTATGGAGAACAGTATGGAGGTTCCTTAAAAAACTAAAAATAGAACTACCATATGATCCAGCAATCCCACCATTGGGCATATACCCTGAGAAAACCATAATTCAAAAAGAGTCGTGTACCACAATATTCGTTGAAGCACTATTTACAATAGCCAGGACATGGAAGCAACCTAAGCGTCCATTGACAGATGAATGGATAAAGAAGATGTGGCACATATATACAATGCAATATTACTCAGCCTTAAAAAAATGAAATTGAGTTATTTGTAGTGAGGTGGATGGATCTAGAGTCTCTCATACAGAGTGAAGTAAGTCAGAAACAGAAAAACAAATACTTATGTTAACACATATATATGGAGTCTTAAAAAAAAAAAGTTTCTGAAGAACCTAGGGGCAGGACAGGAATAAAGATGCAGACATAGAGAATGGACTTGAGGACATGTGGAGGGGGAAGGGTAAGCTGAGATGAAGTGAGAGAGTGGAATTGACATATAAACACTACCAAATGTAAAATAGGTAGCTAGCGGGAAACACCCGCAAAGCACAGGGAGATCAGCTCCTGCTTTGTGATTACCTAGAGAGGTGGAATAGGGAGGGTGGGAAGGATACGCAAGAGGGAGGGGATATGGGGATATATGTATATGTATAGCTGATTCACTTTATTATACAGCAGCAACTAACACACCATTGTAAAGCAATTATACTCCAAAAAATATGTTAAAAAAGAAATATTCCTGAGAATATACACAGTATTATAATATAGCTCCATTTTTCTTTCTCAAGATTGCTTTGGCTATTCGCGACCTTTTGTGTTTCCATACAAATTGTGAAATTTTTTGTTCTAGTTCTGTGAAAAATGCCATTGGTAGACTGATAGGGATTGCACTGAATCTGTAGATTGCTTTGGGTAATATAGTCATTTTCACAATGTTGATTCCTGCAATCCAAGAACATGGTATATCTCTCCATCGGTTTGTATCATCTTTAATTTCTTTCATCAGTGTCTTATAGTTTTCTGCATACAGGTCTTTTGTATCCTTAGGTAGGTTTATTCCTACGTATTTTATTCTTTTTGTTGGAATGGTGCAGGGAGTGTTTCCTTAATTTCTCTTTCAGATTTTTCATCATTAGTGTATAGGAATGCAAGAGATTTATGTGCCTTAATTTTGTATCCTGTTACTTTACTAAGTTCATTGATTAGCTCTAGTACATTTCTGGTAGCATCTTTAGGGTTCTGTATATATAGTATCATGCCATCTGCAAAAAGTGAAAGCTTTACTTCTTCTTTTTATTCTTTTTCTTCTCTGATTGCTGTGGCTAAAACTTCCAAAACTATGTTAAATAATAATGATGGCAAACCTGGTCTTGTTCCTGATCTTAGTGGAAAAGATTTCAGTTTTTCACCATTGAGAATGATGTTTGCTGTGGGTTTGTCATATGTGGCCTTTATTATGTTGGGGTAAGTTCCCTCTATGCCTACTTTCTGGAGAGTTTTTATCATAAACGGGTGTTGGATTTGTCAAAAGCTGCTTCTGCATCTACTGAGATTATCATATGGTTTTTATGCTTCAGTTTGTTAAAATGGTGTATCACATTGATTTATATGCATGTATTGAAGAATCCTTGCATTCCTGGGATAAACCCCACTTGATCATGGTGTATGATCCTTTCAATGTGCTGCTGGATTCTGTTTGCTGGTATTTAATTTAGGATTTTTGCAAGGATTTTGGCATCTGTGTTCATCGGTGATATTGGCCTGTAGTATTCCTTTTTATAACATCTTGGTGTGGTTTTTGTATCTGGGTGATGGTGGCCTCATACAATGAGTTTGGGTGTGCTCCTCCCTCTGCTATATTTTGGAAGACTTTGAGAAAGATAGGTGTTAGTTCTTCTCTAAATGTTTGATAGAATTCGCCTGTGAAGCCATCTGGTCCTGGGCTTTTGTTTGTTGGAAGATTTTGAATCACAGCCTCAGTTTCAGTGCTTGTGATTGGTCTGTTTATATTTTCTATTTCTCCTGGTTCATTCTCGGAAGGTTGTGCTTTTCTAAGAATTTGTCCATTTCTTCCAGATTGTCCATTTTATTGGCGTATAGTTGGTTATAGTAATCTCTCATGATCCTTTGTATTTCTGCAGTGTCAGTTGTTAACTTCTCCATTTTCATTTCTGATTCTATTGATTTGAGTCTTCTCCCTTTTTTACTTGATGAGTCTGGCTAATGGTTTATCAATTTTGTTTATCTTCTCAAAGAGCCATCTTTTAGTTTTATTGATCTTTGCTATTATTTCCTTCATTTCTGATCTGATCTTTATGATTTCTTTCCTTCTGCTAACTTTGGGGTTTTTTGTTCTTCTTTCTCTAATTGCTTTAGGTGTAAGATTAGGTTGTTTATTTGAGATGTTTCTTGTTTCTTGAGGTAGGATTGTACTGCTATAAACTTCCCTCTTAGAACTGCTTTTGCTGCATCCCATAGTTTTTGGGTCATTATGTTTTCATTGCCATTTCTTTCTAGGTATTTTTTGATTTCCTCTTGATTTCTTCAGTGATCTCTTGGTTATTTAGTAGTGTGTGTTTAGCCTACATGTGTTTGTATGTTTTACAGAATTTTTCCTGTAATTGATATCTAGTCTCATAGCGTTGTGGTCAGAAAAGATACTTGATATGATTTGAATTTTCTTAAATTTATGAAGGCTTATTTTGTGACCCAAGACATGATCTATCCTGGAGAATGTTCCATGAGCTCTTGAGAAGAAAGTGTATTCTGTTGTTTTTGGATGGAATGTCCTGTAAATATCAATGAAGTCCATCTTGTTTAATGTATCATTTAAAGTTTGTGTTTCCTTATTTATTTTCATTTTGGATGATCTATCCATTGGTGGAAGAGGGGTGTTAAAGTCCCCTACTATGATTGTGTTACTGTCAATTTCCCCTTTATGGCTGTTAGAATTTGCCTTAAGTATTGAGGTGCTCCTATGTTGGATGCATAAATATTTACAATTGTTATATCTTCTTCTTGGATTGATCCCTTGATCATTATGTAGTGTCCTTCTTTGTCTCTTGTAATAGTCTTTATTTTAAAGTCTATTTTGTCTGGTATAAGAATTGCTACTCTAGCTTTCTTTTGATTTCCATATTCATGGAACATCTTTTTCCATCCCCGCACTTTCAGTCTATATGTGTCCGTAGGTCTGAAGTGGGTCTCTTGTAGACAGCGTATATACGGGTCTTGTTTTTCTATCCATTCAGCCAGTCTATGCTTTTGGTTGGAGCATTTAATCCATTTACATTTAAGGTAATTATCTATATGTATGTTCCTATTACCATTTTCTTAATTGTTTTGGGTTTGTTTTTTCTACGTCTTTTCTTTCTCTTGTGTTTCCTGCCTAGAGAATTTCCTTTAGCCCTTGTTGTAAAGCTGGTTTGGTGGTGCTGAATTCTCTTAGCTTTTGCTTGTCTGTGTAAGTTTTAATTTCTCCTTCAAATCTGAGTGAGGTCCTTGCTGTGTAATCTTTGTTGTAGGTTTTTCCCTTTCATCACTTTAAATATGTCCTGCCACTCCCTTCTCGCTTGCAGAGTTTCTGCTGAAAGTCCAGCTGTTAAACTTATGGGGATTCGCTTTTATGTTATTTGTTGCTTTTCCCTTGCTACATTTAATATGTTTTCTTTGTATTAATTTTTGATAGTTTGATTAATATATGTCTTGAGGTGTTTCTCCTTGGATTTATCCTGTATGGGACTCTCTGCACTTTCTGGAGTTGATTGACTATTTCCTTTCCCATATTAGGGAATTTTTGAACTCTATTCTCTTCAAATATTTTCTCAGTCCTTTTTTATTTCTCTTCTTCTTTTGTGACCCCTATAATTCGAATGTTGGTGTGTTTAATGTTGTCCCAGAGGTCTCTCTGACTGTCCTCAATTCTTTTCATTCTTTTTTCTTTATTCTGCTCTACAGTAGTTATTTCCACTATTTTATCTTCCAGGTCACTTATCTGTTCTTCTGCCTCAGGTATTCTGCTATTGATTCCTTCTAGAGAATTTTTATTTTCATTTATTGTGTTGTTCATCATTGTTTGTTGCCTCTTTATTTCTTCTAGGTCCTTGTTAATCATTTCTTGTATTTTCTCCATTGTATTTCCAAGATTTTGGATCATCTTTAGTATCATAACTCTGATTTCTTTTTCAGGTAGACTGCCTATTTCCACTTCTTTTGTTTGGTCTGGCAGGTTTTTACCTTGCTCCTTCACCTGCTGTGTTTCTCTGTCCTCTCATTTTGCTGAACTTACTGTGTTTGGTGTTGCCTTTTCACAGGCTGCAGGTTCCTAGTTCCCATTGTTTTTGGTGTCTGCCCCCAGTGGCTATGGTTGGTTCACTGAATTGTGTAGGCTTTCTGGTGGAGGGAACTGGTGCCTGTGTTCTGGTGGATGAGGTTGGATCTTGTCTTTCTGGTGGGCAGGCCTGCATCTGGTGGTGTGTTTTGGGGTGTCTGTAAACTTATTATGATTTTAGGCAGCCTCTCTGCTAATGGGTGGGGTTATTTTCCTGTCTTGCTAGTTGTTTGGCATAGGGTGTCCAGCACTGTAGCTTGCTGGTCGTTGAGTATAGCTTCATCTTAGGTCGAGATGGAGATCTCTGGGAGAGCTTTCACTGTTTGGTATTACGTAGAGCTGGGAGGTCTCTGGTGGACCAATGTCCTGATCTTGGCTCTCCCATCTCAGAGGCACAGGCCTGACACCCGGCTGGAGCACTAAGACCCTGTTAGCCACATGGCTCAGATGAAAAGGGAGAAAAAAAGAAAAAAAAAGTAAATAAAATTATTAAAATTAAAACTAAAAAAAATTAAAAATTAAAAAAAAGTAATAAAAAGAAAAGAAAGAAAGAAACAGAGAAGAGGGCACCCAAACCAAAAAACAAATCCACCAATGATAACAAGTGTTAAAAACTATACTAAAAAAAAAACAAAGAAAAAACGTACAGACAGAACCCTAGGACAAATGGTAAAAGAAAATCTATACAGGCAAAATCAAACAAAGACACAGACACATACACACTCACAAAAAGAAGAAAAGGAAAAAAATATATATATCTATATATTAAAAAGGAAGAGAGCAACCAAATCAATAAACAAATCTACCAATGATAAAAAAAAACCTCTAAATACTAAACTAAGGTAAACATAAAACCCGAAACAGATTAGATGCAGAATGCAAACCCCAAGTCTACAGTTGCTCCCAAAGTCCACTGCCTCAAATTTGGGATGATTTGTCATCTATTCAGGTATTCCAGAGATGCAGGGTACATTGAGTTGATTGTGGAGATTTAATCCGCTGCTCCTAAGGCTGATGGGAGAGATTTCCCTTTCTCTTCTTTGTTTGCACAGCTCCTGGGGTTCAGCTTTGGATTGGCCCCGCCTCTTAGTGTAGGTCGCCTGAGGGTGTCTGTTCTTCACTCAGACAGGATGGGGTTAAAGGAACAGCTGATTAGGGGGCTCTGGCTCACTCTGCCCCCGGGGGAGGGAGGGATACAGAGTGCAGGGCGAGCCTGTGGCGACAGAGGCCAGGGTGACGTTGCAACAGTGTGAGGTGCGCTGTGTGTTCTCCCGGGGAAGTTGTCCCTGGATCACGGGACCCTGGCAGTGGCGGGCTGGACAGACTCCCAGGAAGGGAGGTTTGGATAGTGACCTGTGCTTGCACACAGGCTTCTTGGTGGTGGCAGCAGCAGCCTTAGCATTTCATGCCCGTCTCTGGTGTCCACACTGGTAGCCGTGGCTCGCGCCCATCTCTGGAGCTCGTTTAGGTGGTGCTCTGTATTCCCTCTCCTCGTGCAGCCTGAAACAATGGTCTCTTGCCTCTTAGGTAGGTCCAGTCTTTTTCCTGGACCTCCTCCCAGCTAGCTCTGGTACACCAGCCCCCTTCAGGCTGTGTTCACGCCGCCAACCCCAGTGATCTTTTCTTTTTTCTTTTGCCCTACCCAGGTATGTGGGGAGTTTCTTGCCTTTTGGGAAGTCTGAGGTCTTCTGCCAGCATTCAGTAGGTGTTCTGTAAGAGTTGTTCCACATGTAGATGTATTTCTGATGTATTTGTGGGGAGGATGGTGATCTCCACATCTTACTCCTCTGCCATCTTGAAGGTCTCTCTCTGTAAATATTTTTAACAAATTCCTTTGGAAGTAGCAATAGGCTTTAGAAATGAGCCAGTCAGTTCCAACTATACCTTTTATGGTGGTCTTCTAAGGCATATTTCACAACAAATAGTTAAGTATAATTCTTTGTCAATGAGTTCCATTCTGCTCCCTCTGGTACTGGGAATGTAGGCTGTGACTTTGACTGATGCCACTGAGCTGGTGTGTGGGAGATGGGACTGGGGTAATCCACAAGGTCACCATTCCTGTCAAGAATCCATTGTGGTTTCCTCCCTACCCACCTCCTTCCTTCCTTCCTTCCTTCCTTCCTTCCTTCCTTCCTTCCTTCCTTCCTTCCTTTCTTTTTCTTTCTTTCTTTCTTTCTTTCTTTCTTTCTTTCTTTCTTTCTTTCTTTCTTTCTTTCTTTCTTTCTTTCTTTCTTTCTTTCTTCCTTCCTTCCTTCCTTTCTTTCTTTCTTTCTTTCTTTCTTTCTTTCTTTCTTTCTTTCTTTCTTTTTCTTTCTTTCTCTTTCTCTCTCTTTCTTTCTTTCTTTTCCTTCCTTCCTTCCTTCCTTCCTTCTTTCTTTTTTTGAATAAGTGTTCCCTGAATTGCTTCAAGCCTTTGGTTAATTTTGAGTTCTGAAACAGTCGATTCTGATGATTTTTGCCCATTTAAAATATCGTTTTATGGAGGGGCAGAATTTTCGATTCCTTATTCTGCAATTTTTGCTGATATGCTGACATCATTTTATGCTAATTTGTACTAAAGAAAGTCTTTACCCTTTTTATTGATTGACAAATTGATAGTCTTATTTTCTTAATTTTTGGTTATTTGATGAAAATTCTCTTTTTGACAGTCTATTTTGTTTTATTAGCTATTCTGATGATAAGCTTTATAAATATGTTTGCCCAACAATTAAGGAACTCAAAGTCTAGTGGGGCAAACAAACATCTAAATACTATGATTATTTATACATTTTTGCCATTAATTATTGACATCGCATTTTTCTAATCTGAATAAATTTACCCATTAAATAAGCCATTCAAAATAAAATAACAAGGTTCATTTAGCACCTGGGTATTTCTAATGTTGAAAGCACAGTCCTATTAAGGTATAGAAGGATTCTTATAACCAGACATTCTCCTTGAGTTTGTTTAACTTGGACCAAGGACCTAGTAGCCTGAATGACATGCTTCATTCCAACTTTTAAACTGTTGACTGAGTTAAGATGTGTTGATGAATATTAATTTCTTTTACTAAAAGCCCTGACACTGAGACATGTCTGTTGTCTGCTTGTTCCATCAAATAATGAAAGGTCTTGGGGATTTCCTCCAAAGTGTGGATGTTGGCACCTGGAGCTGACGGGCAAATTTCAGGCAACCTGTGCTATAAACTACTCTGTTTTGCCATTTCTGGATGGCCTCGAAGGTGCCTTTATTCTATTTCTGCTGCACGTGTTTGATACTGTAGACCCCTTTTGAGACTGTCCCAGGGATTATTTATAATGTACTGATGTTACCTTATTAGTAGCTGCTATTTCTGCACAGAAGCATGAGGTTTGTTGACACTTGTTTTACTGCTGAAACTTTATTTTTGGTGTCTGGTAGACCACTATGGAGTTTCACTACTGAAATGTTTTGGCACCCTGAATGAAAAGTCATCTCATGTTCATTTTCCTCTGGGGGTTTAAATAAGCACCTGAATAAGCTTTAGAACTTGACAGATAATGCAATTTCACAAAGTTATTGCATTCCTGTTTCAACTGGCACTTCTAATACTCTCACAAACAGTTTGTGGGGTTGGTAAGGTTCCTTTGCAGGAGTATTTCAAAAATAGGTCCAAACTTACAGCATGAATGTAAATTTATAGAAGGGAGAAATATTAAAGCATTTTTAAAATTAATTTTAAAGCAGTGCTCTTTTGGCACTGATGAGTAATTTCCAAAGCTGGCTCTCTTGTGATCTAGTGATCTACACACAGAAACAACGTAATATGATTGGAAACCTGCTTTGCAGGTGGTGCCTTTTTCTTCAACTTCTTCATGAAGAGCTCCAAACTAAGGCACTTTGGACAGCCTTGGTTCATTTTCTCCACTGCCCTTTAGACATCTCTGTGCCATCTCTTTTTCTAGCTTAGGATAATCTAACCATTTTTAAATGGGTGCGTGCAAACCAATTTTTAATTTAAAATACATCTTGGGAGACAAATGTTAACAAAATTGTATTTCCATTCTTTGAGGCAACTTGTGTTTTATAATTAAAATGTTTCCCTTTTAAAAATATATCCAAGCCTGTTTTATAGTTTCATTTTACTTTGGTTATAATATGTTATAAAACAGAAAGTCTAGAGCTACATGCAAAGTAAACCAAAACTTTTGTAAAACCTAGGGTAAGAAGATGCTATTTCTCATAGTGTGTGCTTATGCATACTTATAAATATACAAATTACTCATCAGTGCCTATATATATATGCCTTGATTGCATATACATGTGTATGTGTATATATACATCTATATTTATGGATGTATATTTTATATCAATATATATGTTTCTGTGTGTACATATTTATATGTGTATATGTGTGTGTATATATGTAGGTATATATGTAAATATGTGTATGTATATATGTATCAATACATGAAAATGGCTAAAATTCAGAAACATAAGTAGAATGTAATTTGTCTCATTTATTCAACATTTGTTTTTGATTCCCTAATGCATGCTAAGTCATGAAACTCCATCTGAGATACAAAGTGGCATATTAAAACTAGGTCTTGCTTTCAAGTTACTTATACTACAGGGGAGGTTACAGACAGAGAAGACTTCTGTGAGGAATTGCTGTCTACTGAGACTTGCAAGGTTGAATCATCCTTACTTGACAAAAGACATGGGTGATGAGGAGGAGGTGAGGAAGCAAAGCAAAGCAGAAGGGGCAGCATATTTGAGGGCCAAGAGACAAGAGACCAAGTCACTAAAGGAAGCAGAAGGAGGGCATAAATGTGGAGAAATAGGAAGGGTCTAGATCATGAAGATTCTCGTAACTCGTGTTAATGAGTTTTAAGTAGGAGAATGAGACGATCACATTTGAGCATATAGCAAAGAGCTACATGACAATGAGATTGGAAATCTTAGTATAAAATAGTCATTCAAGGAATTTTAAAACGTGATTAATATTTAATAGCTCTGAATCATTTTTGGTAAGTCTATATAGGTTTGCAATAGTTAGACATCAGCATGGCTGATCTTGTTTTATCCTGTAAATTATATAATATGTGATAGTGAAGATCACTTAACATTCCTGGTTGACTTCACTATGAATATTTTATCACTGGTTAGAAACCGTATTAATATCGTCTCTTCTTCATTGTTTCATCTCTTAGTTTATTATAAATAGCAATTAGGCAAGCCTTGTTAATAGTAAGTTGTCATAAAGAAGATAAGAGAGAATTATAGACATGTAAAAGTCCACTTATGGAGGAAAATTCATATTCTATGCATTTTGGAGTATCAAGAAAACAAGAAAGCCTGTTATGGGACAGGTCAAATTTTCTTACAGAAAAATTACCAAGAAAAAATCTTCATATTATAAACATCATCATGCCCCTTGGGGAGGGTGGAAATTTTAAGGAGAAAGGATGATTAAATATGTGACAAAACTTAGAGGAGGTCTCAAAGTTGTTGATGGCCCAAAGTACCTTTGCAACTGGAGTTTCAAGATTCCTGGAATTTTCATTCTTATTCACCTCTTTGAGTAGGATCTGACTCTTGAAGATCATTTTAAAATACTTTCATATTTCCATGGAAGAGTTATGTATGAATTCATTAGCCTAGATTAGTCTGTCAGCCTAGTTGGCTGTTGTCAAAGAGATGACAGAGTTGATAGGAAACAGGAATCAGAACACATACATTCTACATGTTAGAAGCAGGTTTAGGAAACTTGAAGATTTCAAAAAGGCAGGCTTAGGTGGGGAGCGATAATAGCAGTCTCACTGTCTGGGGACTGGGTTCTCAAAATTTAGAAGTATGTTAAAGGGCAATTGAAGAAAAACTTGCATCTTGAAACTACTAATTGTGTACTAGTTCTAAGTGCAAATTTAATCAACAGAATTTTAATGCAGTTACAACTATCTGGACAATACCTTAGAATTAGCTGTAATGAAATGAGCTTTAGAATTAAAGTTCATAGAAACAATGCTTACTTGTCTAAACAGCAGTTTTACCCCATATTGAAGAAGAAGTCAACAAGGCTTGGAGCCTAACACACACACCAGCCTCTGACTGTTTTGGTACCTGAGTAACTCTGAGAAGTCAACAGCCGACTAGAATTCAGAGATCATATAACTCAGTGATGTCTAAGTTCAATGTGAGTGTTATCACTATCACTGTGTTCCCTGAGATTAACGAATGGTTTGCTCATAAGTATTTCTTCAATAAATGAGCAAATGTAAGAATTCCTTTTTGAGGAACACTTGCATTCTGGGAGGAGCTTTTGGGGAAGGAGAGGGAGAGGAAAGCTGGTGCGTGGGCCCCCTCCTCTCAAGCTGAAGAGGGCAGAGTCACTGTTTTAGTAATTAGGGTTCCATATAAGATTTCCTTGAGAAAAAAATGCTATATTTTTTTAAAGAAGAAGAAAAATGAATGAGTCCATTCTTCTCACTTCACCATTAAAAACACTGTGTACCAAAGAGGGTTTAGCTCAGGGTTATACACAGGTTAGAGCAAAACCAGGCTGTGAACCTGGAGGGCTGGTTTTCTAGTCCCCTGTCATTTAAACTCCCCCAAACAGTCCTACAATACAGTCAATACACTTGGGAATCCACTTTTTAATTAACAAAATGTGTTAGACCACAGGTCAATCATTTATGCTTACTCAATCACATCTCTCTTTTAATTTCCTAAATTCATGGGTAATGCTAAGCGATACAGTGGATGCCCTGTGATGCATTTGTGATGAATTAAAAGTAAGCCTGGCCCTTTTCTTTTATGGCATACCTAATTCTTATTTGTGGATGAATCACTGATACTAATCAGGCTGCTTGTGATAGATTTACTTCTTATAAGTAGAAATGGCTCTTCTTGGGATAATAATGGATATAGGATGCGTACCCATGCTTGGTCATATTTTTGAGTGTTGTGTGCTTATATTCATGCATGTTTTCCTGTGTATCTTATCAGTAGCGTGGATTGAAATGAAATAATTCTAAGACAAAAGATTGCTTGGTAAGCTTGACGAGAGCTGCAACCACGGTCATCTGGATAGGCCTGATGGAAGTAAACATGATTTTATTAGTTGGAAGTGTGCCCATTTTCAAATTTGTTTAAAAGGAAAAGGAAATTTTCTCCTCACTGCTTATTCTATTTCTAAACATCTTGTAAAGACCTCTTTTTCATCTTTTATTACAGGTCATTATGAGGATGGCAGAAATTAGACTTTCCTGGGCATTTACAAATCTAGTGTTTTGAAAGGTATATTACTTTTTCCGCTGGAAATTAATGTAATGAGAAATGTTTTACAGACACTCTAAACTATAAAAACACAAACACGTTTCGTGTGTGGCATACCTCTTTTCAATGGAGCCCTAGTCTCTGGGTAGATCTATTCCTCCATGGTCCTGACACTGTGGCCTCTGCCTTGACAGCTTGCCAGCTTTTCTCCCTGGCTCACTTTTCTCCTAAATGGTCTTTGAACTTATTTTTGTTACTTTTAGTCTGCCTTTCTTTCCTGCTTCCTTTCTCTAACACACTTCCTTATTAACTTGTGTTCAGATATGAATAACTGACATTTTTCTTTTAGATTTGCCTTGAGATATTTCTATTCTTCCTGGTTTCGTATTATTCTTTCATACTGAGGACTCCTAAATCTATATACCTATCATTGGTTTCTCCATCTACATCCAACTCCTTGTTGGACTTGCCCATTTGGAAGAGCCACAGGCTAGTCAAGCAATGTCATTTCTGACTTGTTTTCCTGACCTCAGGGGCATCATCAGTAACCCTGGCCAGATGACATGAAAGTCTTTCATTCCATTTCTTACTCCCCACCTTACCCCCATGCATTCCAGATTCTAGAAAACTTCCAAGTCTATCCCTTTACTTGAAGGTCACTCTGAGCCTGGGTTCATTCCTCAGGCTATCTTATATCTTTCTCATCTTTGTCTGACAGAATGTTGTACCCGGTACCTCGGATAGATTTAACAAATAAATAAGGTGTCCTTCTTACCTTCAGGACACTTGCTAACAAGTAGGGTCTATAAATCATATGCACTAATAATAATAACAGAAACAATAATGATTAAAATGTTAAATGAGTTAAATGATATTTTGACATAAGTTAGAAGTCAAAATCAAAGTTTTAGATGCCTTCCTCAACCCTCATATCTTGCTGACTTCACAATTTCAATCTCTATTTATAATGACATACATATTTAACAAATTTATATAGTTTTATGCCAAAGTTACTCAAAAAGGGACATGTGATTCATGATTCGTTGCATGCCATTATAAAAACATGGGGATGAATGCCAGAAGAGTATAAATAAACTGTTAGAATTTAGAGGCAGAAGCGTAGTGGGTGGAATGAGCCCTGGAACATGAGATATTGAATATTTTCTCCAGTGATACTGTATGACATGGAGTATGAGAGTAGAGAGGAGCTTGGGACCTGATAATCAGGTGAAGGAGATCATGGACAACCCCAAATAACTATTAATTGCAAGCACAGTAAAAACTGTGTTTATTCTTAGAATTTAAATTGTGTTTAGCAAAACTTATATAATACTCTGCTCTAGGCACCACTTGAAGTGGGTACCATGATCCTAATTTCACACATGAGTAAACCGAGTGAAGTATAGAGAATTAAGTCATTTGCACAAGGTCATACAGTCATATTTGGTGGAATCAGGCCTGTATTGTGGTGCCTAATACAGACTAAGTATTATATGGGTATTGTTAAATAAAATTTAAATTGCAAAAATAAATGCAGTTTGGTACTGTGGCTATGTAAGATAATATCATTATTCTTAGGGAATACACATTGAAATATTTAGGGGTAAAGGACAGTGGTATGGAAATTACTCTTAAATGGTTCAAAAAGTTATGTTAATGTACACACGCATGCACACACACATAACATGTAGATATATGTTTACATGGGTAGGTAGGTGGACGATGAAAAAGCAAATGAGGTAAAATATTAACCATAGGTGAATATAGCAAAAGAGTATATGATATTCATTTTGTCATTTTTATCTTTTTGTAACTTATTCCCATATGTGATGTCTATGTTTTATTATGTGGGCCCCCCAAGTGAAGACCTTTAAATGTGTAGATGTTTTTCACAGACTTATAGAAATTTTTATTTATCTGCATGGTTTATTGTTTTTCTTTTTAACCTGACTTATTCATAAACTAGTCTGCCCAAGATAATAAAAAGTTGATTATACCAGTATTAATTAAGAATGTATGATATTCAAAATATCTAAATGCTTAACAAGCAGTAGGGCTCAGACACTGACCAATCACACAACAGACACTTACTGGGTTGTGTTCATCTGGCTGACCTGTGAGATCAGGAGCCAGGTGTCCAATGGTACAGTGAGCTGACATGGTGTGTGCTGGTGGAAAGTTAGCTATGATATTCCTACTTTGAAGAAAAGAATAAGAAACATCTTATCTTTAAGGATAACATAAAAGATAAGAATAAAGATAAAAGAATGGATGAGATTTAGCTGGTTAGATAGCTTTAAGGTTTTTGTTGATAACTTTATGTGGTTCTAAACCTACATTTTTTCCATGAAAGTACTTTTTCTTCGCCACAAGTTGCTGCCTCTTTTTGTAGAGAGCCAAGTTTGCTAGGCACTTTACATGTGTTACCTTTTATATCAGGCTTAAGAATATCTGTTTTACAGATGAAGAAATTGAGTCACAAAGTGGTAGATAATTATGAAAATACTTTTAAATTTAGAGAAGGTTTTCTCATTGCTAACAAAGTAAATTCTATTCCAGAGGATCTAGTTTTAATAAATAATTTGGTCTATTTAGTCTAATACTGTATTAATTATGCAACACATTTATGCACATGTAGTATATATACTAATTATATACACAAATAAAATGTATAACATACCTACAATATTTATATACTAGATATGAAGAAATTTCTCTCCAGCATAGTCTTAAAAATTGGCATTTTCATAAGCAGTGTGTTAGAACTATTTCCTAAAATCTTCTCCAAACACTTGGCAGTTTTGTTGTCTGCAATCTGGTAGGTGTAGTGTGGAAATTTTTCTTTAATACCTAAACATTTTCAATGCTAGAAAGGGCCTTCAAAATCGCCTATTTCAAATCTTCATTTTCAAGTGGACAAATGAGTCTGCTGGAATCCAGTACTTGACTTCCATCCAGTTTTGTTCCCATTCTAATACGCTACAAACAATGATCAGTGATCTTATCTATCTAAATTGCTTCATACAGTATGCTTCTAAATTAAACTTTTTAGAAATCGTTCAGTGCTAATTTTAATTTGAATTATTTGTCTGAGAAAATATTATTCAGAAAAATAGAAGTTGGTATTTATGATTCAGATCAGCAAATTCTTTCAAACTATCAATATTAAAATTGTTCTCTAACCTGATTGTATGTCATTGTGCAATTAAATTATTTACTCATTGAATTGAAATTTTAGTATTTACAGTATGCATTACACTCTCCAGGACTTTCTTTAGTTTTGCATTATTAACATGGATAAAATTAAGTATTAATTTAGAACATTCTGTAAAAAATTTATAACATTCTATAATTTAGAAGCATGTGCCATAACTCAAATGTTATCACTGTAGCGGGTAATGACTCTGGAAGTAAAATTGAATTCTATAGATTACTTTAGTCATTCAAATGTGGTTTTACTAAAACCATTAAATGTGCATGAAAACAACCTTTAAATATGGATAATTTGAATACTTTCTTCACATTTTAAAATGTTAGTTCTATTTTTCCCACTACCCTCCAATCATTAAGTCTTAAAAAAAAAAGCAATTAACTTTAGAATACATACTTGAAATTACCCTAGGGACCTAATTTTGAAGAAGATTAAACAAGGATAATAGAAGGGAGGCAGGGTAGTTTTGTATTTCCCATGAGCTGATGCCTGATTTTCCTCAGGTCTTCATTAGATTTACCTTATGCTTCTTGGCATCTGGGTTGGTGCTTATTTCCAAGATTTTATTAAGATAGTTAATTATGCCGTTGTTTGTGGACTTTTAATCTGAACTTCATTATTTTTTTCAATAATCGTTTACTCTGAATTTAGAATGCACAGCAGGAAAGCCAAATTAAAGGGGCCATTATAGAGCAAGAGGTGCAGAATGATTAAGAAGCTCTAAAAAACGGAATTTTGTACTAAAACATTTTTTAAAACCATTAAAGATTCCATCTCTCTGTCTCTCTCTTTTACTTATTTTTTGATCCGGGATTTATTTGTGTCCTTTAACCACACAGGAGATGATGTCAGATGACAGGAGAGTGTTATAATGTCTATATGAATTATCGTAATGGGTTACAGACTTGAGACAGGCCACCATGATCTCACCAAGGAAATGAGGTTAATACAGATTCATATGTTGGAAGCATACAGTCTGGACCTGTACTAGTGAGTCAGAGAGTAGATATCTAAATTTGAGTTCCTACCACCTTCCTATTTCTAAAATACTTATTCATCAATATCCCATAAACTATATTTGTTTCAGAAATTCACTGACATAGAATTTTATTTTTAGGTGGGTGAATAGGGAAATTATTCCTTACTGTATTTTTAAAAATCTCTCCATTATTTTGCATTTTTGACCTAAGAAGTACTTTCAAGAGTTAAAGTTTTATTATTTTTATGTTTTCACTTTTGGACCTGTGTACATGTCTGGTTAACTGGATATGTCACTGTACCAGCAGTGATCCACTAGGGGTCTTAATGGTGCAACAGTGAGTACTGGTTGAGTGGAAGAAAAGAGAAAATTATTTATGACTGGTGGGTAAATGGCATGATAGTATGGAGAAGGTTTTTGCTTCTTAATACTTATTCTACCTTGAACTGGCAAGTTTAAATTTTAAGAAAAGTTAGCTTTGTAGAAGTTACACTTAGAAGGTATCCTGTTCAATAATTTTTCATAGAATAAAAATAGCATTGCCAAAGCAGTAGGCAATCCAAAAGAGCTCAATTAGAGAAAAAAAGCAAAGACAATTTATGCTACTCACACTAAAATGAAAGTTGCTTTTACTTTCTCTAAGACTAGTTAGTCTGGACTGAATTAACTGCTGCATGCATACCCAATGGAAACTCAATTATAAGATACTATTAGCTGACCATCTTTTAATCTTTATGTCTTTAGTCATTTATGCTTAAAATACTTTCAAGTTGAATTGTCCCATCTGAAAACATTTTACTTTAAAACAGATAAGATAGCATAAAATGTATTTATTATGTGGTTAAATGTATATGTTTGGAGCATGTATGTTATTTTTGATATTGATTAAGTAATAATCATTTATTAATTTTGTGACTTATCATTAGTAGTCAAAACAATGCTTTATCATCAGCCCCACATGATTATCTTAGCCTACAAAATTCAACAGCTAGATGATGGAAAACACGTTCTTGTTCCTCAAGGCTGATTTTCATGTGAACCATAAATAGAAAATCTTAAACAGATAGCTGAAGGTTTTAAGATTAGGCCAGCCTAAAGATGAAGATAACACATCAACATGAATTTCCAAAAATAACTGAGCAAAAGAACACATGAAAAACGTAGGGTTCTTTTCCCTTTGAAAGTCTTTTGTTATCACCCTGAACTGCAATATGTGCTATCCCTTTTTATCAGGTGGAAACTAAAGTGTAGGATTTGGATTGTTCATTTCCTTTTTAAATTCTCTCTTTCCTCACCTTGTGCATCTTATCTTTAAAAAAAATCCATTTCTGAGGAATGGATAAATGATTTCACTTTCCATTTTTAATGGTCTCTAATTTGTACAGTTTTCCATGTGTGGCATCCAAATGTGTTAAAGCATGGAAGAGAGGGAAAAGTCTGTAAGACAAGGATGTTAGTGTAACTTGAACAGAAAGTTTTAAAAGGGCATAGTCCACATTCTGAAAGAACTGTATACCATACAGTCTTCTTGTCTGTTTATCTCAGAAGACTGGTACCTTTTTATTTTGCCTGGTACCTTATAATAGTGTCTCCCAACCTGATATCTCAGGTACCGTAATTAACCAACTATGATACCTTTGGTTTTTTGCTAATTAATAAGCTTTGTAACACTCTCTGGTTTAATGTTACACTGACTTTTCTGATACACAATGAAAAGATGCTTATTGGCCTATCTAGCCTAATACTTCTATGTTCTGGTCAAATTTCAATCCTGTAAATCTCCTCTATTTCTCTTTGGTTTTCTGAACTTTGATCTTGCCAGGTTTGTGGGTCTCTCATCAAATGCCCAGGGATTTTGAATGAGAACTGGATGTATAAGTGGGTTTGCACTTGTTGAATACCAGCTATGAGCTGGAGCCTGGGGTGCTTAATGCAATACCAGACTTTGCCTTCAGGTCTGGTAAAGAGCCATCTGCCAATACTAGGAAAGAGGTAGAAGAGTAAGAGTGAAATATTCTCATTTCCCTTCTCCTCATCCTTACACTAAATATGGAAAGTTGGGGGAGACATCAAAATGACAGCAAAAAAAGGCTAAATCACTGTGAAAAATTAATAAACGAAAAACGTAGGATCTGATCAATGATACTGTATATGAGCAAAGAGGGAACGCCTCACAGATTAATTTATTACTTCATGAATCAAGAAGTTTTTAGAAAAAGTTTGCTTCTCCATAAAAGGGCATTATGTACATCAGGAAGAATGTTCCGACTTAAGAGAAAACCATATGTGGCTAACGGTGGAGAGCGATGACATGAACAATGAATGCACAGAATTAAAGCTTCACTAGAGTGGTCAAAAGCAGAGTTGGCACCACAGGAAACTCAATCAGTTAGGTGGAACTGATGTGGAGAAGTGCTCCAAGAATTCAGTTCACTTAAATAAAAGCAACAACAAAGAGAAAGAAAGCAGGCTTTGAAGCAAACAACAGATTCCCAGCCTACAAATGGTAATCATTTCCCCAAATATAGGACAAGTGGATCAGAAAAAGTGTAGTAGAAGAAACTTCCCAAACTTGAAAAATAAGACATGAGATGGAAGATTTAGAGGAGCCAGTATATATAAGCAAATAAAGTGAATGAAGGTGCTGTTAACAGAGGCTCCAGAAAATTACATTTGCTATAAGAAATTAATTATAAAAGAATTCAGGGTAAAATGTATTATTTATGAAAGTTATAAAATGATATTCTTAATTATAAATCACTAAAGACAGTAAGGAAATACGTGTCAACATAATTCTTTAAAGTAGAAAAGGGAATTCAATGATTACATACTTTTCCATGAAGATACAAAGATATGAAAAAGTACATATATTTTTAGATATGTAACATTTAAGAAAATATACTGTTCATGTAACATTTCGGCAATCATTGCTTAAAAAAAATTCTAAATGACTTAAAGTACAAACTAGCAAGTTATTTTAGAAAAGGTCTGCAATCACTGGTGAATAAAAAATATTACTCCTTAGGAGGAAATAGGATGCTATTTATGACTGTAAATAGTTGTAATTAAGAAAATAAAATAATACAAAATATAAACATTAAAAAAAGACCTTTAAAAGGTCAGAGAAACAGAAGCCATAAAGGAAAGACAGAAAAGTGGGTGAAACAAAGGGCTAAATATTTATCTTGCAGTATAAGTAGAAAAATATATTTTAAAAAATTTACATTGATATCATTAGGTAAATCTTTTTAGAACTATTTGTGAAAAAAATCTTGAAAGCATACAATATTACAAAACCTAGATCAAGTATGATAAATTAGAGGGACTAGGCTAAAAATGTACCCATCAAGTTCAGCAAATTTGGCAATGATGGAAAATGACTTAAATTCTTCTTTAAATAGAAATAATCTAATATTATTAAATAGAATTCATGTATCTGCTAATACAAGAGGCAGCAAAAATTCAAATTACTTTAAATACTAATAAGAAAAAGCCATATATAAATTGAACTCAAATAAAAGTAGGGATTTTCATATTAATTTTAAAACATTGAATTTAAGCTGAGAAAACTCTAAATTTCATTTCATGTGAAAATCACTGATTATATTAAAATTTAAGGTGATATTATTACATCTTTTGTATAAAAAACATAGCAGCAGGAAAAATATTGTTAAACAACCATAATCAATAGAATTTTAATTAGAAAATCTTAAACATTATTATCAGTATGTCAGACCAGGTAGTCAGCAGAATCAATAAAGAAATGGATAATTTGAGTACAGATAGAATAAAATGCATCATGTTGCACACTTTGCAGGTGTAGAATATGCTTTCTATTCAGGTGTCCATTTAATATTTTAGGTTGATGATCTTTACTGACAAGGACATTCCCAATAAGTACAACAAGGAAAAAAATTTTAGGGTTCTATTTTCTGATGAAAATATAATAAAAATTAATTAAACTAATTAATTCAGCTGTTAAAATAATTACAGCTATTGGATCAAAAAGAACTAATATATAAATTCCAAAGTAATACAATTACCTTGAATAAAATTATAAGAATATAATAGAAATCTACAGAATTCAGATTTTAAAAAATTACATCATTATGCCTTTATAAGTAAATATAAAACAGAAATATTTGAACCAAGCCATAATATCAACATTTAATAAAGTATAAAACACTGTTAATCAAAAAGGAGATAAAGTAAAAAATAATGAATATATATGAATTATAAATGAAATATATACATTATTTTTAATAAAATTCTTTTCCATAGCACACACACTATATATTTTAAATTACAGAATTAATTATCAGAAAACTATATAAAAAATTAACAAAACCCACTTTTTCTTAATATATTCTTGAAACCAGAGAGGAAGAAATAAAGAGGCAAATGTTTGAACTCCTGAACGTCTTTTTCTCGGTCAGTATGGCAGAAGATAAGGAAAATCATTCTCTTTTGGACTTCATGTACCTCATAGCATATTTTCTGATATTTATCGTCATATGTATGAGGGAATCTATAGTATTTCTCTGATGCAAACAGCTCTCCACTATAGATGGACAGGAAAATTCCTTAGTCCCTTTATCTTAACATTCATTTTTTCTCTCCAGCAATGTGAGTGAAAGTAGTTTGTTGAAAGTTAACCCAGGAAGCCCCAGCAGGAGAAAGGGGAATGAGACCAAGAACTGAAAGAATACACAATAGAGTGTATTAATGAGATGCTACCCTTGTGGGCAAATGAAGCTTTGACCTCTTGGAGACTGCCCACGCAGTAAAGAACGCTTCTGGAATCACTCCCACTCAAGGAGAGTGGAAGCTGGGGTATTAATTCTTCAATTCCCATCATCAATGGCTAAGACTGCCAGGATTGGGAGGGAGTTAACTCCCTAGCACTATGGAACTGCCCCTTGGTGAGAGAAGGCCCTGGATGAATAGTCACAGGTACAAGTACTAGACACTAGGTCTGAGGGGATACAAGCAGAGCACCTACAGTAGGAGATCTTCCACATACACCTCCGACAACTACTGAGGAATCTTTTTACACAAAATCATTCTGATGAGGTAGCAAATTGACATCAGTAATACAATATTTGAGTCATAGTTAAGTACTATGGATGGCAAGTGAAATATTACTCTTGAAAAAGATGAACTGCTGAACTTTTTAAAAATAAGAAAGAGATCAATATAATTAATACAGAAAGATTTTTCTTTGGACATGGGTACAAATATTCAAAACTGAGCAGACATGTTAACATAGAAAGGTGGGATTAAATGAGAAATTTTTATAGTCTATTTATATGGAAAGTAATACATAGACGTTGTTTCAAGTAAAATGTTGTAAATTAATTCAAATTACACCTAGGCTCAATTTTAGAATAGTGGTTTATAATGGAAATTTAAGAGACTGCATTTTTTAAAACAGATACTTTAGAGTATTAAAATTTTATTTTTTTAAATATATATTTCTCCCCACTTCTTGAAAAAATAAAGCATCTTTGTCTATGTTAGAATATAAAATACACAATTAAGCAAATGTTTCAGAGTTCATTAATTGTTCAGTTTATGATTAAAAGATTTTTAATTTTTATGACATTTAATAACTGGAAAACAAAAAGTGGTTGGTGAACACTTTTATTATTTGCTATGGAAAAGCAACTTATATATTTGATTGAAACTCCTTGTTTTACTTAAGAAATGTTATGTATTAGAAACCTACAAAGTTATGCATTATTTTCACTTTTACTTAGAATCAGTTAAACTTATTTATGGTGGATCAAGTAGAACCACATTTTAAAGATGGGATACAGAACTCCTGACTATCACAGTTTTATCATGGGATTATTTTTAGGTGTGACTGGAAATCCTATGTTCTATACTTGTTATAATTAGTATAATGCACCCATATATTTTCTTTCCATCCTAACCTCCCTCACTTCACCTCCCCTCCTACTTCCCTCCCCTCTCCTTCCCTCCCTCTCTCCCTTCCTTCCTTTTTAAGTGGGATTTTCTGAAATACTTAGCTCCATTTAGATTTCTTATTTCAAGTCCAGTGTAAATAGTTGCATATATTTTATCTAACACTGAGATTTTTGTAGCATACATTGTGTAATGCACAATTTGTATAATCCCAAATTCTGAATTATTCCTTCTTTTTAACTCCACTTTGTTTTTTCTTCCATTCATGAAAGTGTATGGAAATTCAATTAAGTAAGGGTGACTTAATTAAAGAAAGAAAATTTTACAAAATCCAATTTCTTGTTGCTCAGGCTATTTGTCTCAAAATAGCCTTCAATATTCCTCAAATATTGTCAACACTTTGATCTATGATCCGTTCTAGAGGCAACTTCCTTGTTGCCATACTGAGAGTTATTGTTCAGAATCCTGAAGGAATAAGTATCTATTCTTAATCACCCTCAAGATTTTGTTTGCTTTTTATTCATCTTGGCTTGTATGGTTAATCTTAATGGAAATTACTTCGCTCTTTCCCAACTTCGCTTTTTGTTGGTTAAGTTTTTCAACAGAACGATGAGGCAGGGTGAATCAGGTGTCAAACAGACATTATTCAATTTTACTATTATTGAAATAGTATTGAGGGACTTCCCTGGTGGTGCAGTGGTTAAGAATCCACCTGCCAATGCAGGGGACATGGGTTCAAGCCCTGGTCCAGGAAGATCCCACATGTGGCGGAGCAACTAAGCCCGTGCGCCGCAACTACTGAGCCTGTACTCTAGAGCCCGTGAGGCTGCGTGCCACAACTACTGAAGCCCGCGCGCCTAGAGCCTGTGCTCTGCAACAAGAGAAGCCACCGCAATGAGAAGCCAGCACACCACAACGAAGAGTAGCCCCAGCTTGCTGCAACTAGAGAAAGCCCGTGCGCAGCAGCAAAGACCCAACGCAGCCAAAAATAAACAAATAAATAAATTTACTAAAAAAAAAAAAAAAAGAAATAGTATTGAAATATATCCACATGAACAACTGTCACGTTTCTGGATTCCTGATTATGATTAAGAATAAGTGAATTTGTGACTTTTTAAAAAAATGCTTGCTCTGACGACTCTAGATTTTTCCTCAGAAGAAAATTCTACCGTGCAAGTTACTGAGCCTGGCTTAATTCAAACTTTAGTATTCTAACTGGACTACGTTTCTCTTCTAATGGCATCTGTTTTCTCATTTTAAACTTTGCAAGTTTCTATAGGGTTTAGACCCAGACGCAGGATTTCATGTTGTACAGAAATTAATATGTGCTTCCTTGAAGGAAATTATTCAAGGTTAACTAAAAGGAAGACAATATTTTGTTTTCATTTATAGCATAGGAAACCTTGATTTGAAAAGAAAAAAAAAAAAAAAAATCCTGTGTCCCTCCTCTGAGTAAGGCCTGAACCACATCTCACAATTAACCCAGCGTCCGATCAGCCTGCAGAGCTTGACAAAGCTCCAAGTTCTGGGCCCTTCAACAATAAACCAAGTGCATCAAGTTCTCTGCCACTAGGCCCAGAGTTCACCCTCCTCTAAGACTGTTAAGACTAAATCTACTCTTTTCCAATCCCTGTTTTCATCAGTCAATGTCTAAAATGTAAGTCTTTAACCATTGATTTTTTTTGCCACATCATAATGTCACCCATAATGCTTGTACCTCTTTACTCCTAACCTAACCCTTCATATATCCCCACTATGCTGGAATTAGTTTATGGCAGTCCTGTCCAAGAGAAACATAATGTCAGCCCCATATAGAATTTAAATTTTTCTAGTAGCTGCATTAAAAAAAAAGTAAAAAGAAACAGTTGAAATTAGTGTTAATAATATTTTATTTAACCTATTATATCCAATATTACCATTTTATATGTATTGACAGATTACATGTTACAGATTGATTACATATGTAATACGTAATAATATAAAAATAATTTTCAAAAATACTGTATATTTTTTATATACAAAGCCTTTGAAATCTGGTGTCTATTCTACACTTACAGCATATCTTAATTCAAAGTAGCCATATTTCAATGTGTAACAGCCACATGTGCGTAATGGATACCACATTTGACAGAGAAACCCATTAGGAACATGGCATTTATTCTCAATCTTTCTTTGTGTATTTCCTGGATTTCAAATTTGAAGGGATAAATTTACATGACCCAGAGATGTCTTAGCATGAGACTGAACATAGGAATGAGTGAGACCATGTTTCTTGTGCAGTGGTAGCTGGCAAGCAAGGCTGAAGATAGTGAGTGTGGCATCTGGGCTCCACATTTCATGTGTGGTCACCTCCTCCACCGGGGTTAGGCAGTGGGAACAGCGGACTTGTGGGTGCAGTAGCAGAAGCCACCTGATCTTTGCTTCCGCTTGGGGTCCTGCAGTTTTCTCCCAATGTCTGATTGTCTTTCACCCTATTTTTTGTTCCTTTGAATAATACTTTTTCAAGAGCTAGCCCAGGAAAAATCTCCTGAGGAAACATTCCCTGACCTCACTCACTCTCTTACCAACATATAATCTCTTCTTTCCTAAGTACTTATCACACTCTTTTATAGCTGTTTTTTAAATTTCTCTGTCTTACTGAAGGCAGGGATAGTCTCTTCACTATTGCTATTTTTATTGTTAAAAATTGTTTAATTAGTATCTGGCACATTATAGGTTTTCAGTAAATACTTATTAAATGAATGACTGAAGGATGGAGAGAATAACAAACATGTATGTGATCTTGACATTTCTGCCATAAACCTTTCATTAGTGTTAACATATACTTTGTATTTTCTAACTCTTGACATTGATTTTGTACTTAGATAGGTATCCATAGAGATGAACTAGCCAACCAGTTGTTAAAAGAAAAATGTTTACCTGCCTTTTGGTTACAGCCTCCAAATTTAATTAGCCCCAAAAGAGGAACATGCCTCAAAAGGAAGAGTCTTCTTGTTAAGGAATGGTAATAAAACTATGGCCCCCAGGATCCAACCACTGTAGACCACCCAATTCCTTTCGTTTTCGTTCCCTAAATTTACTGCGACAGGAGGCTCTCTTTTAATATGTATTTCATTATGGAAAATCAACAAGATCTTTCATGAAGTGCCTTTGGATTTATTTTCTGTAGTTGTGTTTTGCTCTCCTGAATTGTTTGCAAAGTGTCTGCAGGATTGATTTGCAAATTTATTTACAATTTCTGGAATCTAGACAAAAAAATCAAACAATGATGGGATATGAGAAATGAGGTTTAAAGTTTAAGAGATTTAATTAATGGTTAAGGATTTGTGTTATGAATTTTGGCTTTTAAGAGAGAATTTATTGAAACCATATCTTAATTTCGGAGAAAGAGTTAAAAGGTCATTCTGAGTTCTATATAGAAATCCTACAGTCACATGTTCTCTCAGCTCCAAATCACTACTGGTAGCTATTATAATTGGGGTAAAATTCCTAGCAGGGACAATACTGGTGAGAAGAAGGGGTGAGGAGAAACCATGGAGAATTCATGTGGCACTAAAAGTAGAGGCATAATAAGGATTTATTGGGATATCCAGATCTCCTTTCATATAAAATCCTTGGATTGCTTCTTTAATCAGCTTTTTGGCTATATCCTTTTTTTCCTTATTTTTTTTTTTTCAACTACTGAACTCCCTGCTTTTCTTTCTGTGGAAAATACTGATTATTTTCCTTTGAAAGCTCCCAACCCCATTTCACTGTGAAATAGAATCCAGTTTTATCCTCACACTTCTAATCATAAAATTAGCACAGACTCCTTGGTAGATATTCTAGTATTTTATCCTCAGGGCAACCTGAAGAAATAGATGATAAGATTTTCAAGAACTTTAATAAAACTTCTCCCTATTACTTATTAAAATATATTAATAAATAGAACTGCACTCTGATAATTTTCACATAATTACTACATCTTTGTTGTTAAGGATCTCAATCAATACTTCTGCAGAATTCCTTTTGATTAAGCTAGGGACCTTCCTTTATTGCCCCATCCTCCCTGTCCAACACTAGTGACACTTTTTTTAAGGACTAAAATCTTCCACAGGGGACTTTGTTGAACAATGTATCTGAAGAATGTTACTGGGTGTTACATGAAAGAAGGATTCCTTGGGGGATCTCAGTTGGGTAAATGCTCTAGCACAGGTACTAATAGAATTTTCAGAGATTTTAGTATGCTGACATGCATGGAAACTCCATAAGATGAAAAAGAGTATTGAGCATTTTCCCAACTGACTTAACTACAGGAGGGTCTTGCTTTTTGCTTTAATTTTTTTGTTTGTTTTTAAAATTTTCAACTGAAAGTATTATTATACTACAAACACTTTTTGTTTTCATTTACTTGAAAAAATACATTTCATACCTATAAGAATAATAAATTAACTTTTAGTTTCCAAAATACTCAGGCAATATTAACCCTCATTTCTAGAGTAATCTAAATAGTTCTTCAAGGGTCTGTTGTGTTTAAAAAGGAATTGCATCATAGGAATAAGTCTGATCTTTCTTTTGTGGAGAGGAAAACTGGCCATGTCCCACTACTCTACACTCTGTACTCTTGTGGAAGGGGATAAAGAAGCCATAGCAAGGACTGTCTCTCTTATAATCTCAATTTACCCCTAGGTATAGTACCTTCTACTGTATCACTCTGGTTTTTCTCAGTAAAGCAGCAGACACCTAGGTATTCTAGTAGGAATAAGTCTAAAATGAAATTAGCAGCAACATATCCAACCTTAGGAGTCCTAAGGGAGCAAAAGTTAGGAAGGTTGCCTGCAATGTCTTTGCAAGTGCAAAGAAAACAGAAAGCCACAGCTATAGAGTGGGCTACTCCCAGCACCAAAGTTTATGTGGTTAAGTCTCCCCAAACTGAGGGCAAAGCACCGGCGAATCTGCCTTCTTCCAGTGTCCACATGACTTTTCACAACGGCCACAGAAAATAATGGTGTTTTCTTGTCTTTTGTCTTTAAAATCATGTCTTATTGGCCAAGTCTAAGCAAACCTGCTGGCAAGTGAGTCTGTAAAATATTTGTGGGCTTTAAGGCTCTACAATCGAGGAGAGATCTTAGAAGGAAGGATGGAGATAGAACCTGAGTGACAACAACAAAAAATATCTAGTATACCCAAATTGTAGGTAACAAGTAGAAATATATAAGGTGGCAGTTATATTGAGCAGTTACTGTACATTCAGTGTTGGAGGAAAGGGAAAAAAATTACAAAGAAAAATGATGTTCCTTATTCCACTAATTGGTATAATCAATGATCAGAAAGGATCATATAAATAATTGGTTCTTGAAGTATGGTTTCTTGCTCAGCAACAACATCACCTGGGAATTTTTAGACATGAAAAATCCTGGGCCACCCCAAATAAACTGAATCAGAAACTCTGGGAATGGGGTCTTGAAATCTGTGTTTTAATAATCTCACCAGATATTTCTGAAATACACTAAGTTTTGAGAACCACTGGTATGAAGTTTCTGAAGAGAGTATTCCATGAGTATTACTTCGATTCTAGGAAGGGTAAAGAATGCGTGAAGTTTTATAAACTCTTAGTAGAGGCTAAAATGACTGAGATTCTGTCCAAGAATATCTGGGTAGAGCTGAGAAATTAAAAGGAAACAAGCCAGCTGAACTTTGCATTTTGTGGAGTATTAGTGTAAGAGTAGGAAGACTGGTGTCTGAGTTACTCAAAATGAGTTGGCACTCACATCAAAAAGACATTAAAAGGAACCAATGTAAATGATTCTAGTTTTTATACACCCACTCCGTGTAAAAATGGATAGGGTGTAGGGCATGATACAGATCAAACCACCTGAATGGCTGGTCCAGTTCCCTGGTCCTCTTCAATATTCATGCATCCTGAGCAACAGTGCAGAGCTTCAGACACCTTCTCTTCTATGTTTGATCCACTGTAAGTTCCCTGCATTAACCCTTCCTCAACTCTAGAAAAGCACCCTGAACTGCGGGATCATGGGGATGTGAAAACCAGCTTTGCAGCCACGCTAAGGCTAATTATGGTAAAGGCAATGCTTTTTTACTTCCAAAAAGGGGTCTCTAACTTTCTTTCCCCATTCCTCATTTTTAAAAGTTAAAAAAAAACCCAAAAAACCAAAAAAACAGTTATTGGCTAACAAAACTGAGGGAGTTTGAACTCTTACCATGCACAAAGTAAAAACAGGTTTTCAAACTGTCTTTTTTAATTTAAATATTGCTTCTGTATAAGAAGATTTTCCGAAATCATCTAACAGGTAGCTCAAGGCAGGGTTACTCTAGCAGCCATCCTTCCCTGGGGATTGAAAGGAATGACTTCTGAAACCAGCCATTTCTTAGCAAATCATATAAAAACCTCACTGGAGAGTTTTGCTGCCAGGAGAAAGATTTTAAGCATCCACTGATGAAACCTCTAAGACAATAAAGAGTGCCAGATGCTTCAGATTTGGGTTTTAAAACTGCTGATGTCCACATCTAGCCTAAACATGCTTTATCCAATCTTGAAAAACTAATGTAGTGCTACATTCTTTCATGTGAGGTAATGTCGTTTTGGAGAGATTTCCTTTCCTGCTAATACAATTCAGAAGGGTGTTTGTATAAAGCAAAGAAAAACAAAAATAAAAATATAACATCCTGATTTATATTGGAAAGAAGTAGAGAAGGTATATGTTTTGGTGGTGGGGGGGGTTTAAAAGGGAGGGAGGGAGTGAAGGAGAGAGAGAGAAAGAGAGAGGGAGAGAGAGAGAGAGAGAGAGAGAGATGCATAATACATGTACCGTATTCTGAAAGAAGAGAGTTGAGTCGTCCAATATATTTGATTTTATGTCTAATAATCCTATAATTGAATGCCCTCTATTAATCAGAGCCAAAGTAGACAAAGGGAGATATTAAATTTTTGTCATGGATCAGGCTTTTAAAAAGTAACTCTTATTAAATTGCTATACATATAGGGACTTTGGGGAGTGATAGAACTGCTCTACATCTTGATTGTGGCACTGGTTGCATGAATACATGCATTTGTCAAAACTTACAGAACTGTACTCTAAAATGGGTGAATTTTACTGTAGTAAGTTTAATCTTAGTAAGAAAATTGCTCTATATATTTTAGACTGCTGAGAGATTAATCATTGTTCTGAGCATCTCAGAAGTTGTCACTAAAGCAAATTAATTTTATAAATTATTGAATTAAGTAGTGCAAGAAATATGTTGAAAGTTAATGCTAAGATCAAGAACATCTATAAGAAAAAAATTACACTGAAGAAAAATAATACAAGTAGCTTAACTTAGCATGGACTATATGTGGAATATTTGATTTAACTTCCTTGAGTTTTATTCTGCATGTTCATGTTTTATTCCTCATGAAGAACATGTTCTTCATGTTCCTCCAAAAATCTAGACTCACCTTCATTTTAAAAAAAGAGGCAAATCATCAGGCTAGGCGGGGGCTCTGAGAGTGGCTGCGCTTTTACTCCTGCACTCCAGGGAGCTCAAAGGGAAAAACGCCCTGAGAGGGAGACCGTGAAAGAAAGAAACCCCAATAAAGGTGGAGACCTAAGCTCTCCTTCAACTCCTGTCTTCTGCCTGTGACCACCCAGGTGATTTTCCACATGGCCCTGCATGGCGTGCCCTACTGCACCTCCTCTCTAGGACTTCTGTGTGGCTGACAGGGTCTTGGTGCTCTGGCCGGGTGTCAGGCCTGAGCCTCAGAGGTGGGAGAATTGAGTTCAGGACATTGGACCATGAGAGACCTCCTGTCCCCACATAATATCAATTGGCGAGAGCTATCCCAGAGATCTCCATCTCAACATTAAGACCCAGCTCCACCCAACAGCCAGCAAGCTCCAGTGCTGGACGCCCCATGCCAAACAACTAGCAAGACAGGAACACAACCCCACCCATTAGCAGAGAGGCTGCCTAAAATCATAATAAGTTCACAGACACCCCATACACACCACCGGACATGGTCCTGCCCACCGGAAACACAAGATCCAGCCCCACCCACCAGAACACAGGCACCAGTCCCCTCCACCAGGAAGCCTACACAAGCCACTGAGCCAATCTCACTCATTTGGGGCAGGCACCAAAAACAATGGGAACTGAGAACCTGCAATCTGCAAAACGGAGACCCCAAAAACAGTAAGTTAAGCAAAATGAGAAGACAGAGAAATATGCAGCAGGTGAAGGAGCAAGGTAAAAACCCACCAGACCAGAAAAATGAAGAGAAAATAGCCAGTCTACCTGAAAAAGAATTCAGAGTAATGATAGGAAAGGTGATCCAAAATCTTGGAAATAGAATGGAGAAAATACAAGAAACGTTTAACAAGGACCTAGAAGAACTAAAGAGCAAACAGACAATGATGAACAACACAATAAATGAAATTTAAAATTCTCTAGAAGGAATCAAAAGCAGAATAACTGAGGCAGAAGAACAGATAAGTGACCTGTAAGATAAAATAGTGAAAATAAATACCGCAGAGCAGAATAAAAAAAAGAATGAAAAGAATTGAGGACAGTCTCAGAGACTTCTGGGACAACCTGACATGCACCAGCATTTGAATTCTAGGGGTCCCAAAGAAGAAGAGAAAAAGAAAGGGACTGAGAAAATATTTGAAGAGATTATATTTGAAAACTTCCCTAACATGGGAAAGGAAATAGTCAATCAAGTCCAGGAAGTGCAGAGTCCCATACAGGATAAAATCCAAGGAGAAACACACCAAGACACATATTAATAAAACTATCAAAAATTAAATACAAAGAACAAATATTAAAAGCATCAAGGGAAAAACAACAAATAACATACAAGGGAATCCCCATAAGGTTAACAATTGATGTTTCAGCAGAAACTCTGCAAGCGTGGCAGGATATATTTGAAGTGATGAAAGGGAAAGACCTACAACCAAGATTACTCTACCCAGCAAAGATCTCATTCAGACCCGACAGAGAAATTAAAAGCTTTACAGACAAGCAAAAGCTAAGAGAATTCAGCACCACCAAACCAGCTTTACAACAAATGATAAAGGAACTTCTCTAGGCAGGAAACACAAGGAAAGGAAAAGACCTACAAAAACAAACCCAAAACGATTAAGAAAATGGTAACAGGAACATACACATTGATAACTACCTTAAATGAAAATGGATTAAATGCTCCTACCAAAAGACATAGACTGGCTGAATGGATACAAAAACAAGACAAGTATATATGCTGTCTACAAGAGACCCACTTCAGACCTAGGGACACATACAGACCAAAAGTGAGGGGATGGAAAAAGATATTCCATGCAAATGGAAATGGAGAAAAGCCGGAGTAGCAATTCTCATATCAGACAAAATAAACTTTAAAATAAAGACTATTACAAGAGACAAAGAGGACACTACATAATGATCAAGGGATCAATCCAAGAAGAATATATAACAATTTTAAATATTTATGCACCCCCACATAGGAGCACCTCAATACATAAGGCAAATGCTAACAGCCATAAAAGAGGACATCGACAGTAACACAATCAGAATAGGGAACTTTAACACCCCACTATCACCAATGGACAGATCAACCAAAATGACAATAAATAAAGAAAAACAAGCTTTAAATGATACATTAAACAAGATGGACTTAATTGATATTTATAGGACATTCCATCCAAAAACAACAGAATATACTTTCTTACAGGAAAAAAACTGTAAAAAATTAAAACACATGGAGGTTAAACAATACACTACTAAATAACCAAGATATCACTGAAGAAATCAAAGAGGAAATCAAAAAATACCTAGAAACAAATGACAATGAAAACACAATGGCCTAAAACTTATGGGATGCAGCAAAAGCAGTTCTAAGAGGGAAGTTTATAGCAATACAATCCTACCACAAGAAACAAGAAACATCTCAAATAAACAACCTAACCTTACACCTAATGCAATTAGAGAAAGAAGAACAAAAAACCCCCAAAGTTAGCAGAAGGAAAGAAATCATAAAAATCAAATCAGAAAGAAATGAAAAAGAAATGAAGGAAATGATAGCAAAGATCAATAAAACTAAAATCTGGTTCTTTGAGAAGATAAACAAAATTGATAAACCATTAGCCAGACTCTTCAAGAAAAAAAGGGAGAAGACTCAAATCAATAGAATTAGAAATGAAAAAGGAAAAGTAACAACAAACACTGCAGCAACACAAAGGATCATGAGAGATTACTACAAGCAACTCTATTCCAATAAAATGGACAACCTGGAAAAATGGGCAAATTCTTAGAAAAGCACCACCTTTGAGACTGAACCAGGAAGAAATAGAAAATATAAACAGACCAATCACAAGCCCTGAAATTGAGACTGTGATTAAAAATCTTCCAACAAAAAAAAAGCCCAGGACCAGATGTCTTCACAGGCGAATTCTATCAAACATTTAGAGAAGAGCTAACACCCATCCTTCTCAAAGTCTTCCAAAATATAGCAGAGGGAGGAACACTCCCAAACTCATTCTATGAATCCACCGTCACCCTGATACCAAAACCAGTCAAAGATGTTACAAAAAAAGAAAACTACAGGCCAATATCACTGATGAACATAGATGCCAAACTCCTCAACAAAATACTAGCAAACAGAATCCAGCAGTACATTAAAAGGATCATAAACCATGATCAAGTGGGGTTTATCCCAGGAATGGAAGGTTTCTTCAATATATGCAAATCAATCAATGTGATACACCATATTAGCAAACTGAAGAATAAAAACCATATGATAATCTCAATAGATGCAGAAAAAGCTTTTGACAAAATTCAACATATTCAATTTATGGTAAAAACTCTCAAGAACATAGGCATAGAGGGAACCTACCTCAATATAATAAAGGCCATATATGACAAACCCACAGCCAACATCATTTCATGGTGAAAAACTGAAACCATTTCCACTAAGATCAGGAACAAGACAAGGTTTCCTGCTCTCACCACTATTATTCCCTATACATAGTTTTGGAAGTTTTAGCCACAGCAATCAGAGAAGAAAAACAAATGAAAGGAATCAAAATTGGAAAAGAAGAAGTAAAGCTGTCACTGTTTGCAGATGACGTGGTACTACACATAGAGAATCCTAAAGATGCTACCAGAAAACTGCTAGAGCTAATCAATGAACTTGGTAAAGCAGCAGGTTAGAAAATTAATGCACAGAAATCTCTTGCGTTCCTATACACTAACGATGAAAAATCTGAAAGAGAAATTAAGGAAACACTCCCATTTACCACCGCAACAAAAAGAATAAAATACTCAGTATTAAACCTACCTAAGGAGGCAAAAGACCTGTATGCAGAAAATTATAGGACACTAATGAAAGAATTTAAAGATGATACAAACAGATGGAGAGCTATACCGTGTTCTTGGATTGGAATCAACATTGTGAAAATGACTATAATACCCAAGGCAATCTACAGATTCAAAGCAATCCCTATCAAACTACCAATGGCATTTTTCACAGAACTAGAATAAAAAATTTCACAATTTGTATGGAAACACAAAAGGCCCCGAATATTCAAAGCAGTCTTGAGACAGAAAAATGGAGCTGGAGGACTCAGGCTCCCAGCCTTCATACTATACTACAAAGCTACAGTAATCAAGACAGTATGGTACTGGCACAAAAACAGAAATACAGATCAATGGAACAGGATAGAAAGCCCAGGATAAACCCACAGACATATGGTCACCTTATCTTTGATAAAGGAGGCAAGAATATACAATGGAGAAAAGACAGCCTCTTCAATAAGTGGTGCTGAGAAGACTGGACAGCTACATGTAAAAGAAAGAAATTAGAACACTTCCTAACACCATACACAAAAATAAACTCAAAATGGATTAGAGACTTAAATGTAAGACTGGATACTATAACCTCTTAGAGAAAAATATAGGGAGAACACTCTCTGACCTAAATAGCAGCAAGATCTTTTTTGATTCACCTCCTAGAGTAATGAAAATAAAACCAAAAATAAACAAATGGGACCTAATTAAACTTAAAAGCTTTTGCACAGCAAAGGAAAACATAAACAAGACGAATAGACAACCCTCAGAATGGGAGAAAATATTTGCAAATGAAGCAACTGACAAAGGATTAATCTCCAATGTATAAAAGAAGCTCATGCAGCTCAATATCAAAAAAACAAACAACCCAATCCAAAAATGGGCAGAAGACCTAAATAGACATTTCTCAAAAAAAGATATACAGATTGCCAACAAACACATGAAAGGATGCTTAGCATCACTAATCATTAGAGAAATGCAAATCAAAACTACAATGAGGTATCACCTCACACTGGTCAGAATGGCCATCATCAAAAAATCTACAAACAATAAATGCTGGAGAGGGTGTGGAGAAAAAGGAACCCTCTTGCACTGTTGGTGGGAATGTAAATTGATACAGCCGCTATGGAGAACAGTATGGAGATTCCTTAAAAAACTAAAAGTAGAACTACCATACGACCCAGCAATCCCACTGCTGGGCATATATCATGCGAAAATCATAATTCAAAAAGAGACATGTACCATAATGTTTATTGCAGCACTATTTACAATAGCCAGGATGTGGAAGCAACCTAAGTGTCCATTGACAGATGAATGGATAAAGAGTATGTGGCACATATATACAATGGAATATTACTCAGCCATAAAAAGAAATGAAATTGAGTTATTTGTAGTGAGGTGGATGGACATAGAGTCTGTCATACAGAGTGAAGTCAGAAAGAGAAAAACAAATACCGTATGCTAACACATATATATGGAATCTTGAAAAAAAGAAAAAGAAAAAAGGTCATGAAGAACCTAGGGGCAAGACGGGAATAAAGACACAGACCTACTAGAGGATGGACTTGAGGACACAGGGAGGGGGAAGGGTAAGCTGGGACCAAGTGAGAGAGTGGCATGGACATATATACACTACCAAATGTAAAATTGATAGCTAGTGGGAAGCAGCCGCATAGCACAGGGAGATCAGCTCAGTGCTTTGTTACCACCTAGAGGGGTGAGATAGGGAGGGTGGGAGGGAGGGAGACGCAAGAGGGAAGAGATATGGGGATATATGTATATGTATAGTTGATTCACTTTGTTATAAAGCAGAAACTAACACACCATTGTAAAGCAATTATACTCCAATAAAGATGTTAAAAAATAAAAAAGAAAAATACTGTATGCTAACACATATATATGGAATCTAAAAAAAGGTTCTGATGAACCTAGGGGCAGGACAGGAATAAAGACGCAGACTTAGAGAATGGACTTGAGGACACGGGGAGGGTAAGGGTAAGCTGGGACGAAGTGAGAGAGTAGCACTGACATATATACACTACCAAATGCAAAATAGATAGCTAGTGTGAAGCAGCCGCATAGCACAGGGAGATCAGCTTGGTGCTTTGTGACCACCTAGAGGGGTGAGATAAGGAGGGTGGGAGGGAGACGCAAGAGGGAGGGGGTATGGGGATATATGTATACATATAGCTGATTCATTTTGTTATACAGCAGACACTAACACACCATTGTAAAGCAATTATACTCCAATAAAGGTTTTTTTTTAAAAAAGGAAAATATACTGGGCGCAAAAAAAGAAAAAAAAAAGAGACAGATGACACAATACTGGCAATCTTATTTTTGGAAAATTTTACACATTATTTAATGCTCTATTTCTGTGACATGGACAACCAATTATTTTCTGTGAATATATACACAGTTTTTCACATAGATGCCTAAATTCTGGGAAATTTTCATTAACCAGGTGATGTAAAATTATATTAGTTTCACTTTTGCAGTATGCAATTAATTATTTTGGATTTTTTATTTTTGTTTCTGCAGTATGCTTTATTAAGCATTTTAATAAAGTCTATTTTTAAACCTGATTGTTAAAATGAGTTTTAACATGACTATTTCCAATATCTTTAAACTTTGGTTTCCATCTCCACCCTCTCCCCTCCCGGCCAAGCCATTGTAACCTTCTAATGGGTCCCTTACTTTTCCTTGTTAAATCTTAACAACGTATTACTGGCTCTAGGCTGGTTGGCTCTATGCAGAAATATATGCTGTTTTTCAATCCTAAGTGCTTAAGGGCTTCTGGGGTCAGATAAGGGCCATGGGGGTAGAGCCAAACGAACTGGTAATGTTGGTGCCCAAAAGAAATCTGAAATGAAGTCTTATTATGCAGAGAGGGATGAGGTGAGAAACCAGGAGGTTTGTGTGTAGCCTTCTGTATTTGCTGTTTGACAAAGTCATTCTTTAAAAATAAAAACCCACTTTTCACTTAAAAGGAATGAATTACATCATACCACCATCTTTTCTTTCCTCTCCCTTTTACACATTTGTCCCAATACATCAATTGGCCCAATTAATTAAATTTCTTTATCCAATATTGTGGACTTTTACTCCATTTTTTGTAAAATCCCTGACAGAAGAAAATAAGCAAAATTTGTTGCTGTGATGCCCATTATTTTTTAAATTACCATTTTATTTAAAGGTGGATGAATCTTAAGGTAACTTTGAAGTAAATTGTAGTTACGTTACCAAACACTGTTCCAGCCGCTCGCTGCTGGAAAATCAATACCTGAAAGAGAGGAAAATGGTGGTAGAAAGGAAAGTGGTTTTTAATCAGAATGTCAGCAGTCTGGGGAGATGGTGGACTCAGTGTTGGCAGAAAACCAACTGCAGAAATTCTGCTGGGCCTTGAAGGTTTTTGAAGGGAAAAGGGGAAATAATCTCAGTTAATCATTGAGACAGGAGATCAGACTCCTTGCGGTCTCCCACCTCATGCAGGCTCCTTGAGTTCTTGTGATCGTTGTTTAGATGTTATCTTGTTCACGCAGTTTGTTCACAAGATTACTAAAGGGGAAGCTAAGGAAGAGATCTGGTCATGTGTTAATTACTTATTCTTCATTTCTACTTCTTTGATCTATGGAAAGAATCAACAAGTTAGGCAGGGTATTGTGTGATCAAAAGATTTGAAAGGTGCACTAGGGCCAGAGATGAGTAAAGCATGGGGACACCTGATTTAAAAGTTAGTTACAAGGTAGCTTTGCTTAAATTGGCAAGAAAAGGGGTTTCCTCCTGAGAGAGGTTTTCTGCAAAGTGCCGCTTACAGTTACACTGAAAAAATTTTCGGCTTTTATAAATCACCATAATAGGTCATCCTTTTATTTGAATAAATCTAACATTCCTAATTTTCAATTTAACATCAGGCTTAACATATCCAAAGTGGTGCTAACAGATAAGTTACATAAAGCCACTTGGCATGTCCAGTAAAGTTTGAAGCAATTTCCAGTTAAGTTAATAATAGGCATCTTAAAAGAGGTGAGAAATTAGAATGGGTGGAACTGCAGCAGAGAATTCTGGGAAGGTATTTTGTACGCGTAAATTCCCCTGGTAAAACTTCACATCTTACTATTGCTGCAGATCCACAGTGAAACAAATCCTTTGACTTTGAACACACTGACTTCATTTTCCTCATTTCAGTTATGTTTAGATTTGGTAGTGACTACTCTTCCCACAGTAAGACTCTAGTTGTACCTGGTATAATCGACAAGAGTTTGTGGTGTTTAAGGAACTGGCAAGAAATGGAAGACAGGCTGGATTAGGAATTTGAATGGGAAGAAAATGGTTGTACTTGTTAGGAAAATGATGTGATTAAGGATTGCCAGTAACCAGCATGATTTCTTCAACTAGTTGGAGATAGAAAAGGAGGGCAGATTTCCTTTATGTTATGGTCATGCTACAAAAGCAGGGGACACTCCCGCTCAAAATTGGTTCATATTGAGACTGATGATGCTTCATGAAAACATACAAAAGCATATAAAAAAGTTGATTTCTTACAAAATTGAGGTGTCTAGGGGAGAGCAGAAGGGGAGGAACCAGGCCTGTGTTTTAACTGTGGTGCTGTGTGGGGTGCGTCTGGAGTGACAGTTCCCGTGAGCGCAGGGCCTTGCATGGCTTCAATCTCTCAGGTGCTAACGGAAGGAGAAGCCAGGCTTTCTTATCAGCTTGCCAGATGTAGGGCACAGAGGGAATAGGGAGTGGGAAGGCTTAAAAGCTGTCAGCACTCAAACATCAAAAAATGGAATCAGACTCATTATAATGTAGACTGCAAATTTCTGCAATTCTGAAGTCTTATCTATTCCCTTGAGAAGGAAGTCCAGGGTTTGTTTTGGTTTGATTTGTTTGTTTGTTTTTTTCCCCTTACCTTTCATAACAAGTGTCCTCTGGATTTTTGTGTTATATTCAAAACTGAAGTCCAGTATCTTATTTACCTGCTAGAGGAAGGGAACTCTCCCATCTTCTCTTTGATGCTTCTGTAGACAACTGCTGGCTTCCCGAACAGCCCTGCTTGATGAACTCTCTTTCAGGCATTGCCTTGTTGCCATTGTTTAGAGGAGGCCTGGAAACAGTGCGGACACCCAGTCCGTCTCCATCTGCAAGAACGTTCATCCAGAACCTCGGTGGTTGTTACTGACTCCACAGACATTGCTGCAGGTGACAGCTGATTTGTACAGGCCTGGATGGCAATTCTCAAGTCAGAAAATTAGAGGCGTCTTGCTGGGGAAGGAGGGAAGTTCATCACAATCTCACTCAGATTTTTGCAGGCTGAGGAGACCAGCAAAAATTCCATTAATGATAGAGAATGGCGTGACCATGTAGAGCTGCCTACAGCAATAACTTCTCGAGGTCCTTCCTAGTTAACTTATACTGAGAACAGCTATTTATTTCAGGGCAAATGCTCACTCTGACCCTCACTGTTTTAGAGGCCCTAAAGCTCTAACAGTTACTTACCTAAAAGCCCATTGTTACATTTCTCAATATCAAAGTTTTTTAGTCTCATCAGTGTGAAAAATATACTCTCTATAGTAATAATTATAATATTTAAATGCTTCTTCAGGACACTCTAGAAATTTTGGTTAAAACAAAAAGCCAGGTGCTTCTGTTAATAGGGAGAGCACATCAAAAACCCTGCGGGGTTTTGGTTGGTAGTAAAGGTGTGGCATGATAACGCCTGAGTGTGTTATTACTTTACATTAGTGGCTCAAGGTAGTATATTTGAGGAGGTGATAGTAAGAGGACATTGAGAGGAACCCTGAAAGTGCTACACAAACCAGACTGCCTTTCTTTCAGGCTTCCGGTTGGGTTTGGCTCACTGGTTGGCCGATGCTGTCCTCCTCTACTAAAGGCCATAGCTCTTGATGGGGTCCCTCTCTCAGAGCCACGGCTAAGCTAAGCTTTCTCTGGGTCCAGCAGCTGCTACTCTCCTTTTGCCCCTTCAGACTTTGGGGTGGTGACTCTTACACTCTTGCTAGCCACAATTTTTGGTTTCTTTGCCCTGCCCACAGCTTTGTAAATAAATCCCTCATTCAAATCTCCCAGTTACTCTGAATTTGCCTCTCTCTTCTCCTGGAAGATTGGCTGATTTCCTCAAGTCAGGGAGGAGTCAGCCATGCAGAGTTAGGGGAAAGACATACCAGGCTGTGATATCAGCAAGTGTGTTTTTGTGAAACATACAAATGTGATGAGGCTGATAGTTATAATATAAAGGTGGTAGGTTAACTATGAGACACCCAGGGTTATCTTTGATGGGTGATTTTTCTTACATTGTTGCTTCACAAATATTTTTGACTACCTGTTGTTGAAGGGGATGAACTAGGTACTGCAGCTATATTGATCCTATTCACATGCTGCCATATTCATTCTTGAATTCGAGTTTGTCAACAGGTAATATTCTTTTGATTCTCACTTATTGGAAGCAAAAGCAGTAGCACATTTTTATGGTGGGGTCACTTTCAGAATTCCTTCCTTAGTGACAGAGCACAAATTGAGATGATTGTGTTTAGAACTTTCTATTCCTTCATGCCCTCTACACACACACATACACACACACACACAAACACATCCACAAAACACAGTTTTAATTTATTCAAAGTGCAGCTTAGTATACTTGAAAATGTCTCCAGCAAGGTCACATAGGTTCTTTGCTGCAGGTTTTATACTTCAAAGCATATTGTAATTAGTTTGGCTTCTACTCTAATATTGCCTTTATATTACCTTTATGAGAACATTCTTTTCTGTTTTGGAGTAATATTCTGCTTTGATATGATTAATGGTAGTCCAATATTTCCTTCACTATTTCAGTGGAAGAATATGGTTTTTCACAAAATGTCCTCATGCAATACATAGATGCCAAAATTTTGTTCCATGCAAGTTTTCATTAGATTTTAAATCAGAAAAGAAAATGTAGTTTGGGGAAATAAAAGGGAGTCCTGTTTAGTTTTGGTTTTCTCTGTGGTCTTATTTTTACAGTAACTTTTATCAGCCCTCTTCCCTATCATGAAGCTTGGGAAAGTTTGGGCTATTTCCATTGCTTTTCCTGTTTTCGTTTGGCAGATATGCATTGTAAAATAATGTCTTCTTTTAAAAGTCAAAGGAAAGAGAAAGAGAGAAGCTCTCCTGAAATTTCAATCATGTGTTTTCTAGTCTAAATTTTAAAGATTTTACAATATTTTATCTTTGTTTAGACTGCACGTCTAAATAATTCTCTATCAATCAACTATTTTTGTTGTTCACATATTAATTTTTCTTAACTTTTACTAGGTGGCCTAGGTTTTAAGAAAATTGTTCTTTCTTTTTTCTATATTTATGACATATTTGTTTAGAATTCAAATCCAAGGAGGTTTCCTCTGATGAATTTTGATTCTCTCACATATGAACTTGTTCAAATTCTTTTTTTTTTTTAATTTTTATTTATTTTTATTTATTTATTTTTGGCTGTGTTGAGTCTTCGTTGCTGCATGCAGCATTTCTCTAGTTGTGGCGAGTGGGGGCTACTCTTCATTGCGGTGAGCAGACTTCTCACTGCGGTGGCTTCTCTTGTTGCGGAGCACGGGCTCTAGGTGCATGAGCTTCAGTAGTTGTGGCATGCGGGCTTAGTAGTTGTGGCTCGTGCGCTGTAGAGCGCAGGCTCAGTAGTTGTGGTGCACGGGCTTAGTTGCTCCGCGGCATGTGGTATCTTCCCGGACCAGGGCTCGAACCCGTGTCCCCTGAATTGGCAGGTGGATTCTTAACCACTGAGCCACCAGGGAAGCCCCAAATTCTTATTTAAGAATTTATTCCTCCCCAATTAAACGTTTGAACAAAGAAGAGAAGTGATACAGAAGACAGAATTGGATAAAGTACAAAGAAGTATGTTACATTGTATACGGAGCCCTATTATTAGTACATTAATAAAAGAACATTCTGAAATCTTATTAAGGTAATTTTTGGTTTGTCTAATTATGTTTTACTTATACTGCTTTTCGGAAAGCATGATAGGCAGAATGGTCTCCCAAAGATGTCCACACCCTAATATATGGAACCTGTGAATATGTGACATTACATGCCAAAAGTCAGAAAGATTCAAAACTTGAGATGGGCTCTATTAGATTATATCTATCAACTGTCAGTTAATCCCATTATATTTTGGAAAGAGCTTAAAGGTAGTCATTTAAACATAGAACTCTCTGGAAAATTCCTGAAATGCCAAGATTTTCTGAGTCATTGGTAGAGACACTGATACTAGGTGGATATAGATTCTAGATGAACAAATATAAAATCAATAATTTTGTGTTCTGTCTCTGTGTTGGGGCAGATGTAAAACTGCCCTCAATATTGCCTAAGGTGTTAGAGTATCCCTAGAGCTGAGTAGAACCAAGAGGGTTTGTTTTAGTTTTTGTTTTTATTTTTTGCACATGTGGCTTGTGGGATTTTAGTTCCCCAACCAGGGATGGAACCTGGGCTCTCAGCAGTGAAAGTGCTGAATCCTAACCACTGGACTACCAGGGAATTCCTCCAAGAGTGTTTTTATACAAAATAATTCATGGGCATGCTGGGGGTGGGTGAATCAAACTCAGAAAACTGCTGGAATGGAGATTTGTCTTACTCAGTAAATGTACGACCATCCACACACTTGCTCAAGCCATAATTTAGAGGTCATTGATGATCCTCTTCCTGAGCAATTCCTAGCAACTGCCTTTCTGATGTATATCATTCCACTCATTATGTCTCTCCATACTCACTGATACCACTCAAAAAAAAATAATAGCTAAAATTTACAATGCACTTACTATTAAGTGCTAAACCCAATACTAAGAATATTCATGAATTACTGCAGTCCTTCTACAATCTCTAGTAACCACTGTTACTATTTTTTTGACATGATAAAGAATCCAGAGAAGTAACTTGCTGAAAATCGCACAGGTAGTAAGTAGCAGAGAAGGGTTTTGACAATCTCTTTCCATAGCCTACACTCAACCACTCCATTATATTCTCTTCCAAGACCTGGTCCAAGGTCCCCCCACACATCATGTTGCACTGAAACACAAATACTAGTTTCCTTCCGTGGACATTTGTCTAGGAAAATGCTGCCTCTTAACATCTCTCCTTAGTTTTAGGGAATTTTCTACTGTGTGAGAATTGGTTGGAGACACTCCCCTCTGGTTTTCACTATAGAAACCAAAGGGACCCTGTTCTTCTTGTAACATCCTTTGGAAGTTTGGGTATGGGCATATGACAAAGTTCAGACCTTTGGTTTATAGCACTCAGGAGTTTGAATTTGAAGAGAATGATGCACAGAGGCAGGAAGAATTGGGGAAATGTTTATGACAACATGGAGACATCTAGAATCCAGCAAAGATTATGAGCGTTTAGCACATTCATTGTTGAGTAACCAATGGCAGTGGCATTTGGGAAGGCATCCCACCAGATTATGTCTTTATCTTCATTTTTCTGTGCTTCCTATTGTCTACCCTTTCTTGATTCCTGTTTGTCTTTTATATTTGATCCTCCAGGCTTCTGGATGATTCTGTGGGTTACTTGATATTTTTCCAAATAGTTCCTTTCCTGTTTAAGTTAAAGTGTGTTTCTAATACTTGCAGCCAAGAACCTTCATAGTCTTCCAACTTCCACTCTTGATCCACTTGCATTCTGTTCTCTCCTTGGCTTTCAGAATGGTATTTTTAAAATGTTAATAGATATTATTTCTCTCATTAAAAATGCAATTGCGGGAATTCCCTGGAGGTCCAGTGGTTAGGGAGCATGGGTTCAATCCCTGGTCGGAGAACTAAGATCCCGTAAGATGTGTGGTGTGGCCAAAAAAAAAAAAAAAAAAAATCCAAAACCCAAAACCGAAAAACAATTGCACTGAGAATAAAATACAAACTCTTTATCAGGGCTTACAGGCTTACAAAGTCCAACAATATTTACCCTCCTACTTTTCTTACCTACTCTTGTTCCAGTATCTCTCAGTGTTTGTCAGAGTTGTTCTCTGTTGTTAGAACACTGCCCATCACATTGTTGTATCTGTTGAATAAACTAACATATAAAATAATAGCTGAATTTGCTATATTTTGGTTGTATACCATCCAACCTCTCCTTTCTTTCTATTACTATTCTGTTGTCTCTTCAGGTAAACTATATTGGGTATAGCCTTGGTGAGAGGTAATGCACACTTCCCACATGGGAGCAAAGTGGCCACATCCTCTTTCTATTCCCATGAATACAGGGTGGGCAGGTAGCATAGGCTCATCCATGCAGACTTCATGCTCAGACAAGGACTGGGTAGAGGTCATATTTTAATCAGTGGCAGCAACTGTATTAGACAAGCCTCTTCCAATTGTGTGGTCTTTGCTATGTTTTTTTATTGCCTCACCTTCTCAGAAGTTCTTGGTTCCTGTCAGTCTCCCAAAGCTGATACTCCAGGTTCCTATTATTTCTGTGAGACTCTGATATTTTTCCAATAAATTCAATTTTTTGCTTAAAATATAAACACAGTTACTTGCTGTTGTTAACTGCCAAGAATGTCACTTATAGCTTAGTAACCTAGGTCTTGGTGGTGAGAAACAGAAAACTCTGTCAAACTTAAAGATAAGACCAAGATAGAGTATACTTGGTTAGGTGTATGACTGGGGATATACAGAAGTGAAATGCAATGAGTTTAGGAGACTTGGTTCATTAATCAGGGGCATGTGCCCAGATTGTCACCTTATTTTTTTAGGAGATCTATTGTACCTCTACTGGAGGTAGTGTCATGTCTATAGAAACAGCAAATATTTTTCTCAAAAAAATTAAATGGACTTTGTGTTTACTAAAATGAGAGACAAGTGCTTGTGTGGGGCCTTAGAGTTCTGTGTCATAAAACACCGTAGAAGTGAATTATTCTGGTGATATTTAAGGACCAGTGAATGTCTAGTTATGTGTCGTTCTGCAATGGTGATATGCTATAGGTGGAGTTCATTATAAATATAACCGTATGACATTGTCACCACCCTGGAGCTCACTGTAATAGGAAATCCTACTGATGCAGGGCAACTTTATTCAAATTTGACAACTCAAAATTGAGTGGATTCTTTATTGGGCCTCAAGCAACACTTCTAACTGATTATTTTCTCAAAAATTCAGTTATATTTATTAGAAGTAGGCTGGAAGTTCTTCTGCTAGAGTGTTTACTTATGTTCATTACACTGATTTCTACATTTATTTTGTTACTTTTTCTATGACCTTTTCTCTATGATCCATTCTCCACATGGTTGCCAAAGAGATCTTTATAAAACATAGGTTAGATCGTGTCATTTTCTTGCTTAATCCTGCAATGACTCCTATTGCATTTTCTAAAATCAGTCTCCTAACCATGCCCTGAAAGGACTTGACTATATTCATTACTGTACATTTTGCTTTCTATTATCCAATCGCACTGGTATTCATGGAACATATCAAGCTTATTCTTATCTCTGGTCCTTTGTCACTCACCATTACCTCTGTCTAGAATGCTGTTTTTTCAAGAAGGCCTTCCTTTGGGTTGCACTTCAGATATCATCTCTTCAAAGAGTACTTGTCCACCTTCTCTAAAATACTTCTTACCCCATCACTTTCTATTTTTTGTTTTGTTTTGCTTTGCTTTGTTCACAGCACTTAACATGTTCATATGCTGTATTTGTTTACTGGCTTTGTACCTCTCCCATTGAAATTTAAGCTGTCGACCAGGAAATCTGTTTATTTCATTCACTGAAGAATTTCTTGCATATAGAACTGTGCCTAGATGACTGAATAAGGAGTGTTTTATAGAAGAGTGAGGTGAAGATTAGTAAATAATGCTCTACCTGTTGATGGGGTTGTGGATTTGCTACCAAGTGAGACCAAAATAAAGTGGGAAGCCAGAAAGTGGGTGTTATAGAATAATAACCACCTGAATTAGTCTACCAAATGGATCTCTGATGATGTGGTCTCAGTTTGAGTGATTGGAACTCCCTTTAATCACTTTAGGTCTTTAGCTCCCCTTACACCTATTCTACTTCAGGAACATCCCATCCCAACCCACATGCCTTGCTAGAAAGGAAGTGTAGCCTGGAATTTAGCCAGAGCTAACTAGAGCTAGACACACAGCTCAATTAGTTCGGCTCCTCTGCCAGATTTCACAGCCAAGTCAGTTCATCCTTTGGGCATACTGTGAATACTTTTTGGAATTACACATGCAGTGAAGTACGATTCCAAGGCAGTTCTTAAGTAAACAACTAAAATACAGAGGCATAATAATCGTGAGATGTAGGAACAAAAAGTAGAAGTGATTAACTGAGTAATTAGGTAGAGTCCTCCCTGAAAGATGATATTTGAGCTTGAGCTTAAGGGTAAAAGATGAATAAAATTTAAACAGGCAAAGGAGAAAGATCAAATGCCAGGCATATGTTAAACATGAATACTGGTGAGAAATTCTTAGCGTGGATAATTGAGGGTAGTTTGGTCTCACTAAATTATGAAGGAAGGATAGAAGTCAAGAGACAATGGAGGTTGAGACTGGAAACATCATGAGAGTCCAGATTATGAAGGAGCTTGGGGGTTAGGGAATTTCAAATTCATTTTATATGTAGCACAAAACTAATGGTGTCATTTATTATGATGAATTTCAATCATTTTTTTGTCTCAAGCAGGTATTTTTAATATCATTCATTCAATAAATGCATATTTATTAAATGCTTATTCTTTCATAAGCACTATGACAGTAAAGAAAAATGAAACAGTCCCTGATGTTGAAGATCATATAATGAAATAAATAACATAATGTATTTTAAATACTGTAATAGATGGATGCACTGGGTGAACTGGAAATATTTTGGATGGAATGCTCAATAAAAGAAACCAGAGTCTATAATTGTGGTAGATTAAAGTAAATTTTTTGCTACCACTCCCAGTTATGTAGTTGTTTCTAATTTCTCTCCCCTTGAACCTGGGATGGCAATAGTGACATATAATCAATAAGTTAAAGCAGAAATGACCTTCTGGAAATTCATAAGTAAAGTCATTGGAACCTTTGCAGCTTTCTTCCAGGCCTCTTAAGATACTAGCTCTTGGAACTCTAGGTGACATGCAAGGCATTTGGCCACCCTTAGGGCATCATGATGGAGAGACCATATTGACAGAGCATATAAAGTGGCCCAGAGACAACATAAAGAAAAAGTAATACTTGGCCAGTCCCTAGCTGTCCTAGCCACCAGCTATTAGAGCCAATCCAACTGAGGTATGAGACTATGTAGAGTGGAAATGAGTAGTTACTTCCTAGCCCGTCCCAAATTGCAAACATGTGAGGTGTTTTAAGCCACGTGAAATACCAGAAGAGTCAATCTAAAGTGAGAGAGACAAATTCAATGTTAAATTGTCTGAAGACAAATAGACATGGGGACACACAGTGATTTCATGAATTGGAAAGAAAAGAAAGACTTCAAGGCAATTGCTACCATGGTCACTAGTTGTGTAATACATGGTGGGTTAATCCAGGTTAAGAACACAGTGTCAGGGAAAACAACCATAGAAATCTGGAATAATTGCCATCATAAATCTTCTAACTTACTACAATGGACGAAAAACCAGAAGTTGACAAAAAATATGTGTAATCCCAGAGTAAAATAATAGACTAGTAAAATTTTAAGTAGAATAGTAGGGTTGAGTGACGAACACATTTATATATACATAAAATTATGATTCTTAACTTTAAAAAATAATCCACGAAGAAGTAAAAATCCCTCATTTTTTCTTTTATGAAAACTGATGTTACTTTTTGAAATTAGTATTTATGTGAGAAATGAAAAGAGAACAGGCATGGGATGGAATTGAATGATGATAATTTGGCATATTGGGACATTGAAGTTGTATTAGGGTGATTAGATTGTAATTTTTTTCTTCTCTAGTAATTTTTCTTTATCGTTCCATTGTTGGTTTAATTTAAAAAGTTAAAGTATAGAAAATAAAAAATTCAAATAAAATCAATTTTATTTTCAGCATGTAGTGCATTTTCATTTTTTTCCCAGACAAAACAGTTTTCTTCATTGTTAATGTTGGTATTGCCAAGTCTTGCTAGCTTTATTTTCTCTGGAAGATTTGCAAATGTTCTGTAAATTTCCTGGTTTGGAAAATTGTCTTCAATTTGCTAATTTTTATTTATGGAAATTCTCGTGAAATTTCACCAACAACATTAAAGTGCCTATTACTGTTAAAATGAAGAGTACAAATATTCTATATGTCAAAATTTACACATAATTTATATGTATATTTTTAAAATTCTTGACTCTGTTTGCAATTTTGGGTGTAATCACTGATATCTATTATATTCCTGGCCCTATTTTCAGGTTCATAGGATATAGTTAAAAACAAACACACACCGTGTAAAGGAAAACATTTTCATACTCTTGTGGAGCTTGCATGAAATACGTCTGTGTGAAAGGAGTAAAATAGAGAATAGGAAAAAATAAACAGATACATAAGACAAATTTTGATAGTGATATATACTGCATAGAAATAATTTTTGGTGGCATCTTATTGGCTATTTAGTAAAGTACAAATCTAATTTTTACCATACCTGCTTACTTCTCTATTTAATTTGTTTTCCTTAAACTAATCCCTTCATTGATATCATGAAATCTGTCCCTTTTTAAAATCAGTACATCCATCATAAAACAGCATTATTAATGTCCCAATTCTACAGGTCATTATTGTAGACCACTGCAAATGTTATATATAATACTAGGTAATGGAATAAGAGCACTGATTAATAAATAGTACATAGTTTATATTCTATCGAAAACCTTGGATGTTTTAAGTTGGTCTCTAAAACACAGAAACTGGTCTCAGGAGTTTTTAACCCTCAACTTGATTATAAATATGCAAATAAGCACATAGCCACAATTATATAATTTAAAAGAAAATTAGGCAGGGACTTAAGTTAATTACTCCTGGCACCTTTATTTATATGTTTGGTAGTTAGTGCATTCAAAAAATTCATTGGTACTTGGGACTTTAGACATTTGCTCAAGCAGAATCAATATTGTCTTATTTTGAAATATAACATCTGTTATACTATGTAGTTTATCCTTCCCAAGAACAAAAATCCATGACTGTTTTCAGCCTTGAAATATATTTCATTTTTCCTTTTATTTCATGTTTGGGTTTTTTTGCCCTGTAAAGTTAACCTTTGAAGTTTCAAGGTCTTGTTAAGTTTACTGGTATATGAGATCAAACATGCTTCAAACTACTAAAGTTTTATGCAATCAAAAAAAGAGCATCAGTCCTTCATTTCCATGATGATGTCCTTTAATGGTATTTTTAGTTACACGGATTTACCAGAACTTGAAATTTACCATGACTCTATTTTTATGTATTTTATGGTGAATTTTCATATGGAATAAAACCTCCTTCTCTGTTAAAGTCAAAGATGCCATTTTAAATTTACTTTATATAAAAAGGCATTCTCAGAAGTTTCTGAATAACAATGTTGCCCTTCTACACCTTTAATGTAATTATGAAACTTTGCCTTTGAATCTTTAAACATTGTATGTTTGTGTTTAAATGTATTACACCAAAGTTTCCCCAGTAATTTAATAAGTGTGAGCCCTAAAATGAATATGACTTGTGTTTTTGCTAAAGAAAAAAAATCAACTTAAAAGTGGGATGCCCTGCTCACATGGAGAAGATTTTATTGACCCAGCATCAGTTGGCCATGTGTCTTTAGTTGTTTTTCCAATAATTGTAATGGATTTACACTGACTCACCCATATCCTTTCATCCAATTCTCATTGTGAAGAAGAGCATACATGTGCAAGATGGCTGGAATAGAGAGTGCATATGATAGCCACAGAACAAAGAGACGTTAGGATACAACAAATGTCTATTCAGGGTTCGCTTATACCTTTATCTGTTTTTAAGTACAATTTTAATTGATTCTGTTAATTAAATTTTGCATGGAGGAAAATTAGCTTGTTATGTTGCATAATCAAGCTTTAAAATGTTCATTAAAAGACATTCAGCATCTTTAAAAATAAATTATATATATATATATATATATATATATATATATATATACCTTCCTGAAGTAAAGAAGAAACCATACAAAAGTGTAAATGTCCTTTTGGAAGGATGTTAAGTCGGGGCCTGAAGGAGCCTTCAGTCTTGGGAAGAGGCCAACTGGATGGGTACTGTATGTAGTAGAGACATTCTGCTACTGGAATCAACCAAGAAGAACAGAAAAATCAGTCCACAGAGTTCAAGCTGTGGGAGACAGAACAGCCCTACACATTCCAGACAGTTTTGAAATTTTCTGAAAATCTGACATATGAGGTCCTGGCTGAGTAAGAACTTACTTACGTTTTTAGGGCTTATTTTCTCTTTGTTTATAATGTTAACACATGATTACCTGAGGGAAGTTACTTCTGTAATTATAACTCCTTGGAAAGAGAGCAGAAATCAAGATGATTTATGCAAATATTGAGGTACTAGAGGAAAAATACAACTTTGCCCTGCTCTGTCAGTGCTGACTGCAAGAGTGATTCAGTTCCAAGCGTCTCTGTAATTTTTCACTCTGAGCAAGACACAGCAGATGTGCTAAAAATAATTAACTTCCATGTACCACATATCAGCCTTAAGGGCCGATAATCCAGTCACGCTCATCTCTTCACCTTCAGATGTACCCTCTGTGGGTGAGATAGACCAGTGAATGAAGAGGTACCCTTCTCATCCGTCTACTTCTGATGGCAGGAATTGGGAGAAAACCTAATAAAACATTAGTCTTATTAGACTAATTAGACTAAACTAATAAAACATTAGTTTTATTAGACTAAGCACTAGTCTTATTAGACTAGACTAATACTTATTAGTATTATTAGTCTAATAAGAATGATCTCTGGTCACATGTGTCACTATTTATACATCTTTGTAAAAACAGGCAATCATAAATAAATAAATAAAACATCAAACCTACTGCCATAGCCTGACATACCTTTTATAATGCTTTGAAGTAATTTTCTTTCAGCACGTTTTCCTATATATGTTTTAAGTAGTGGAGATAATTCTTTATTTTGTCTTTAAAATGTATGCTTTTTTCCTGAGTTTTATAATTTTTCATTTTCTATGGCTGCATGATATGCCCTTACATGAATATTCTTGATTACTTTGAACATTTTCTTTATTTTGAGATATTTAGGTTAACCTGTCACTTTTTTCTTAGTATGAATATGGTTTTCACAAGTATTGTTGTGAGTAAATCTTTACATATGTATTATATATGTATAATTTATATATATTTATATATATATCCATATATGCCCCACATAGACTCCTACAAGTTAAGTTCCTTGGGTCAAAGTGAAAGAAAATGCATAAGGTTATTAATAAAAATTGCCAAATTTCTTTCCAAACAATTGGAAGTTGATTTGACTTCCATTCCTTCAAGCAGCATATGAAAGTAGCTGTTAAACAACACCCAGGGAAACACCTTGTTAAAAGTTTGATGCCTGAAGCAGGAGGACAGGCTGAGGCACTAATGTTCACACATTCTGCTAAAAGTAAACAGAAGGCTGAGACATTCTGGCATAGAAGGCTGGCCACTTCCAAATCCGTAGAGCCAAGGCAGGCTGAGGCCTTCTAAAGCCAAAGCTTCTCACTGGTTATGTGACCAGTTGTGCATGGTCCAAGCCAGACTGAGTCACACTGTCTGGGAGTATCAGTGTGAGTGTGGAATGATGTGCTCCCTCAAAAATAATCAAGTCATATATGGGTTGTTTCCATAGCTCCTATGCATTATTAAGTACCACACCTGAATGGTTTTACTATGTCAGGCTCACATTTTTGTATATCAGCTAATGATGGACTGTTTTACAGTATCGCCTTGTGTGATGTCTTCCAGCCAATGATTTAGAAGTAATGGTTTCATTATCTTTGTCTAGAGAACCTACTTATTTATGTAACTAATTATGTATATGCAAAGAATTGACCTAGAAATGAGTGAGAAATAGAGATGAAAGTTCTGATAACTGTTAGAATTAAGTGTTAGAGTTTTAGTATTAAGTATAAAGAAGAATAAAATATTACTTGACTAAAGATAAAATGGACATGAATTAGGCTGAAACTTATGAAATTATTTTAACTTTCAGAAACAGCAGTTTCCTATGTTTCAGCATAGCTTTGGTGGATATTTAGCCTTGTTGAGATGAGTATTGAACTAAAGGAATGTAAAGGAAAATAATATTAAGGGCAGGTATGAAATAGTATGAATATACTATTAAAATTGCATCCAAAATTTATTATTCTGTTAACAAAACCCAGTTATTTCACTTAAGCCTAATGGTTGGCTTTCTTCCACTCTCTTATCACACTCTATCTCAATGACACATCATGCATAGCTGTAGATGTGCTACTCGTGCACAAGAACTTAGTTGGGGAAGCATTCAGTGTGCTTAGGATTCTGTTTCTTTGAAATTACTCCTTAGTAATTTTTTTTTTTTTTCTTGGTGGTGGTGCTTTACCTCTTCTGGGTTATAAATTATTTGTACTATCTTATTTTAATAAAGAATTAATAGAAAATTTAAGCTTTTTATTGTGGTACTAATCTACTGCACCCAAAATGTGCACAATAAAGGACTTCTTATTGCTTGGTCTTCATTCCAAATTAAGCCTTCATCAGTATTTGAGAGTACAAAATTCCTGGCAAAAGTTCAGTTTGGAGAATATGCCTATCAAATTCTGTCCACGGGTTTAGAGATCCATTACTAATGTTAGAGAATTTAACTTCATAAATAATTTTTCAAAGTTGTAATATGATTTTCTTTCTATTAAATGCTTACAAAGGTACAAACTATTTTTCTTCATATCCACTGCATTGTTTATAGTCATCCCTTCTTTCTTTACTTATAGATTTTGGTATTCTTTTCTTTTCTTATTTTTCTCTTCTAACAGTAGAGTAAAAAATCACCAAATAAATAAATAATAAACTTGTCTTTAATTGTTATTGCTTTCAAATAAAAAGTGTATATTCATAATACTCCGTTATTCTTATAACCAAAGTAATAGTGTATATGGTGTTAATAGTCATCAATAAGGTAATTAAAAAGTAATTTAAAAAGTAATTACAATTTTATTTTCTCTATATGTCATTGTATATTTGTTCTCTGTTGCTCTATGCAAGAAGGAGAAAAGCCATAAAGAGAAATAATTCATTTTACACTGGGTGGAATACTGTTACCTCTGAATTTCTTTCTAACTCTGACATTGTACTGTGTGAAAAGGGGGAGTATCAAGGACCCAAGTCATAAAGCTGAGTAACATTCTCCTATTGTTGATCATATGCCAACCTCTGTGTTAAATGTTTTAGACCCTTTCTTGTTTAATCCTCACAATGATTCGATGAAGTGGGTGGTTTATTAAAAAAAGTAACTGATAGAAAAATTAATTAATATTATTACTTTGCATTTATTTAAACTATTTCTTTAAACTTGAGCAGTGGTTTGGACCTTTATATGTTTATCAACTTATATTTACCGTAAGTCTAAAAAACTCTTTTAAGAACATTTTTAAAAATGTGCTGAATATCTTCTATACACCAGAGTCTTTCCTCTTTGACCTGGCATTCTTTCCTAGTCCTTGACTCTGGGTTCAGCCATGCTACTTGCTTTGGCCAATGGCATGTTAACATATATAATACAAGCAGAGCCTCAAAACATGCTTTATGATTGAGGTTGCTCCATCTTGCACATCTGCTGTTGCCACAAGAAGACATGCCTATGTGAACCCCATAATCACCATAAGTGGATGTCAGACACGCCAGGTGCAAGAGTGAGACCCCAGCCCAAGTCACTCTATTCCCAGTGTTGTGATTTGTGAGCTATAATAACAAATTATTGTTGCTTTAAATCACTGAATTTTGGAGTGGTCTGTTAATCAGCAATAACTAAATGATACAAAAGTCCTGAGATAAGTTTCTCATAGAACCTCCTCAGAAAGAAAAATGAGAGTTACAGTTATATGAACTTTACACTGTACTTTTTCTGTATACTAACACATTTTTTTTTTCCTTTAAAGATATCAGTGAAGTACACAAAACCGATTGATGTAATGCAGTTTTCTGAATTTAATTTCATTCCCGGGGAGTGACTGGTACCACATGTACTGAGTAATAAAAGTGTTACTAAAGTATTGTGATTCTCAAAGATCATTATCTCCAGTTTTTTTTGTTTGTTTGTTTTTTGTTTTTTCCTCTCCAGTCCTCTTGCCATACATTAGCCATAGGGGTCATTCAAATCTTATTTTGTCAGTTTCCTGCTAAAAATCTTTCATTTGCTCTTTGGATAAAGTTCAAACTTCTTAACATATTGTACAGGGTCTTACATACCTTGTACATCCTTTTCTAGCTTTATTTCATGTCACACTTCCTCCTCTTTTTTCATGCTATGTTTCTGCCTCTTTTCATTTCTTTCTTACTAGCTCTTCTCTCTTTGATTCCTGTGCTTCATGTAACTGTTCCCTCCACCTAGGACCTGTGCTACTTTATTCCTTGCCTAATTAAAAATTTTTTTTCCCATTTTCATCTTAGAAATCAGTTCATTTAGAAAGCCTTCCCTTCTTTCCTAGTTTGAGTTAGGTAGTCCTTCATTTAGGATGGGATACTTCCTTTTACTTTCAGTTGTCACTGCAGCAATTGTTAGTTTGCTTAACCCTATGAGACCAAGTGCCCTGCAAATTCACTTATTACATTCTTAGTACTTTCATGGGGCCTGGCAAGTTGAATGCACTTCAGGTTCTTAATAAATAAATAACTTCGCTTAATTTAGATCAGTCTCTCTAAAGTAGGACTAGTAAAGACCACAAAGTATGAGCCCCTTTGACCATTCAGTCCTGCTTGTAAACCTAAAAGTTAGACTAAAAGTTATGATTTGAATGTTGTAGAGTCTACTTCCTGAGGATACAGACATCCTTATGCAAACTTGGGACAATTTGATTCATTGAACTACTTTACAGCATTTTACATAAATTATTCTTGGATGAATTAATCACATTATTAATGAACCATAAAAACCAAGTGTTGTGTTCTTTAAGGACTGTCTCCATACTCATTGAGTGTTTTCCTGGCACAAGCAAATTAGTCACGAATATAATCATTTTCAGCACTTTCTTTAACTTGTTTTTATTTTCATATTTCTCTATATCATTTTGTTGTTGCATTTGTGGTAAATATTGTAGTAAAGCCAAAAAATATACATTTCTATTTTATGTCTATTTTATATTGAGTTTGACAAACCTTATGGAAAAGTCACTTCTTAGTGTTTGTTGGAAACAAATACATAATTGGTTTAAAGATGTCTTCCTGTAAAGAACTCTTTGAGGAACTATATATGTATGTGTATGTGAGTTTATTTTCCTTATTGTTTTAAATTAATGAGGCAGTGTTTCTCCTGAGGAGCTGGGGACAGGGAGTAGAAAAAACGTGATCTTTGTTTTGTTTTTCCTGAGGAAGAGGACTTGTATTAATACTTTCTCATGATGTTGCTGGTAATTAGTTATTGTTGAATAAAGGATAGGTGTGAAACCTGCATGGACCTGAATTCTTGGCCTTTATTAATATGACATTAAACCCTTTCATTTCATAAAGCTATATGTGTGTATAATTCAGACATAAATGATCACAAAGGCTAATTTTTGAGGGGCAAAATAGAATTGCATATCCCATTTGCTTTGGCACGTCGATTAAAAAGCCAGATGTTAAGAACAGATGTCAATGAGCTATTTTTCATATGCCATGGTTTACAGTTATGAACTCTCCATTTATCACCTCAGATGGGAATAGTTAATTTGACAGTGAGTGTTTTGGTTATTAGCCAATTTCAACATGAGTCCTTGGTTTTCGAAATCTGATGCACAGATATGTGATAAAAGACTTACAATGGAAGCACTGTTAACTTGATTTTTGTGCCTTAGAGTTTACCAGCGTATATAATGCAATGGAAATGAATGTTCACTCTTCTGGTGAATGAGCATAAATTCAGTGTTGGCAGAGAAATAATGTAAATGTTATGACTGAAATACAGAATGGTTAATCCAATTGTAAATTCCAAATAACCAAAAATCAGACCTTTGTATGGGTGCATGGCAGAGTGAATTTTGCTTATTTCTTGTGTTTGATTGTAATAACAATGTTCATTAAAATATTTCTGGCCATGTTTGTACTAAATATGTTTTTGGTGTTGGCTTAAAAATTTTGCCCTACTATGAAATAATTTTCATATGTATAGAATACCATATTTCAAATTGTTTGTTAGCTTTATTGATAGAATAAATATTTTAAACCAGCCATTTACTATAATCTGCTAGGAAACTTAAGTAACAGACAAAATAGCATAATAATAATTTTTAAAACTGTATATGGGCAATATTTGGAAGATTAAAAACACTTTAGCATATATTACATCTTTATATTTTCACACCAGATTTGTGAGATAGATCACTATTTTTATTTTATTATTCCCAAGGCTGGTAATGGCTGGAGATGGGATTTCAATTTTTTTTTCTATTTTCTCTTCTAGTTTTCTTTCTACTACACTTCACTCCTTCTCCTTCAATTCAGAACTCAAAAAATAATAGTTACTTCAATCCAGGGGTTTAAAAATGTATCAAGGTCTCCTCTAGGAGATCTGATCATATTGCAAACAATTTAAGCCCTTGTCAAATCTTTACCTAAACTAATGACTTTGATAAGTGCAATAGAAATTGGCTTAAATCACCCTTAACCAACTGCTGTGTTAACTGAAGGTCTCCATTTTTCTCTATAACTTACTGATTAGAGCCCATCGCATACTGAAACCTCTGCATTTCTGCTCCTACTATGCTGGGTATGAGCCAGTAGTGTCTTTTCAAAATTCTTTGTACCAGTTGCATCTGTTGTATTAACTGAATATTGCATAACCCAAAAGTGAACAGAAAAATAATTACTTCTATGAAAACTAAGTGGCATGGTTTGAAAGGTTAAATCAAGGTTAGTTACAATAAAATTTAGTGTGTACCTGAAAACTTATGATTCTTGGGTGAGGGGCATTATAAAGTGCTGGAAGCCCTTTGCATTCAAGCTGCTTTGCATTTATTTTTATAAATTCTAGTTTCTCTTTCAAATGGCAACAGTAGAGGGTGCATTTTGCATATGATGTAAGTGATGTAAGAAAAATGATAAAGAAACTGCAAATTGTAGACCAATTCTTCAAGAAATGGCCCTTGTCCTCAATGGAGAATGAGCAAGCATTTCTGTTTTAAATTAAAATTAAATGTTAAAGTTATAATTATATCACTTATGATTTCCAGATTTAACTTCCTTTTACAATGATCTTACCAGTGTCTGATCTCAAATATGCCAGTTATTAGGGATTCAGTTGTTTCTAAATACCCAGTATTGACTTATTAAATACCTGTTGCCTAACCCAGTGTCCCAAGTCACAGTGATGGTTGTTCATATAGTATAGCCCCAGAGTAGACGTTCAGAGGTTTCAAAAGTAGACTTTTCAAAGGTCATTGTGTGAAATCTGCAAAATAGGGAATCCCAACTATGCATGGCAGGCAAGGAAGGTGAACAAACTTCTGTGTCATGAGAGGACCCGTAGTACTACCTCCCAGCAGACAGAAATGGTGAGGTGTTCGGCATCCTGGTTCAGAGTCCTCCCTGTGCTGTAAGGTTGAGCTTTCCGTTTCCACTCACATGAGTGGAAAGGACAGTCAATGAGGGCAGCTTACAAGTGTGTGAATCCATTCTCTGACCTTAAAAGAAGTGGATGGATGTGGTGTGGTGAGGGAATGAATGGGCTCAAAGTACTCATGTCAGTGGGGATTCCAGCTTAAATCTTTAAAAAAAAAAAATAACACTCTCATATAAACAATTTCTTTAAAAATTTGTTTCAGCCTAAAGGGCTAAAAAAATTGATTAGGATAAACAAAACAATAGTAAAATATTTTTACACACCTTCAGTATGAAACTTAAACGCACACACAGATATTTCATATCAACTCTGGTTGAATCCCTTAGAACACATAATGCTCAGTTATACATCTAAAACCTCTTTCGGTCTTTCTAGCACCCAGATATATGGCTGAGAAATGTTTATTTTTGCACACAGATATTAATGACGATTACTGGAGGGCTTAAAATTCAGATTATTTTGTTAATTTTAATTCGGCTCTCTTAAAATTCTATAATTCTGTTTTATGATCCAGATAAATATGACCTTGGAAGGGAAAACATATAACTTAAAATAAAATATAATACCTATCAGTTCTTAGGTTTTGTTTTTTCATCTGCAGTCCTGAAAAACACATTCCATTTCCATCCACAAGTTAATTTCTTAAAGTTGTCTTAAGGATTTTATCTGCATAAAAATTTTCAGTAACTACAAAGTAACTGGAAATTTCTCCAAAGATATGATTAAATTACCAGGAAAAATCTTACACACTTGGAATTTCAGAATGATTTGGACAAGTGGCCAAAATCTTTGTCATTAAAACTGTACCAAGTACAGCTAGATAGCTTACTGCCTTTTTTGTGCTTTACATTCGTCAATTTGGACAGAAAAATCAAGACTGTACACATATCTATATGCATAGCTAATGAGGCCGTATTGACTGAATTGACACAGGATGAGAAGGGAGACTGTTTGTCAGGAAACATGCTGTTTCTTTTTTTTCTCCCCAGAATTTTCTTTCTACTTATTTGTCTACTAATTTAATCAAAATGTTCAAACAGTGTAGAGTTGGCCCTCGGTATCTGCAGGTTTCCCATCAGTGGATTCAACAAACCTTGGATCAAAACATTTTTTTAAAAATCCAGAAAGTTCCAAAAAGCAAAACTTGAGTTTGTACTTGCTGGCAACTATTTACATAGCATTTACATTGTATTTACAACTATTTACGTAGCATAGGCATCGTATTAAGTATTCTAAGAAATGTAGAGATGATTTAACGTATAAAGGAGGGTGTGCGTAGGTTACATGCAAATGCTATACCATTTTATATAAGGGACTTGAGCGTACACAGATTTTGGTATCTGTGGGGGTCCCTGGAACCAATCTTCCGTAGATACAGAGGGACGACTATATATGTAAATGAAATCAGAATTCATTGAGTAATTCATTTTTTTCCCTTCTTTTTAAGACTTTATTACTTTCATTCTTTTAAAGCAGTTTTAGGTTCACAACAAAAATGAGCAAAAGGTACAGAGATTTCCCATCTATTCCCTGCCCCGACACAAGCACAGCCTCTCCCATTATTAACAGGCTTCACGAGAGGGTACATTTGTTATGACTGATGAATCTACGTTGATACCATAAACAAGTGGTTTGGTTTTCCAAGCAGTAATTTCTGATGACCTACTGTGTACCTTACGTGTAAGTGGACTCTTAAAATTTTATGAAAAATCCATGTAATTGGATTTGGACAAATTGGAAAAAAATTGATGAGTAATTGGGTGAATAAAGTACTGAACATGCTTTCCTTTGGCTTTAGCATTAAATCATCAAACAACTTCTAAGAAGCCATCTAGGTTTATTCAACTTAAATTTTACAGAAAAATGATCTCTTTGGACAAATAGGCCTCTTCTACTGCATTATTTCTGTTATTTAATTTGGAAGGGTTGTAGACTTATAGGTTCAATTGCCATCTTAACTGGAAATCTCGTCCATCAGTTGTTCTAGACATTTAGAACATTTTAAGGGGATATGAGCAAACTTGAAAATGTATGCAAAGTAAGGAAGAAGTTAAGGGATTTAGAGACTAGATTATATTTAATAATCAAAGAAACTGAACACATTTCTTGTTGATAGAACTTCTTGTGAAGGCATGTCTTCAAATATCTGGAGGGCTGCCAATTTAAGTGAAGATTAGACTTACTGTTTACAACTCCAAAAGGCTGAGGGAACTAAGAATAAAGGAAATGCACAGGGAAACAGACCTTAATTTAAAAAATGACATTCATTAATTTAAAATAATCCAAAAACTGAGAGAAATGCTTTGTGAAATTGTGTTGTATTTCCTTTTGTGGTATGAGAACATACATTGTATAATTTCTATTCTTTTAAATTTCTTAAAGTGTGTTTTATGGTCCAGGATGTGGTCTATCTTGGTGACAATTCTGTGTGAAATTAAGAATTCATATTCTGCTGTTAATGGATGGGCTATGGCAATTAGACCAAGTTGACTGATAGTGATGTTTAGATCATCTACACCCTTACTCATTTACTTATTTATTTATTTATTTATTTATTTAAAAGAAAAGAAAAATATGGGCTTTATTAAAAAAAATATTTTCCATGTATCAAGTAGTACAATCATACAAACAATTTCATCACAAATGACCTAGGCAATTCATTTAAAATAAAATTAAATAAATCTTCAAGGGTAAGATTTTACATTCTAGCCAGTCCTTAAAAACTAAAGTCCCCTATCCTTACTCATTTTCTGCCTACTGAATCTATCACTACTGACAGAGGGGTGTTGAAGTCTCCAACTATAGTACTGAATTTGTCTATTTCTTATTTTAATGCTATAAGTTTTTGACACATATATTTTGATGCTCACTTGTTAGATGGATGCAGGTATAGGATTGTTATGTCTTCTTGACAAGTTGACCTCTTTGTCATTATGTCATCCCTGTCTTTATTCTTGATGATATTCCTTGTATTGAAGTCAACTTTGTCTGAAATTAATAGTTACTCCAACTTTCTTTTGATTAGTGTTATCATGGTATATATTTCTCCATCTGTTTACTTTTAACCTATTTAAAGTCATTTCTTTTTTAATTAATTAACTTATTTTTGGAGTTGAAAATTTATTTTCTCATTAAAATAAAGTGACATAATGAGTTAATATTCCTGAACAAATGTTTGCCACCTAGCTTTATTGAAATTACCATTAACATTCTATTTCACCAGTTCTATATAGTATACCTGAAGAAGATGAAGATTTCTTTTTTTTTTAGGTTCTCATTAGTTACCTATTTCATACATAGTATCAGTAGTGTATATATGTCAATCCCAATCTCCCAGTTCATCTCATCCCCCCACTCCCTTTGGTGTCCATAGATTTGTTCTCTATGTCTGTGTCTCTCTTTCTGTTTTGCAAGTAAGATCATGTATACCATTTTTCTAGATTCCACATATATGTGTTAATATACGGTTTTGTTTTCCTCTTTCTGACTTACTTCACTCTGTATGGCAGTCTCTAGGTCCATCCACATCTCTACAAGTGACCCAAATTTGTTCCTTTTTATGGCTGAGTAATATTCCATTGGATATATATATATATCGCACATCTTCTTTATCCATTCTTCTGTTGATGGACACTTAGGTTGCTTCCATGTCCTGGCTACTGTAAATAGTGCTTCAATGAACACTGAGGCATGTGTCTTTTCGAATTATGGTTTTCTCTGGGTATATGCCCAGTAGTGGGACTGCTGGGTCATATGGTAATTCTATTTTTAGTTTTTTAAGGATCCTCCCTACTGTTCTCCATAGTGGCTGTATCAATTTACATTCCCACCAACAGTGCAAGAGGGTTCCCTTTTCTCCATACCCTCTCCAGCATTTATTGTTTGTAGATTTTTTAATGTTGACCATTCTTACGGGTGTGAGGTGATACCTCATTGTAGTTTTGATTTGCATTTCTCTAATAATTAGTGATGTTGAGCATCTTTTTATGTGTTTTTTGGCCATCTGTATGTCTTCTTTGGAGAAATATGTATTTAGGTCTTCTGCCCACTTTTTTTTTTTTTTTTTTAGTTTTATTTATTTATTTATTTATTTTTGGCTGTGTTGGGTCTTCGTTTCTGTGTGAGGGCTTTCTCTAGTTGCGGCAAGCGGGGGCCACTCTTCATCGCGGTGCGTGGGCCTCTCACTATCGTGGCCTCTCTTGTTGCGGAGCACAGGCTCCAGACGCGCAGGCTCAGTAGTTGTGGCTCACGGGCCTAGTTGCTGCGCGGCATGTGGGATCTTCCCAGACCAGGGCTCGAACCCGTGTCCCCTGCATTAGCAGGCAGATTCTCAATCACTGTGCCACCAGGGAAGCCCTTCTGCCCACTTTTTGATTGGGCTGTTTGTTTTTTTGATATTGAGCTGCATGAGCTGTTTGTATATTTTAGAGATTAATCCTTTGTCACTTTCTTCATTTACAAATATTCTCTCCCATTCTGAGTGTTGTCTTTTCATCTTGTTTGGTTTCCTTTCCTGTGCAAAAGCCTTTAAGTTTAATTAAGTCCCATTTGTGAATTGTTGTTTGTATTTTCATTACTCTATGAGGTGGATCAAAAAAGATCCTGCTGCAATTTATGTCAAAGAGTGTTATTCCTATGTTTTCCTCTTAGAGTGTTATAGTGTCTGGCCTTACATTCAGGTCTTTAATCCATTCTGAGTTTATTTTTATGTATGGTCTTAGGAAGTGTTGAATTAAGGAAACAATCCCATTTCCCATTGCAACAAAAAGAATAAAATACCTAGGAATAAACAAATACCTAGGAATAAATAAGGAGGCAAAAGACCGGTACACAGAAAACTGTACGACGCTGAAGAAAGAAATCAAAGACAACACAAACAGATGGAGAGATATTCCATGTTCTTGGATTGGAAGAATCAATATTGTGAAAATGACTATACTACCCAAAGCAATCTACAGAGTCAATGCAATCCCTATCAAGTTACCAATGGCATTTTTCACAGAACCAGAACGGAAAATTTTACAATTTGTATGGAAACACAAAAGACCCTGAATAGCCAAAGCAACCTTGAGAAAGAAAAACGGAGCTGGAGGAATCAGGCTCCCTGACTTCAGTCTATACTACAAAGCTATAGTAATCAAGACAGTATGGCACTGGCACAAAAACAGAAATATAAACCAATGGAACAGGATAGAAAGCCCAGAGATAAACCCATGCACATAAGGTCACTTAATCTATGACAAAGGAGGCAAGAATATACAATGGAGAAAAGACATCCTCTTCAATAGGTTGTGCTGGGAAAACTGGACAGCTACATATAAAGTCATTTCTTGTAGGCAACATACAGCTGGGTCTTGCCTTTTAATCCACTCTGACAACCTTGTCTTTTAATTGGTGTATATAGATCATTCACATTTTAAATGATTATTGATATATTTGGATTGATATCTATCATGTTTGTAACTGTTTTCTATTTGTTGCCTTTTTATGTTGTTTTTCTCCCCCTCACTATTTTTCTACTGTTTTGAACATTTGATATAATTTCATTTTATGATCTCTCATAGCATATAAATTATAATTCTTTTTATAAAATTCTTAGTGGTTGCCCCCAAATTTGCAATATACCTTTTAAACTAATCTAAGTCAACTTTAAAATAATCCTATAACACTTGCATGTATTGCAAGTATCCTGTGAAACGCTGTTCCTATTTTCTCCCTCCCATTCCTTGTGACATTAATGTTATTTATTTCATTTATCCATATGCTATAATCACCCAATACATTGTTACTGTTTTTACTTTAAACAGTTATGGTTTTGATCATTTACGAATGAAAAAATGAAGAATTTTATATTACCTTCATTTATTCCTTCTCTAATGCTCTTCATTTCTTTATGTAGATCTAAGTTTCTATATCATTTTCATTTTCCCAGAAGAATTTTTTAAGCATTTCTTGCAAGGCAATTCTGCTAGTTATGAATTCCCTCAACTTTTATTTTTAGAGAAAAGTTTTACTTCTCTAGTTTAGGAGAATCATTTTACAGGATATAGAATTCTAGGTTGATGATTTTTTTTTCTTCTAACACTTTAAATATTTTTTCTACTATTCCTGCTTCCATGTTTATGAGAATTACACCCTAATTCTTATCTTTGTTCCTCTCTAGGTAAGATTTTAACCCCCTCTGTCTTTTTTTAGGATTTCCTTTTTGTCTTTGTCTTTCTGATATTTGAATGTGATATATTTAGGTGTGGGTTTTGGGGTTTTTTTGGTGGGGTGGTATTTATAGCCCTAGGTACTCTCTGAGCTTTCTAGATCTGTGATTTGGTGTCTGTCATTGATTTTGGAAATTTCTCCATCATTATTACTTTTCATGACCAATCCTCAGAGATAGGATGGAGCCAAGTCAAAATCTGATACAAAAATAGAGCAGGAGAACTCCCAAGCAAATGTTGTAGCATTTTCCTAGCCTTGTAAGAGCTGGGAAAAGAGATTGCCTTGGAGTTTTTATGGGGGTTAGGGGATAGAGCCAGGATGAGGGTTCCTGTACATGGTGTGAACTTCCTACTAACCCCAAACAAAGGAGCACCTTGGCTTGTGTAGATGTGGGGTAAAAAGAGAAAGAGGGAAGGGTCAGTCTTAAAAGATGTCAGAAATCAAACAATGGAATTAGACTCATTTTTATATTACATCTTTTATTTTTTGGTCCATTCTCTCTTTTTCTGGTATTCAACTGTGTGTACATTACAACTTTTGAAATTGCTATTTTGTATGTTCTGTTCTGGTTTTTTTTCGTTTTTTTTTTTTTTTTTTTCTATTTGTATTTCAGTTGAGAGATTTCTACTGACCTATCTTCAAGCCACTGAGTTCTTCCTCAACCACATCAAGTCTGCTGAGCCTATCAAAGCATTCTTCATTTCTGTTACAGTGTTTTGGATTTCTAGCAGTTAAAAAATTCTTTCTTAGAAGGACGTATTGTATAACACAGGGAATATAGCCAATATTTTACAATAACTATAAATGGAATATAACCTTTAAAAATTGTGAATCATTATATTGTACACCTGTAACATATACTATCATACAGCAACTGTACTTTAATTTAAAACAAAAAGTATAGAATGGTCCAAGGAAACACATAAAAAATTCTTTTTAGAGTTTCCATTTCTCTACTTACATTACCCATCTGCTTTTTCATATTGTCTTATTTTTCCATTAGCCCTTAAACATATTAATCATACTTGTTTTAAATTCTCTGGTAATTCTAACATCTGTATCATTTTCTGAGTCTATTTCTGATAATTTCTTTGCCTCTTTAGACTCTATTTTTACTTCTTTTGGCATTTCTTGCATTATTTTTTGTTGTAAACCAGGCATGTTTTATCGGATAATAGAAACTGAGGTATATAGATATTTAGTGTAGGGATTTATATTACTCTGGCTAGGAGTTAGACTACGTTTAGTATTTGCTATAGTTATACATGCTAGCGATGTTGAATCTCTCTAGTGTCTTTGTTTTTGTCCCCCGTCTGAACTTTGGGCTTCCTTATCAGTGTGATTGAAGCTCCTTCATCTCTAATCCACTATTTTTATATTGAAGTCCTGTTAGTGTGGTAGTAAGGTTTGGAGGAATAGGAGCATTCTATGATCTTCCACCTATGTATAAGTGTTTTAGTATACCTGTTTCTCAAGGCTGTGATCTTGACAAGTGTTTCTTCAGTGATACAGCTTTTTCCCCCTGACCCCCGTATTCCCTACTCTGATGTCAGCATTTCCAATCCATTTCTTTGAAGGCTTAACCCCTGTTAATAACTATGTTTTCTTTTTTCCCTATGTTTCCCTTTTTTCCCTACAGAGGGCTAGAGTGAGAGAATGTCCTTTTTTGACCTGGGTAAAGACTATAGCCAAATCTTTTTCCTTGGAGAGTAGGCCTTTATTATGGAGAAGTTTCCATGCATTTCACAATGATTATTCTTTTATCCCTGCTAGAGCCACAAGGGTTCTTTCTCAGATAGGGTTCTGGAGGTAAAGCCAATGAGATGATGAGAGATTCCCTTAAGCTTCCAGTGCCTAGGAGTTTTTTCCACTCAAACTAGTCCACACTTGGCCTTCAGAAATTCATCAAAATTACCAGTTAGGTGTTCCTACTAGTTCATGGATCCAGTAGTTTCCACTCCAGATATATTGATCTTTGTTGTGTCTCTCTGGATAATTCTGTCTCTCCAAATTCCAGGGTGGTAGTTTGCCCTACAACCTCATTTCTTGATGAGTCCAAGAAAAGTCATTGCTCTTCAGTTTGTCCAGCTTTTGTTGTTGATGTTGCATAAACAGGAGTGATGACTCCTAAGCTCTTTACAAATTGGAGCTATAATCTGCTCCTTTGTTTTTTAGTGATCAGAAAAAGTTTAAGATTAAGGAAAGTTTACAAAATTCATGTAGTTCATAAATAGTATAGGAACGTCTTCCCCATCTCAGGATATTTGTGTCTGGTTTCTCTTCTGCCCCCAATTCTCTTCATTCTCTCATTTTCAGGTCTCCTCTTAAAAGTTTCTTCCTCAGAGATGCCAAGAAGATATGAGATGCTTTGGACATAAACTCTTGCAGTTAACCTGCATGTATTTGAAACCTAGCTCCATCACTTACTAGAGGCTGACCTTTAGCAAGTTACTTATCCACTCTCTGAGTTAATTCCCTCACTTGTGAAATAGAGATAAAAATAGACTCTTATTACATTAATAAGTTATTTAACGTTGATTCCTTAGAATAGTATGTGGTACATAGTTAAGTGCTCTGTGGGTGTTATGTATGTTTAATGAGTGGTCTACAGTGAGGATAACTTATATATCTCCATTGTGAACTTTATTTCAAGTCTTCACTTTGAATAATCAGTAATACCTTGATTTTGTAAAGTCTAACAGTTTATAGAACCATTATATTGATGACCATCACAATATTTTTTATTCTGATCATCATAATCCTCTGAGATAGTTTGAGCAGACATTGCATTTCTCATTTTATAAGGACTTCATTGTCTTGCCAAAATTTCACCAGTAAGTAGCTGAACTAGAACTTTAGTCTATGCCTTCTGGCTCTAAGTATAGTGACTATTCCATATCCTGTACTGCCTCAGCAGATTTTAATGACCTCTTAACCATATTCATGTTGTAGTCTAATTGGTATCCCATTTTATTTGAGAGAAAATAGTGAAAATGAGAATTAAAAACTATTTTCCTTTTAGCCTTTAATCTTCCTTTAGCACTTTCTGTGCAGAGCTGTGGTTTAATTATTGTTTTGTTTTTTGGTTCTTTTTCTCCTGAAATGCACCTTAAAAATCTCAACATTTATAACGTGAGGTAATTATATGGAAAATGCAAGTCTAACCAGCATTTCTGTTCACAATACCTAAGAAAACCAGGGTGAATATTTTGAAGGAAATTGAGTTACTGTATAATTGTCCCAATTTTCACTTCATTTTAAATGTGTGCGTGCTACATAGAATCACTAAAGATTTCACAAGTATTATATTAGATTTAATACCTGTGGTGAACTGTAATTAGAGCTTATTTTCCAGGCCTGTGTTATTGTCAGTAGTTTACAATATTCTACATTTATGTCTGCTTTTGTTACCAAATGCTTTGCTATGTGTATTTGCCGTCAGTCTACAAGTTAGCATCCAGCTATCATGGATTTCCAACTTGACAAAGGAAGTAATTATTACATGGAATAAGGAATCAGTTATTAAATTACAGAAAGTCCCATGATCCAATTATTTTATTTTTCATAAACTAGTTCTTAAATCTACTTTTATAACTTAAACTGCTTTTTATGTTTTAAGAGCAGGACACCGTGCTACTGTTCAAATTATTAACTGACTCTGGATAGGTCATTTAATCTCATGCTACCAGGACAGCTTGTTCCCGATCAATGGGGAACAGCAACACTGAACCAAATCTGCAAGCCAAGAAGAAAGTAGGGCCCATATCTTTGTCTTAATTCTGTCAAATTGGTCATACTTCTATTACACTTGAAAAGAGTTGACAAATTTGTAGTGCATTTTCCAAATGTCACACTTAGCTAAGAACAATTTTTATCTTTTGGGTTTTCCAGTAAGGCACTCTAATCCACTTTAATATTTTTGGCCTCTTCATCTCGCCTAAGTATAAGACTGGGAAAAGGGAAATTCATAGTTTTAACAATTAAAATGCTCAGTTGTTTTGCCAGGTCTTCTTGAGAACACATATTCTATTTCCCAGCTGTATGAATTATATACATTTTATTTTAGAGTACACAAATAGAGATTTTTTTTCATTGCTCTGTAAACAGACAAATTAAACTGCTATTCAGGCTCACTGAATCAAGGACCACAGTTCCATATTATTGGCTAAGTCTCTTTTGCACTGACAAAACACTTTCTTGTATTTCCATTTACAATGAAAAATTTTAGGAGAAAAATTAAAAAAGAAAAAGAAACAAGTCCCTGTAAGTTCTGGTAATGTTTTATTTATGTTTTTAAATTAATTGTTGAGAAGGTTTTTACTTCTCTAAAGGATGGATGCATTCTCATACTTCATGAAATAGTGGATTTCAAAATGAGTTCCCAGGATTCGTAGCGTCATTGGGATGTGCCTCAGGGCTGCTGCAGCAGTGGGGAGAGAATTGTGGAGGGGGAATAATGAGTGGCATAGTTATGGGTTTTCCACTCCTATCTCAATCTGAGTAGGGGGTACTTTATAATATTTATTTTGTTATTAGAAAAAATAAGAATTCCACTGCTAAAACAGCAACACAAGTTTGAAGTCCCCTAGTTTTTTGCAGGTGATATTTGCACAACAATGTTTTTAAATGAACTGATATTGAGGTATACTGTGTCAGGAAACAAAATTAAAAATAAGTGTGATGACTTAATCATGGACTTTTAGAGCTTCTAATAGGGAATAAAACTTTTAGGAAAATGATAAGGCTGAAAATTCACAAAAGGAACGTATTATTTCATGTATTTTTGTGTGTGTGAGGATGTAAGGACACTGGAATTTCTATTCTGCAAGGAAGTCTGTGAACATCCATTTGGTCATTATTCTTAAGAATTGTCCAAGATGTATAGACACCTAGATAGTGAATCACCCATAAATGTTCCGTCAATAGTTGAAAGACTACTCAACTCTAAATACCCAAAAGAAAATACCTGATTTTCATCTTAAGTTTCTAAAAATTGGAGCAACCACTGAATTACCATAAGGTGAAGTTAAGAATTTCCAAAAAAATAATTTTAGTTCAATATTTGAAAAGTCATGTAAGAAATGTTACTTACTAGCAGAAGAATTGTATTATAGAAGTACAGATAGGAAGTCCATAAATATCCAATGTGGACAGTTTTCCTTTGCTTTTCTTTTTGCTCAAAACATTCTTTTGTCATATTTCAACCTTTAATCTTAAACTTCATTTTACTGCGAGGGCTGCCAAATTCTCATCAAGGCAATAGCTTATAGATACAGAGGAAGTATAAATTATTATCATTAATAATCCACCCTGTTCTTCCCCCACCTCATTTAAACTAATGAACCATATGTTGCCATTTTCTTTCAACTGTATCCAAGAATGTTTCAGAACAAAAGAGGAGAAGAGATTATAAAATATTATATGGCCACGACCTCACATTTATTTTCCAATTAAGACAAGAAAAGTAATGATAACTCTGATACTTTTCATCTGTCTCCATGGAAATATTTCTTGATTAAAAATAGAGTAATCAGAGTTTTGTTTTTTAAGGTTACAAAGGAGAAAAATACTTTTGAAACTGTTTCAACAATTTCTAAAATTTAAAGGACAAACATCAACAAAACAGTAAGTCTATCCTTTATAGTGTAATTATGGCTGATTTTTTTCTTTTACTACTCAAATTAATTGGCCAAGTTTTCATTTGTCTGTGAAAATCTTGAACATTTTATATACATTGCGAAGGCATATATAGTGTTGAATGAGTAGAACATGCTTTCCAGGCAGCAGGGAAAATAAAAGTAACAGAGTCTTAGCAGTTGGATGTAGATAATTGTCAGGAAATAACAGGTGAGAGAAACTGAGCTGTAGCTTATGGTAAAGAAGAATGGTGACTGATATAGGGGTTTTGAATGTTTCAAATCATATATGTCTGAAATATTGGGGCAAAACCAAATAGACTCTTGAGGAAGAATTTAGCAACCGTAAAGGAAAAGATGGTTGAGGCACAAAAATCAGGTTCAGAAAACTACAGAAGGGTAAGCAGAAAGAGGTGGATCTCCCGATGTTATGGTAGTGACCTAGTCTATCCAAGAATCCAAGTCTGTCTGGTTCTAAGCTAGGAGCTTGATACAGCAGCTCTTTTGTAACAGATTTCAGGAATACCACTGGTGTTACTTTAACTGGAGAGGGGGGATCCCCAGACTTTGGCAATGGTATAAGATGATGCTGAGGCATAATCATCAGTTTTCTCAATGTTGGGCTTTGGAGGGTTGTAATGTGAGTTAGAGTATCTGCAGAGCGATTTGGGGTGAAGCTAAAGAAATGCTGTTTTCAACTGCTATCATGAAGTAACAGAGAGGTGTGGCCAAGATTTTGGAGTAGGAAGACCCTGAGCTCACCTTCTTCCAGAGGCACACCAAAATTACAAATATTTCCAGGGCAATTATCTATGGGAATGACCTGAAGACTAGAAGAAAAGATTTCCCACAACTAAAGATATAAAGAAGGAACCACAATGAGGTGGGTGGGAGGCACAGAGATGTGGTATAGTCAAGACCCAAACCCTCAGGTAGGTGACCCACAAACAGGAGGATTATCACAATTACAAAGGTTCTCCCCAAGAAGCAAAGGGTCTGAGCCCCACATCATGCTCCCTAGCCCAGGGTGCTGCCCTGGGAAGATGAGCCCCCAGAACATCTGGCTTTGAGACCAGCAGGGCTTACTTTCAGAAGAGCCAGAAGGTTGCAGGAAATGGACTCGGCTCTTAATGGATGTGTGCAAAATCTCACACACTATTGAGTCCCAGTGCCAAGGCAGTAATTTGAAAAGAGCTTGGGTCAGACCCACTTGCTAATCTTGGAAACCTCCCAAAGAGGCAGAAGGCAACTGGGACTCCCACTGGGAACATAGATGCCAGTAGCAGCCATTTTGGGGAGCTTGTTCTGCCACGAGGACAATGGTGATGGCAAGCAACAGTTTGGAGCCTTCCTTCTAACTTATTAGCGCTGGGGGCCTTACCCATTTAACAGTAGGCCAGCACCATCCCAGCTTCACCTGGGCCCCACAACCAACCACCCTGGGACTTGGCCCTACACACCAGCGGGCTGGCACAAGCCCTGGCCCCCTCAGCACCCATAGCCAGTCATCCCAGGACCTGGCTCTACCCACCAATGGGCCAGCACCAGCCCCAGCTTCCCTAGGCTGTGTATCCAGCTGACCTGGGACCCAGCCCTACCCACCAGTGGGCCTGCACTAGCCCTAGAACACCTTGGCCCTTGTAGACAGCAGTTCTGGGACTCAGCCTCATACATCAGCTCTCTCAAGAAAGGTATTCTTTGCAAATGAAACAAAAAGCAATCTGGGACAGCAATACTTATATCAGACAAAAAAATACTTTAAAACAAATACTGTAATAAGACACAAAGAGGACATTCCATAATGATAAAAGGATCAATCCAAAAAGAAGATATAACAATTATAAATATATATGCACCCAACATATGAGCACATAAATATATACAGTAAATATTAGCAAGCATAAAGGAAGAAATTGACAGCAACACAATAATAGTGGAGGAGTTTAACACCCCACTTACATCAATGGATATATCATCCAGATGGAAAATCTATAAGAAAATACTGGTCTTAAATGGTACATTAGGCCAGATGAACTTAATAGATATATATAGAAACTTCCATCCACAATTAGCAGACTATACATTCTTTTCAAGTACACGTTGAACATTCCCCAGGATAGATCACATGCTAGACCACAAAAAAGTCCCAATAAATTTAATAAGGCTGAAATTATATCAAGTGTCTTTTCTGACCACAAAGGTGTAAGACCAGAAGTCAACTACAAGAAAAAACTGCAATAAACAAAAACACGTGGAAGCTAAACAATATGCTAAAAAAACACTAATGGGTCATTGAAGAAATCAAAGAAGTAAAAAGTACCTGGAGACAAATGAAAATGGAAACACAAAATGCACTTCTTTGAAATGCAGCAAAAGCAGTTCTGAGAGGGAAGATCATAGAGATACAAACCCACCTAAGGAAACAAGAAAATTCTCAAATAAACACCCTAGCCTTACACCTAATGGAACTAGAAAAAGAAGAAACAAAACCCAAAGTTTATAGAAGGAAAGAAATAATAAAGAGCAGGGCAGAAATAAATGCAATAGAGACTAAAAAGCAATAGAAAAGATCAATGAAACAAAGAACTGGTTCTTTGAAAAGATAAACAAAATTGATAAACCTTTAGCCAGACTTATCAAGAAAAAAAGAGGGAGGGCATAAATAAATAAAATCTGAAGTGAAAGAAGAGAAATTCTAACTGACATCACAGAAATACAAAGAATCATAAGAGAGTACTATGAACAATTATACACTGATTCAATGGATAACCTAGAGGAAATGGATAAACTCCTAGAAACGTATAATCTCCCAAGACTGTATCAGAAAGAAATGAAAAATATGAACTGACGAGTAATGACTTTGAATCAGTAATAAAAAAATAAAACTCCCAACAAACAAAAGTGCAGGACCAGGTGGCTTCACATGTGAATTCTACCAAACCTTTAAAGAAAAGTTAAGGCACCTATCCTTCTCAAAATAATCCCAAAAACTGAAGAGGAAGGAATGCTTCTGAACACCTTCCATGAGGCCAACATCACCCTGATGTCAAAACCAGACAAAGATACCACATTCATTTATAAAGACTTGCAAAAAGTAGATACAGAAGAAACATACCTCAACATAATAAAGGTCATATATGACAAACCCAAGCCAATATCCTACTCAACGTTGAAAAGCTGTAAGCATTTCCTCTAAGACCAGAAACAAGACAAGGATGCCCACTCTCACCACTTTTATTCAACCATAGTATTGGAAGTCCTAGCCACAGCAATCAGACAAAAAAAGAAATAAAAGGAATCCAAACTGGAAAGGAAGAAGTAAAACTGTCACTATTCTCAAATGACATGATATTGTATATAGAAAATCCTAATAAGACATGACACCATAAAACTCCTAGAAGAGAACACAAGCAAAACAGCCTCTGACCTAATCGTAACAATATTTTCTTAGATCAGTCTCCCAGGGCAAAAGATATAAAATAAAAAACAAACAAATGTGACCCAATCAAACTTGAAAGCTTTTACAGAGCAAAGGAAACCATCAACAAAGTGAAAAGACAACCTACAGAGAAAATACTTGTAAAGGATACGACCAACAAGGTGTTGATTTCCAAAATATAAAACCACTCATACAACTCAATATCAAAAAAATAAACCAATCAAAAATGTGCAGAACACCTAAATAGACACTTCTCCAAAGAAGACATACAAATAGTCAACAGGCACATGAAAAAATGCTCAGCATCACTATTAAAGAAATGCACATCGAATCCATATGAGGTATCACCTTATGCTGCTCAGAATGGCTATCATCAAAAAGTCTACAAATAATAAATGCTGGAGTGAGTATGGAGAAAAGGGAACCCTCCTACACTGTTGGTGGGAATGTAAATTGGTACATCCACTGTGGAAAACAGTATGGAGCTTCCTTAAAAAGCTAAAAACAGAGCTATCATACGATCCAGCAATTCCACTACTGGGTATATATTTGGAAAAGACAAAAATTCTAATTTGAAAAGGTACGTGCACCCCAGTGCTCATAGCAGCACTATTCACAATAACCAGACATGGAAACAACCCAAATGTCCATCAATAGATGATTGGCTTAAGAAGATGTGGTACATGCATACAATGGAATATTACTCAGCCATAAAGAAAGAATGAAATATTGCCATTTACAGCAACATGGATGGGCTTAGAGAATATTATACTTAGTGAAGTAAGTCAGATATAGAAAGACAAATACTATATGATATAACTCATCATGGAATCTACAAAATAATACAAATAAAGCTATATACAAAACAAAACAGACTCACAGACGTAGAAAACAAACAAGGTTACCAAAGGGGAAAGGGAATGGAGGAGGAATAAATTAGGAATATGTGATTAACGGATACAAACTACTATACATAAAATAGATAAGCAAGGAGGATTTACTGTATAGCACAGGGAACTATATTCAATATCGTGTAATAACCTATAGTGGAGAATAATATAAATAATACATATAACTGAATTACTGAATTACTTTGCTGGACACCTGAAATTAATACAATATTGTAAATAAATTATTCTTCAATTAAAAAAAGAAAATCATAAAGATGACATCAAAAGACCATTAGAAGTATGAAATGAATTCAGTGACATTGCAATATATGAAATTAATATACTACAGAAATCTGTTGTATTTCTATTCACTAACAACAAAATATCAGTAGGGGAAGTTACAAAAAATAATCCCATTTCCAATTGCATCACAAAGAATAAAATGCCTAGGAATAAACCTAACCAAGGAGGTAAAAGACTTGTACTCTAAAAACTGTGACATCGATAAAGAGATTGAATTGAAGACAATACAGATAGATGGAAAGATATACTGTGTTCTTGGATTGGAAGAATTAATATTGTTAAAATAACCATACTCTCCAAGGCAATCTATAGTCAATGCAATTCCTATCAAAATGCTAATGGCATTTTTTCAGAGAACTAGAACAAATAATTCTAAAATGTGTATGGAAACACAAAAAAGACCTCAAATAGCCAAAACAGTCTTGAGAAAGAACAAAGCTGGAGGTATCATGCTCCTTGATTTAAAACTTTATTACAAAGCTACAGTAATCAAAACAGTATTGCACAAAAACAGACACATAGATAAATGAAACTGAACAGAACTCAGAAATAAACACACATTTACATGGTCAATTAATCTACAACAAAGGAGGCAGCAATATACAATGGGGAAAAGACAGTCTCTTCAATAAATGATGTTGGGAAAACTGGAGAGCTACATGTAAAAAAATCAAACTGGACTCCTTTCTCATACCATATTCAAAAATAAACTCAAAATGGTTTAAAGACTTAAATGTAAGTTCTGAAACCATAAAACTCCTAGAAGAAATCATAAGCAGTTGGCTCTTTGACATTAGTCTTAGCAATATATTTTTTTATATATCTCCTTAGCAAAGGGAAACAAAAGCAAAAACAAGCAAATGGGACAACATCAAACTAAAAGCTTTTGCAAAGCAACTCTCTGGAACTCAGGGAAGCCTAGGAGGCTACAGTTTTTCTACAGACAAGAGGCAGGTGGAGGACATGTGCAGGTGGCAGAGGCCGTTCTGGGGAGGCGCCATAGGGTCCTGCTTGGTTACAGACTCATCGTAGTGATCATTTCATAACGTATGCAAATGTCAAATCATTATATAGTACACCTGAAACTAACATAATATTGTACCTCAAGTATGCTTCAATAAAAAGTAAAAAATAAAAAAAGTGACATAATCTAGACTTTCAGGTACCAATAAAATAATTCTATATTTTTGCTTTAAAATATTGTTATTATGACCTAGGGCAAGTCCGGGTATGAAAGTATCTTATATATTTTATCATTGTATTTCTAGTACATAATATATGGAGAAAGAATGATAGACTCTGAAATTGTAGAAAATTATATATTTGACTTAACTCGTACTTTATGACTCATGTTTCAACTTGTCTTCACCATTTAAAATTAGCTATTAAACATCAATTATATACCAGGTAACTTGCTAGGCCTTAGCTAAAGAAAAATTAAAAATTGAGGTCTCTGTTCTCAGAAACTTATATTGTTGTTTGAGAGGATTTTCTTTTTTGAGAGTTTTCTCTTACTTTTTTTTCTGAAAAGATGAGAATAAAAATAGATGGAACAGGAGGACTAAATGAAAGAAGGAAGAATTATGGAGTTGATGACCTATTATTTGGTTTCCCTATTTCTCCTCTTGCTACCCTTCTAATATTCTCCATAGAGAAGGATCTTGTAAAATTTATATCATGTCATTCTGCGGCATTAAACACTCAGAGGACTCCCCATATGGCTTAAAGAATAAAAGCCCAGCTCCTAACTTTGAATACCTTGTCTCATAAACTTACTCTCTAAGCTTCAGATATGTTCTTTCCTCCCCTCTATATTTCTTGCCTAGCACCATTGCAGTAACTATTCCTTTGACCTGAGAAACTCCTGGCCTGGATCTTGTCATGGCCAACTCCTTCTTCAGCTCTATCACCTCTCCAGATAGTGTTCTCATAACCTTCAAATAGAAAGTCACTTTCCAGAATATTGTCATATACTATTTTCTTCATGTGAATTCTTACTACCAGAGATTAATTGCTCTACATATTTACTTATTATCTCTTTTACTCATTAGAATGTAAGTTTCATATGTTTGTTTTATTTACTACTGAACAGCCATATCCTAGAATAAGCTGTTATCTAAGATTTTTATTAAAAACCCTCATGAGAATGTCCAGATAAAGAAAACAAGCTCAGGTAAAAAATGTCATAGAAAAAAATATCCAGTAGAATTTCTGAAAAATTTGTTCAAATACACGTTTCATTTGTCAGGAAAAGAAATAAAAATAAATAATTAAAAATGAATATAACATGGCCACAAAGAATCAACATTAAATACTGAACTCACTAATGGTAAGAAAAAAAAAATTTTTTTGAAAAACAATTTTAAGTAAATTTATTGATTTATACCAGTGAAAATTCCAGTGGTAAGATAAACTTCAAACATGGTTGAATCCATGTACTCTAAGAACATACTTAAAATTCAATCTCCCTGTATTTATATCCCCAGTCTGCTTTTGTTATGTTGGCTTGATTTTCAGGCAGGATTTCTCCACATGTTGTCTACCATTACCTCAAGGCTTATCATCCTATAAAGTAGTGACCTCAGCAGAAAGAGAACAGTTTTTCCCCTAAAATATCCAGAAAAAAATCTAGGATTAAGTATCATTGAACTGGCTTGGACCCTGTGCTCATTCCTGACTTAAGTACTATGGAGTATTCTGACCAAAGCCTTAAAGCCATATGGATGGTTGAGATTATCTGGAACCATGTGGAATGAGGGTGGGATAAATTGTTTCTCAAAGAACGCAGGAGTGTTGTCATTTGTGGAAAGAGATGGGTTATAAGTAGGCAAAAACCAAAAAATATTCACATCAAGAACAAAGCATGGTTTTTAATGTACTCATTACCCCAAAACAAGAGATTATAATATTTGACTATGCTAATATGAAACAGGAAGTGGAGTAAGAGAGACAAAACCACCACCCTGTATTTCAGAGAAAGCAAAACATATTTGATCATTAATGTCTATTAGATCGATATGAATTTAGGAACTATTTGAAAATTTTTAAGTCATTGACAACTAAATTTACAAAATTAATGACTATCTTCCAAACTAATGATATATGAGCTACATAATACATTAGAGTCTATTAAATCTTAGCTGGCCAATGTTGATTCTGATGATATAGTACTTTTACTTTATGTTGCTGTAATATTGGCATGAAAATCATATATTACCAGACAATATAAACAAAGAGAAATTTTTAATTCTGTGATAGGGATATGCAAATCCATGACTTCTTTTCAGTAATGGTGTCTGAGGTCATATTCAATATGAAAACTTCAATCTATAAACACTGTCTACCTCCCCAGAGCACAGCTCAGAAAGAAATACAGAGCATACCTAGAGGTGGGAAGATCTGCTAACTTCCATTTCTGGAAATTATCTGAAGCCCAGGTTTCAGAGATGGCTCAAAATGGAGAGGAGAGGGGGTGGGTGGAACTCATAAAAAAATGATGCCAGAAATCTTCGTACTTATAATGAACTTAAAATAATTGCAAGCTGAGAGATTTTAATTTTTTGCATTGCCATTGAAAACTTTCTTATACAGAAGTTTTGCTCAAGCGTTAGATGACCAGCTGGTGTCAGGTTGAATTGTGTTCCCTCAAAATTCGTATGTCAAAATCTTAACCTCCAGTACCTCAGAATGTGACCTTATTTGGAGAAACGTTTTGTAAATTGGTAATCAAGCTAAAGGGAGGTCAATAGGGTGATCCCTAATCCAGTATGACTGGTGTCATCATAAAAGGGGGGATTTGGACAGACAGATCCTCACAGAGTGAAGAATATGTGAAGAGGCAAAGAAAGAACACAGTGTCTATACACCAAGGAGAAGCCTGGGATAGGTCCTTCCCTCATAGCCCTCAGAAGAAACCAACCCTGTTAACACCTTGATTTTGGACTTTTAGTTTCCAAAACTGTGAGATAATAAATTTCTCTTATTTAAGCCACTCAATCTGTGGTACTGTGGTACTTTGTTATGGCAGCCCTAGCAAACTAATATAGTTTGTGACCTGAGTTAAATACAGAATAGCCTAGACAGACTACAGGATAAAGAAGGAAGTCTAGGCCAGAAGAAAAACATTTCCCTCAGCCACACCAGCTTCTTTTTCTTAAAAAATTAATTAGAAGTTGATATCAGATCTACATTTTGTGTTATTGTATACCATCTAAAATTTGTTGTGTTTGGTAGTAGTGTAGTAAATTACACATACACAATTCACATTATGGATATTGATTAGTTATTCAAAACAATCCATATTATTATCCTTATACATGCTGAATTAAATGAGCATCTTTAATAGAGGTGAATTGAAAATATATGTTTCTTGAGAAATGTGTCCCTGGCATTCTGTTACATTTTGGGAGAAACAAAGACAAACACAGTCTGTGATATCCTGATTTTAGTGTTGCTACCAACACGTACCTAAAGGAGGTGACTAGGTTGGCACCACTCTCTGAGGAACAATGCTTTGAATGAACTTAGTACTTACCCAGAGTACCCCACTTATATATTCCCACTTTATTTCTTCTTTGAATAATAGGCTAAGACAAATATTTGCATAAAAGGCAATTTAAATGAAGAGATTTTCTTTTAGTCACAGCCTCTGAAATTTATGTTTAGTGTAAAAAATATAAAATAAAATACAGATCCTGATTTTTCAATTTGAATTTACTAGATAATTACCAATTCTTAATCATAGCTTAAGAGTATAATGTAGTCTACAGAGTTTGATTTGAGTTTTAAAAAAGGAAGAAATAACATTTGCGTATTACTTATCATTCTCTTTCATATTTATGCTTTTTTACTGTAAGAAGATAAGAAAACTTTTCCTAAATGAGAAAGGATTGATTTTTTGAGACATGTTAACAATTTCTGTGATTGCCCTTAATTATATAAGGATTTGGTTCAGGTTTAAACAAGGCCTGCTAATTTGGATAAGTATAAAAATCTCTACATCATTTATCTTACTTTGTTGATGTTGCATTCTTTTTCTAAAAATTAATTTTTTTTCAACCTTTAATTCTCAGGGATTCATGTTTTTTTAAAAAAATCAGTTGTGCAAAATTAATTTTCGTGTAATGTATTAAAGTAGGAAACTAATCAAACAGAAAAACCATCAGTATATATGGTTATTCTTTTTTTTACTGGGAAATAAAATGAAACCATATTATGTACTTAGAAATTCTGAAAGAGGCAGCAAGCCACATTTTATTTTACTTTTCAAGTTTACAAATTTGAGAATAGGTAATACACACTAACTATTTGAAAAAGTTCTTAACTGTACCATATATATTATGAAAAGCCAGGGTAAAATGTGTAAAACATTAACTGAGTTTTCAGGATTATCTGTTAATGAGGTATGCTTAAGTAGTCTTCTTTTCTAAGATGTTTACATTTGTAACTCATTATTTTTTAATTAAACTAAATCAGGCACATCTGTGTGCAGAATATGATGAAAAGTCCCTGTTTCATACCTCAGTCTTTGTACTGTTAATACTAAGTGAAAAAAGTGCACAGCACAATCTTGCCCTCAAAACAAAATACCAATTAAATAATCTGCAAAGTGTTACTGATGAGCTGGAGACTCGTTTCTATATTTAGTTTTGAAATAAAACATGCTTTATCCTTTCACAATGTTTTAATGTTGAAAACTGCCAGGAGTGTTTAAAAGGAATAAAAATCTTTGCATGAATGCTAAATTCTTTATCAAATTTAATTTACCTGCACGTACATGACTAGCATTGATATTCTACCGTCTAGTCAGTTCATTACAGTTTGAAAGACAAATGTTAAGTATTCAGCTTATGGGAGAGGACTGTGATGTATCTCAGGTTTATTTAAGAAAAATAATTCCAGAGCAGAAAAATAAGTGCAAAAAAAACTATAGCTTGTAAAAAAAAAAAAATCCAAAAATACATGAGTTTTACTAAATCAGGTAAAGCAGGACTGTAATGCTACTTAGGTTAAAATCTCAAATCCTTTTTATTTGCTTTTGGTGTTTGCTAAATACTTTTATTTTTCTGGTTCAGAGTCCATCTAAGCTGTGCATATAAAGACATTAGAATAATTGAAAGATAAAAATTTAGGAATTGGAAAATAACATTATGTAAAGAGTTTTGTTGATTTTTTTTGTCTTCCATACATATATTTTTCATTGACTGCAATATTACATTAGATTTGGCAACATTTATAAATTGTTCTTTTCAATCATCTTTTTTTTTTTTTTTAAGAAGGAAGGAATTTCTTCCATGTGTAGTTCTTGTTTTTCTCCTTAAATTAGCTCTCATGGAATCATAGGATAAGTTGGGCTTTTAAATATCTTCATTCTTTATTTTCTTTCTGTAGAATTAAATGCTAGAAACTGTGTACTTTCAATTATTTATTTTTTCTTTTTCAGTACATTATTAAAAATGAATTGACATATAAATAATGTATTTTATTGTGTTATTTCATATAGTTTATACAAGACAGCTGTTGAATTCTATACCTCCAGATTCTCTTATGATTAACTATTTCTTTGACCAAAAACATAAAATTAGACAAAATTGTTCTAGAGCATTTTTATTGCTGAGTATGTAAATACAGTCAGATAGTTTGAAGAAAACTTGATCTTGTCATAGCAAAGTTTGAATACATCTTGAAGTAAAGTTGAAAGCAAAAGCTGTAAAGTTAGACTGCCTGGGTTCAAATCCAGACACTAAAAATTACTAGCTTTGTAAACATGGGTAAAATACCTAATCTTTCTAACCCTCCATTTTCTTGTGTAGAATATGGGAAAAATAATAGTGCCAAACTCATGGTTCATCGTGAGGACAAGTCATGGTGCATGCAAAATGACCAGCAAGCTTCCTGACAAGTAATGAGCACTCAATAAATATTTTTATTTTTAAGTTTCTTCAATGTTTTATTTAAATTATGATTTAACATACCAGCCTTATAGATTGATTTAAAACACATTATTTATTGAGTTTTACTCACTCAATGGTAGTAAATATTTGTTACCTCCTATTCCCATTGTCGCATGCATTATTTTACCTAACAGAAGCAAAATGTAGAGATATTTTTCTATTCTGGACAACACTGGGCTTCTTTACTTTTGGGTAGCCTAGGAGTTTTCTCAGTAAATATTAGAGACTTTAACAGATGCATAGGCTTATTGTCATGAAAACACCAAATTAACCTTCAATATGAATGAGAATTTTAGAGGAAAAGTTCTCCTGTAAAATATTTGTTTAGTACAACAGCGCTCTTTGTTAAAGGTTGGGTTAATATGGATTGCTTTTTTTTCCAAGTTAAATATATAAAATTTTAGAGCTGTAATTTCACTTTTCAGTCACACTTCCTTCCATGATGGTTCCATTATATTTCATTCTCTTGTTAAATGAATAAGTGTATTCAATTAGCTAGTATATTTATAGCATTTTTGTCACAATGATTCTGGATATTCCACATTCAATGATATAAATTAAGAAATAAAGCATTTTTCATTTTAAATTTAAGCAGTTGTTTCATTTAGCAAGGCATGCTTTACAAATTTCCTTTTATTATATTTCAGAAAAGAACTACAAGAGCTGAACAATTTTATGCCATCTTTTAAAGACGTTTTAAATGTTATAGAAATTTGATTGAATATAGAGATACACAGGATTCACCATTAGTGATATAACTGTTTTTTGTTGTTTAGGAGTTAAACATTCTTTGCAAATCATTATATTTCTATAACTATCATTTTTTTTGGAGAAAAGTTGTATATTTTGGCATATTTCCTTGAAATTTATAGAAAGTCCCTTTCAAGAGCCTTCTGTTCATCAACTGTCTCTCACCAGTTCAGTAATGACTTCAATGTTAATGTCTGCTTCTGCTCTATTTAATACCTCAATTTCTAACTAAGCCCAAATGAGTGAAAGTTAAGGAAAATTGAAGGTTGTTAGCTTTAATTGAGACAGATGGGTAACTTTATTTTGAGAAAAGTTATAATCCCTAACACAGATATGATCATTATATACATTTATGAGATGTACTATGCTGCACCAAAAAGATATATGCAAAACCTGAGTTACAGGGACTTGTCTATGCTTGGAGAACTGTGTGTATATGTGTGAGAAACAGCATATAGGTAACATTGTATACATATGTTTATATGTATATTATAGATATATGTTTATATGTATGTATATACATAGATACATACGTGTATACATAATATAAAATATTTAAAATATATAGTATGTTTATATGTGAATATATTATATATATAAACACCTTGATTTATTTGTAATATCCTGTAACTACATATATCTCATTTTTAAAAACAAGAACCAAAGAGTAATTCTTCAATCAGTCTATCTTAATCTAAAAGCCTACATCCTACTTAAAGGCAAAATGTTGGAAGGACTTTCATAGGGAGACAGGCATGTCTTCTGTCACCATCAAAATTTGGAAGTGGACTACAGGTGACATAACATACAATTATACTTTTTAATTCTCCAGAACATTATGTAATCTGTTCTGACTTAAGTTAAATTATCTATTAATTTTTAAATAAACTTTTTATTAAGGTAAAACATGAATGTAGAAAAAGCACAAATCCAAGTGTCCAGAAGGATACATTTTCTGAGCGTACACCCCTGATGTCAGCACCGTGTCCAAGTCCTCAGTGGTTTCCCTGGTGTTCTTTTCTAGGTACTACTCACCCCCAAAGTTTATACACTACCCTGATTTTTAACAGTATATATTAGTTTTGCCAAAAGCAGCTATTGATTTAACTTCATTTACTTATTATGATAAGGAAAGTTATGCTTTAGTAATAAAGCAAATTCTTCATCAAAGCCAATAAGATTCTGCAAGTAGCTAAGAAATAAGCAAGGACTAGGTAATAAAAGTTGGAAGCAATACTAAAATATGCCAAATATTCTTATCATATATAACTGAAAATACTGGTGTGATTCGTCATTGGTCTCACTTCTAATAATAGAAACTCAGACCTGGGAATCTGGCCTCCTTGCCCTGTTTGAAGTTTTATCCTCGACACACTTTGACACTGGTCATTGGGAATTTGAAATAAGAAACTCAAATGCTTAGCTTCAGATAGAGACGATAGTCTTAAGGGGAACTGTGGAATCTGAGTTGTAGCAGGAATTGTTGAAATCCTTTTTGTCTGGCTTTAGCCTTTGTAAATACAATATTCACCTTCACTTTCTCCCAAGGAACATGAATAGCCCTGTATAGGAATTGGTAAATGAGCCATGGAGAATGAGGACGGAATCAAATTGAGTGAAATAATTTCAGCTGCTGGGAACTCTTAATAGGCATGTAAACAAGACGGGGTTTGTTGTGTGTGAACGCTCTCACAGAGGTGCATGGACTCTTATCTCTCCATGCTGGCTGCATTTGGAGCGGTTCATGTTTAATTGGAAACAGTCTCCTGATGGTTCAGTTCAATTTGAAACTGTGCTCGGTCCATTATTTTATTATTTTTAGCTTAGAACAAAAGAAAACATTGTGAAATAACAGTCCTTTCAAGTCGGTGGGTTGCATAGGACCCTCCGTATCGATTTTCAAAGTATCACTACGGTATTTGGACATGTGGCTAAAGGGTTAGAGGGATTGCATGTCATGCATTTTATTTGTGTCAGAGGTTAAAAAAAATAGTACAGGAATCATGCCTAAAATTTTCCATAAAGCATGTAGCTGTTTTGTTAACAGGTCTAGGTCTTCCCTTTCTTTTCTCCATCCCTGATCCCTTGCAATGCCATTGTCCGTATATCCTTGTTTCTGTTTGTTTGTTAGAAAAGTAAAGGAAAATAGACCTTTGATTTTTGCCTACCAATTCTTACTTCTTAGGGTTATTTTTCATTCCTCACTAATATTTTTCTAGACTTTTCAGTGATTTTACCAAAAGTCTGTTCCCTATTTTGAGGCCTGAGATGCTTAGGGAACTACTGTTTTATGTATGCTTAACAGAAGAGCATTTTCATTACATAAGCTATTGTAAGAGTAACTGTTTTAGAATAAATAAAGAGAGTAAATAAAAATCTGCTATGTCTGTGATGAAAATGTTTACAATTATATTTTAACAATTCATGTGCCAATTGACATAAGTTTTGGGCAAAAAACACAATTTTTCAAAAAAAAGCCCTTTTTTCTACAATTAAATGAACATATAAGGAATCCTAAGAGAGTACTACTTTTAATGCTGTCAATTAAAAGTTATCCCTTCCTACAGAACAAACTAGTATAATGTTTTTAGTGATTTTAAACATGATGGAATTTAGCCTCAATTTTCCTGTGCTATAAACACGGACTTAACTATTGCAAACATCTGACAAAATTAAGTTTAATGCTCACTTCATTTTTCATTATCCCCACTCTGCCTTGGACTTTGCTAAATGCTAAGAAAGAAGCAGGAAAGAAACCTAAACAAAAAGTTTCAATTAGTCAAATCAAGTTTATAGAAGCAGTAAATACATGTATCAATGTCAAATAAGTCAAATAATACATATTGAAGTGATTCTTTCTCTGGTTTACTAATTTTCGTTTTGAACAACATCATCCAATCATAGTTCATAATCAACAAGAGTATTCAAGGAAAAGTGGCCTGGAAACCACACAGAACATTTTTGTGTGTGTGCAGAGGATTCTAGCGTAGAATGAGAGCATGGTTTTGGTTCTGTTTTTGGTGTAATTTTGTTCTTCTTTAGATGTCAAACAGTGCCAATGATTCATGATTACAACACCTTAGGAAGAAATATAAAAGACAACTTTTTATCTACAGCTTCTAGGTGGGAAAAAAATGCCTCAGTGGAATTTAGTAATTTATTTTGGGCCAGAAAATGGAGTGAAAACTAACATCTCTGAGCTTCTCATGTTCTTTTTTTCTTTCTCCTCAGATACTATTTCCCCCCAACTAATTGTGATAGAAACAGGAATTACAAAGCCCCTGCTGCTATAGATAATTGTTTATGTGGTGAAGTATCAATAGAATAGTCTTTCCATAAAAGACCAATTGGTACAGGTAAAACCAGGAACTAGTAAAGACGTTGCCCTGTTATCCTTTCTTTTAGAAGAGGGATGGGCAACCTACAGTCCTAGGGCCAAATCTGGTCTGTTGCCTGTTTTGGTAAATAAAGTTTTGTTGGAACACAGCCATCCCTATTCATTAATGTATTTACTAAGGCTGCTTTCATCCTTCAACCATAGAAGAATTAAGGAATTACGAGAAAGACCATATGGCCTACAAAGCCTAAAATATTTACTATACTATCTGGCCCTTTAGAGAAAAAGTTTCCAAACTACTGTTTTAGAAAATAAATCTCATACCACATCATTGATTACATGAATTATGCTTATGCACCGTGACTGCTTAAGTCTATTTTTACTTCCTTTTCAGTACCTAAATCCAAATAAACCTTTAATAGTAATAGAAATAATAACTGTCTATATTTATTAATCACCTTATATGTGCCAGATAATGTACTAAAATGGGTATTGTTTAAGCTGCTAAGTTTGTGGTAATTCATTATTGCAATATAAAGCTAACTGAGTAGGCATTCCTATTTTGTTGATAAAGAATCTGAGGCACCAAGAGATTAAGTACTTTTCCCAATATGTCACAAGTGAGGAGTTGATAAATTCTGTGCTATAAATCCCTCCCTCCGGATCTACCTTACTCTAAACTTTTGGGAGTGTTTTGGTGTTTCTTGGGAAAATCTCTCCCAGGGTGATTTCCTGTCCCATAACATGGATCTGTATTTCTAAGAGGCTGTTCTTATTTTCAACCAATTAGACAGGATTACTGAAACAAGTTAAAATGTAAATTATCATTTTACATTTAACCTGGAGAAGGAAATGTTGAAATGTATTTCAACTTTCTTTCATCTGGAAGATTGATCAAAAAATCATCACATTTATTGGGAGAAGAAACAAGCATCATTTTAAAAAATATTGCATGTATGTGGTCTGCCTTATTATAAGACCATTTCCTTGGGACAGGTGGTTGGCCCCATCACCATTTTTTAAAAAAAATTTTTTGGCCACACCACGTGGCATGTGGGATCCTAGTTTCCTGACCAGGGATCAAACCCATGCCCCCTACATTTGAAGCGCAGAGTCTTAACCACTGGACCACCAGGGAACTCCCGGCCACATCATCATTTTAAACTGAGACGCACTGTGTACAAGCAAGGTGATCTGTTCATCTTTTAGGGCTTCAGAAAGCAGAGAAGTGTAAACCTGTGTTACTGTAAATTTTCAAATATAGGAGCAAAATAGATGAATCAGAAATCCAGACTATGACCATATAATAATCAGTAACAGTTTAAAATGATGATACTTTTTTTCTTTTTAGAATTCATTAAAATTAACAATAAAGTCAAGGTAAGGTACATTATAATGTTAAAATAGATTCTTGGAGTTGGGAGATTTTTATTGCATTAAGAATGATATAAGTTTATATTTACTCTAGAGATAATGGAGCTACTCAAGTGCTAATGGAACTAGAAAAAATTATATATTTAGGATGTGGCATCACATGGCTTTCTAGTTTAGAACTGCTTTGTTATTAACCAGAGGAGTGTGCACAGGAAGTTGGAGATTCTATCCTAGAAACATTTTGTTATTTGAAGGCTAATCAAAAGTTGGATAGAACTTTCTGGATAGTCCTCTTCCTCAGTTCACTACATCTGTGTTTACAGAGAACCTCAGGACAACTTCTCTTTCCATGGTGTATCAGAAACATCATTTGGATGCTGTTCATCTATTTTGTAAAGGGGGTTTTGTTCACAGTTTCCTAAGTCTGGGAAATTGTAAACCAACTAATCATAGTGTGAGTTCAATATTTAATGTTAATTCCAAATCTAAAGCAAATTACAAGAGTTCATAACTAGAGCCAAATGTTGACAATACACCAAAAACTTAAAACTTTCTACCAACAGCTAGTTCTTTAAAGAATTATTAGTCTTCCTCTGTTTGTACTTTTTTGGAAGAAATGACAGTGTGACTGACTTTAGAGTTTTTATTCAGCAACATTTTACTGAAATGGACATGAGAGTGCAAATTAAAAACACCAGATGACTTGGTTTGTTTTTCTCTTCTAATTAATAATAAATTCTAATTTTATTATAATAAATGTAGACCTAGATTATGGGAAAGTATAAGGTAATAGAGCCTAATAAATTTTGAAAGAACAATATTATGAAATATTTCATAAATGTTAACTTTTTTTCAAGATATGACTAATATCTCTATTTTGACAGCTTTTAAAAACTAGTTTTCAATATTTAGGAAAACTAATCCATGAATGACATGAAATAATATTATTTTGATTTACTGTGGAAGCATATAAAATAAATGGTATAGAGATGTTTTAAAGATAATTTTGCTTCCTGTTAATTGTAATTATTGATCAGTAGCTGCATAAATTATTATGGAGTCAAGATTAGAGACTGTAAGGCTTTACGTACAAATTTTAAGAGTTATTTAAACAAAGACTTTTTTAAAGGAATTTACATTTAATTACTGAAAATAAATAAAGATTATGTAAATAAGCTAAGAAGGATTAATCATTGTTTCTGAAGTCAGGACGTTCTTAAATCAAAATGCATGTGATCTCACTATAAGAAACTGTATATCTAGTTTATCTTCCCAGCAAAATACTGACCACTACTCTAAACTGAATCAAAAAGCATGCAGCGGGACTTAATCTGACTGAAAGTGTAAGCTTCCCTTAATTTCTTTTTAGTTATTATTTTTATTGTTGTAGATTTTGCAAAAACTTGAAAATACCACTACTACTCATCTAACATTCTTAATTCTGCTGGTAGGACAAAGAGTGAAAGGATACGGGCTTTGGAATTAAACATGTCCAAATTTTATACTTGTCTCCATTCCATACCTGAGTGAATTATATCTTTTCTTCGGTTACTCATCTTCAAAATGGGATTAATTGTACCCAGTCTTCATGCTGAGAGGATTCGGGATGGTACCAGGACTGAGCAGTGTGTCCAGAACCTAGGAGCGTTTCTATATATGGATGCTGTGATTTACATACTTGTTGGCACCAGCACTCTTAATGATGAAGTTTGTTATTTTTCACAGACCAAGAACTGTCAGTTTTTTAGACTGTAGCCTTTTTGTTTCTCTGAGATAAAAGTCCACCTTATTTTTTTTTAGTCAGAAAATATCACTAGTTGGATATAGTTTGAAACAGCATCAGTAGTCATATGTTAAACTTGCCCAAAATTCTGCTACTCGTTGTTTTGGTCATTCAGGTATTTTGAAACTTGTAGGCATTATTAAAGTTATTAGATCCTACATTAAAATATTAGCTAGCCTTGTAACTATATATAAGCTTAGGAGTATTTCAAGAGTAAAGGGTATTCAAACATTAAAATTTAAATTTCTTCTCATATATTTCATTGCTTTGCTTTATAACAAAAACTATAAAGAAAGGTTAAGCTACAGGAGAAGAGTAACAAGGAGTAACAAAATTATCTAGCAGAAAAGTAATGTTATAAAGTAATGTGCAAAACAGAATATCAAATTCTACTAGGCCTATGGCAGCGAGCAAAAGCTGAAACCCCCATCATCATGGAGCTATATTCTGGTACATATAGTAAATCCTGCTTAGAATTCTTAATTTTTTTAATGGAGGACTTATATTAGGGATTTGGAATTATTGACCATGAACTCTGGCATTTTCTCAATGGAACAATCTCATTACCCAAGGCACCTGATATGATGCCTTGTAAAAATATGAGAAATCAAACAGCCATCTCTTTAAATAGCAAAGAAAAGCTTAAGACACGATATTTATAAACAAAGAACAAATTATAATAAGATATTATTTATTAGGACGATTAAATTTTCAAGCTTCCCCAGCTGCTAAGTGGCATTTTTATTGAGGCTTTAGTCTTCTTTAAAACATTGTTTCCTTTAAATTTATGTCTCCCTTATATCTTAGCATACCTCCCTATACATACATGCATATGAATTTGTATTTATATGTTATACATATATTTTTAAATACTTGTATATTTTGTATATTCTCAGAAACTTTCAGTTATACCATATTTTATATTGGTTTTGTATACTTACTGAAGATGCTAAATAAAACCAGATATACTCTTAATCTCTTTGGCTCTCTCTAGAATCTCCCTCATCCCAGCTTGTTATAATGCTATTTATCATACCTTTTGTTTATATCTGTTTTTCCAATTCTTCAACCCTTTTGAAAACTTCCACAAGTACAAAATGCAAATTCATTTAGCTGAAAAAACAAACAAATCCTTATGTTGGGTTATAAACTTTCATTATACTGAGCTAAATTTATCCAATCACTAGAGTAGTTTTTCAGAAAAGTAGTAATGTGGTCTGACTTTCATTGCTCATTTGTCTCATTTTAAAACTCATCAGTTGCTTATTCATAAAATTTTCAAGTTAGATAAAGGCGATTTCTAATGATGCAATCATAGTGTCCTGTTATGATTGCAGGATTTAGAAAATAGCAACTCCAAAATAGCTTCTCTAATCTTCAGGAACAGTTTTGTTTGGCTCAAACACTGAAATAGACTGAGTTCTCCTTAGAATACATGAAAATTGATTTCAAGTTATTCAGTTCCTTTTCTTCAATTAAGGTAGCTCTCTGAAAAGATGTTCTAATACAATTTTAAGTTGACAGAGCAAGTTAATTGTGTTATGATTAAAAAGAGGAAATGTTAGAATCACAAGCATGTTTTTCTGAAGACTCTTGCTTCTAGAATAATATTAATAATTTGAACCAATTTTTGTACCTTCTTTTCTTCTTCATGTCAAAAGTTACACATCTATTACAATAGAAAAGGAATACCACAAACATTTAAAAAATGCGCATACCCAAAAGGAAAAGTCATTCTAAAACTATGATCTAGAGATAAGTTCTTTGACTTTGTGATGTTTGGAATTCTATTGTTTTTATATTATAAAACACATATTTTTAATGGGATTATATTTTTTAAATTTAAAATAGTATTTTAAAATGTTAAAATGTACAATGAATGTAATTTCTTTAGCGTAATTGGTAATGGTTGCATGGGGTTCCACTGCACAGGTGGTTAGTCATTACTTTGCCTTCATTGTGGAACTTTGGGTTGTTTACAATTTTTTGATAATACAAACAATGCTGGGAAAAACACCATTGTAACTATGTCTTTGTACAAACCATGATTATTTACTTATGATAAATTCTAAGAAATGGAAATACTTAGTCAAAGTTATATATATTTTTTGAAGTCCCCATATGAATTACTTTGAAATTTGTACCAATTTAGAATCCTATGTAGTATTTAACATACTGTTAGCAAGGACCATCATTAACACTGACTAGCTTTTTATTTTTATTACTCTGTTTTAATATTTATTAAGTTGAAAATGGCACATTTAAACTAATTTTTAATTGTATTCCTTTGATTTTAGTCAGTTTAAATGTTCCCCCTACTTATTTTAGTCATTTTTATTTATTTCATGTGAAGTTCCTTTCATGTCCTTTACTATTTTTCTTCTGTGGACTTAATAGTATTTACTTGATTTGCAAAATCCCTTTGAAGTATAAGAAAATGAATATATTATCTACCTGTCATAATTTTTGTATATTTTTCTTTAAATTATGTTTATAATATATTTAAATATATAAGTAAAATATATCATTTTAATGTATAATTTGTCCATTTCATGTTACCAACTTTCTCACAAGAAGCTTATACAACAGAAATGATCTTAGAACAGGGCCTGGAAAATAGTAAAAGGCTATTTAAGTATTAGCTATTACCATGATTCTCATTTTTATAATGGAGGAAATTGTGGCAGATATATACTATATAACTTGCTTAAAGTCACACAGCTTAAAATGTGTACCTAAAATATAAACTCAATACGATAGACTCTATTTACTTATTAAGTTGAAATCAGCCATTTCTTCAAGGAATCTTTTTAGTTCCTTTTAATGGGAAATGATACTTAAAAATCAAGATGTACATATTGCTAATGGTATGTCATTGCTTCTAGGCTCTTCCAGTCTATTCTGGTTCTTTCTAAAGATCTAGAAAACACACACACACACACACACACACACACACACACACACACACACACACACACAGTCTTCCACAGAGTTCTTCCTCACCATTCACATTAAATATTTGTGTATTCTTTCTTCCACAGAGTCCCCTGGTTCCTGAGAATATCAATGTATTTGCCTATGTGCTCTATCCTACATCACCCACAAAGGTGTTTTAGATTCAACTACATTTATTCCACAACAATAAACAAACCAACTAAGTAATTCCTTTGCAGTTATTTTTGTCCTTGGAATATCTACTAAGTGTGTTCTGTCAGAGGACTGGGTCCAGAAGTTACTCGAATTCATTCTGTTTCTTGTGTATGTTATTAATTTGAAATAAAATTTGTTTTATTACTTTTTATTTAGATGCAGTTTGGAGTTGACCTATTTTATTTTTGTGATTTCATTTTTGAATATGCGAAGTATTAATGGTTCAAAAATCAAACCATATAAAAAGTTGAACTCAGGGATTTCTCACTCACAGAGCTATCACATTAATACCATGACCTCTTACTCTCTCTGGGTGATGATTTTTATTATCCTGATTTATTCTTCCTAGGTTTCTTTCCACAAAAATAGCAAGTGCATACATTGCCTTCTGATTTCTTTTTCTTCCTTACAAAATACTGGAGTATGAAACATTATTTGCACCTTATGTTTTCACTTAATAAATCACGGAAGCCACTCCATAGTGGTTTACAGAGATTCGGCACCCTTGTTTGTTTACGCTTCCAGTGTGTTAGGTGGTTTCCAGTATTTTGTTATTACAGATAATGCCTCAGTGAATAAGTCTGTTCATGTAATATTTTATATTTGTGGAGTTGTATCTTCAGTTAAACCCTAGAAGCAGAATTGTGCCAGTTGGCTCTTTCACTTGGCAGTGTATGAAAGGGTCTGTTTCCCCACAGCTTTTGAACTTTCACATATTTCACAGGTGAAAAGTGATATCTTGTGGTACTTTTAATTTGCGTTTCTCTTAATAGGAGTGAAAATGAGCATATTTTAACATATATAAGGATCTTTTATATATTTTTTTCCATAAAATGTTCATTACTTTGCTTTTATAATCAATTGAGGATTTGGTCTCTTTTATTCGGTTTTCAAGAGTCCTTTATATATTAGTCCTTACCTGTGATATATGTTGCAGATATTTTTTCCAGTTTATCATTTTTCCTTTGACTTTACTCATGATTTTTTCCATATGATAGGTTTTTTATGTATTTAAATTTATTAATATTTTATTTTACTGCTGGTTTTCCCAAAAACCAGCTTGTAAAAGAAAAAAAATATGTTTTCTTATAATAATTACAATAATAATTCTCTTTTAAAAGTGAAACTGGCCCTATTAATAATATTATTGGTATTTGGAATGTAACCCAGGACTGTCCCAGTAAAATGGGGACATATAGTTACTTGTTATAAGTATTATCTCATTTAAATTATATAGCTAACATCTGCATTATTTATTTAGTTTTCTTATGTAATTTTCTTTTTTTTAATGTAATTTTTACTTTATATTGGGGTATAGTTGATTTACAGTGTGGTGTTACTTTCAGGGGTACAGCAAAATCTTTCATTTAATACATATACATATATCCATTTTTTTCAGATTCTTTTCCCGTATAGGTTATTACAGAACACTGAGTAGAGTTCCCTGTGCTATAAATAGGTCCTTGTTGATTATCTATTTCATATATAGTAGTGTGTATATGTTAATCTCAAACTTCTAATTTATCCCTCCCCCCGCCCTTTCCCCTTTGGTAACCATAAGTTTGTTTTTGAAGTCTGTGAGTCTGTTTCTGTTTTGTAAATAAGTTCATTTGTATCATCTTTTTAGATTCCACATATAAGTGATATCATATTATATTTGTCTTTCTCTGGCTGACTTACTTTACTTAGTATGATAATTTCTAGCTCCATTCATGTTGCTGCAAATGGCATTATTTCATTCTTCTTTATGGCTGAGTAATACTCCATTGTATATATGTACCACATCTTCTTTATCCATTCCTCTGTTGATGGACATTTAGGTTGCTTCCATGTCCTAGCTATTGTAAATAGTGCTGTAATGAACATTGGGGTGCATGTTTCTTTTGGAATTATGGTTTTCTCCAGGTATATGCCCAGGAATGGGATTGCTGGGTCATATGGTAATTCTATTTTTAGTTTTTTAAGGAACCTCTATACTGTTCTCCATAGGGGTTGTACCAATATACACTCCCAACAACAGTTCAAGAGGGTTCCCTTTTCTCCACACCCTCTCCAGCATTTATTGTTTGTAGATTTTTTGATGATGGTCATTCTGACCAGTATGAGGTGATATCTCACTGTAGTTTGGATTTGCATTTCCCTAATAATTAGTGATGTTGAGCATCTTTTCATGTGCCTCTTGTCCATATGTATGTCTCCTTTGGAGAAATGTCTATTTAGATCATCCACCCATTTTTTGAGTGGGTTGTTTATTTTTTTGATACTGAGCTGCATGAGCTGTTTGTATATTTTGGAGATTAATCCAAAGCGACGATTGTCGCTTCATTTGCAAATATTTTCTCCCATTCTGAAGGTTGTCTTTTTGTTTTGTTTAAGGTTTCCATTGCTGTGCAAAACCTTTTAAGCTTAATTCGGTCCCATTTGTTTATTTTTGTTTTTATTTTCATTACTCTAGAAGGTGGATCCAAAAAGATATTGCTGTGATTTATGTCAGAGAGTGTTCTGCCTATGTTTTCCTCTAAGAATTTTATAGTATCTGGTCTTACATTTAGGTATTTAATCCATTTTGAGTTTATTTTTGTGTATAGTGTCAGAGAATATTCTAATTTCATTCTTTCACATGTAGAGGTCCTGTTTACACAGCACCACTTATTGAAGAGACTGTCTTTTTCTTCCTTGTATATTTTTGCCCCCTGTGTTGTAGATTAATTGACCATAGGTGTGTGGGTTTATTTCTCTGCTTTCTATCCTGTTCCATTGATGTATATTTCTGTTTTTGTGCCAGTACCATTCTGTTTTGATTATTGTAGCTTTGTAGTGTAGTTTGAAGTCAAGGAGCCTGATTCCTCCAGCTCCGTTTTTCTTTCTCAGGATTGCTTTGGCTATTTGGGTTCTTTTTTGTTTCCATACAAACTGTAAATTTTTTTGTTCTCATTCTGTGAAAAGTGCCATTGATAGTTTGATAGGGATTGCACTGAAACTGTACATTGCCTTGGGTAGTATAATCATTTTGACAATACTGATTCTTCTAATCTAAGAACATGGTATATCTTTTCACCTGTTTGTGTCATCTTCGATTTCTTTCATCAGTGTCTTACAGTTGTCAGAGTACAGGTCTTTTGCCTCCTTAGCTATGTTTATTCCCGGGTATTTTATTCTTTTTGATGCAGTGGTGTGTAATTTTAGATTAAAGCTATAGCTGTTCGGTTTTCTCAATCTAATTATTTTATTATTCTATTATCAATGGCAATGCTATGCTAGTAGGCAAAGTAATGCTGTATTTCCAGGTATTATCATATAGTGGGACAAATGTTTATTAAGCATATGCTGGCCCATAAAGCTTCACTGATTAAAGAAAGTATTAGGTTTATTTATTTATACTGCCTAAGATTTGAGCTCCAGATATTTATTTTTACTTAATCATTAAAAGTTAATTCTCTGTAAAGAGAAATGATTAATCACCTTTAATCATTCCATATTGCAAGAAATTGTATATACTTCTTGAAACTCTTCTATAGTTGTTGTCATCAGTTAAAGAAAAAGTAAATGCCCCCATCCACATTAGAGCCAAGTTAACTTCAATGGGGGAAGGAAATTAACCCCACTGTGAGTTTAATTTGTACTGATGTTTTACCTATGTTATTTCAGTTGATCCTCCAGAGAGCTCAGTATATCCCATAGTACTACCCTCATTTAACAAGGCTAGACACTGAGACCCAAAGTTAACTAATCTGCCTAAGGTAGGAAGTGCATCACTCCAAAGACCTTGCTTTTCCATAATACTTTGTGGCCTCAAATGGGAAACAAATTGCTAAGTTTTCTGGGAGCTTCTCAGAGTAAAGTATTTTTACTTGTTGGACTGTCATGTTAGCAATGTAGCTAGCTGTAAGCTCCCATGTCACCCTAATTATCACTCTACTTCACACACCATTTAAAGATAAACCCCATATTCCAGTGAAACGAAGCACAACAAATCACAGAAAATAAGTTCCATTGCAGTCATAATGATAATCTTCCCAGATCAGCTCTCAAGTGGGTGTTGGATATTCCTGTGTACGGGGATATATGTCTCCTTAATTTAAATTCCCCCTCCCCCATTTTGTTGTCATCCTTCAAAAGGGTGTGTGTTCTTAGAACATGGAGTTTCTTTAAAGATTTCTTTCAGTAGGCCATTGAGGGATGGACTGCTTCTTCTCAGGGTCTGAGAAATTAAAGGACACGCATAGCCTCAGGCCCTCATTTTGAAAGCACTATCCATTCCTTATAAAATGACAAAAGAAGCAGCAAACCCAACCTTTTATTTTCTCACCTTGCACTTAGATCTATTTAGTAACGCCGTAACATTTCTATCAGGTTTTCTCCATAAGGCCCTTTCAGAACACAAATAAAAGAATGAATACAGGAGCTGAGCTTTCTCCCATTCAACTTTCAGCTCTGTTAGCTTTCAATACCAGAAATGTATTTAAAACTGGATAAGGTTTGTTAACTCTTATATACCATTGTCATTCATCCAGATAGAAAAGACAAAAACTATATATGTGATAAGATTTGCAATTCAAATTAAACTATTTCACTTTGAAAATACAGTGTCGTGAGTTGGGGAAGACAGACAGGGAAGGACAGAATAAGGTTTCACATTTACCTTTAGTAATAATATTGTGGGCAGTGTTTAGGAAACGTTAGCTATATATTTTGTATATTCTTTACAGAATATTGTAAAGAATATTTTCTGATGAGGCTATGCTTTATATTTGATTCTAAGAAGCTTACTGTTTTATAACACATCAGCGTTTAGAAAATATATTTCTGAACAAAATTAGATTTTTCTAAAGCATGAAAGCCAAAGAAATAAAGCTACTTCAAAAATTAAAATAAATATTTGTGTATTTTAAGTCACATGTGACAGGTCTCATCCATATTTTACACAACTTATGATATTCCTGCCGAGAGGCAGACAAAGAGAACTGAATGGGTATAATTAGAATCTTTCAAAACGGAGCACAAAACAAAGAACAAACTCTTTTCATAACATTTAAGCTAAATTTCGCCACCTTTCACTCAGAATAGTAGTATTTTAATAATTTCATAAGAGGATTATGACTTCAACTCACTTTAACTTGAAAAATAAACTCAACAGTTTTTTGAATAACAGTGGTACCAAAGTGCATTGGATTTATTTAACTTTAATTGATTTAAAAATTTTTCTATAATGAAACAGCACAATAGATGTTTCCAAGTTCTATGTTTGAGTAGTGACTGTGTGGTATATTATAGGTCTTTAGGAAATAATGGAAGCAAGGGACACAAAATAAATTCAGCATGACTACAGTTTAAAATGGCACTAGGCTAGCTTCACTAGAGATTGATAGATGAATCAGATGCAAATAACAGAGAACAGCTTTAGCACTGTTATGATTTCTCCCACGAGTTTGGAGTTTTGATCTGCAGAGCCATCTCATTCCTGGCTAAACTGGTCAATGATCCATCTACTAAGAGAAAGTATAGGACTTTCAATAGCTAAGATCTCTAAAATGACCCTTATTTCTACCCTTTCTGAAGCTTAGTAGATCAGCTCTTCCTTGGATCCTGTTACCCAATCTCCTTTCAATAATTTTCCTAATTATATTACCACAAGTTAGTTTCTGGTACTTGCAACTGAAAGAACCTTAACAGACAGTCTCCCTGTTTAACGTTTTCCCTGGTACACCTCTTAATCTTTTTAATATCAAAGCATCATAAAACATACATACCTTTTAATATAATGTTTTGGGTGATGTTTAAATAAAAAAATATGTATTCACCTCCAAATGACACACATATTTTTAACAAAATTATGCCTAAGAAAATTCTAGAAATGCATTCTAAATTCAGTTGCTAGACCATCCGAGTCATGTGTAGACATTTTGAAAAGCATGTCTAATGTCAAAAATGGGAATGTGCATCTTTGATATAGCTGGTGCTAAAAGAGGTCATGACTACACAAAACCACTTTAATTGTTCTGGAAGAAATGTTTAAGCATTTAACATTCTAATACAATGCTACCTCACAATGTTTTAGTTACATTTTGGAAACTGGTTGAGAGTTTCGGTTGATATTTGAATTATACATTTTCCATTAAAAAGTGGAAAATAGCCTGATGCTGAGGGTGTGGCTCAGCAGAAGGAGGTACAGCGCTGGGCTGGGTGCTGATCTGGCAGGATCAAAGCTGCAGGAGAATGGACAGTCTGGAAACAGTGAACAAAAACAAACAAACAAAAACATGGAAAATAGATCTTCCCTGCTTTTTGTTTGTTTTCCAGTCAGAAATTGCTTAGTAAACTTGAATAGGAAATTCCCGTCCAGAAACCTGCCTGCAAATACTGAAAGTTTCAGTCTATTGAATGAGATGACACTAATACAAAGGTAAAAGTGGTGTGCTCCTCAAGAACGGTGAAGAATAATGCTATGAAGGTTCTGAGGAAACAGAGGAAATGACCCCTGACGTCATGTAGGAGATGTTTGTAAGCAAATCAAAGAGGCAAAGATTTGAGACTAAGATTTTAGATATCTACATAGAGATGATAGATAAACAGGATGGCCAAAATGAGATTTTAGTTAGAGAAAAGAAAAAAAATTTTGGGAAACATTTTGCTTATAATTAGTATTAAGATGGGAATAGGTCTTTGAAACCATGTGCTAACACATGTATGTGTGGTTTTCTTAGGAAATGATCAAGGCCTTTCATTAAATTCCCCCCAACCCTTAGTTGAAAATTAAAAGAACCACAGCTCTGTAGGAATGCATGGCTTAAACTACAATTTTTTAAAGAAGCTGTTATTTTTTTTTCTTAAATTATGCTATCTATAAGAAATGGTCAAAAGAAAGTTTAAGGTATATAAGAAAAAGAATTTGACAAATAAGTTTCCAGTGATGTTTGAGTATTTTAATACACTTGTATGTTCAGTAGGCAACTTTCTTAGGGAATCATATCAATGGAATGTTCCCATAAGCAAAAAAAGAATGTCCTCACTGAGTTAAAACATAGAATCAACTCATTTTGAAAGAGAGTAGAGATAAACAGAATCTCTAAAGCACTTAGGAAAAAGTGGTTTCCATACCAGGAAGACTAGACCATAATCTGAGTGAAGGATTTTAGCACAGCTAAGGGAAGAGTAGAACAAATAAAAAATTAAAAGGAGGAGGTTTGTTTAGGAAGAGAGCCTTTACAAATGATTACAGTTATAAATATTGGTATGCCCCATCCTTTCTTAATCCTGTCTGGGAAGAAACTGGCCTGATCAAGCCCAAGAACCAAATCTGTTTGCCCTGATGGTCTACAACCTTAACAAAAAGACTTTGGTCTGAAATTGTGTTAACCTGATGGCACTTAGCATTTTAAATCATATATCAATCTTTCCTGGCCACAATTTATAATCATCAAACAGCATTTTGATTTGGATTTAACTTCCTGTATAGCCCCATGAAATGTATATATGGTAGTTATCCTACCACTTGGACTGTGCACCAGCTCAGACCTTTATGTTTATGTAGTATAGCCCCCTCCTCTTCTTCCTTCATGGGAGTGGCCTTGCCAACAGAGAAAATATTGTTGTTAGTCCTAATCATTTAGCCTGGGAAGACAGGGGTTTCCCAGCCTTGCTTATGTAAGGACATACAATTCTGGAGTTCAGTATTTAGAAATACTTGCCCACAGCAATAAGCCCTTTCCTCAAAAACCAGGTTGTTCATACAGTTAATAAGTTTTGATGTGGGTTGCCCCTTTCTAAAACTCCAGTTTCCACGTTTGTTAAGTATGGACATCATCTAGCCACGAAAAATATTTCCGTCTACACCATTTTCCTCCTCTGGAAAAGTAAACAGTGCCTTTGAAAAAATAATCAAATGTAAATACACACAGTGAAATTGTCAGTGAACATACATATACTTTTTAAAAATTTTGATTTATTTATTTATTTATTTTTGGCTGCATTGGGTCTTCGTTGCTGCAAGCGGGGGCTACTCTTTGTTGTGGTGCAAGGGCTTCCCATTGCGGTGGCTTCTCTTGTTGTGGAGCACAGGGTCTAGGCGTACGGGCTCAGTAGTTGTGGCTCGCAGGCTCTAGAGCACAGGCTCAGTAGTTGTGATGCATGGGCTTAGTTGCTCCGCGGCATGTAGGATCTTCCTGGATCAGGGATCGTAGCCGTGTCCCCTGCATTGGCAGGAGGATTGTTAACCACTGCACCACCAGGGAAGTCCCATACATATACGTTTTGCTAAACATGGAAAATGCAAAATTCAATATATAGAAAATTACGCCTGATGCATTAAATTTAGGGCTGATGCTTAGCAAAATCTGAGGACAAAGACGACCCTGGCTGGTTGTAACGGAAATCTTTTTGTAGTCTGTGATGTCTAAAGTTACTTTTTTAATGTTGCTTTATAATGAGTTGAAAGGAGGCTTATTCAATTGATGTCTGTCCACATTATGGAATTTGATTTGCATAAAAGGATATAACAGTGCTCCCCTCCTCCAATGTAAAAACCATTGTTCTATATTAGGAAAGACTTTCCAACTCAAAATTTCAGCTAAAAGCACACATTTACGCATACATCTCTTTCTATTGTCTTGTTTCACGTTTCCCTTATTTCCACAAGGTAAGAAAAATATTTCTCTAAGAAAGAGCTACAGCTCTTTTATATAATACGAAGAATTTCATTGGATGAATATACTGATTGGAGTTTTTCAATCATTATAATTTTTAAAGTAATAAAAGAATATAGTTACATTTCCTTCTCAAGTGTCATATTGGAAGATTGGTTTGTCCTTAGAGAATAGTAGAAATTATAGTTATATAAATGAGAAATGATGGGGAATTATAAATACTTACTCTCATATAAACGTGAAGTTTCTGGTTATCCCACTCTTTAATGCCAGAGACACATTTTTAAGTAGCGCAAAAGAAAATGCTATTTTTAGTCCTTACAGACTATGCGTGTTAACTTATTTCTTTTCTATTGTAACAAGAACAGGTAACATAAACATAACTATTTTACAATAGCACTGTATTATTTTGTGTAAGGGTGTGCAATATAAAATACTTTATAAGCATGTAAGTTACCTCTCTAAATTACAAATAAGAGATAAAGTAAAACATCATTAAATTATTAATAGCTCTGGGGAATGGAAGATGTTTACCTGCTTACATTCTTTTCTTAAATTAACTTACCCAGTGCCCAAAAGCATTTAATGAGTACTACTATTCCACAGACACTGATCTATACACTAAAGATGTAGCTATGAACAGTAAAGTAAAATTTATATTTCTCATGGAACTTATATTCTAAGGAAGTATGGGCAGCTGAGATACTTCAGATAGGGAAAAGTGGTATAAATAAAATAAAACAGGGTAACAGAGCCTCTAGGTAGGTAAGCTGTTTTAGATAAAATTAGGAAAATCCTTTCTGAGGAAGAGACATTTGGGCTGACACCTGACTGACGAAAGACAGGCAATTTTGAGAAAATCTCTGGGAAATGCTTTCCAGGCACAGAGAACAGCCAGTGTAAAAGCTCTGAGGATAAACGTCCTTGTGCCTGTGAAGAAATCAAAGAAGGTCAGTGAGTGATGCATAGCTACTGAAGTGGAGATGAGGTCAAATAAATAGTCATGGACTGGACCAAGAAAGAGAGCTTATACGGTATGGAATAGATTTCGGATTTTATCTTGAGTCTCTTAAAGTAGAGCAGTGATATGTCCTAAAGTATATCTTTAAAATTTCATTCTGGATATTATGGGGGAAATTACTGCCAGAGAAACTTATAAAAATATGTCAGTAATAAAAAGAAATAATACATATAAGAGAATAGACTTCCACTTTGCCCAAGATGCATAACAGAAAGTGGATTTACCCATACACCTGAAACAATGAGAAAAACTTGACAAAATATATGAAACAATGGTTTTCAAGACATTGGACATGAGGTACTGAAGAGCAGTAATCCCTGAGAGATAAAGGGATGAGCCCTAAAATTGCCCATTTTGAGTTTACGGTCTTGAGAGAGTTTGTAGGCTGCAGTGCAGAGAACCAGGTTGGGCACAGTGGGTTTTATTAGTTGAGGAGACAGAGCTGAGCGTTAGGAGGAAAATGAGCTTGCCATAGATGGCAGAACAGAAGACATGAGGGAGGAAAAAACTGCTCAGAGATGTGGAGGTCAGCAGAATACTGATCAGCGTGTGCACAAGAGGAAACTACCCAAGGCTATAGAAAGAACCAGGTCAAAGGATTTGCGATAACAGTACTATTCAGGTCTCCTGGAGAACTAAGAATAATGCCTATCACCACAGTCAGATTGGAAAACCTCATTGTTCATAGGGCACTAGGAAGAGTGCTCAGAAAAGTTTGCCTCAGGTAGTAATTTCCTGGGGCTGCAGTAATAAGGTACCACAGGCTAGGTAGATGAAACAAGAGAAGTGTATTGTCTCACAGTTCTGGAAGCTAGAAGTCTGAAATCAAGGTGTTGGCAGAGTTGGTTCCTTCTGAGGGTTATGAGAGAGATGGCTTCATATCTCTCTTCTAAATCCTGGTGGCCCTGATTCCTTGGCTTGTGGCAGCATAACTCTAATTTCTGCTCTGTTTTCATATGACCATCTTATTCCTGTGTATGTTGGTACAAACGTCCCCTTTTTATAATGACACCAGTCATATGAGGGCCCATAAGTGACCTCATCTTAAATTGCTTAAACCTGCAATAACTGTACTTCCAAATAATGGTTAGGACTTCAACATATCTTTTTTTGGAGAGGACAAAATTAAACCCATAATACCTCAGTAAAGGGTAATAATCAGCTTTAGAATAAATACTGCTCTAGTTCTACTTAACAAACTTTGAAAGAAATATCAAAAGAATCAAACTCTTTCTAAATAACTTAACTGTGTCCCAGAACAAAACTCAAAACTATGTTTAGGAAAATAGAAAATATTTAACACTAAACAAGGTAAAATTTACAATATCTGGCAGCCAGTCCAAATTACCAGGCAAAAAGGGAGGAAAATATGAACCATACTAAGGAGGAAAATTAAACATTTGAAATCAGTGCATAACTGACACAGACATTACAATTAATAGACAAGAATATTAAAATAGGCATGTTAATTGTATTACACAAGGACAAAAACATAGAAGAATGAACATGTTAAGTAGAGATTTGCGATATATATATGTGTATATATATATATATATATATATATATAATATCTATACATATACATATATGTGAAAGATACATTAATCTTTTTTTTTTTTTAAATTCACGTTCTTTTTATTTATTTATGACTGTGTTGAGTCTTCGTTTCTGTGCGAGGGCTTTCTCTAGTTGCGGCAAGTGGGGACCACTCTTCATCGCGGTGCGCGGGCCTCTCACCATCGCGGCCTCTCTTGTTGCGGAGCACAGGCTCCAGACGCGCAGGCTCAGTAATTGTGGCTCACGGGCCCAGTCGCTCCGTGGCATGTGGGATCTTCCCAGACCAGGGCTCGAACCCGTGGCCCCTGCATTGGCAGGCAGATTCTCAACCACTGCGCCACCAGGGAAGCCCCCATTAATCTTTTAATTCTGTGGACATTTGCTTTATTTATGGCATTTTGTTATTTTGTTTTGGGGCAGGAAGTGCATATCATTTAACAATAAGTTCTTGGTGCTAACTTTTGTATGATCACAATACTTTGGGTATTCTTAGCACAACACTTCTGTTTGAATAAATATATACAGTGTTATTATTATTTTTAAAAAATTTTTCTTTTATTATTATTTTTTAAACAACTTTATTGGAGTATAATTGCTTTACAATATTGTGTTAGTTTCTGCTATATGACAAAATGAATCAGCTATACGTATACATATATCCCCGTATCCCCTCCATCTTGCATCTCCCTCCCTCCCACCCTCCCTATCCCACCCCTCTAGGTGGTCACAAAGCACTGAGCTGATCTCCTTGTGCTATGCAGCTGCTTCCCACTAGCTAGCTATTTTACATTTGGTAGTGTATATATGTCCATGCCACTCTCTCACTTTGTCCCAGCTTACGCTTCTCCCTCCCCGTGTCCTCAAGGCCATTCTCTATGTCTGCGTCTTTATTCCTGTCCTGCCCCTAGGTTCCTTAGAACCTTTTTTTTTTTTTTTGGATTCCATACATATGTGTTAGCATACGGTATTTGTTTTTCTCTTTCTGACTTACTTCACTCTGTATGACAGATTCTAGGTGCATCTACCTCACTACAAATAACTCAATTTCATTTCTTCTTATGGCTGAGTAATATTCCATTGTATATATGTGCCACATCTTCTTTATCCATTCATCTGTTGATGGACACTTAGCTTGCTTCCTTGTGCTGGCTATTGTAAATAGTGCTGCAATGAACATTGTGGTACATGACTCTTTTAGAGTTATGGTTTTCTCAGGGCATATGCCCAGCAGTGGGATTGCTGGATCATATGGTAGTTCAATTTTTAATTTTTTAAGGAACCTCCATACTGTTCTCCATAGTGGCTGTATCAGTTTACATTCCCACCAACTGTGTAGGAGGGTTCCCTTTTCTCCACATCCTCTCCGGCATTTATTGTTTGTAGAGTTTTTGATGATGGCCATTCTGACTGGTGTGAGGTGATACCTCATTGTACTTTTGATTTGCATTTCTCTAATGATTAGTGATATTGAACATCCTTTCATGTGTTTGTTGGCAATCTGTATATCTTCTTTGCAGAAATGTCTATTTAGGTCTTCTGCCCATTTTTGGATTGGGTTGTTTGTTTTTTTGATATTGAGCTGCATGAACTGCTTGTATATTTTGGAGATTAATCCTTTGTCAGTTGCTTCATTTGCAAATATTTTCTCCCATTCTGAGGGTTGTCTTTTCATCTTGCTTATGGTTTCCTTTGCTGTGCAAAAGCTTTTAAGTTTCATTAGGTCCCATTTGTTTATTTTTGTTTTTATTTCCATTACTCTAGGAGGTGGGTCAAAAAGGATCTTGCTGTGATTTATGTCATAGAGTGTTCTGCCTATGTTTTCCTCTAAGAGTTTTATAGTGTCTGGCCTTACTACAGTGTTATTATTATATATTATATGTTGTAATCGTGGAGACCATTTGAGCAAAATGGATATTTGATAAAACAAACAACATGGAGAAAGTTATGATGTCATTTGCTATCTATCAGGTTCTAGATAGGAGATAAAACTTTATGATTTATGAATATAAGTGATGATATTCTACAGCTTCAATAATAATAATATAGTAGTTTTAAAGAGAATCATTCATTTTATATTTATATAATATATGTTTTTCACATTATAAAATTATATTTATTTTAAAATATATGGAAAAGAAAGATATTTAAACACAATATAATTATGTAAGTTGCATGTTTAGATTATTTTAATGTGATATGGTATCATGAGAATTATTCATGCTATTTAATTTTCTTTGAAAACATATTTTCAAATGTTTACATAATATTTCATTGTATGAACTATCCTAAAGTGTAAATACTTCTTTATTCTTGGGTATCTTGGAATTTGGGAGAATAATTTCTCTTAAACAAGTACCTAGACCTTAACAGAGCTATTATGAGATTGTGCAAAGTACCAAATTTATAAATTTATCAATATAGAACAGTGTGTTAAGAGCTATACATGCTGTTACTGTTTCATATTTTGTGTTGACAAATACCTTGGCGATAATTTTCTTGTGTATTTTGCCAAGGCATACCACAATAAAGACGTATATGTTAGAGATAATTTTTCTTTGACTATAATTCCAGAATATTATTGGGAAAACTAGATTAAAAGTTAAAGATTAAAATATAACAAACCATGAAAAAAATCATGTTCAAAAATTATAAGGAAATTCTTACTTCAAACCGTGATGCTGAAATATTTCTAATGTACTTCTGGACAATATAGATAACATAGGTATTTTTAAAATTCATTAAGATTAATTAACACAATTATGTTTAACACCTTCTCCTAAAAGATAATGAGATGATCATTATCAGTAATGAAAAATCTTATACTATTTGTTGCATGTACAAGAAAATAAAAACTGAAGCTTTTAACCTATAAGAAAATCTGATATTAGATATGACTTGGGCTTCATCTCAGATGTACCATTTCCATTTTATGATGTATTGCTGGGTCCGTCTGACAATATGACTTGGCCGGGAAGGCTTTCCCACGGTCAAGCACCCATCTGTACCAAGGGTCAGCAACACACCTCGAGCAGTTTCTCACAAGGTTTACAGTTCTCTCCTGTGGCCTTGCTCCAGATTCTCAGGGGCCTGTATCGTGATCCTCTTGCAGCTATGTGCCGTAAGTCTCAGATTCGGCAGCCTCCATTTCACCCAGGGCTGGAGTAGTATTCCTAGGTGTGGCACGTGATGTTTTCAGATCCAAAGAGGCCTACCAGGCACTGTGCTTTCTTTTTTGTGCCAGGGGATATAAAATGCAAAAATTTGCCTCTTCTTTTGGAAGCGATATCTGAGTAGGCCTCTGCCTATTGCATCCCTAATTTTTCTCGAAATTGGCACATCTCTCAAATCTTTACAGGTCTTAACACTCAGTTCCCGAAGCATGCATGTGTTACCAAGGTCTCTAGTGTACTAGCCGTCTCTTGCTTGTCCTGTCCAGTTGGCATGATGTCATCGATATAAGTGATTAATGTGATACTCTGGGGATATTTATGTTGTTCAGACCTCTTTGTACTCTTTTGTGATGGAGGGCAGGAGGTTAACACAGCCCTGAGGAAAACAGTAAATGAATTCGTTCTATTTAAACACGAGTTGTTTCTGATTCCCTTTTTAATTGAAATGGAAAACAACACACTCACCAGAAGTGGTCAGATACGAAGTAACTGAGGCCTTATTAATCTGCTTTATTTGGCACAATAGCAGTGATCAAGGATGTTGCCTGATTCAGCCTGCCCTCGTCTAAAATCATTCTCAAGAATATATCCAGTTTTTTTCCAGGGGCCAGACAGGCTAATCAAATGCAGAGAAGACTGAGAACATCACCACTGAATTCTTTTTTTTTTTTAATTAATTAATTAATTAATTAATTTATTTATTTATGGCTGTGTTGGGTCTTCGTTTCTGTGCGAGGGCTTTCTCCAGTTGTGGCAAGCAGGGGCCACTCTTCATCGCGGTGCGCGGGCCTCTCACTATCGCGGCCTCTCTTGTTGCGGAGCACAGGCTCCAGACGCGCAGGCTCAGTAATTGTGGCTCACGGGCCCAGTTGCTCCGCGGCATGTGGGATCTTCCCAGACCAGGGCTCGAACCCGTGTTCCCTGCATTGGCAGGCAGATTCTCAACCACTGCGCCACCAGGGAAGCCCCACCACTGAATTCTTTAGGTCATTAATAGTGATGCTAATTTCTACCATCCCATCCCTCTCTACCCCTGGGATGTAATATTATTTTTCAGTTACTACCTTGGTTGGGGGAGGTTAGTTTCATAGGTTTCCACCTGCTATACCTGCAGGCCTTACCTGCTATAAAGCTCTTCCCTATAGGCTTCATATAGGTATGTGAGGGATCATTCTAACTGCAAAGTATAACAATTCAGATTATGTACCTGAGTACTGGAGAAATGAACACTGAATCAATCCCATTTGTCCACTGTGAGCTGGACTTTAGCCAGGGCTTCATTTATTACAGGGAGCCAGTAACACCCGACTTTACTCAAGGGCCATGATGATGCTTTAATGTCAACTCAGACCCCAGTTCTCCCGCTATTTCAGTGTTCCTCCTACCTCAGTGCACAGTGACCTGAGTAAATGGCCATAGCTCCCCCTGAGGGAAAGACTGAAGAATCATTACAGTCTTGTAATAGCTGCAAGGTTCTCTCTTCCAGGGACCAGGCCACTTTGTTACTCAATGGGTTGCAGATTTGAAAACTGGCTCAGAGAAATGAGTAAGAGCTCGTTACTTTTTATTGGAGCAATTGCCCTCATGCCCCTGCCCCTGCATTTTTGCCTTTTTTGGTTATAGATGTTAAGCAGCACCCTTCTTGACAGCTCATTGGTTTTGCACCCAGGGATGGTATGCTCTATTAACCATCTGCACAACTCCCTGAGAATAAAGCCCCCTTGGCTTCTCGCTGACCTTGCCTTGCAATTAATGTAATTGCAGCCTCCTGGCTTCTGGTGATTAAGCAGTAACACCTGGCTTCTATTGGTAGGGGGCATCATCACCCTGGAATTTAATGAGCTTAGCTCCGCGGCAGCTACAACTGTCTTCACCCCAGCCTGCAGAGCCGAGCTACTGGTGAACTTCTTAATGATACTGAGCATTGTCAACAGAAGGAGGTGAATCTCCCCTCTCACCAGAGGAGGCCTAACGTCCTTAGTGAATGGTGTGTTCTGGCATCCCTCCTGTGGAACCCAGCCTCAGGTGGGTCTCCTTGCCTTTCTTGTACCTCCATTCCAGAATATCCACTGACCTCAGCCTCTTTATTCCCTTCTCTGCCATCTGTTAGGATAACTCAGGGGTTTCCACTTCACTGAGCATAGGCCTTTGTTTTTTTCTAGGACTCCGAGAACCACACTGCAGGGAGTTTGCTCCATTTCCTGGGGTTCTTTCCAGGGCCAGGGTGTTAAACCGTGTGTCCCGAAAACTATCAGCCCAAGTGAATAACTTCTTGTTTGTCCAGCGTAGCCCCCTTAATCACTCATCCTTAAATTCCAAGCCTAGGCGTGTTTTCCTGACTCCTACTTGTACAAGCTAGCTAGTTCTTAAAACTCTGCTTGGATAGTCTGTTTCATCACTTATGAGGCCCAGCACTTCTCCAGGCAGGTTAGGGAGGGATGTCGCACTGGTGGCAGACAGAAAAGGTAGTGAGACTAGTTCCCGAAGGGTTCATCTCTTACGTAGCAGGAGGGAGGGGTGGTGCCCTGCATAATCATAGCCCAGCATGGTGGAAAGGCTGGCTCTTGGGAAGGAGGGGTGGGCTACCTCTGTAAACCTAGAGGGGTTTGCAGGTTCTGCAGTGTCAGCATCCCCAGGTGCACACGTCCACATCTCCCAGCTCATGTTGCAGGATCCCACATTTTCCTTACCAACTCCTTGACTTCTGCATAACACACATACGTTGGTTAAGTGTATTAGTCAGGGTTCTCTAGGGAAACAGAATCAGGAGATAGAGAGAGAGAGACTGACAGAGAGAGCGAGAGACTGTATTATGACAAATTGACTCGCAATTATGGAGAAAGAGAAGTCCCACCATCTACTATCTACAGGCTGGAGACCGAGGAAAATCAGTTGTTTAATTCAGGGTCCGAAAGCCTGAGAAGCAGGAAAGCCAAGGGCTGGTGATCAATGTCCCAGCTGAAGCAATCAGGAAAAAAGGGGAGGATTCCTCCTTTCTCTACCTTGTGTTCTGTTCAGGCTCCCAAAAGATGGGATAGTGTTCACCCACATCCACATAGAGAGAGGGCAACCTACTTTACTGATTCCACCAATTCAAATGCTAATCTCGTCCAGAAACACCCTCACAGAGTCACCCAGAAGAAATATTTAATCTGGGCACCCCTTGACCAGTCAAGTTGACACATAAAACATCACACACCACGCTGAGCATTCAAAAGTCTTTGGACTCTAAATTTTACAACTGTTTATTCAGGCTGCCTCTCAGCTATTTCCGCTCCTCCGTGTAAAATCTTTAGCCAATGAGATGACACATTTTGCCAGGGACTATCCATGCCCCAACCTACCAACCAGGATAGAATCCTCTTGTCTGCTGAGTGGTGAATGGGTCAGTTCCAAATCTCCATATCAGCTGCCTGCTTTCTGTTTTACTGAGAACTTTCCCAAGCTCCTACCATGATCTTTTTATATCTACTATCCATATCTGCACACATATACACTTTCTCTCTGCCTTTTATGCTGTAGGAACTCTCAGTGCTTCTATTTAAAGCCAATCCCTCCACTTTTGCAATAGATTCTATCCCCCTCGCCTACTTAAACGTATTACTCCAGCAATTTTCTCTTGTTTATATTGCATCATCAATTTGTCAGTATATCTGCATTCATCACTTCTCTTAACTGCTTATACTGTTAACATAGCACTCAGCCACCATAATCGCTCACACAGACCTCTGTAAAGCCTCCTAAACGTTCTCCCTACTTCCCCCTTTCCCCCACCCCCAGCCTGTTCTCAACACAACAGTCAGAGGGAATCTTATAAAATTTAAGTCAGATCATGTCCCTCTTCTGCTCAAAATTCCCCAGTACATTTCCATCTCAGCAGGCAAGGTCTTATAATGCTCTACAAGGCCTTACATGATCTGGTTGCCCATTCCATCTCTGAACTCATCTCCTAGCACGCTTTCCCTCACTCCATTCCTGTTGTATTTTCTCTGCATTTTCTTGATTATGCCAGACATTTTCCACCTTAAGGAACTAACACCAGTTCCCTCTCTAGGGAATACCCTCCCCTCAGATATTTACCTGGCCAGTGCCCTCACTCCCTTCAGGTATTTGCTCAGACATCACCTTTTCAAAGGGATATACTCTGGCACTCTGTTTAGAACTCCTGTTCTCATTAGCTTGTTTCATCTTTTTTCCCATAAGACTTCTCATCTTCTAACATACAAGTATGCTTCCCTAATTTGTTACAACTGTTCTTCTTTCACTGCCTCCTCTCAAGAGAATGTAAGCTCTGAAGACGGTGTTTAATATGAAAGACAAGAAGAAAATACATTCCTGGTAGAAATGCTAATGTCAGATCCCTAAGGAGAAATGGAGTAGCTGTTTCTGAGGAACCAAAGGAGGCCAAGCATGATGGAAGTTTAGTAGGGCAAGGTTTGCCCAGGATTGAGAGGGGGTCCTGGAATGTAAGATTTTTCAGGGCTAAAATGAAGACAGTCTCAGGCAAGCCTTGGCCTTGGTATTGGGATAGGCAACATCCTAAGATATCTGCCAAGATTCTACCCTATGGTGTGTGCACATCTTTTCCCAGTTATTCAATCAAACACTAAAGCAGGTGCTGCCTTGAACTCCCTAATCAGTAGACCCTAATAAAGGGAGAGTATCCTAGATGGGCCTGAACTAATTAAATGGGCTGTTAAGAGAATCCAGAGGGATTTTACGAAAGCAGCACCGGTTCTCTTACTGACCTGAAAGCAAGGAAGCGGCCATGTTCTGAGTTTCCTCTGCAGGCAGGGGTCACACGAGTAGGAACTGAGAGTGGCTTCTAGCGGCTGAGAGTGACCCCAAGCACCAGCCACCAAGAAATGGGGATTTACATCCGTCCTTCAACCGTAGACACTAAATTCTACCAACAATTTGAATGAATTTGATAGAGGACCCAAGCTCCAGATGAGAACACGGCCCCAGCTGACGCCTCGATTTCAGCTTTGTGAGGCCCTGAGCAGTGAACCTAGTTACGCCACACCAAGACTTCTGACCTGCAGAAACTGTGAGTTAATAAATGGGTATTGTTTTATGTAGCTAAGTTTGTGGTAATTTGTTACACGGAAGTAGAAGATTAATAGTGTTCTGAAGCAAGGAGGAGTTTTTGAGAGAGATTCAGACTACTAAAGGCAGGCTCAAGATCACGTAAGTCTTAAGTCGGTGGATGGAGTTTGGATTTTATTCTTAGTGCTATGGGAAGATAAAAGAAGATTTTAAACGGAGAGGTGCAAGACGAAATGGTTTTTTACCTGACATGCCCATGACCACTGGATCCTTAAAAATAATACTTATGTGTCAGATGCCTGAATCCTCACAGAGTTTATCTATGTCACCTCTAATATACGTGTCTCAACAAGGTCCCCCGGAGTGGATCAATGTGATATCCTGCCAAATGTCCAGGGAGTTCTGATGTCTTTGGGCTATATTATGACACACCATAGGGGAGTTAATGCAACCCTGGGGCAAAACTGTAAATGCATTCTGTTGTCTGTTTCAGGTAATTGTAAACTTTTAGTGAGACTTTTTTTTTTTTTTTACTGGTACCATTATACATAGAAAAGAATACGTTCACTAAATCAATGTACACATGCCATGTGCAGAAGACTCTATTAACCTACTCTGAAAAAGATACTATACCTGGCAAAGTGGCTGCAGTTGGAGCTATTACTTGGTTAAGTTTGCAGTGGTCTATTTTCACTAGGATCTAATTTATGTAGGAAATAGAGATGTGTAAGAACCTACACTCCTGCATTTCTAAAATCCTTATTGGAGATAATTTCTATCACAATCCTCCTCCAAGGCAATACTGTTTATACTGTTTCTGATGTACTCTAAGGGCTGAGGAATGGCGGTGGGGTGGTGTTGTGGTGGATAGTTTCAGATGCTGCCACTTGGCTTAACAGGTAACTGTTAATTGATCCCAGCTTTTTGTTGTCTTCTTGTAAAGCATACATTGAGTTTAGTTCTTTCAATGCTATTTTTTCTAAACTTACTATATCCTCCATATGTTTCAAACAACTGGTAAATTGCACATTCCTTTCCACTGGTAGATTATTCTGATTTATGAGTGAATTCTTAACAACTGGACCAACACCTCGTGCCAGGGAATATCCTATGCTTACCTAACCACAGGTGATGGGGTCCTGCATGCCAACTGGCGATGAGTGATCCAGCTCCAAGATTCATCTCATGCCTGCTTTCTTGGACCCACTCTTGATATCAACTGTCACAGTTTGGATCTCTAGGAAGCAGACTCTGAGATGAAGTTAAATGTGCAGACCTTTTCTAGGGAGAATCCTAGAAATTAATACTTATGGAAGGGAGGTAAAAGAAGTAAAGTTGGGCAGAGGAAAATGAGCAGTAACATGGGTCTGATAGCTTAGCCCCATCACAGGGAGCTCTGAAGATAAAAATGGCCCTTTACAGTGTCCATCAAAGCAGATATTACTGATTATCATAGGTTACTATGAGTACTTTCTAGGAAAGCAGAAGTTTGTTTGATCTTCACATCAGTCATTTTTAATGAACAACCAGTTCAAATGGCTGGGCATTTTCATGCTTGCCTCAACAGTCATCGTATATAATTCACTCTGGCAATGATGTGACCTTGGCTAAGACAGTTCTCTGCAGCTGAGGCAATCCCTAAAGGAGTTGACAGCTGAAGACTGTCTGCTGCTAGCATTGCCAGCAGCCAGGGCAACAAATTCTCCCTTTAAATGAGATTTGGGAAGTGCACTTCTGTGTCCATCAAAACCACTGTCATTGATTATCATAGGTTGCCAGGGAGTACTTCCTGAGTAGGGAGACTTTTTTTTTTTTCATCTTCACATCAGCCATTTTAATGAAAAGTCAGTACCAACAACAAAGTACAATGACTCAGTGACCCTCAGGTTCTCAGTCTAGCTGACACAGGCCTTGGGTAACCACACCTTCGTCATTACCATGAGGCCCAGCACTTCTGATCCTGATGTGAGGTGTGGAGATGTCTGTAAGGGACCCTGTGTGGTTCTCTGGGTGCTCTGTTATGCTTCTGGCAGCTTCTGCTGACAGGCCCAAGGCCCCAGTGACCCCCTACCTGAGGTCACTGAGGATCAGGAGGCCCTACTAAGTGGCTTTTGCATAGAGAGCCCCACGTTGCTCTTGGTCAGATTTTGCCTGTGGTCCGGGAGGCTGGGAGAGAGACAGTGAGCTTCTCCACCTTCCTAGTGTGCTTCTGCTGGTGGTAGACAAAACTTTTCTTGAGCTTGAAGCTGAGGCTGCACTTTGCATCGTGGAAGGGCCTCTTCCTGGTGTGGAGCTGCAGGTGGTTGATGAGGTTCTCCTTTCAGCCGTAGCACCTCTCACACTCATGCCACTGGAAGGGGCACTCACTTGTGTACAGGGTGCCGTGCCCTTGGAGCCAGAAGCACACCTGCTCTTATTGCACGTGGGGATACCGGCGGGGCTGGCTCCTCTTAAAGCCCGCTGGTGTCAGGCCAGTTGCCACCACTTCTGTGCACAACACATCCCATGCTCCCCATCGAGGTGCAGCAGTGAGGACGGCAGGGCCTCCAAGTCTAACTGCAGCCAGCTGGGCTTCCTGCCATCAGTACCAAGAGGAGGGCCTCTGGGTCTGGGGGTTTACTCTGGCAGCGCTCAGCTGTAGAGCTCATCTGGGGTGGGGGGATTTGGCGAGGTACGTGGCTCTAGCCCATGGATCCCAGCTCCCTGCCATCCTCTCTAACACAAAGTCTCAAGGCTCTCTTCTCAGGAGTTCCCCTCCTTTTGGTAAAGTGTGCATCTTGGGGGTTTGAGCTACTGCTCACGTCACCACCAGTGCCTTTCTGTATATTGAACTCTGCACTGAGTCTTTAATACCCTTCAATATCTCTCCTTCAAGAAAGGAAATAGCTTTCCCTTTTAGGGTCTGGGGCCTTTCAAAGGGGAGATGCAGAGAAAGGATGATTGGGCTTCTTCAGGCACAAGCCCTCTCAACACATCGATTCCCAGAGTGCACAGGTTCCATTTTAGCACATGCCTGTGTACTTGAGTATATGTTCCTGTGTGTGCTTGCGTGTGAGGGGTCAGCCGGTGTCACACTTCATGCTGTCATAGCTCATTTTTGACATCCTGACCTCACCCAGCTAGCAGCTGAGCCAAATCTCTCTGGCTTCTCTCACTTGTCCCCTCTGTGGAGTTAACGCCACACGTGGTCTAATTTACAAACTGCTCTCCTACCATCTCCCCAGTATGTACACATAGCACTGTATTCTATCATATTTGTTGCATATCTAACCCCCCATTTGTGGGTTCAGTGTTTATTATTTTGAAAAATTTATTATGAGACTTTGAAAATCAAAGATTATGACCAGATACCTGAGTTATGTGTTCCCCAATATTTCATGACAGTTAAGAGTCCTAAAGATTTTTTTTGGCACATAATAGGCTCATTTGTTGGTGCAAAGACGGGATCACGAGGGGGGACTATTGCCTAATTTTGCAGATTAGGATATTATCATTTTATCCACATGCTAGTCGTAAAATGCACACAATGCAACCTATCATTAAAATACCTTTTGGAGAACTATTGCTTCACTATAAAACTGGTAAAACTTTCAATCAAATAAGATGAACGGAAGAGTCTCTGTTCTGTGCTGGGTGATTCACTCCCTTCTTTCATGCCCACGTATTATGTCCTGTTTCACACCGTGCCATAATCCACGCTGGTTTGCACCAGATTGGGATATTCAATGAGTCGAATGCTTTTTACTAACTTCAAAAACATCATTTTCTCTGACAATACCTGCTTCAAGATTAGACCTTAAGAACAAAATCTTTCTCACCTGAGTTTCTATTCTAATGAGATCTGTTCCTAATTTGCTAATGCAAATATCCCTGATGGGCTTCAGGAGGATCTGTGGCCTGTTTCTTCTTTGACATTTCTAGTGTGAAGTGGAAAACAGTGCCTGGCATGAAGAAAAGAATGGAAGTGTTTTTTTTTTTTGAAGTTGTAATTATAAGCCTCTATACAAATGAAAGCTATTATTGTTCTTGTTATTAATTCAATTTGTAAAATAAATATAATACTGCTAATGGAATGATACATGACTATCAAAATAATCCACCATATATTAGTGCTTATCAAACAATAAAGAAGAATCCTCTGGAATGTTTATATAATTATAGATGTCTTGATCCCATTTCTCAAGACTCCAATGTAGTAGGTTTGGGTGGGGTTCAAGAATTTTTAGCAACCACGCTAGATAATTCTGGTGCAAGTGGTGAGCAGTCATTAGTTAGAGAGTTATGACAAAAAGCTTTTAGGTTCATAAATTGGTTGAAATTGTTGGAAGGAGATGATAAACAAGAATTTGAGTTTAAAGATTATCCCAGACTCTTCCACCTTGAAGTCACTGCCAGAACCCAAGCCACTACTCTTTCCATCATCACCTCCTAACTAGCATGTACAGATGCAAGGTTGGTGCGACAGAATTCAGATTTAAAAACCTTACTGAATTTAGTAAGTTTTACTATCATGCTCATGAAAAAGCCAGATCTTTTGCACTTTAAATGATTCCATGTGACTATGTTGACATAAATATATTAACGTAGATTCTTAGTATTCTGGATGATGCTTTGATAGGCAGAAATATCATTACATGTCTCTTTAAAAAACCTTGCACATGAAAGAATTTTGCTCTATACATTCTTTTGTAACCTCCAGGAGATATGAATACAAGTTCCTTACTTGCAACAAGAAAGCTGGAGATAATAAATAGATGTAAGAGTCCAAGTAAATCAACCCAAATCTATTTGGACTGTATATATCCTCTCTGGAGATTCTAAAGAATTTTTAAAAGATGCAAAGACAACTTATCCCTCTTTTCAACTTATATCCTGGTAGATACTGTGGTTTCTCTGGATAGACATTGAAATGCAGTATTAACATATGGTCCATATGCATTTCTAATTAAAATGTCCAATGTCAAGTACAGGAGATTCTTCTTTAAGTAAATTACTTTGCATTTTTCTTGGTTTTCCAAGCTGAGAATTTTTGGAAAATATCATTTGGCTGTATACTTTCATTGGGAATAATATTTTTGGCCTGAAGTCCTTATTGATGTCAAGTCTTGGCTTATACTAAAAGTGGGAAAGTCGAAATTGCTCAGCAGCAGTATATATGAACCTGGGAGAAAAACATGTAGGCAGTAAACCATGCTGGCATGAAAAAAGAGAAAACAGTAAGCAAAGTGCAGTGAAAGAATGTTAAAAAAAAAAAAAAACACATACTGGGCTCTTTTAGAATTTAAAAAATCATGAAATCATGATAGATTTAATCTTAAATCTGATTGATTTATATATTTACAATTTGAGAAAAAAGTCACTTAATCTTCTGAGTTAGTTGTGAATTCACAAGCTTTTATACCTTGTATCTTACTATCACTTTTCAACCTGGCTACCCCCAAGCAAAACATACCAATGGAATGCGTATAACTGTATAATTCTTTCAGAAAACTAGGGCTTTTCTTTCTGTCGTTCGTAACAGTTTGTATGGATAGAAGAATTGCAGTTGTGAGTGTGAGTGTAAATTGTAATGCAAGTTCTTAGTAATTTTTATAAAAACATCTTGTTTTACTTAAGAAATTGTATCCCACTACAATAAGAAATGAATGGGAGTTGAGAAAGGTGGGGTAAGATTTAGGAACGTGGTGAAGGATAATCTGAAGCACAGAAGTGGGGAGAGAGATGACATGGCAGTCAGGAAGGGGTAATGGCCCAAGGATTAAGTGAAGATTCTGTCTCATTCATTGGTTAAAATAAAATTGAATTTGAAATGTTAATTTTTTAAGTTGTGTTAACATCTCCCAAATCAAAGAGTCATATGAAATTATTTTATCCTGGACTTGATTGAGAGTATAGATACCTTTCTTAGCTCTGAATCTCGGCAAACAGGAACTTGATTCTTTCCCCCTTCACTTTGTTATATTCAATCCTTTTTCCAGGGGTTAGCTTAAATGCCACTTCCTCAATTCCTAGAGTAGGTAATGGGGAGCATTACCCATTACCAACTCTAGGAATTGAAGAAGTGACATTTAATACATACTTCAATGTTTTGCTGGCATAAATTTCATCATACTTCCTTCAAATTAATTGTTTAATGACTGTCTTTCTACCTACATTGTAAGCTACAAGAAGGCAGGGAGCACATCAGTTGTATTCAGAATGTAGCACTTTACTAAACAGAGTAAGTGGTCAATAAATATTTGCTCTATTGTCTCTAGTGGGTGCTCTCCCCTCACACATCTTTTCTCACTGAGGACTTCTCTTTCCTACCTGGCCCCAAATTTCAGACATTACAGTCCTACATTTCTTTTTTTTTTTAGGTTAGACCAACTTGTCTCCAAAATGTGTGCTACAAAAATTAGTCTTAAAAGATATTCTGGCAAGAAGAAAAATCTAGGGTTAAACAGGTTTTGGAAATGCTGTGTACTATCTAGTATTCTTTTTTGTTTTTTAGTAAAAAGTATACTTTAACATGTCAAAGGCTTTACATTCTGTGATAAAGAAAACCACTTAACCTTATTTAACCTGTCATTTTATAGGCTTACTAGAACTTACAGCCCCTTCCTCATGACTTTTCCATTACATCTGGGTTTTTTTTTGTATTTTATTTTATTTTATTTTTTGAATTTTATTTTATTTATTTTTATATAGCAGGTTCTTATTAGTTATCTGTTTTATACCTATTAGTGTGTATATGTCAATCCCAATCTCTCAGTTCATCCCACCACCACCCCACCCCACCCCCTGCTTCCCCCCCTTGGTGTCCATACAATTGTTCTCTACATCTGTGTATCTATTTCTGCCTTGCAAACCGATTCATCTGTACCATTTTTCCATAACATCTTATAGAACAATTATGTCACAAAACGCCTTTTGGGGAAAGGTTGAGTTGTTTACAACAGCATCTATCTCTTGACTTATATCAAGACCCTTTCCTAGCACACATGAATATCAAATAATTATAACCTGGATTCTAGTCCCATTTTCACTATTTACTAACCATGTTACTGTAAGCTATAAAAACTCATGACAGTTCTATGAGGATCAATTTTCCACTTCTGCAATATTATCTGATCTGCTGTAGTGGGTTGAATGGTGGCTCCCCAACATATTTATGTCCTAACTTGCAGAATCTCTGAATATGACCTTATTTGGAAGTAGGCTCTTTCCAGGCATAATCAAGTTGAGCATCTTGAGATGGGACCATCCTGGATTATCCAGGTGGGTCCAAGATCCAATGACAAATGCCCTTATAAGAGATAGAAGAGGAGAAAATGTAGACTTGGAGGATAAGTTCATGTGGAAAAGGGGGCAGAAATTAGAGTTATATAGTCACAAGTCAGGAAAATATTATTTCTCTTATTTTATAAAATTTTGTTATTAATGGTAGTGTTTGTGTTGGCAGTAGTAATAGCAATATTAGTAGCAGTTACTGCTTACTGAGGAACTATGTTATGATATACACTGTTCTAGGCCTTCATGTGTGTTTTCAGGTAGAATCCTTAATTTTCAGAGAAGAAATTTAAAACTCAGAAGTTGAATATCAAGCCCACAATCACACAGATGGCCAGTTCTGAAACTGGAATTTGAACATAAGTCTTGCTAACTTACCGTTACATCACGACAACTTTGTTTTAGCTCATGTTTACTTCTGAAGGAAAATCTTGGTAGCTTGTTATAGGCTATTACATAACAAATGGTTTAATGCCAGGAAGGGATCCTTACTTGCTGGAGGAGGGTACTCATTTATGGAAGGCAGAGCAGTGGGGAAAAGAGGAATTATCAACGGAAGGACAAGGATGGCCACACATAGAGCCTTAGGGAGGACCAGTGAAAGAGAAAGTCCCAAGTGTGCTGGTAAAAATGGGCTAGGGAGTCTTATGCTCTTTTCACAAAGAAGGTGCTCTACATGATAACTGGCAACTAATTATTTTCATGACTAAATCAGCAAGCTGCTTGGAGAAGGAAAGCTTTCCACCACCATCAAATCCTAGAAGAGAAAAATCTCAACAGCTGTTGTTCCTTCAAGGTTTATTATTCCTTGTAATATAGACTGTTTAGAAAATGTGTCATATCCATGCATTTCCCACCAAAAGATCAGCCAGGCCTTTTCCCTTTCTTAATTGTGACTATAACACTTAAATTTCCTCAACAGTCTCTCATTCTTTTTTTTTTTCATTCCTATCATGCTTATCCTTTTTGCTTATTTAATTTACATTTTCCTTTTAAATTTCTTAAATAAGATTACACAGATCAGTTAATGTTAAATGTTTTACATTTTTGTTTTGAACTGAATGCAAGTTTTTGCTTTTTAATTTTTGCTCATAATGAGCAAGATCCATGACCAAACTAAGTTTTGAAATTCTGTGTTATACTTAGAGGAAGGGGGGTATTGTGTTTATACAAATATGAATACATGCAGTAAATAAATATGTTTTCATTATTGCATCAGGGAAAAAGCTTATGATGAACAAAAGTACAGGCTATCAGTCTTGAGTCTTGTGTACTGAAATCTGAGTGACAAAATGCCCTATTTTTGAGATGACAAGCTCCTCACCTTTATAACTCTACTTGTAATTATAGGGAGGTAATGTAAATGCAAAAATTGCAGAGGAAGGAACACTCCCAAACTGATTCTATGAGGCCACCATCACCCTGATACCAAAACCAGACAAAGATACTACAAAAAAAGAAAATTACAGACCAATATCACTGATGAATATAGATGCAAAACTCCTCAACAAAATACTAGCAAACAGAATCCAACAACACATTAAAAGGATCATACACCATGATCAAGTGGGATTTATCCCAGGGATGCAAGGATTCTTCAATATACGCAAATCAATCAATGTGATACACCATATTAACAAATTGAAGAATAAAAACCATATGATCATCTCAATAGATGCAGAAAAAGCTTTTGACAAAATTCAGCACTCATTTATGATAAAAACTCTCCAGAAAGTAGGCATAGAGGGAACCTACCTCAACATAATAAAGGCCCTATATGACAAACCCACAGCAAACATCATTCTCAATGGTGAAAAACTGAAAGCATTTCTTCTAAGATCAGGAACGAGACAAGGATGTCCACTCTTACCACTATTATTCAGCATAGTTTTGGAAGTCCTAGCCACGGCAATCAGAGAAGAAAAAGAAATAAAAGGAATACAAATTGGAAAAGAAGAAGTAAAACTGTCAGTGTTTGCAGATGACATGATACTATCCATAGAGAATCCTAAAGATGCCACCAGAAAACTGCTAGAGCTAATCAATGAATTTGGTAAAGTTGCAGGATACAAAATTAAGGCACAGAAATCTCTTGCATTCCTATACACTAATGATGAAAAATCTTAAAGAGAAATTAAGGAAACACTCCCATTTCCATTGCAACAAAAAGAATAAAATACCTAGGAATAAACCTACCTAGGGAGACAAAAGACCTGTATGCAGAAAACTATAAGACACTGATGAAAGAAATTAAAGATGATACCAACAGATGGAGAGATATACCATGTTCTTGGATTGGAATAATCAATATTGTGAAAATGACTATACTACCCAAAGCAATCTACAGATTCAATGTAATCCCTATCAAATTACCAATGACATTTTTTATGGAACTAGAACAAAAAATCTTAAAATATGTATGGAGACACAAAAGACCCCGAATAGCCAAAGCAGTCTTGAGGGAAAAAAAACGGAGCTGGAGGAAACAGACTCCCTGACTTCAGACTATACTACAAAGCTACAGTAATCGAGACAATATGGTACTGGCACAAAAACAGCAACATAGATCCATGGAACAAGATGGAAAGCCCAGAGATAAACCCACACACCTATGGTCAACTAATCTATGACAAAGGAGGCAAGGATATACAATGGAGAAAAGACAGTCTCTTCAATAAGTGGTGCTGGGAAAACTGGACAGCTACATGTAAAAGAATGAAATTAGAACACTCCCTAACACCATACACAGAAATAAACTCAAAATGGATTAAAGACCTAAATGTGAGACCAGACACTATCAAACTCTTAGAGGAAAACATAGGTAGAACACTCTATGACATAAATCACAGCAAGATCTTTTTTGATCCACATCCTAGAGTAATGGAAATAAAAACAAAAATAAACAAATGGGACCTAATGAAACTTCAAAGTTTTTGCACAGCAAAGGAAACCATAAACAAGACGAAAAGACAACCCTCAGAATGGGAGAAAATATTTGCAGACAAATCAACGGACAAAGGATTAATCTCCGAAATATATAAACAGCTCATGCAGCTCAATATTAAACAAACAAACAACCCAATCCAAAAGTGGGCAGAAGACCTAAATAGACATTTCTCCAAAGAAGACATACAGATGGCCAAGAAGCACATGAAAAGCTGCTCAACATCACTAATTATTAGAGAAATGCAAATCAAAAGTACAATGAGTTATCACCTCACACCAGTTAGAATGGGCATCATCAGAAAATCTACAAGCAACAAAGGCTGGAGAGGGTGTGGAGAAAAGGGGACCCTCTTGCACTGTTGGTGGGAATGTAAATTGATACAGCCACTATGGAGAACAGTATGGAGGTTCCTTAAAAAACTAAGAATAGAATTACCATATGATCCAGCAATCCCACTACTGGGCATATACCCAGAGAAAACCATAATTCAAAAAGACACATGCACCCGAATGTGCATTGCAGCACTATTTACAATAGCCAGATCATGGAAGCAACCTAAATGCCCATCGACAGACAAATGGATAAAGAAGATGTGGTACATATATACAATGGACTATTACTCAGCCATAAAAAGGAACGACATTGGGTCATTTGTTGAGACATGGATGGATCTAGAGACTGTCATACAGAGTGAAGTAAGTCAGAAAGAGAAAAACAAATATCGTATATTAACACATATATGTGGAACCTAGAAAAATGGTACAGATGAACCGGTTTGCAGGGCAGAAATTGAGACAGATGTAGAGAACAAATGTATGGACACCAAGGGGGGAAAGCAGCAGGGGGTGGTGGTGGTGGTGTGATGAATTGGGAGATTGGGATTGACATGTATACACTGATGTGTATAAAATTGATGAGTAATAAGTACCTGCTGTATAAAAAAATAAATAAAATTCAAAAATTCAAAAAAAAATCAACTTAAAAAGTCATCATGAAATAGATTATTGGTAAAACCATTTCTTTATATTAGGATTCTTTGTAAAAAAACATATTGTTGGTGAATTATTTTTCTCTGAGGGAGATGGCAGACTTTTCTTTGCATATCACAATGAAGAAAAACAGGTGCTTTGTATGATATGCTTCATTGAACACAGTCATTTTTTTAAAATTGTGATTATTCTCCATGTCCATAAATCTGCATACCACTGTGGCTAGAAAAGGGATAACTGGGTATATTCAACTGGGGAAAATGCTTTAAGTAAAAAGTCTTTTGGATGTGTGAAATTGCCTGCTGGCCACTGACAAATTTTGACAATATTTTAAATTATTGTATATGGAAAAAAACCTGCCCCAGAGACGTTGTTAAACAAAACCCAAAACATTGGCTTCGCACTAGTCTCTGCACTGAATGGAATTATTGGCAGGGAGAAGTATCCTATTATCTTAATCTGAAAAAAAAAAACCCCAAAACCCTGTATTTTTCTCAGTTGAACTCCAATGATCTCAGCAGTGTCTGTATGACAATTTACAATTATACTGGCTATGCATGTCACTCTTTGCTCTGATAATGAAGACACAAAAATCCACATATGGCTTTGAAAGTCATCTAAAAAATTAGACTCACCCCAAATGTCTTCACCCTGATAAATGTCTCTTTCTCTTTCCCATCCCCTAAACAAATACCTTTGGCTAATCAATTATTTCCTTAAGCTTCAGTTGTGTCATATTTTCACAAAAAGACTGTCTTGAAATGTATTATTATTCAGACACCTTCCAACTCTAAAGTTCTAGAAGACTCAGCTGCAAATCATTCAGAACACATTGTCAAGCCAACGTCAAAGAAGTATGAAGAAAAGAGAAGTTTATTTGCAGATTTTTTTCCTCCTTTCTCTACTTCTTTCTCTCCTTCCTCCCTTCCTCTTTCCTTTCCCTCTATGAAACAGGACAACGGAGGGGGAAAATCCCCACATATAATAACTTTAATTAAAAAAATTCTCACTATTGAATGTATGTGCTATGATGTGATTTTTATCTGTTTCTTCCAACAATGTTTAGCCTTTGACCCTGCCTTTTTCCACAGGATATATAATTTTAAAACATTATAAGCAGACATAACATTATATGTCTCAATTGCTTGCTATAAAAAAATTTACTTCTGTCTTTTTTAGGCGGTTTTTATTTAATTATTATAAATATTTGATCTGCTTTGAAATTTTCACAGCTGTAAGAGGAAGAAATATTGAAATCAAAATAATAGTTTTACCATTATTAGTAGTGATAATAGAATTAGTAAACAAAGGTAGTAGCAAACATTTATTGAATACTTATTATTTTTGAGGTACTGTTATGTTAGACATTTAATATGGGCAAATAATTATTTCATCTATTTAAAAAAGAGGAGCTTTGAGTTAGCATGGTTAAATAACTTTTTCAAGATTATACAGCACCTAAATTGCTTTGGAGCGCATGATCAAAATCACCATGCTAGACAAACAAAGCAGAAAATAAGTTATCTACCATATCATCGACCTGAGGCAGCCTCTATTAACACATCCAGAATCAGCCTCAGTGTGTAAAGCCCTTGTTGGTGCTCTGTCATTGTGAAGGCCATTATGGTGATGTATCCTATGGGCCCTGTAGAGGGAAGCATTCCTATTCCAAAAAACTTATGCACTCAATTATCAAGTGTTCAGAGAGACCATCATTAAGGTATCATTTAGGGTGAATAATGCTTGTTCTAGGCCACTTGCTTTAAGTTCAGATAACCCTTAGGATGGATAAGTGTTAAGCAGTTAATAATTATTAACACTTGCCAAATATTATAAAAAGGAAGTCAAGTACCATGTATTGATCACTTATTATGCTCCGGACTCTATAATAAGCAATATGAGCATATGCATGAGTGTCAGCCTGTTGTTTCTGCATTTGTGTGTGCGTGTGTTTGTGTGTGTTTGCATTTTCTTTCAGTCTATAAAACAGCCAGTTTATGGAGACACAAAACTGCAGCTCAGTTTGTAAGTAATATGCCAAAAGTTATTTGCTTGGCTCAGCAGAAAGAAAATATAACTTGGAGTGAGATATAACCGAGTTTTAATATTTCTCTGCCAATTTCTATATGTGAACTTGTAGATGATGCTTAATATCAGTTTTCACATCAGTAAACTTCAGATACTAATATATAACTTAGGTTGTATAAAATTTAGATGAGAAAGTGTATATAAAGCCACAAGTACCTTGCCTACCGAGAGTAAACCATCTTTTCATATTGCCCGAGTCCAACTACCCTGCCTTCGAGAGGATGAGCCAATAGGTTTATCTTCCTAGTGTACTGAGGAACTTTGTGAGAAAGGTTCACACCCAGATAGGAGGAAACATGGTGGTAATAGATTGTTTCCTCAACAGTTAGTACAAGTGAAGACCTATCATTGTGCTCGTTCACCATGCCCTTCTCTGGGATGAGGCGCAGAATTCTATGAGCAATGCAGCACCTTTAGTGTCAAGTTGCTTCCCGTGACCAGTGCATGTGTCTGGGGCCCTGCTGGCTTGCTTGCTTACTTTATGCAACAGGACACGGAGACTGAAGACACCACAGTTTGACTGCTCACGCTTCACACTTAACGATGTATTTAGAAACGTTGAAGTCATCTCCTGATCTGCTTCACCGAGAGCATTAACATCAAGTAAAATGGGCTTCATAAGTTCAGTGATAATTTGAAAGCTGTGTCAAAAGCACATTTTGCTGAAATGGAAATACTGATAAAACTGGGGACTCAGAAGGAGGCCATTATCCTCCTCACCAAGTTTGCAGAGAAATTGCCTCTCATTAGTTCCCATTCCCTGGCGGATTCAGGCTATTTTTACAACTGGGTTTAAACAAAGCGTCTAGGACTACCTGCCAAGGAAGAGCAGGAGCTTTGTTCAAGGGGCTTGCTCGGCACATGAGGTAATGGCACATCTGTTTGGACTGTCTGGGCTGAGATAGCAGATGCTGCTGCAGACTGAGTATTTGGAGAGACAACAACAAATATAAAGAGACACCTACTTATACAACAAACCCCCCTTCAGCACAGATTCACAGGCTGCTGCCAAAGATTTGTGGAGAGCTGTCTGCACATCCCGAACATGATGGGGAAGCTCTGATGCATCACAGATCTCCTTGGCCGGTTGGAAGGACTAGTTGAAAATAACTTAAAAAAAAAAAATACAACAGATTCCTTGCAACATTAGAACATTCAGAATGATATTCCCAATGGGTGTAACTTCTGGCAAATGGTAAACTTTGCTTTGTGGCTCTGTTCAACAGAAAAGGGTTATGTGGTCCAGGCTCACGTTGAAAATTGCCAGAGATCATTCCACCTCTCGTCTTCATGGACCTCCCATTCTGGACAGTTCATGTGCTGTATCTGGGCCATTTTCAAACAGAGCAACAACCTGTGATTAGTTTTTAATCTGGCTCTAAGACTGTTCATGCTTGCATCCACCCCTCCATCCCATTACAACGATCAGATATTAAACTGGCTATTTAGACTTTTCATTTCCTAGTCACATTAATTCAAAATATATATTTTAAAGCAAGTTATTTAACATACTAGTACCTTTTTCTTTGGCGCATTAGCGGAGCTAGTCAACATAGATTTTCATTAATGAGGACTATTTTATGTACCTATAGAAAACAGAAAGACAGCACTACTAGCTTTTTACCAGGCAGATGCTAGATGCTCTATGTATAGGGTAACTTTAAAACTAGGTTTGCCCTGGTCACAGCTATTTTTGCCAGTCATCCTTCCTGGTATTTGGTTTATCATTTGTCCTAAATTTTTCAGCTTTAATAAAGTATTAATTTGTATGAAAATAAACTTGGATGAGCTTGGCAACTCCCAAACTGTGCTTTGAGCTTCTGTTATAGTTTTGACTGGTAGTATATGACATGCATAGGCTGTAAACAGAGTGATTTTAACATGTCGTTAGCGTTCCCTGTGCTATACAGTATGTCCTTGTTGGTTATATACCTTATATATAGTAGTGTGTGTATGGAATTTGTACTACTGTAGGAAGATTGGCAACCGGACTAGAAGCCGGCCTGGTTGCCCTTTAGTACCCTGTGACCCAATGTGAGAAAGGGACAGCCTGGATGGACGTCGGCACATGCCTTAATCCCCCGGCACGGGGTTACACTATCTGGGTCAAAGCAATGGTGAGGCCTTTCTGGTCATCAAAACAGTCCCTAATCTAGAGGCTGAGGATCATGTGAAGGGTGTAGGGGGAAATGAAGAGCACGAGCAAGGGCCCATCCAGATGCCTGGGGAGAAGAAGCCAGAACACTGCACAGTCACCAAAGAGCCAAGATGAAGGGGACCAGGGCTGCCATGACACTCAGTTTTAAATGTCTAAAGAATATGGTGTAAAGGCATTTCCTGAGAGTATGAGTGTGTGCCATTGCATAAGGGATCATGAAGCTGTCACTTTGCCAGTAATCAGAGTGATTGGGAAACATGAGAAATTATAGGTTAAATATGTATGAAATAGGTGTGATAAATGGGGTTTCAGCAGTTCTGCTGTTGAGCTTACAAAGAATACTTTGAGCTATAGTCGTGTAGTTATATATTGAATAAGGTAGACCTAGAATTATATGTATGTGTGACATATATAATGAAAGTAATGTTTCTTAATGTTGTAATACCCCCTTTCCATAATAAGATGCACAAAATCAAAAGTGCACCTTTAATGAAAAACTTAATAGTCAGAATTCAGTTTTTCAAGGGAGTTGGTGATGATTTGTATAACTTGATAAAATATTCACTGACATTAATCAACAAATATATGGGTTGAATAAACAACATAAAAATCAGTGTAGTGCCGAAAAAGCATCAGCCAGTACTTTAAATGTTAGTAATTACTTTTAGACAGTCATAACAATAATTTGACATGGCATGCTACAGAAGCTATGTTTAAATAGCATTCTGTCTGCATGATTTTTGGTATATATCAAGTGACTTTGTACAAATTAGTTTTATTAATTTTCTATTTTTGTGTGTACATGGATGTACAGAAATTGATTCAATAATTGTGCACTTATTAACAAAAGAACTTGTAAACAGTTTTATATCTGCATCATCAGGTGCTTCCAATAGAAAATCAGATAATTATTTCAAAGAATAAATTTTTCCCATTCCAAATCATAGAATTAAAGCTTTCCTTTTACTGTATCATTCTACTGAAGGTAAAACATTTGACATTATTGTGTATGCCATTAAAATTCAATTAAAGATTTAACATTAGTATAAATTATATGTGTTTGCAGTGATCGTATAAATACATATATGGCAGAGCATGGCATTAGAGTAAAAATCATGTTCTTACTAAATTGGAAAACTTGGAGTTGGTTTTGGTGAGCACATAATTCATAATTTTTGCCAAACAAATTATAATAGTCAACCAATCAAAAACAACTCTACTTGTCAAAATGCATAAATACTGTTATATAAATATTCAGACTAAATATGATTTTGGTAAGCATAGTTGTTTGAAAAATGTGGAGCAACTGGCACTCATACATTGTTTGTGAAGTATAAAATGATCCAACCTCTTTGTAAAAATTTGTTTGTAGTTTCTAACAATGTTAAACAAATACCTGCCCTATGACCCAGCAATTCCATTCTGAGTGTATATCTAAGAGAAATGAGGGAGTGTGATATGTTACCCAAAAGACTTTCAAAATAACAACTTTATTCATAAGAGCTGAAACTGCAAACAACCTAAGTGTCTATCAGCAAGAGAATGGGTAAAAATAAAAATGTGGTACATCAGACATAGAAATTCCTCTCTGCAATTAAAAAAATGGTGAGTGAATGATAGAAGTAACAATATGGGTAAATATCATAGACATAATCCTGAGTGAACTGAGCCAAACAAAAGAGTACATAAATATAAACATGAAAGAGTATGATTCCATTGTTATGAAGCTCAAGAACAGAAAGCACTAATCTCTGGTGATACAAATAATTCAGAATAGTATCTAACTCTGGTTTGAAAGGGAGATTGACTAGACAGAGGCAAAGAGAGTGACTGGAATATTCTGTATCTTGATGTGGAGGAGGGTACATATGGTGTATACATATGTCCATATTGAGCTGTACAATTAATATTTGCACTTTTCCAGTATGCAAATTACCCTTCATCAAAAGAAAATACTAAGTGCCCAATGAATATTAGTTATATTAAAATGCATACATATTATCTGATAAAAATGACACTTGTTCTACTAGGAAGTAATGCATTTTCAAAATAATGTTAGTGACAGTATTAAAGACAGGTGGCTAAGAAACTTATTAAAATAAATAAATATATTACAAGGGATAATTATTCTCCTTACGTTATTTTGTGACAGAAAATAAAAATAGGTCTTAAAATTTTACTTTAATGTACATGGATGCATGCAATTTTTATTTTAAAAATAGTTTTTGAATATAACTATGTTATAAAACTACTATATTAAATATTTTAATAAATATTTCAAAATATTATAATTGTTTCAATCGTCCCCTTTACCATCAAAAGTGTCCTGATATGGATAAAAAATAACATTCAAAAATAGGGTGACTATATAGTCACTTGAAAATGCTAGACTTGATGAGGCAGTCATTACTACATATATTTTACTTGTGAGAAAAGCTAGCCTCAGAAGATAAATAACTTGCCAAAAGCTGCTCAGAATTTGGTGTTAATTGTGATAGAGGTGGCGGGAAGAATTGACTCTAAAATCTTTCCACTAACCCGTGATCACTCTGTGTCCTTTAAACTGAATGATTGCTTGGTTGATTAATGTACTTAACAGGATGCAATTGTTTAGGGACTACAATATACCATTCTCTACCCTTGGCTGCAGACTTAGGAAGGTGCCCAAATAGAATTATTTCCTAGGAGAAGCTCACAGTCTAATGAAAAGAGAATAAATTACAGTGTAAGGTGAGAGTTTTGTGGTTGGAGCATGGAAGAGTATGGGTCCACGTAGACAGGTTGTCTAATCTTTCTAGCAAGTAGGATTTGGGAGAGAAGTAGTGATTAATATTTTTTTTCCACATTATTACTTTTTTACTGTGAAATGTAGCATAGAAATTGAAGACTTCATGGAACATATATATATATACTTAAAAGAAAAATTATAGAGAAAATACCTCCCTAAATACTACCCAAGTTAAAAATACTTAGAAGAGACTCAAAAGTCTTTAGGATCCCAACACTTATACTGACTCTTATAAAAAATCATTTTATTTTAAAAATAGTTTAATATCTATGTATACATCACTAAAAAATATGAGTTTCCTTTGCCTGTTTTTGAACATTTCATAGGTGGACTCATACAGTAATATAAAGGACACCTTTTGCTACACATTGTCATGAATTTTGGGATAGGCCTGTGGAAATAACAGCCAATTTCGCTTTGCATACCTGGAACAATCTGGAGAGCAACAAAGGAATTCCTTCTCACCACCTTCTGGTGAAGGTCGAGATGAGGGAAACACGATATTACCAAGAAGTATCACTATTAACAACCATGAGGATTTGTTGGGACTCTACCAGCCCTGAGAAGAGATAGCATGTGGTGTAGATAATATGCAGTTGTGTATTGGGGAGAAATTCACCAGTTTAATTCCCAAAGGATTGACTTTTTTAAACTAGGTACAGTGACTTTAATAACAATAGACAAAATGTTTAACAGTAATGCGCCAAGCATTTTTTGAGGGCTTTACATTTTATAACTATGTAAACCAGTATGTAACTTCAAATGAAAAGAGGATGTTTTCAGTCCTTGGTCTTTGCACAGTTTTTCAGCAGGGAGGAGCAAACTGAACATCTTTTCTCTTTTTTTAAATACATCTTTATTGGAGTATAATTGCTTCACAGTGCTATGTTAGTTTCTGTTGTACAACAAAGTGAATCAACCATACGCATACATATATCCCCATACCCCTCCCTCTTGAGCCTCCCTCCCACCCTCCCTATCCCACACCTCTAGGGGGTCACAAAGCACTGAGCTGATCTCCCTGTGCTATGCTGCTGCTTCCCACTAGCTATCTATTTTACATTTGGTAGTGTATATGTGTCGACGCCACTCTCACTTCACCCTAGCTTCCCCCTCCCCCATCCATGTCCTCAAGTCCATTCTCTATGTCTACCTCTTTATTCCTGCCCTGCCACTAGGTTCATCAGTACCATTTTTTTTTTTTTTTTTTTTTAGATTCAATATATATGCATTAGCCTATGGTATTTGTTTTTCTCTTTCTGACTTACTTCACTGTGTATGACAGACTCTAGGTCCATCCACCTCACTACAAATAACTCAATTTCGTTTCTTTTTATGGCTGAGTAATATCCCATTGTATATATGTGCCACATCTTCTTTATCCATTCATCTGTCGATGGACATTTAGGTTGCTTCCATGTCCTGGCTATTGTAAATAGAGCTGCAATGAACATTGTGGTACATGACTCTCTTTGAATTATGGTTCTCTCAGGGTGTATGCCCAGTAGTACGATTGCTGGGTCATATGGTAGTTCTATTTTTAGTTTTTTAAGGAACCTCCCTACTGTTCTCCATAGTGGTTGTATCAATTTACATTCCCACCAACAGTGCAAGAGCGTTCCCTTTTCTCCACACCCTCTCCAGCATTTATTGTTTGTAGAGTTTTTGATGATGGCCATTCTGACAAGTGTGAGGTGATACCTCATTGTAGTCTTGATTTACATTTCTCTAATAATTACAGATGTTGAGCATCTTTTCATGTCTTCTTTGGAGAAATGTCTATTTAGGTCTTCTGCCCATTTTTTAATTGGGTTGGTTTTTTTTTGATATTGAGCTCCATCAGCTGTTTGTATATTTTGGAGATTAATCCCTTGTCAGTTGTTTCATTTGCAAATATTTTCTCCCATTCTGAGGGTTGTCTTTTGGTCTTGTTTATGGTTTCCTTTGCTGTGCAAAAGCTTTTAAATTTAATTAGGTCCCATTTGTTTATTTTTGTTTTTATTTTCATTACTCTAGGAGGTGGGTCAAAAAAGATCTTGCTGTGGTTTATGTCAAAGAGTGTTTTTCCTATGTTTTCCTCTAAGAGTTTTATAGTGTCTGGTCTTACATTTAGGTATTTAATTCATTTGGAGTTTATTTTTGTGTATGGTGTTAGGGAGTGTTCTAATTTCATTCTTTTACATGTAGCTGTCCAGTTGTCCCAGCACCACTTATTGAAGGGGCTGTCTTTTCTCCATTGTATGTTCTTGCCTCCTTTGTCATAAATTAGGTGACTATATGTGTGTGGGTTTACCTCTGGGCTTTCTATCCTGTACCATTGATCTATATTTCTGTTTTTGTGCCAGTACCATACTGTCTTGATTACTGTAGCTTTGTAGTATAGTTTGAATTTGGGGAACCTGATTCCTCCAGCTCCATTTTTCTTTCTCAAGATTGCTTTGGCTATTCGGTGTCTTTTGTGTTTTCATGCAAATTGTAAAATTTTTTGTTCTTATCTGTGATGAATGCCATTGGTATTTTGATAGGGATTGCACTGAATCTGTAGATTGCTTTGAGTAGTATAGTCGTTTTTACAATATTGATTCTTCCAATCCAAGAACATGGTATATTTCTCCATCTGTTTGTGTAATCTTTGATTTCTTTCATCAGTGTTTTATAGTTTTCTGAGTACAAGTCTTTCACATCCTTAGGTAGGTTTTTTCCTAGGTATTTTATTCTTTTTGTTGCACTGGTAAATGGGATTGTTTCCTTAATTTCTCTTTCTGATTTTTCATTGTTAGTGTATAGGAATGCCAGAGAGGAAGAGCAAACTGAACATATTTTCTCTTTTTGTAGTGGGCAGCAGAGGCTTTGTCAGTTTTTAAAAGTCTGAAGGTATAGGATGTTAGCCCATGGGAGCTCACTGAAGAAATGCAGATGGGGAGGTAGTTAGCAAGGCCAAACCAAATCAGAACAGAGTTAATGCCTTCAATGCATACATCCAGAGTTCTCCATTAGATTTTCATAAGTTAAGAACACACACACACACACACACTTGACTCACCAGCTCCAAAACTATATTTATAGTTGACTTTTGATTGGCTTTGTTAGAATTCACATAACTACCTCACTCAGACTTTAGAATAGTATCCATCAACAGATATCCTGTTTTTCTAAAAACGTTGCAGAATCTTATGGCATAAATTTTAATTTTAAAATGCCATTATTAAAATTTCTCTGGAGGCCTGGAAAGACCCTAACTACAGTAGAAAGATTGCCATATGTGTTAAAACATCTTTGCTAGAAATTAGGTATGTGTGAATCTAAAAGACAAGAGGAAGTATAATCAGCCCGTGAAGAAATGTTATGCATAATAGCAAAGACAATAATGAATAATGTATGTATATGATGTTATTTAAATAATTACTTGCATTTGAGTTTCCCATATGTGCCTCGTTCACAAGGGAAAGATAAGATGCTGTAAAAGCCATAAGATTAACATAAAATAAAGTGTTGTTATACAAATAATTTTTTCTTTTGAAGACTCATTTTAGTCAGCGATGAAACATAATATGAAACTACTCTGAAGACATAAAGGGATTCTTGAAATCTTCAACAAAAATGGAATATCCTGAACATTGAACCTTAATGTGGTTTCTTTTTGGTTTCTTCTTTCATTTAAATGTTATGCACACTACTTGGACACCTAAATGCGGTAGAAGTTCCATTCTCTTGAGAACATAATGTTCCTGTTACGCAGCTGGCTCCCTTTGGACCTTGAATTTGCCTGTGAAATCCCAACAACCATTTTCATTTGTTTTTCACTGTGGTCCAGCTGAACATAATTGTATCCCATAGTGGGTGAACTGAAAATTCCTATACAATGCTTGAGAACAAAACTGAATCAAAACTAAAATACTAAAATATAATTTGAAATTAGTTTTCTGGAATACTTACCTTTCTTTTATGTCTGAGAGCCTTGTCAGAATTTGGGAGCTCCCCTTTCTCTATCACTTGTCTTCATGTGCTTATTGTTTAATCAGCTGATTGGTAAACATCAGTGCTTATGTGCATTTGTAAGTTCTGGCAAAATATGTTCTTTTGAAACTTCAAAGTCTTGCCATTACTGTCAACATAATGCACTGGTTCCTTGATGGCTTATTTCTAACTTCTCAGCTTCACCCCAACCCAACACACACGTTTTGTAATTGTCACCATATACACTCAATCCTATCATATGTGTTCATTTATCCTTTGAATGATAACTACAGTCCTTGCAATCATCCTGTTAGCGTAGGGCAGTAACGAAATTATAAAACTTATAAAACATCTGCAGAGCAAATTTTCTCTTTATTTTATCATTTATATCTTGAACTATGGATAACTTTGGCAATTTATATTGTTCTTTTCTCTACCATGTTTTTGCTTCTCTTCCTACTATTATTTATTTTTAGAAGTGCTTTGTTAAAGAATAGAGAATTATATGAGGGTATTACCCCAGTAGTATATGGACAACAAATTACATCCTGCCTTGAGAACTACCTAAATGGTGAGGGAAAATGCTGTGAATTTGAGAAGCAGGAGTCATAACATTGGTTTGAATCCTGGTTCCACCACTTACCAGTGCCCACCTCATATGTCTTAAGGGTAAAATGAAATAATCAACTCCAACCCATCACAGCAAGTACTCTAAATTTTTGTGTATTTATCACCCCAAGTTCTTTATTCACCTAAGCATGGAGTCAAGCCAGCTTTTAATAGAAAGAGCTGCAATTTAAAATTTGCATTTGAATTCCTTTAGTAAAGATGAATAAAATGGAGTCCAAGTGAACAATAAAACAAAAGCAAAACAACAAAGCAAAACCAAAGAGACTGCCTGTCTCTTTCCCTCAGGTAATGTATTCATTATTGACACAAATGCAAATCATCCCATTATTACTTTTAGAAACATACATCTAAACATTTTGTTTCTGTATTGAGCAAGGTCCGTAAATAAAAAGTTGCTGGTTAATAGGTCTCAATATGTATGACAAGAGATTGTCAAATTATGTGAACAAGCCCTAACTCTGTGATATAACCATTGTACTAGCATCGCTGCTTGATACCTTCTTACTGAGGAGGTCAATTCCTAGGAGAAAAATAACTTCTTACATTTACTGCTCAAGATTGGAGTTGGAAAAAGAATTTGAAGTGAAATGTATAGAGAAAGAAAACAAGTAGGTAAATATTATCTTTGCTTGTTAATACATGGGAAAACTAGATGAATATCAAAGTGATATGTTTGATGTCTTTCTATGTTTTCTTCACCAAACCTCATTTTGGAAAGAATTAAACCTCAATTGGAAAATGACTGAAAATAATATATTAAAGATTTTAAAATTGTTAATGATATAAAAGAATAGGTAAATGATTAAATAGAGGCAAGGTGGGATTAAACAAAAGAAAAATATCATGAAGTCAGGGGTGAGGCATTATGGTCACTGGTGCCATCCAAAAAATAGTTTTGGTTCTTCCACAGGGCACATAATAGGACTGTACTTTCATACCTTCCTGAAGTTAAGTATGGGCAGATGAATTAATTTGGTCAATGAAATGTGAGAACAACTAACATTTCTTATTTCTAAGAGAAAGCTGTAAGAGCCACCAAGTATTTCTCTACTCTTTCTTTCCCTCTGTCATGGTGACCAGCAGCATTGTGATACTGAATGCCTTATCACTCTATTGCCAAAACGATGTCCTGCTATAGATGTAGCAGGATTGGAAAATTAAGTTTGGCTGCTTTAAATCACTGCGAGTTGGGATTGCCTGTTACCATAGCAAAATCTAGCCTAACTTGACTAATATGTAAGGTTGTATAGAAAATGGCTGGTATGAAATCCTCAATGACTTAATAGAGATGGTTAAAACACATTGTCTCTGTGTTTTCTACCCCACTTATCACCAGCAATTGGGTACTTGTGGCTGTATGAGCGATAAGTGGTCCAGTTCCACAATCCTGTCATTAGAATCTGCTTCTTAGAACCACTTCTGGTAATAAGTGGTAGGCTCATTTCCCCTAGAAGCTGGCCATGAGGTAAGAGTATGAGTGAAAATAGTTCATTTTATAGTTTGTCCCAGAAGGCACCTAGATGGGGTTGAGGAAGTGTGACAGTTTAGGGTTGAAATCCAATACAGGGTACATTATTGAGCAGGTTACCACTGTGAGCATTAAAGCATCCATTGATCTGGGTCTTTCTGTTGAAAATGTACTGAGTGCAGTTCAAAATTCTTCCTCCTGAGAGTTATAGAAGCTGGGATATTCATCTACCAATTTCTTTCTGTAATTGATTTACAAGGAGTTCACTCCTTGACATCCAGGCCTACTCTGTGTGAAGGCCAGAAAAGATCAATTGTCAGAAAAAGCCCTCAGTCACAGGTTCTGTAAACAGTAGGCAGGTGAAGACTTAGAGTATAGACTGCTTGGAGATTGGAAATGGGCAGTGTATACTTCCAATAATATTTGTTTATCCCTAATATTGAGTTATCTCTAACTAAACTGACACTCTTTGAAAAAATGTGTTATAACTATGGCTTTAAGATTCTGGTCTCTGTGTTTATGTGTGATTGGAAGATGTCATAATTCTTCAGCCCTACATTCAAAGCACCTCACAATCTGGGCTCAATCTATCAACCCCAAATTTTCTTCTGTTATTTTGTATGTGTGTATTTTAGGTTCTACATAACTAGTTATTTTTACCAAACCAGTTTCTTTATGGCTATCATTGTCATAATTCCTCTCAGTGAATAAAATGACCTGCCTGAATTTATCAGCCTACCTAAAGTCCACTAATTTTAAGTCTTCTTTAAGTCAAACTTTCCACACCATGAATATTCGGACCCATGGTTGACCTCTTTTATGTTCTGAAATTTGAATGATTGTTTTATGTATAGCACATTTGCTCACAACCTCTGCAGACACTTCTTGTTACACAAAATTTAAGAATCTTTGTACCATGCCTTGTGCATGTTATTTAATACTAGTATAAGAATTATTATTGATTTGTCTTTCAAGGAAGCTTTATGTCACCTCTTCTGTCAAACTTTCTTAATCCTAACCATCAACCTCAATTTCATTTCCCCAAAGGAAAGTTACATCTTCTTCTGTGCCCATATCACACTTTATATGTGCTTTTACTATAGTGATTCTCAATGTATTTTGCTGTTTATCTGTCTCATCATTGGACCATGAGTCTCTGAATAGCAGTAAGAAGGCTTTCTTTATCTTCCACGTCCAGGTACAATCCCCAGAATATAGACACTAACAGGTTTATTGAATGCAGTCCTTAAATTGTTGATGCCAGTCTTAGTTTCTTCAATCTTAGAAGAAGCTAGAAGTATCCAACATGAATTCTCCTCCACTACCTTCCCTCTATCTTAAAAAACTCATGCCATAATCTTTTTATTCTTACTGTTCATGCATTAAGGAGGAAGAATTCAGATGATTCCAAGGGAAAATCTTTTATTTTACTGTAGAGTCTGTTGCTTCCTGGCAACTCTAGATTTTTGCCACATCAGGAATATAGTGTCTTTTATACATACAATATTTTTTATTTCCTTCCAATGGATTCTTTTATATTCTTCTCTCCTCTAAACATTATAAATATAATTATCTTTAATACACACACATAAATTTTATAGACCACAGGCCTTGCTTTCCTTCCAAAGTTCTTTCCAATCTTTTTTATTTGTCTTTGAATGATCTAAAATTATTGATCGCATTTTCTATATTCTCTCCATGTTCCCAATTCTCATTAAATTGTATCTATTAAACTGAATTTTTAATTTCACATAATTTTAAATAATTTAGATATAAAATTAATCAGCCACACTAGACATATTTTAAATGCTCAATAACTACATGTGGCTAACAGCTACTATATTGGACTGTGCAGATATAGAAAATTTCCATCATCACAGAAAATTCTATTAGAGAGCACTATGTAAGACCAATTTTCGAATGAGAGTCCATGAATAAAAGTTTGCTTTTTTTGTGTGAAATATGCATTTATTATTGAATATAGAATCCACTGCTCCAGAATCAATAGTTCTCCTGACACATGTTTTTGATGAATATGAAAACAAAATACTCATATTACATCAAATTTATTTCGACAATAAAAAATATTTGTATATGTATTTCTGTATGTAAAAGCACATTACTGAAAACCTCATTGTCTAAAATTTATTTTTAAATGCATATTTTGAAATCCGGACTTCCCAAATTTAGATTTTAACACTAAAAAGGGACAATTGTAGAAGACAAGATTGAAATAATTAAATTAAATGAAAAAAAATACGCGCATACTGGAAGGCAAACTTAAGCAATAGAATTGTTTCCCAGAATGTTTCTAGAATTCTTGATTAATTGGGAAAAAAAAAATCTAATGTTCTACATAAAGAACAGGACAGAATTTCTCTTGCCAGATGATATAGGTGTAGTAATGTTTTTAAATAAAAGAAGACTTTATATTTCTTGAAGGTGAATTATATTATTGGAAATTTCAGTCATTTGAAAAATCTAAATGTTATAATAAATGATGCACATTCTTCAATTAAGTTTGACAATGCACAAGGCACATGTATAATTGATGTTCATTTGGATTAAAACAAAAATGTAAATATCAAGCCTTAGTATACTGGGTATTCAGTTCTCTTGGGCATTAAGTTCAAGTAAATTCAATTACTTTTAAATGTCCTTTCACAAAAGATTGCTTTATGCAATATTGCCAGATCATATTCCTGGGTCTGCAAAAGCCAGCACTACTAGTACTATCTAGCTACTACACAGGTCACATAGATACCAAAATATTTGCTAATATTAGCAGTCGAGTAAGTGAATAATTTGCTCTGCTTAACCCAAATTGATATTATATTAATAATTAATATCGGTCATCTACTTAATAATTTAAAATGTACTACTTATAAAGTAGAAATGTTAAATGGGATTTTGGTGGGATAAGAATGAGAAGAAAGTGGAGCCTTTACGGAGGGTAAAAAAGAAAAAATACAACTGTAGTTGGAAGAAGGATCTCAAACTAATATGAATTTCTTGAGAAAACCTTGTGTTTTTAAAAATTCCTTATGCTGCAGATGATTTATTTTTACAAAGGAACTTTAAATTCTAGAATAGGCTATTTCATTCCCCAGACCTTCACAATTCCATCTCATGTTTTTGTGTGTAAAGTTTTTTTCACTGAAAATAGAAGAGATCAACTCAAGCTAGCTTAAACAAACATACCAACAAAGAAATATGCTTTAAGGATGCAGAGTTTTTGTTTGTAGTTTTTAAGTGGAACTCAAGTACAGAAATGCAACTGGGCATAATTGACAGGAAGTAGAACCAGGAACAGGAACAAAAAACCCACATGGGTTATAAAATATACACCCTGTGACTTTCCTCTATTCTTCTCTCTCTCGCATTACTGCTTAATTTTCTCTCTGCAGATGAGTTTTCTCTATTACTTGGTTCACAGGGCAGAAAATGGCTGTCTCCAAATCCCAAGCTTTCATATCTCCACCATTCAAACAACAAGCCCATTATATACTCCACTTGAACTTGCTGGCTATCTAATCTCCCATTAGTGAGTCACCAACCCATCTCTCAGGACAGGAGACATCCTTGCAGGAGGTTTGGACTAATTACCCAAAATGTGATATAGTTTCCTATTAAAATGGCTTAACTTCATATACTACACAGCCCCAAATCATTAATACGATGGAGAGGCTATAACTTCATAATATCAGTAGAGGAATGGCTACGAACATGTGACAGGAACATTTAAATACCTAATATAGGTAAATATGGGCCAGGGCATATAAACTATCTAGTTCTGTACCCATTCTGAGACACATTTCTCATTTGTTTGTGCAATCACCTGTGAAACTTGCTGAAAGATATCTGAGTAGAGAAGAAGGCTAATATGTTAAAGAAGAGAAAGAACTAATTCAATATACAACTTCTGCTAAAGACTTTTCAGAATTTTTTCTTCCAATGTTCAGTCTTACTTTATTCATCCTAACATATTGGCTTGAGTTATATTTTGCTTTCACTGTTTTTCCTTTATGTAAATGGAAAATTGCTGAATTTATCTGAATTCCACATTTTTAGGTCAATATGCAACAGCACATGCATACCATACCAGGCTTCATTGGAGAACAGATCAGATCTCCTACTTGCTCATTAGCTTTTGGTGCAACCTATATTGAAACTGGGCAAAGGTTTCTATTCCAAGCTATTTTTAATTGAAATATATTTCTTCAGCCCTTCTGTCTATTTAAATGTGACTTCTAACCTTTTACTACCTGAATCTGGAGAACAGGTCATAAAACATTAAATATGATAAAGCTGGGAAATGTAACACACAATAAATGCATGAAGGTAGAACCTCAAAATGTGTGGACATAGAGATTTTATTTCCTTACATAAGGTTTAAATGAAGAGTCTGCTGTATAACTCTTTACTTTCAAAGTAGACTATCATTCTTAAGCAAGAAGAAAGGAATGCTTGATTATTAAGAAGAAATCATTATACCTTAAGAATAATTCAAAAGAACCAAAGTAAAGGCTATATACACATAAGCTTGAAACTCAATTTCTTCCCCAAATCACAATGCAAGTGTCATAAATATTTTCACAAATTATACAGTGTTTGTTATTTGTGTTTAAATAATTTACCTTGAAGGGTAACATAAGCTGATCAAATTAATTCTGTGCACAAATAGTAAAGCTTTCTGAACAATATGCAATATGTCTTATATAAACTTATCTTGTAAGGGTGAATTTTGTATACTATTTTATGCTTTATTATATGCATTAAAACACTTTTTCAGTTTTATCTCACGTAAATCCAATGTTTTATCTTCTATTCGTAAATGAGGGACCTGTGACTAGCAGAGCTAAAAATGACTTAAAAGAAACCACACAGACAGTGAAAACATCTCCAGACACCAAACTTTTTTAACTCGATTAAACAGTGCCAGGATGTTTTAAATGACAAAGAAAATACTGCATTACTATCATTGTATTCATATCTGAAAGAACTTTAACATCAACTAAAGTCTTTTACAATGTTTTCATAAAACTTGTAGTGTTTCTAGTGATAGTGGTGGTGATGTGGAAACACTAACTGCTAGTATACTAGAAAAACCATGCACGATCATGTACCACCTAAAATTCGTGCTGGAACATGCAGAAAACTGGGGGGAAAAAAAAGCAAAAAAACAAAAACCCAAGAAACAAAAAAGCCCGAAACCCTAAAACAAACAAAACAAATGTAGGTGTATGTTAGAAAACTGATGCTATTTGATGTGCTGGATTTAACTGTGCATACACTTGAATTGCAAACAAAGTCTTTCAAAGGGAAGACTTAGTAAGTTAGGAATGACAAAAGTATGTCAGGAAATTCAGGTGAAATGTATTTATAAAAATCTTTTAGCACACACAACGGACTAAATAAAGAAAGATGAAAGAGGGATTTGCAATAAGAAGTAAATCATCCCCAAAGCTAACTTTCCTCTTCTGTACAATATGTACAACTTAGGACAGTGAAGTGTGGTTTTCTATCAAATATATAGTAGAAAAATGCACTTAAAATTAAATTTGGATTTTCCCTCTGATTCTTAAGTTCTTTGACTACACTGAAAAAAAAGAGGATTGATTACGTCTTCTAGTAACAGAAAATCTCACAACAGTTTTCAAAATAAAAGCGTGTGATTGACTAGACAGAATTACCTGTCTGCCAACTTCATGAAATCTAAGCACCTCCTGTGTCAAATTGGAGACAAGTTATCTGCTCACAGATGTATGAATAAAATGTCTGTAGAATCAAACCTTTTATGCACTGCAAAGCACTATTCAAATTGCAACCATTATTTTTAGTTAACTGTGGTATTGAAAGATATTAGAAATTATTTTTCTAATGACCTCAGAAATATATCATTATAATCCCATGAATAATTGTAAGAATTTTTAATTATTCATTCTGAGTCCTCTAAATGTTCTTGTTTTAGTCTTAAAGAGTTTTGGGGGTTTTTTTTGCAATTGCCAGTCCAAAAATTCTGCAACAAATAAAATTAAGGTGAACAAAGGTATGTCATACTGTTTTCATAATTAGGTTAATTTTAAAATAAATGTCTATGCCTCTTTAAAATTTTAGTTTTTTAATTTTAGCAAACTATTATAAAAACCACTGATGATACTATTTTCTCTAAAATATTAGCTTAAACAAAAGCTTTTTAATGGTTCTTCAACATTATTATCATTTATGTGGAATTCATTTATACACCTATTTTACCGTTTAGCTTTTACTAAACTTACAAAGTTTATACATTTTCATACAGAGTGATCTAATTTGAGTTTTCTTTAAAACATCATTTAAACTCAATAGATAAAATGAATCTTGAGCCTACACAATAAATGGCATATATGATTTTGTTGCTTAGGGAAAACTAACTTTTCTTGAGGAAATTTGCTAGCCGTTAACAAAAGGTACTAGTAGAAATTACAGTATTTATAGCATTTTCATTACATATAGATTCTCCAAAGCTCTGGCTTGATTCAAAACAACTCATCATATATTCTTTCATAATTTCCTTTAAATTCATAACAGACTGGGTGATAAGAGGAGGGGATAGGATCGAGAAGGCAACTAGGACCTTTAAAATACAATCAAGTCATTGAGGTTAAATGGGACTGTGGCACGTTGTGGCTTTAAAATTCTAGACAGAACAGAAACTCAGGGTCTAAAATTTTACATTTTAATCATTAAAAAAATCTCCCACAGCTTTATAAGAAAGTGCCTTACTGTAGCAGGTGCTCAGTAAATACTTGTGGAACAAACTGGCTTGGCTCATCAATACCAAACCAAGTTCACTGCTATCATTAGATAGCCCCACTGGACTTCCCACTAGATGGCAGTCCCATACAGAGATGTCTCCTTTGCAATTTGCTTGGTAGAAAAATTGCATTTATGCAAAAACCTGGTTTTTTTTTTTTATATATAACAACAGCAAAATCTTAGAATAAATATTTTAAAATTAAAACCACTTCAATTTTTTGTTGTAATTTGTTTTCCAGTTTTTGTTTTGATTTCTAAAATCAATTTTGACAATTATAAAATTATAGTCGTCCTGGAAAATAGTACAACTCTTGGGTTCAGGTCACTTGTATGAAATTATTACATGTGGGAACACTTCTAGGGATAGAGAAGGTGTGAGAAAAGCAAGCACTGAAAGAACTTTCCTCATTCATCATGGTACAGCTATGTAGTGGGATTGTTCTGCTTTAAAGCCAAGCACACCAGAAGTAGTACTTTGAACATGATGCCTGCAATGAATGATAACCAGTATTCATGACCAAGGGAAGCACAGATAAGTGAGACTGAACAGAACACCATAATTCACTTCTATTATCCAATAAGTCTTGCAAAAAAGATTTTAATCCTAGTATGTGGCATTGTAGTTAGATTCTATCATAGCTGAAGTTGAGGAACCATTTAGATAGATACAAGAAGGTTATTTGTGCCCTACTTTTATTATTAAAATTTAATATGCTAAAAATAATGAACTAAATATGAGAAAAGAACTAGTTTTTGAATAAGATTGGTATGTGATAGTCAAAAATTTAATATTAATGGTTTAACTACTATTTTTATGTCTTGTACAGGTTGATAACTTTCCATATTTGTCACAACCTTAGGGAAAATTGTTGGTGCTATTTAAAGAATTTTTGAAATTATTTCAAATTAAAATAATAAATATTTAACTTTGTTGTTAATTTTCAAATAGTCTACATTTTCTACAGACAATTCATTTCCTATTCTAGGAGCAATAAGATTTTGTTTAAAATACAGAACGATTTCTCATTATTTTAACATTTCCCCAATAAAACTTGCTTTTATCATTTATACATGTCCTCAAAGTATCTTATTCAATTACCTTATTAAGTGGAAAAATGAGTTTAAAGTGTCAGGGCAATTCTCTTTCATAACTTGAATATGAAGATATAGTAAAAATGTGTGACAATAGATATTTATAATTTAAAATTCAAGGATCTTGTTTTTTAAAGGCAAAATCAATATAAATGGTACATTGCTATATATAGTCCCCTTCTAGGTACTGGGGAAGTAAACCATAGACTTTTTCTTTCTACCATTTGAAAAAAAAATGTAATATATTATAATGTATAGAAATTATGGGACTTTGGTGTCTATATGAGCAAGGATTTCCCATCTCAAAGTATAATACTGTAATGCATTTGAGCTTAACTGATACTGTTAAAATGAAAATGTTAATGATGGAAACACTGGTGATTCTGAAAAAACTAAGGTTTATTAAATATTTATAGTGTTCCTAACCCATTGAATTTTTGAATTTTGTTATTTATAATTTTTTTTAGATAATGGAAGTTTTTAAAAAATTGAAATCCAATTGACATAAAGTTGTGTAAGTCTAAGGTGTACAACACGTTGATTTGATACATTCATATATTACAATATGATTACCACTGTAATATTAGCTAACACCTCCATTACCCCACATAATTAACATTTATTTTTGGTGGTGAGAACATTTAAAATCTAGTCTCTTAGCACCTTGAAGTGTATAATACAGTACTGTTGACTATAATCACAATGTTGTGCATTAGAGCTCCAGAACTTACTCCTCTTCTAACTGCAAGTGTGTGTCCTTTGACCAACATTATCTCCTAATTCTACCACCCCACTGCCCTTGGCAAGCACCATTTTACTCTCTGTTTCTACGAGTTCAGCTTTTTCAGATTATACATGTAAGTGAGTTGTTTGTATATTTTAGAAATTAATCCCTTGTTGGTTGCATTGTTTGCAAATATTTTCTCCCTTTGTGTAGGTTGTCTTTTCATTTGTTTATGGTTTCCTTTTCTGTGCAAAAGTTTTAAGTTTAATTAGGTCCCATTTGTTTACTTTTGTTTTTATTTCCATTACTCTAGGAGGTGGATCAAAAAAGATATTGCGATTTATTTCAAAGTGTGTTCTGCCTATATTTTCCTCTAAGTTTTAGAGTGTCCGACCTTACATTGAGATCTTTGATCCCTTTTGAGTTTATTTTTGTGTATGGTGTTAGGGAATGTTCTAATTTCATTCTTTTACATGTAGCTGTCCAGTTTTCCCAGCACCACTTATTGAAGAGACTGTCTTTTCTCCATTGTATATTCTTGCCTCTTTTGTCGTAGATTATTTGACCATAAGTGCATGAGTTTATTTCTGGGCTTTCTATCCTGTTCCATCGATTTATATTTTTGTTTTTGTGCCCATACCATACTGTTTTGATTACTGTAGCTTTGTAGTATAGTCTGAAGTCAGGGAGCCTGATTCCTCCAGCTCCCTTTTTTTTCCTCAAGATTGCTTTGGCTATTCAGGTTCTTTTGTGTCTCTGTACAAATTTTATGATGTTTTGTTCTAATTCTGTGAAAAATGCCATTGGTAATTTGATTGGGATTGCATTGAATCTGTAGATTCCCTTGGGTAGTATAGTCATTTTGACAGTATTGATTCTTCCGATCCAAAAACATGGTATATCTTTCTATCTGTTTGTGTCTTCTTTGATTTCTTTCTTCAGTGTCTTCTAGTTTTCAGAGTACAGGTCTTTTGCCTCCTTAAGTAGGTTTATTTCTAGGTATTTTATTTCTGATGTGATGGTAAATGGGATTGTTTCCTTAATTTCTCTTTCTGATCTTTTGTTGTTAGTGTATAGAAATGCAACAGATTTCTGTGTATTAATTTTGTATCCTGCAACTTTTCCAGATTCATTGATGAGCTCTAGTAGTTTTCTGGTAGCGTCTTTAGGATTTTCTATGTATATTATCATGTCATCTGCAAACAGTCACAGTTTTTCTTCTTTTACAATTTGGATTCCTTTATTTCTTCTCTGATTGTTGTGGGTAGGACTTCCAAATCTATGTTGAATAAAATTGGTGAGAGTGAGCATTGTCTTGTTCCTGATCTTAGAGGAAATGCTTTCAGCTTTTCACTGTTGAGTGTGATGTTATCCATGGGTTTGTCATATATGGCCTTTATTATGTTGAGGTGTGTTCCCTCTATGCTTACTTTCCAAAGAGATTTTATCATAAATTGGTATTGATTTTATCAAAAGCTTTCTCTGCATCTACTGAGATAATCATATAGTTTTTATTCAATTTGTTAATGACAATCAATCACTCATTGAATTGTGGATATTAAAAAATCCTTGCCTACCTGGGATAAATCCCACTCGATCATGGTGTATGATCCTTTTAATGTGTTGTCGGATTTGGTTTGCTAGTATTTTGTTAAGAATTTTTGCACCGATGTTCATCAGTGATATTGTCCTGTAATTTTCTTTTTTTGTGATATCTTTGTCTGGTTTGGTATCAGGGCGATGGTGGCATAGAATGAGTTTGGAAGTGTTCCTTCCTCTGTAATTTTGGAATGGTTTCAGAAGGATAGGTATTAACTCTTCTCTAAATGTTTGGTAGAATTTGCCTGTGAAGTTATCTGGTCCTAGACTTTTGTTTGTTGGGAGTTTTTAAATCACAGTTTCAATTTCAGTACTTGTAATTGGTTTGTTCATATTTTCTATTTCTTCCTGGTTCAGTCTTGGGAGATTGTACCTTCCTAAGAATTTGTGCATTTCTTCTAGATTGTCCATTTTATTGGCATACAGTTGCTTGTAGTATTCTCTTATGGTCCTTTGTATTTCTGTGATGTCAGTTGTAACTTCTCCTTTTTCATTTCTAATTTTATTGATTTGAGCCTTTTCCCTTTTCCTTCTTTCTCTAGTTGCTTTAGGTGTAGAGTCAGACTGTTTATTTGAAATTTTTCCTGTTTCCTGAGGTAAGCTTTTATTGCTATAAACTTCCCTCTTAGAACTGCTTTTGCTGCATCCCATAGGTTTTGGATTGTCATATTTTCATTTGACTTCCTCTTTGACTTATTCAGTGATCGGTTGGTTGTTTTAGTAGCATGTTGTTCAGCCTCCACATGCTTGTGTTTTTTGCAGTTTTTTTCTTGTAGTTGATTTCTAGTCTCATAGTGTTGTGGTTGGAAAAGATACATGATATGATTTCAATTTTCTTAAATTTAGGCTCTTTTGTAGCCTAGCATGTGATCTATCCTGGAGAGTGTTCCATGTGAACTTGACAAGAATGCGTACTCTGCTGCTTTCAGGTGGAATGCTCTATGAGTATCAATTAAGGCCATTAGGCCTAATGTGTTATATAAAGGCCTGAGTTTCCTTATTGATTTTCTGTCTGGATGATCTGTCCATGGATGTAATCAGAGTGTTAAAGTCCCCTACGATTATTGTATTACTATTGATTTCTCCTTTTATGTCTGTTAATATTTGCTTTATATATTGAGGTGTTCCTATGTTGGCAACATATGTATTTGTAATTGCTTTACCTTCGTCTTGATTTGACCCTTTGATAATTATGTAGTGACCTTCTTTGTCTCTTGTAGCAGTCTTTATCTTAAAGTCTATTTTGTCCGATATGAGTATTAATACTCCAGCTTTCTTCTGATTTCTATCTGCATGGAATACCATTTTCTATCCCCTCACTTTCAGTCTGTATGTGTCTCTAAATCTGAAGTGGGTCTCTTGTAGACAGCATATATATGGGTCTTATTTTTATATCCATTCAGCCAGTTTGTGTCTTTTGGTTGGAGCATTTAATCTGTTTACATTTGAGGTAAGTACCGGTATGTATGGCCTTACTGTCACTTTGTTAATAATTTTAGATTTGCTTTTGTAGGTCTTTTTCTTCCTTTCCTCATGTTCTCTTCTCTTATGATTTGGTGACTATCTTTAGTGTTGTGTTTGGATTCCTTTTTATGTGTGTGTGTGTGTATCTATAATATAGATTTTTGCTTTGTGGTTACCATGAGATTTTGGTATAGTGGTCTGTATATACATGATTGTTTTAAGTTGCTGATCTCTTAATTTCAAATGCATTTTAGATATTCTGTATTTGTACTCTCCTCCTGTCACAGTTACTGGGTTTGATATCATATTTGTGTGTGGATGATTTCCTATCTTTACTGTATGTTTGCCTTTATTGGTGAACTTTCCCATTTCATAATTTTCTTGTTTATAGTTGTAGCCTTTTCTTTTCTGCCTGGGTAAGTTCCTTTAGCATTTGTTGTAAAGCATTTCTGTAAAGTTTTGTGGTGCTGAATCTTTTACCTTTTGCTTGTCTGTAAAGCTTTTGATTTTCCCATCAAATGTGAATGAGAGTCTTTCTGGATTGTAGGTTTTTCCCTTTCATCACTTTAAATATATCGTGCCACTTCCTTCTGCCTTGCAGAGTTTCTGCTGAAGAATTGACTGATAGTCCCCTCATCTCATGGGGATTCCCTTGTATGTTATTTGTTGCTTTTCCCTTGTTACTTTTAATGTTTTCTTTGTCTTTAACTTTTGTCAATTTGATTACCATGTGTCTCGGCGTGTTCCTCCTTGGGTTACTCCTGTATGGGACTCTCTGTGCTTCCTGGACTTGGGTGACTGTTTTCTTTTCCATGTTAGGGAAGTTTTCAGCTATTAGCTCTTCAAATATTTTCTCAGGCCCTTTTTCTCTCTCTTCTCCTTCTGAGACCCCTGTAATATGAATGTTGGTGCATTGTTGGTGCATCCATTCTTTTCCTGAGTTCTTGGATCATCTTTATGATCATTACTCTGGACTCTTTCTCGGGTAGATTGTCTATCTCCACTTCACAGTTGTTATTCTGGGATTTTATCTTGTTTCTTCATCTGGAACATATTCCTTTGCTGTCTCATTTTGTTTAAATTTCTATTTGTATTTTTGTATGTATTAGATTAGTTACATTTCTCAACCATGGAGAAGTGGCCCTCTGTAGGGGATGTCCTATGTGTCCCAGCACTACACTCCCCTCTCATCACCCAAGGGCCAGGGACCAGCTGGTCCCAGGGTATGTTCTGACCTGTGTTTGTGGACTCAGTTCTGAAGGCTGTGGGATCGTAGTTTTCTTGTTTCTGGCATCTGCCCCTTGGTGGGTGAGGCTGGTCTAGAGGCTTGTGCAGGCTTCCTGGTGGTAGGGGCTGGTGACTGCCCACTCGTGGGTGGAGCTGGGTCTTGGCCCTCTGGGGGGCAGTGTCGTGTTAAGGGGCATACCTAGAATTGACTGTATGCTCAGGAAGTCTTCAGGCAGACTGTGTGCTGATGGGTGGGGTTGTGTCCCTACCCTGTTAGTTGTTTGGCCTGAGGGGTCCCAGCACTGAAGCCTACAGGCTGTTAGGTGGGGCCAGGTCTTGGTGCTAGTGACCCAAGCAAGATGTATGCCTCCATCAAGAGTTCAAGTAATGAACACTCCCTGATATCCCCACCACCAGTGTCCAAATCCCCAGCCTGAGTCACAGCCACCCCTCACCTCCCCAGGAGACCCTCCAAGACCAGCAGGCATGTCTGGCCCAGGCTCCTATGGAGTCACTGATTTTTCTCTGGGTCCAAGTGCACGTGAGAATTTGTGTGCACCCTCCAACAATGGAGTCTCTGCTTCCCCCAGTCCTGTGGGGCTCCTGAAATCAAACCCCACTGGCCTTCAAAGCCACATGCTCTGGGGGTTCCTACTCCCAATGCTGGACCCGTAGGTTAGGGTGCCTGACATGGGGCTCAGAGCTCTCACAACTGTGGGAAAACTTCTGCAATATAATTATTCTTCAGTTTGTGGCTCACCCACCTGAGTGGTATGGGATTTGATTATATCACTTGTGTGCCCCTCCTACAATCTCATTGTGGTTTCTTCTTTATGTATTTGGATGTAGCATATCTTTTTTGGTAGGTTCCAGTCTTTTTTTAATCAATGGTTATGCAGCAGTTAGTTGTGATTTTGGTGTGCTCATGAGGGGAGGTGAGCTCAAGGTCTTTCTACTCTGCCATCTTGTCTCCCTCATTGAATGTTTATTTCACTTTAGGCAGAGTCATTTGTGAAGACTAAATGAGATCATTAATGACAGTCTCAACTCAAATAGGGAAACCGATACTCAGAGCCATGTAGTGGCTTTATCTGAGGTCACTAGTCAATGAGGATTAAATATTTTCTAACAACAACAAAAAAAAGAACCAAAAATTAAACTTGAGCTCTTCCATGGTTCTAGAATTTCAGTTACAGGTATTAATTATATTACACATAATACTATCCCACAGGTCTCTGATATACTGTTCATTTTCTATTCAACCTTTTTATCCTCACTGGGCATTATTTTGAATAGTCCCATTGCAATGTCTTTAAATTCACTGATCTTTTTTTTTTTTTTTTTGCATTGTCTTATCTGCTCTTAATAGTATCCAGTATTTTTTTTTCATATATTGTATTTTTCATCTCCATAAATTTTATTTGGGCTCTGTTTATGTATTTCATTTCTTTTATCATCATATCCAGAATTTCTTCAAGCTTCTTGATCATATGGAACATATTTATAATAGCTGTTCTAATGTCTTTTTCTCCTATTTCCATCATCTTTGTCATTTCTGGTTTCGTTTTGATTGGTTGAGTTTTTTCCTCTTAGTTATGTTTCTGTGCATGAATGATGATTTTTAATTGCATGCCAAACATTATAAATTTAAGATGTTAGGTGCTGGATTTTGTTTATTTATTTAAAAATTTTTAGATTTTTCTTTTCTGGAATAGAGTTTAAATTACTTGAGATCAGTTTGACCCTTTTAATGACTTGTCTTTTAGCTTTGTTAAGATGAGCCTAGAGCAGCCTTTAGTCTCAGGTTGATTTAGCTGAGCTAGTAAGGTGATACCCTTCTGAGACTCCTACTTCATGCCTGATGTATTGGAAAATCTTTCTATTCTGACTGGTGGGAAAAGAAGGTATTCTCTACCCTAGTGAACTCCTAGAATTATTCAGCTTATTATTTTTCACTGGTTCTTTTCACAGTCTTGGGAATTTTTCTCTCATGTATGTGCAGATTAGTACTCCACCAAATGATTGGTTGGACCCCTCTGCAGATTCCTGGGGCTCTCACTATCTCTGTAGCTCCCTGCTTTCTTGCCACACAAATCCTAGTCACTTTGTTCTTCACACCTTTGATGTCTCTTTTTCCTCTGATTGGTGAGACTGAGCAGCATTAGGATACTCCCTTCTTTTCTGTAAGTTGGAAACTGCCCCAAAACAAAAAACTTAGTCTTCATATTTCTTTGAATAACTTTCTGTATGAGAAACAATAGAATTCTTAAGATAATTCTCAATTTGGTTAGGCACAGTATTCTAAAGTTGACAAAAGAGGATCATAGATTATCTAAGAGTTATTAGTTATAGGCCCTATAAGGCAGACAGAAAAGAATATAGGTTAAAATTATTTAAAAGATATTGAACATAGGGTGAAGGTAATGATCTCTTTCTTGATAGAATTTCGGAATGTGCAAATGTATGTATTGTCAAAACTTAAGCAAGTATACTATTCAGATTTCTGCATTTATTGGATGTAAATTTTACATAAAATGAAAAACTTTATAAATAATATTGAATTATAATTAATAATATGCATACTGAAATATTTAGAGACAAGCTACATATAACTGTAGTTTACTTTGCATCAAAAAAAAGATTGATGAATAGATGGACAGACAGATGAAAAAAAAGTGTGATGAAACAAATATAATAAAATGTTAATGGCAGAACATGATGAAGAATTTAAGGATGTTCCCTCTAAAATTCTTTTGACTTTCTTGTGTGTTGGACATTTTTTCATAAGAAAATGTTGAATAAATTGAATATATACATATTTTTTGCACAAAAAGTACAGCAAAACAGGGAAAGAGATAAAATACCAGGAGCCAAGAAGAAAGGAACCAGACAACCAAAGATTTCCTGACATGCTTCTTTTATTTTAAAATATTTCACAGATCTATGAAGTGAAAATTAGCCAAGACTCAGGGGAAAATTTGTGGGTGTCTGCGGGTGTTTGCAGGAACTTATGAATACCACTGAACATCTGCAAAAATATTTTCTATTCACTATGCACTAGTCACAGATACTTTTTCAATGGACAAGACAGCTTGGAAAAGCTGGTATGAACCAAACTGTGTGAAGGGAAATTCTTGGCCCATAAATGCTTTAGTCTCTTCTGAATACAATGTGTTTAAATAATTCTACTTGCTGTATTTCTGAATGTGTTGGTACAGTGTAATGCATACTTTTCCATCTGGAATTATGTACTATGAAAAAGTGGCTGAAAGAAATGACTCATGCTATGTCAGAAATAACAAATAAATACTAAAACTTATATTTTTATATTTATTACTTTTATTTGAATACCCCAGAAAATCTTAGATACAATAACATTTTTATTTGTTCAGAAACTTATGTAATTAGAGAGGGTAGTGGTTTACAGTCCTGGACAAGATTACCTGATCATGAGTCTGGCTATACATTTACTAGCTAAGAATCTTTCTACACCTTCAGTTTTCTTACTTATAAAATGCATGTGATAATAGTAGTAATCTCCTAGAGTTGTTGTGAGGGTTAAATAAGCATTTATAACAGAGCCTGACACATAGTGTAGTGAGTGCTTAGCAGATGTTAGCCAGCATTCTTAAACCTAGGCTTACAGCTAGAAAAATTCATAGGATAAGTTCTTCACATATTTAGAGATCACTAGGACGTGAAACAGCAGACCTAGAATTCTGGTTCTGTGGCCTATTCTAACCATAGAAAGTATTATATTAAAACATGATCCACAAGCTCTTGGAAAATTAATAAATAAAAGCTAGTTTAGTGTCAAGTTGCTTAAAGGGTTCCCAAAGGAGTTCTAAAACACAACTTTGAGAAAGAATTCCAAGACCCCCTCCATGGCATGGTTGGCTAACTCTTTTGGGATAGAGTTTAAATTTCACTACGTCCTTTACTACTTCAAGGTTCTCTTGCTCTGAGGCAATCTGTAGAACAATCATGTGGAGAAAAATGAAATAGTGTTCCAAAAGAGAAAACAACTAATGAGAAATAATGAGTGGATGAAAAATTATTAGAGTTTGTTTTAGCATGAATGTGTGGTGTTACATTTTCCCAAAATATATAATGTACTTTATGTTCTTAAATATATGCCAACCTTATAAGACATTGATTCCTTAGAGAAAACAAAATGTTATTTAAACACAAGTGTATTCTACCTGTTGAGATTCGTTAATTATGAGTACAGTTTCTGAGGCAACATTCTTGCCCTCATGAAAAGTTCTAATGTTACTCTCTTCCCTGTGCCTAGAATACTGTTACATACAATATTAATTAGCAAGAGCTAATCCATATCCATCTCATAAACATAGGCAGCTCTCTTTCAGATTTCTTTGGAAAAAATAGCCAAAAGAAGACTGGAAATGATAAAATATTGACTCATGGAATCATTGAAATTAGGTCCAGTGTTGGTCAGACACTGTCTTTGACTTATCTGGGTCACAGGTGCCTGGGCTAGAGTCTTGGTGAACTACTTCATTTGGACTGAAAATTCAGATTCAGTTTGTATGGATACACATTCTGAAGAGTTTTGACACAGAAAGTTAAAACCCATGTTGATGGATGTTTTACTCATTTGTTAGTTACACATTACACTGTAGCTCTGTATTTTTCCCCTCATATTGGGTCTGGCTTATCATTTTTGGATATTGAAGGAATGTCTGTTTCAGTTATAAAAAACACAATTTTTTAATGCAACGAGAATTTGTTTTAGAATATAAGTGCAATAGGAAAGAAAATGTCATCGTGAGTTCTTAGTTACATTACTAATCATCTAATTGAATTTTAATGGCGAGAGGAAGATGCCTAGGGGTTACACTGAAAACATATTTTCACCCATTTATATTTATCATCCAAATAAACTCTGGTAATAATATACAGCAAAAATGTCAGTCATATTTAGCTTCTATGCAGATTAGAACAGCCACAATTCCTATCCCACTATCCCTTTGTGTCCATCACAGTCCCAAGCAACCTCAGCCTCCAATGTGTTAAATAAATCATTATCTAAAAAATGTGAAAGCTTAGGCGCATGACATCCTGCAAGCAGTCACTTTGTGTTTATTTTCTACAGTAACAGAATCTTTGATCTCTCTTACTTATCATGGAAGAATTCTGAAATAAAACTGCTTAAGAACGCCACAGTTTATATGCACTCTTCCTTAGGCTAACAAAATAATATAAATCACAATGTAATACACTGAGTTTACAGAAAAATAATTAGGTAACTCTTTGCCCTTATAATAAGCAATGATGAAATTGATATGACTTGGTCAACTTGTGAATCAAATGCACCATCCCAAGGTATAATGCATTAATTGGACACGAAGTCAACCTGCGCTGGTTGTTAACATACCAAGGACTGGAATCTTATCCAAGCATGTACAACCTGTGAGAGGGAGGAAAAATTCAAACAGTAAATTGAACACAGAGAAGACATTTTCAAAGGCAGTTGTCAGGATCAGAAAGGTAGTTGGTTTTGTTGCAAGAATGTGTTGGATCTAAGAGATCCTGTCCAGCATAGTTTCACTAATTGAAAGCAGTTTTCTCTATGTTTATGCTTCCCATGAGATGGAAACCAGGAAGCCCAGGAAGTCACCCACAGACTTCCCTCAGTAATTAGGGCCATAAAGGAGAGGACACAGCACACTAAGCAGAGACAAGTTAAAAGAGACAAGGAAAGAGAAAAGTTTTTCCTCTTTACGAGTGGGATGTGGATTTTGAGAATGAGAAGCAGATTGAGTTACAAGACCCATGAACCTTTGGGTATAATTCTGTAGAGAACATTCTGAGAACCAGTGATATAAGGGGACATGTTAAGGAACTCTTAATCAATGACATTTTATCTTGGTCTTAGGGTTCATTAATATTTCTTCTTATGTTGATGTATAAGAAATTTGAAAAAATTGAATGTATGCTAAACTATTCATCAGTTTCCTCATAGGAAACAGAAGTTACATTTAGCTTTATTTAAAGAGATTTGGGAAGGGCTAAGGGAACCAATAAAAGATATTGATACACCAAGGAAATAGCAACAGTGGAAACCCATTACTACAACTAAGACTAAAATGACAGTACAAGGAAAGAGGTTACTAGAGCCTATGAAAGCTCAAGCAATTTAAGGGAACCCTCATGACTTCTTTCATCTGTTCTCTTATCCTCTGCCAAAACTTTCATTAGCTGAACCCAACTAGAAGTCCAAGGGCAGTGAAACTGGGAAGAAGTAGTCTTTAAGTTTATCTCCTCCTCATCTCGAGTCACAGAGCAGGCCAAAAACAAAAGGTGGAGAATGAATCAGGGGAAAAATGAAGAATTAAGTACTATAGTAATAGAGAACAAAAGGGATCATGATTGATAGAAACAGTTTGTCCCAAATTCTAGGATCCTCAAATATGTTAAAAGTCACAATGGGGTCTGTGGAGGGAGTATTATCAGATAAGGCTGACTAAAAATAATATTTTCCTCTCTAGGTTGTTGACCTAAAACAGAGAGACTGACAGTTATTTCTCCAGCAAAAAATGGGTTTATTTGGGATAAACAAATAATTGCAGTTTGGGGTCTGCAGCCATGGCAAACCATGTACAAGTCCTCAGCAAAAATGGAGAGAAGAACTCTTTTAAAGAGGGAAGAAAGGAGTTAGGAGGACTAGAGTAAACAAAGAGTTCAAGGCTTTTCATTGGTTGACTTGTGACTATCTCTCCTTGGCTGAGCTCTTGCCAGGCAAGAAGAGGGAGTCTTTCTTCTTCCTGTTGGGTTCTGCTATCTTCATAGGTCATGAGAGCTCCCCCTTTCTGGTGTCTCAACTCTACTTAATTGAGGTTTCTGTTAATTTTTTCATGGTTTGACCTGAGAGAGAAAGGATGCCTTACGGATTATTATCAGAGCCTCAGTTTCTTCAAGAGACCAGTGGAGAGTGGTTGGGGAATCTGACGTATTTGGAAATCTTGGTATATTTAGAAAATATTCTAGAGGACTTTGAGAAAGCTTAAAAATATCTCTTTAACAACTTGCCTTGAAGAGATAAGGTTGAAATCTTTGGTTGACAAGTGTTCTTTTGCACTGCTCTTATATTTGTGTAGAATGATTGTTTCTTAACAATGGGTAAACTCAGTTTTAGACATCTCTCTTGTTATTCTCTTTGGTCTGATAAATATAGACAACTAAAGATCTTTTGGAGATTAGGTGTATATTATAGGATGTTTTATAGATCAAATATCTCACAAATTTGTCTTTGAATTGTCACTAGAATCTCAGTCTGGCGTTGTCAGGGGAATCCTTGATAGGTCCACTGGGATTGTTGATGTTGGAGCTGGGAGAGAAACAGGCTTGAAAGAGTTATCAGCACATCAGGAAAACAAATCCTCAAAATATTTTATGTCTTGATCTGAGTTTTGCTTCAAGCATGTATATATGTTTTGGTACTATAAAAAATAAATATTTGGTCTTTACCCCCTGTGCCTGGCACAGAGCTCCTAAAAGCCCTGGAATTTTCTGAATGATGAGTTTTGTTTTTTCTTTTTTTGGTGTGCTAATGAGATGACTGGTGACTGGACGTCTAGATAGCTTCAGGGTGGAGGCTGGTCACCAGAAAGACCAAGCAAGCCATGATTAGCACACTGGAACTTTCAGTCCTCTCCCCAGGGAGGGAAGAAGGACTAAAATTGAGGTTAATAACTGATGGACAATGATTTAGTTAATCATGCCTATATAATGAAACCTCCATAAAAGCTCTAAATGTTAGGGTTCAGGGAGTTTCTGAGTTGATGAACACATCAAGGGTGATCTGCTCTGAGAGGGCATAAAAGTTCTGCACTACCCTCTCACTTATAAGCCTGAGAGGGCAGGGAGTTAATGTGTCCTAAAGAACCCAGGAGGCTTTCAAGTGTCAGAGCTCTCAGAAATGAGGAGTGGAAATGATGCATGAGACCGAAGAAAAATACATTGTCTTTGGAAAAATCTGTCTGAGGAATAGTTGACCCCCACGTCTGCTTGCAGACTGCCCCTCAGACAAAAAAAGTGGAACAAATGGAAACTAAATCCAAAGAGAGATGCTTCTCCATTTAAAATTATTAACACTTTAGTAAAATCTAGTGCAACTATTTAATGGCCAAAGTAAAATTCAGTCTTATTTAGGAATCTAGCAGAATTGAAGGAAGATTCTTACACACTTCCAGTAGTAAGTAATGTCCACCAGCAAACAAGGCAAAATTATGTATACACATTTATTTTTATTGCTTTATTATTACATATGAATCAACAACTTAGGATAACCACTCATTTGAAGAAACTAGGAACATAAGAGAGGATGATCAAGGTAAAGAAATAGGGAAATATGACCTGGAGGAAGCAGATATTTTAGGAAGACACTATTAAGATAACAGAAAAGAGAACAACAACAAAAATTCTTAAAAATATTAAATGTTCTCTAATTAGTCTCATTAGTATTTTAAGTGAGATTCTCCCTAAAAAAAAAAACCAGAATGCTCTAAAGAGAATATCAGAGAATTAGAGAAGCTTCATGGAAAATAAACAAATGAATGTTGCAATTAAAACAAACAAATAAAAATAAGCCACAACAATAAATATGAGAGAAAATATAAAACATAGATATTAATTCAAGAAGTCCAACATTAAAATAGCAAGAGTTTCAAAAAGAATAACTAAAATGGAAAAGGGTGCAACATTTTACGTTTCCACCAACTGTGAAAGCATTCCCAATTTTCCACAAACTTGTCCCAATTTTTCTTCTTCTTTTTTTTTTTGTTTTTTATAAAATAATCATCCTGACAGGTGTGAGGTGATATCTCATTGTGGGTTTGATTTGCATTTTCCTGATGATTAGTAATGTTTGGTACCTTTTCATATACCTTTTGGTCATTATATGTCTTATTTGGAGAAATGTCTATTCAAATCCTTTGCCCAATTTTAAATTCTGTTTTTTTGGGTTTTTTTGCTATTGAATTGTAGGAGTTCCATATATATTTTTCATATTAACCCCTTATCAGATATATGGTTTGCAAATATTTTCTCCCATTCTGTAAGTTTCCTTTTCACTCTGTTAGTTTCCTTTGCTGCACAGAAGCTTTTCAGTTTGATGCAGTCCCACTTGTTTATTTTTACTTTTCTTGCCTGTTCTTTTGGTGACATATCCATGATCTCATGGATTGCCAAGACCAATGTTATAAAGTTTTCCCCCCAATGTTTTCTTCTTGGAGTTTTACAGTGTGAGGTGCTTACATTTGCATCTTTAATCCATTTTGAGTTGTTTTTTGCATATGGAGTGAGAAAGGTCCAATTTCATTCTTTTATATGTGGATATCCAGTTTTCCCAGCACCATTTGTTGAAGAGACTATCCTTTCCCCATTATGTATTCTTGGCACACTTGCTGAATATCAGTTGACCCATATATACATAGGTTTATTTCTGGGCCTTCAATTCTGTTCCATTTGGCCTATGTATCCATCTTTGTGCCAGTACTATACTGTTTCAGTTACTGTAGCTTTGCATTATAAATTGAAATCAGGAAGCGTGATGCCTCCAGCTTCGTTCTTTTTAGATTTTTTTTTCTATTTCTGTAAAAAATGCCACTGGAATTTTTATGGGAATAGCATTGAATCTGTAGATTGCTTTGGGCAGTATGTGTGTTTTAACAATGTTAAGTCTTCCAATACATGAACATGAGATGTCTTTCTGTTTATTTGTGTCAATTTGTTTCATCAGTGTATTTAGTTTTCAGCATACAAGTCTTTTATTCCTTGGTTATGTTTATTCTGAAGTATTATGTTATTTTTGATGCTATGATAAATGGTATTGTTTTCTTAATTTCCTCTGTGACTAGCTTATTGTTTGTGCTTAGAAATGCAAATTGTTTTCATATGATTTGTACCCTGAAACTTTACTGAATTTATTAGTTCTAACAGTATTTTTGGTGGAGTCTTTTGGATTTTCTATTTATAAGATTATGTCACTTAAAGACAGAGAGAATTTTACCTCTTCCTTTTTAATTTGGGTACCTTTTATTTCTTTTTCTTGCCTAATTGTTCTGGCTCAGATTTACATTTGTTCTTTTGAAATACTAGAAACATTTTTATGTGTTATACCAAATTTAACCCTAGCATATTTTTAGAAAGAGGCTATTTGAAATGACAATGCACTTTGAGTCAGGGAGAGAAATAAATAGAAATCCAAAACTTCTTTCTGTTTATTCAAAATAAAAATACACTTAGAGTTATGAAAATATAGGTTTACCATTTCCACCTTGTAAGTTGATGCATTAAGTGCATAAAATTTTTGACTACATGAACATAGTATGAAGGGAAGAGTATCTTGAGATTAAGTTTTCAAAATACTTTTTAATTTTTTTCATTAACTAGTAATCATTTTTTACTGTTTCTTATATTTTTAGCTTTAAACATTTAAGCAATAGATAACTATGCAATAAAATTGCATGGTATATGCCTGAGAATTATATAAATGAATAATGGTAACAACTAACAGGATGACTAGAGGTGTTCATATTGAGAAAATGAATCATGAACAAACTTATTGATCACAGAACTAATACAGGTCTGCTTGTAATCTTATATGCCCTCAAATGCCTCTAACATGGATGGAAATACTATTGAAAACATTTGTTTTTAGTAGTTAGAAAAAAGATGTTGAAAGTGGAGAGCTATTCCATGTTAAAGACAGACTGTGAATCCAATCACCATAAAGACTCTATAGTACACCATCTTCCTTTATCTGTCAGTGATGCTGGATAGTCGCCACATGTACAGTATTGTGATTTACTGATTAAGATGGATTGTATTACTCAGCATGCCACCTTTAATTTATTGGTTAAAGAATCTTAGGTATTATTTGAAACTTAATCCTGATCCATGTAAACCCTTGGTATCTATTCAAATTCCCCACATCCCATGAGACTGAGCTTCCTCTGGAATGAGTAGTGGCGGCTACAGTGCCTAGGAGCTGATCCCACCATTTCTGAGCCAATACTGGGGCTCGAGCTCATTCTTTATCTGTCCCTCCATCAGGACCCACACTTACTTTCTCCACACACCCAAAGTCACATAGTGTCCCTGCAGGCTCCAGCTGCACCCTGTTTGACTACCTGGGAAACCTCATAACTCCACCTGGAACAGACCCTGAATCCCTCATGTTGTTCAAAAAAAGAAAAAAGAAAAAAAAAAGAGAAAAACCTCCAACACTAAACTGGATGTGTTAGCTAACTTTATTGTGGTAATAATTTTGCAATATATACGTATTTTCTTTATAATTATTTTAATGTCTAAAGCATATAATATAAGGGCCAGAGCTTTCTCCCAGACTCAAGTTTATAAATTCTCAATTGGCTTGTGAGGTCAATAGAGATACTTCTACTTGTCTAATTTAGTTTCCGGAAAGACTTTATTCAAGTCCTCAATGGTCATCTGATCAAATGTAATTATATTCTTCATCTTCTTCAGCTCTTTCTTCTACTCCGCAATTCTGGCCTTTGAGAGAGACAAAAACTCAGCATAACTTTTCACATCTTCTTTTTCTTCAGTGTCCAACTGGTAGTATATTTATTCTCTGGCACAGAAACCTTCAAGACATTAAACTGAAATAGATGCTTTTTCATATTTTAAAGCAATGATAGGCTTATGCTTCTAGATTTTCTTTGGCTTTCCTTCAAACTAATAGAAGAAAAAAAGGAAGAAGCAACTATGTAGGATGTGTTTTTACTAAAATTATAAAACCATTAATGATGTTTTCATCAAGTCGAAAGAGATCATTTTTACCTTAACTCTTGAAAATGCTGGAAACAGCTCTTGTCTTTTAAAATTCCTCTATGCAGCATGTTTAAACATTCGTCTTTTGTTCGTTTTTGTTATTGTTGTTCACACACAATGCATGACTAAAGAGTAGGTTTTCAATTAAGTTCTAGTGAAAGTTAGCCACTTGCAACTCTTAGAAACTGCCAAAGTGACAAAGAGAGTTCTTCAGCTCATGCTTTACCAAAAAGCTTGTTACTGTTTTCATGAATGTATAAATGTTAGCACAGAGCACAAGCTTGGCTTTATAATATTGAAAAATAAATGACTAGCTCATGTTTATGATGGTGGGAAGTGTCGTGTAACAGTTATGTCAAATATAAGTTATAAATATTACAATGGGATCTGGCTAGTGACTTGCTGGAGACTTTGGACATAGCAGTGTGCTGTATTTGTTCAAGTACTTTGCAGCAAAGATTTCACTCATCTTTATAATATCCTTTTCATGGAAGGATATTTGAGTGGAGATTGGAGGGAAGATTGCTAGTTGCTTAGCAAATCAGAAGAGTTAGGAGGGGAATCAGGTCTTTCCAAACCTTGGTTTAGAGTTACATATATTTCAGGTGACGCATCATTACAGTACAGCTTTGTCCCTGACTGTAACATGTGTATGGGAACAGTTTGTCACATGCTATGGAATTCTTCAAAAGATTATCCCAAGTATTAATATTGCCAAAGGCCCCAGGCATTGGCAAAACTCTTTCCATTTGTTACCCCATATGTGATATTTTTGTTTGTCTTGGTATGTGTAAAACTGGAAAATTATGTTTATGGGATTTTTAATATGTGTGCATGAGTTTAAGCAAAGTATCTTGAATTCTGGTATTTAGAACAGCCTGTAAATATCCAAATAGATATAAAAATTTGAAGTTTATGAAAAAGTGTTCCAAATATCACAGCTACCATTAAAAGGGAATCAAATTTACAACCTTTAGGATGAAGAGCAGCACCCTCTCCCCCAATGGTTGTTTCTTAAAGGACCTAGAAATGTTCAGGTGTAACATGAGAAAAGAAACATTACAAATTGACAACCTTAGATATGGGCTCCTTAAGTAGCACTAAGCAACAGCTTATTCATTCATTCATTCATTCAATTATTTTCAGCCCATACAATGTACAAAGTACTGTGAGAATAAGTAATCCAATTATCAGATCTTAAGTGCTTTAGGAAATAGAAAGTGCCTTAGTAAAACATCATCATTTTTCATTAATAAGATTAGGAAACATTAAAAATATTTGGCAGTTTGAGGATTGCTGGTCAGGCATTTCATATGATGCCCCTCAGTGAGGATTTGTCTGATTTTTTCCTCATGATTAAGCTGGGGTTATGGGTTTGGGGGGAGACTACAGAGGTAAAGTACCATTCTCACCACATCATATCAAAGGTACATACTATCAGTATGACTTATCACTGTTTATGTTACCTTTTATCACCTAACTTTACCACAGTAAAGTTACTCTTTTTCTTTTTTTTCCTCCCTTCCTTTTCATAGTCCTTTTTGGAAAAAGCCCATGCTGAAAGTATAGGGAGTTATGTTCTTCTTACTTGATGGTAGAATGTCTACACAAATTACAAGGAATTCTGTACAGGAGATTTGTTTATTTTCCCTAATTTATTTACTCAATCATTTATATATCATTAAGGACTTATGACAAAAACGAAGTCTGAGAAATTCTCATAGCCAAGAGTTGCCTAAGGAGACATAAATAAATGTGATGTGATATCCTGGATGGGATTCTGGAACTGAAAAAATACATTTGGGAAAAACTGTGGAAATATAAATAAAATATGGATTTTAGTTAATGATAATATAAAATATTGGTTCATTAATTGTAACAAGTATACCGTGCTAATATAAGATGTTAATATTAGGGAAAACTGGGTAAATCTCAGTACTATCTTTGCAAGAATTCTGTAAATTTAAAATTGTTCTAAAACTTTAAAAGCTTATTAAATTAAAAACATACCCTTCCCACACAAAAAATATTAATGCATTCAGGAATTGTCAAGGTCTGGGAATCAAATCCACATAATTTTAGTGGAAATGTGAACGGGCACTCTCTGTCAGTAACTATTGAAAGGTTAGTATGCACATATTCTTTGGTGTTTCAAACTCATTTCTAGGAATTTATTCAGTAGAAATGAAAGCAAAATGGAAGTGTGTCACTTTCAGAATGGAAGTGTGTCACTTACAAAATGGAAGTGTGTCATTGCTGCTTTTTTTGTGATAGTCATTACGGAGTAAAACCTATAATAACTAAAACAACCTACCTCAATATTCAACAAGGTGTAATGGTTGAGGGAATTGTGATACTTGTCTGTAGAGTCTCCATTATAGAGGTGGCTGAACCTAGAGTCTGTCATACAGAGTGAAGTAAGTCAGAAAGAGAAAAACAAATACCGTATGCTAACACATATAAATGGAATCGAAAAAAAAAAAAAAGTTGTTGTGAAGAACCTAAGGGCAGGACAGGAATAAAGATGCAGACATAGAGAATGGACTTGAGGACATGGGGAGGGGGAAGGGTAAGCTGGGACAAACTGAGAGAGTGGCATGGACTAATATATACTACTAAATGTAAAATAGATAGCTAGAGGGAAGCAGCCTCACAGCACAGGGAGATCAGCTCCGTGCTTTGTGACCACCTAGAGGGGTGGGATAGGGAGGGTGGGAGGGAGACTCAAGAGGGAGGGGAAGTGAGGATATATGTATACAAATAGCTGATTCACTTTGTTATACAGCAGAAACTAACACAACATTGTAAAACAATTATACTCCAATAAAGATGTTAAAAGACAAACAAAAAAAAGGAGACTTCTCTATATGTATGTATTCTCTGGAAAATATAACTACAATATAATGAAGATATATATACATATCTCCTACTTTTAAATAACCAGATAAACAAGACTATATTATATATGTATAGAATCATACACCCTGAACTATTAACAGAAGCTTCCTTAGAAAAGTATAATTGTAGTGGGGAATATTAACTTTTCATTTGTATCTTTCTTATTGGAACTGGTACAATCCTCGTTTATCCCTTTTAGAATAAAACTATAGCTTTTCTTTGTAGAAGCAAAGGATGTGTTTGTTCACATATACATTATTTTTTGTAGTAGTTATGCTACAATTCATTAATATGTTATTAATTAATCAAACTCATTTCAAGTTCTCATAATTTCATTAGCTGGAAATTATAAATCTAGAGCTCCTACCTAAATTTAAGAAAATTAGATGCCATTTAGTTATTAACTTTTTCATTCATTTAATGGTTCTCATAATATGTGCCTTCTAGGCTCATTTTATAGTTGGGGAGGTAGATGACTAATTAATAGAACAATGTAGTAAACGGCTTTACCTTTATAGGCTTTGTAAGTAATACGCCATTTTTATCATAGAGCATTGAAAATGAGGTGGACTGCTAAGAGGCTGTAAGACACTTGGTATAATGGAAACAAGTTTGGAGATATGTTATATCTGTAAAGTTAAGAAGAGGTCTCATCACAGAAGTCATAATTGCTGTGTCTTGGGTGGCCATCAAGTTTCACATCCCATGCCAAGGGCTTTCAGTTGATAGTGGTTTTCTGCAGCAAAGTGTTGAGACAGATTCTTAGGCTGAGTATATACTCTGTGGCAAAGACTGTGACAACTGCTTGTTGATATCTGTCAAAGGCACTCACTAGATAGGGGTGACAGGCCTTCCAGGTATTTGCCTGACATTCAGAGGTTTTTCAGTGTAGTTTTAATTTTTATCCAGTACTATTTAGCAGGCTATAGAGTTAACTCAAGAGGATTATTTTCCTTCTTAAAGTGGTGCGCAAGAAGTAATTAAAAATAACTATTATGAATGAGCTATTAGAACTTTATAAGAATATATGTATGTATTCACATATACTTAAATTTTTTTTAATTGAAAGCAGTTCAAATCACTAAATAAATTTGGATAATTAAGTTTAATAGTTTAAATCACAAACTCTCTGAAATATAGAATACAAATGAGTAAAAGAAAAATTCTCAAGTATAGTGATCACTTAATCCAGCCTGAACTCAACAGAGAAGTGACCACCAACTAGGACTGGGCATCAATTTTCCCCATTCAGTATTCAGAATGTAAAATGAAAGAATCCTAGGTAGCTTACAGCATTAATTCAACCATTATTAATTCATGGGATCATTTTATGATTCTTGAATGAAACCAACTATTTGGTGCCTGGAAAGTCTATATGGTGATTGCTTAGAATCAGACCAGTAGTACAGGCATACCTCGTTTTATTACACTTTGTTTTACTGTGTTTTGCAGATACTGCATTTTTTACAAATTGAAGGTTGGCAGCAACCCTGTGTAGAGCAGGTCTATTGGTACCATTTTTCTAACAGCATTTGCTCACTTCCTATCTCTTTGTCACATTTTGGTATTCTCTCAATAGTTCAAACTTTTAAATTATTATATTTGTTATGGTGTTCTGTGATGAGTGGTCTTTGGTGCTACTATTGTAACTGTTGTGATGTGCCACAAGCTGCACCCAAATAAGTTGGTGAACCTAATCGATAAATGTCGTATGTGTTCTGATTGCTCCACAGAGCAACTCTGCCCATCTTTCTCCCTCTCCTCAAGCCTCCCTATCCCTGAGACACAACAATATTGAAATTAGGCCCATGAATAATCCTGCACTGGCCTCTGAGTGTTCAAGGGAAGGAAGAGTCGCATGTCTCTCATTTTAAATCAGAAGCTAGGAATGATTAAGTTTAGTGAGGAAGCCATGTCTAAAGCCTAGATAGACCAAAAGCTGGACCTCTTGCGCCAAATACAAAGCAAACATTCTTCAAGGAAATTAAAAGTACTACTCCAGTGAACAAAGGAATGATAAGAAAGTGAAACAGCCATATTGCTGATATGCAGAAAGTTTTAGTGGTCTGGATAGAAGATCAAACCAACAACAATATTCACTTAAGCCAAAGCCTAATCCAGAGCAAGGCCTTAACTCTCTTTAATTCTGTGACAGCTGAGAGGGGTGAGGAAGCAGCAGAAAAAAACTTTGAAGCTAGCAGATGTTGGTTCATGAGGTTTAAGGAAAGAAGCCATCTCCATAACATAAAAGTGCAAGAGGAAGCAACAAGTGCTGATGTAGAAGCTGAAGCAAGTTATCCAGATCTAGCCAAGATAGTTAACGAAGGTGCCTTCACTAAACAACAGATTTTCAATGTACAGGAAACTGCCTTATAGTGAAAGAAGATACCATCTAGTACTTTCATAGCTAAAGAGGAAAAGTCAATGCCTGGCTTCAAAGCTTTAAAGGACAGGCTGACTCTCTTGTTAGGGGGTCATGCAACTGTTGACTTTAATTTGAAGGCAATGCTCATTTACCATTCTGAAAATCCTAGGGCCCTTAAAGAATGATGTCAAGTCAACTCTTCCTGTGCTCTATAAATGGAATAATAAAGAACAATAACATCTGTTTACAGCATGGTTTACTGAATATTTTAAACCCAGTGTAGAGACCTACTGCTCAGAAAAAAATAATCCTTAGAAAATATTGCTGCTCATTGACAATGCACCTGGTCAAGAGCTCTGATGGAGATGTACAACAAGATTCATGTTGTTTTTATGACTGCCAACACAACATCCATTCTGTGGCCCATGGATCAAGGAGTCATTTCAACTGTCAAATCTTATTACATAAGAAATACATTTTGTAAGGCTATTGCTGCCAAAGAAGGTAATTCCTCTGATGGATCTGGGCAAAATAAATGGAAAACCTTCTGGAAAGGATTCACCATTTTAGATGCCACTAAGAACATTTGTGATTCATGGGAAGAAGTCAAAATATCAGCATTAACATGAGTTTGGAAGAAGGTGATTCTAACCCTCATGGATAACTTTGAGGGAGTCAAGACTTCAGTGGAGGAAGGAACTGCAGATGTGGTGGAAATAGCAAGAGAACTAGAATTAGAATTGGAGCCTGAAGATGTGACTGAATTGCTGCAATTTCATGATAAAACTTAAATGGATGAGAAGTTTCTTCCTATGGATGAGCAAAGAAAGTGGTTTCTTGAGATAGAATCTACTCCTGGTGAAGATGCTGTGAAGATTGTTGAAATGACAACAATGGACTTAGAATATTACATAAATTTATTTGATAAAGTGGCAGCAGGTTTTGAAAGGATTGACTTCAATTTTTAAAGTTCTACTGTGGGTAAATTGCTGTCAAACAGCATCGCGTGCTACAGAGAAATCGTTTGTGAAAGGAAAAATCAGTTGATGTGGAAAACTTCACTGCTGTCTTATTTTAAGAAATAAAAACTGCCACACCAACCTTCAGCATCCACCACCATGATGGGTTAGTAGCCGTCAACATGGAGACAAGATCCTGCACCAGCAAAAAGATTAGGACTTGTTGAAGGCTCATATGATGGTTAGCATATTTTTAGCAATAAAGTATTTTTTAATTAAGTAATATACATTGCCTTTTTAGACATAATGCTATTGCACACTAAGTAGGTTATGTATATTGTAAATATAACTTTTATATGCACTGGGATACCAAAAAATTCACGTGACTTGCTTTGTTGTGTTATTGACTTTATTGTTGTAGTCTGGAACTGAACCCACAGTATCTCCAAGGTATGCCTGTACATAATTAGGAAAAATCCGATGATAGTTGTAGATGGTGTATATAACATACAATTAGAAGATGTACAAGTGTAAATCCTTTGTTATCTAGAAACCAACTAACCACGACATAAATTATCTCTATCTCTAAATATGGATAAGGGTGGTTATGCGTACATTAGTATGTGCATGTACAGACACAGACATTCTCTTTACCCGAGAGATACAACTTTGGAAAAATAAACCTGTGTAGCAGAGATTTATTGGTCAACATGCATTAAACCTCATATGCTAAGTAAGACTGTAAGATGTAACAAATGATAACCCCAAGGCACTGTAAGACCTCCAAAACTCCAAAGGACTTACTGGACAATCTTTACTCAAATAGGAGAGAAGGCAACTTTGATTTTAATTATTTTAATAAAAATCATTTTATAAGTTATAAATGTTAATCAAAAGCCCTAAGTCCTTGAAAAATTTATATAATTCAAGTACTCTTGCATTTTAGAGACTCTATTAAAATCATTAAAAATAAACACAATATTTCTTCTCAATTATAGAAAAATAAATGGATTAACAGTCTAACCTAATATTATTAGAAACAAAATTTTTACATTTGTAGTAATTAGCCAATTAACTAACTGTTCTAATATTTAATGATGAAATAAAAGATAGAGCTAATTTACATTATATTCCTTAAAAGCAAAGCAAAACTTCGTATGAAAACTTGAAGAGAAAAGGAAACACCAGTGCTTACTAAGTGTCCGTTCAAGTTATCACAAATGAACAATGCAAACATTTATATTATCATGTTTTCATAATGTACTTGGTTACATTATATATGACATTAAAATATTTAATATAGAGTTAATATTTTATATACATTAAAAACAGTAATAAAACTACATAAAAATGATTATACATTTAAATGTCACTTGATGATTTACTAGAGACACTACCAAATCTTCATGAATAAGACTGGGAGAAGAATAGAAACTGTGTTTTATGTGCTCACATCAATGTGTCTCTTTCAACTGTTATATGAGCTAATGATATGAATAATAAAATAAAATAAAAATAAAACAGTCATATAATTTCTGTTCTTGAGCTATTTTTCCCATAAATTTGCTGAATTCCTTTCAAAATAAACTGAATTAACAGTAATTATATAGATAGATAAATGAGAGAGAGAGAAAATCTTGGGTATATGATTATTTTATTCACAGGTTTTATACAAATATATCCTTAATCTCTGAGTGTTATAAAACTTCTATGTATTCAACTTTCTCCAATTGAAATATTGGAAATCAATATTAATTACTCTTTTTAGAGAAATCCCTCTAGAAACCTTTCCAAACCCATTCTCTTACCAGCCATCTACCCTCATTCTCACAGAGGCTTACGGCTAGTCATTCAGAATTGTTTTTCACCAGGAGAAAGAGGAGTCCAGCAGCAACTGAGATTTAGAGACCTTACTGACTGGATCTCAAGGTCATTTCCTTGTATTGCTTTTGTGCTTTGGTTTCCTAACATGGGTGGTCCAGGTGTTTTTCTTGTTGATCAGTATGTGCATTACCTTATTATATCACATCTTGCCTTACCACTGGTAGTTTCCTTCTTATACTTCATTGTGTTTAATTGCTGATATTCTACCTAGACTTTTATGCTTCCTTGTTGCCTTGGGATTGGCATGCTACATAGCCCAGTGCTACTCTAATGAGTGTGTCAGTGATTAGAATGTACAAGTAGGCAATGTAATATGACCTTAAGGCATTCATGGACAAATTAGCTGAACTATTATTGTTTTGTTTTGTTTGCTCCTTTTAAACCTAGAGAATGTTGAACAATGCTGCTTTCGGCTTATATCTAAATTATAATTTATGATAAGTCTGCCATTAGTTATTCAGAGCAATCTCTGAATATCTTTGGATTTCCCATTTTAAAAAACTCAGTGAATTCTTTGAGGAAGAACAGTGTTATGGTATATAATGTGTATTTTTCTATATTTATTCATAGTGAAAATGTACACCATTGGAAGAAGGGTAGGTAAAATATTTTGAAAAGTGGAAGAACTCTATAAAATTAGTTTTTTTCCTATATCAGCAGACACGAAAGCAGGATTGTCAGGAAAATGAAGTGCAATTAGAATTTAGAACAACGATGCAATGCTAATTAGTGAGTTTAATGTGCATAAATAGAGAGAAAGGAATGGGAAAGAGTACAGGAGAGCCATAATTGTGCTTTGTTTAACTTAACCAGTTAACCAAGGCTTTTTACAACTAACTCTTTTATAGCTATGACATCTTTACGTAGCTGTCCTTTTCTTTTTCTGACTTGGCTGCTTTTGTACACATTTCAAATGTTTTTGATCAAATGCATATATAGTCCAGTGGGTATTTCGTGAAAACACTGTCCCTTGCCTAAGGAAACCCTTAAAATTTAGCTTTCCTCAGGAATAAAGGTATGGGAAGCGGGGTGGGAGGAGAATAGGAAGCAGTATTCTGGCTACATTTTTAACAGTTTGAAAGAGATTTGAAGGGAGATGGCATGACCATTAAAAGCCTGTTGGCTGGTCAAGGAAAATGCATCTGCACAGCAGAAAGATTAGTAAAATACCAATGATTTTATGCGTAGCATTGTTCATAATGGTTACTCCTTCTTTCCTCACTTGGATGAAGTAAAACGTGAAGTTCATGCACAAACTCCATGCCCCTGTCTCCTTCAATGCTGGCAGTGACCTGCACAGACAGGATTTCGCATTCACACATACAGATGGGCTAGTCTCCCCTATTACCCTAGCGCTTCATGGTTATGATCTAAGACCTTCTGCCTCTCCCACAACATAAACCTTTCTTCTTTGGAAAAAAAAAAGGGCTAAGCTAGTGGGGACAGAATATATTACTTCACTCTCTGCAATGGCTCAAGATTAACTAGAGCACTGAATAATCTTATTTAGCTAAACAGGCAGGCAGCTCAAATTGGATAATTTTGTTTTGTTCAGCACAGGAAAAGACAGAAACAAAATACATTGAAAGAAAATACAAGTAGCATTAATTGGAACAGTCATTGTTAAAGTAATTTTACCAGGATAATCCAACAATACTTTTGGTTAAACTCGGGACTCTGGCATTAGGGAGAAAAGGAATTTTGTGAATTAGAATTTTCTATATCATCCATATGATTGATATATTCACATATGTTGAAACTTTATAAGGTGTTCATAATGTTTATATTTAATAATTGAATATTTGTCCAACATGGCAAAGGGAAAGAATAATAAAGGCAATATAGTAAAGTAGTCATTTCTTATAAATACCACAATAATCTATCTTCATATATAAATTGGTGATAAACAGTATATTCTTAATGAAAAAATAAAGCCTTTCTATTTTAGTAGGCCATTGGAAGGGTCACTTGAGACAACATGTATAGATACAAGTTAATTTTATTTTAATAAATTTATTTTATTTTTGGCTGTGTTGGGTCTTTGTTGCTGCACATGGGCTTTTTCTAGTTGCGGCGAGCGGGGGCTACTCTTCGTTGCGATGCACCGGCTTCTCATTGCGGTGGATTCTCTTGTTGCAGAGAATGGGCTCTAGGTGTGCGTGCTTCAGTAGTTGCGGCACACAGGCTCATTAGTTGTGGCTTGTGGGCTCTAGAGCACAGGCTCAGTAGTTGTGGTGCACAGGCTTAGTTGCTCCGCGGCATGTGGGATCTTCCCAGACCAGGGCTCGAACCCGTGTCCCCTGCATTGGCAGGCGGATTCTTAACCACTGTGCCACCAGGGAAGTCCCCTAGATACAAGTTGTTGAATTACTTACTGTTTTTCTTTTGTTTACAAAATGTACATTGTCAAGCTGTTCTTTGAAAGACTGGTATTTGTCCCAGGAAAAGTTTATGCTAGCAACTTGTAGATAAAAGCTGTAGCCAGTTGTTCAGGAGTTAGTTTGTGGAATGTAGGGTGGAATATGGGAATGTTATAAAGGAGAAAATTTACCTCCTACTTGAAAAACGCATTCTTGAGCCTTTAGAGAGAAATTATCCCATAGTGCTCTAAATGAATGTATATTTCAAATAAATTTTGCATTTTAGAAATGTCAATAAGTGACACAATTCATCAAGTTTTACTATGCTTTATACCTCAAGAAAAAAGTTTTACTATGTTTTCCCTTTAACTTGAGCATATAATTTCAAGGAAGGTTTTGTCTCCTTTTTATCTCCTGGTATGTGTTTTTCTTCCTTCCTTCCTTCCATCCATCTATCAATCTTCCATCAACCCACCCCTCCCTCCTCTCCTTCTCTCTCATCTACCTACCTACCTACCAATACATGTATTGATCTACCTCTTATTTACCTACAGACCTACTTAAATTAATAGAAGGACTCATAGATACTTATTTTGGAACTTGTGATGGAGTGTTTGATTAATCATAATCTCAGGTTCCTAGGACGTTGTTATTAGAGATTTATGCAAGGCCTTCCCTTGTTTTCCCCTTTCCTTCAGCCCATCCTTTCTTCCTTTTTTCCTTCCTGCCTTCTCATCTAATCCTTCCCCTTACATTCCTCTCCCACCATAAGTAATCATTCTGGTACACTTGATATACATAATTTATTTGCATATGTTTTGTTTTATGTGCATATACATTTAATTTACATAATTGTTATTGTTATAAACTCATCCTATTTCTTTTCCACCCAGCACCATTTTTTAAAGATCTATTAATGTATCTGTGTTTGATCTAGTCTTTTTCTAACTGCTGCACAGTATTACGTCACATTCATGTGCCACATTTTATTGTCCACTCCTCCCAGTGATGAACACCTGGATTGCATTCAAGTTGCTTCTACTAAAAACAACACTGGGATGAGCATTCATATATACTTTTTCATAGTTAGGCAAGAATTGCTCTGGGATATACATCCAGGATATGACTTTATCTAGATCATAGCATATACATACACTGAATTTAACTTAAAACTGTCACATTACTTTCCGGAATGGCTGGTCCATGTCATTGTGGGCCATAAACTCCCACAAGCAGTTTATGAGATTTTTTTGTATTTCCACTTCCCCAGCAGCACTTGCATTATCCAGTTTTCTAGTACTTTTCACTATAAGAAGTTCGAATTATGTCTTTGCCTTAGTGACCATCCTTTGAGTCTTTCCTCCTGTGAAATGCTTGTTCACATTGTTTGCCCATTTTTTTCTTATTTTGACTTGTATTTCTACTATGGATTAGCAAGAGTTCTTTGTATATTCTAAATATTAGACCTTTGTTGGTATTAAATATTGCAGGTGTTTTCTGTGGATAATAAACAATTAGTCTATTAACTTTCTCCATCATATCCTTTTGTTGACACAGAGCCTCCATTAGATGCTGTAGAACCCATGAGCTTTTCATCTTTGTAACCTTTTGTTAACCTCTAATAACTTCATAGAATTATCTTTCACAATTTGATCTTTGATTCTTTGGGGTGTATCTTTTTTTCTTTGCAGCGGGATAGAAATCCAGTTTTATTTTCTCCATATAGTAAGCCAGTTTTCATACATCATCAACTAAATACTCAGTTGTTGGGCCATTGATCCATGTCTTATTTAAAATACATGACTTTCTTTTCCCCAGAAGACCTCTAAGTTAGAAGGCAATGAAGTAACATTTATAAAGCGCTGAAAGGAAAAAATATATGTATACTGTCAAGCCAGAATTCTATGCCCAGGGAAAATATCTTTTAGAAATGAGGATAGGGGAGATATTTTCAGACAGATACTAATAGAATTTACTGCTACAGGCATACTCTATAAGAAAGGTTTAAAATTTCTTTACATCTTTATACTACTTGAGAAGCAGTATAAATATTATTTAAAAGCGAAGTCAGCCACTAAATTTTCTTAAAGAGAATGATAAGTCAATAGAGGTGATAAAATGGAATCATAAATATTGCTCAATCAGTCCAAAAGGAAAACAGAAAATAAAGGAAAAAAAAAAAAAACAAAACAGATGGAACAAATAGAATACAACTCTCAACATGGTAGATCTTAACCAACTATGTCAATAATGATATTAAATGTTAATGGTCTAAACATACCTATTAAAAGATAGAGATTATCAGATTGTATTAAAATAAGAAGAGATCAGACTATATAATGTCCACAAGAAATCATCTTTAAATATGAAGATATAGATAGGATAAAAGTTGAAAGGATGGCAAAAGATTGCACCATGTAAGCCCTAGTCAAAATAAAACTGGTGTACTTATTTTACTATTAGATAAAATAGATTTCAGAACAAAGCATATTGTCAGGGATAAATAGGATCACTGTATAATGATAAAGGGGTCAATTTTCCAAGAAGACATGGCAGTCTTAAGTGGTTTGCACCTAACAACAGAGCTTCAAAATATACTAAAAGAAAAGATAAAACTGAAAAAAATTGACAAATGTACAGTTAAAGACTTCAGCATTCCACCATCATTAATTGATAGAACAAGTATATAGAAAATTAGTAAGCATATAGAGGACTTGAATAACACTATCAATCAACTGATGTAATTAATATTTATAGACCAATACACACCCAACAAAACAGAAAGCACACTACTCTCTTTTTTTTTTGGAAAACACTCTATTCTTAAATGCACATAGAATTTTCACCAAGTAATATTCTGTGCTATAAAACAAATCTTAAATATAAAAGAATGAAAAGGATACAAAGCTATGTTAATAAAATTTGATTAGAAATCAGTAACAGAAATATATCTGAAAAATTCCTGGATATTTGGAGATTAAAAAGGTACATATCTAAATAACGTATAGGTCAAAGAGGAAGCCTCAGGAGAAATAAACAAAAAATTAAATGGAATGAAAATGAAAATTCAACATATCAAAATTTGTGGGAAGCAGTTAAAATAGAACAAGACCTCAGATCAATAATCTAAGCTTCCACTTTAAGAACTGCCTTCCTTAATTTCCACATGTATGGGATTTTCTGATTTTCTTTTGTTTCCTAGTTGAATTCCATGGTGTTTAGAGAGCATATTCTGTGTGATTTAAGTATACTGAGTTTTTCTGAGATTTGCATTATGACTCAGCATATGAGGAAATATGTTATAAATCTATATGCATTTGAAAAGAACATTTACATTTATTGGGTTGTCTGTCAACTAGATCAAGTATATTAATCATGTTATTTAACTATTCTATATAACATTGATTTATTGCCTGCTTGTTCTGCCATTTAATGAGTGGTTTATTAAATACCTATGATTGTATTGATATATTTATTTCTTCTTTGACACTATTTTTTGGGCCGTGCTGTTAACTGCATGCATTTATCCCTTCAAATTCAAAATTAGACTTTTCTTTTCAGATGGATACTCACAGTTTTTCTTATTTGTTCCTCAAATCCATGCTGCCTTCATGCTTTTGATTCATTTACGTTTCTCTGTGATTAATTTTTAAGGAGAGAGACAGCAACTCAATCTATTTTTCCATTTGTCAGGAGCTAGAAGCCAGGTCCATAGGTTTCATTTTAACACATCTCCCAAGAGCTCATTATCAGTTAGTTATCACTGTGTGTATGTTTATATACAATGATATATATATATATATATATATATATACACACACACACACACACACACACACACAATATATATGATTGTGTATACACATACACATATTAGAAGTATTGACACTGAGTTTTAGGTGGCTAAAACTTATTTTTTTGGCACACAACAGTGCAACTTTTAAACCCATATATAGTGTCCTGCTGAATGTTTTTATAGGAAAACTAACAAAATATAGGACTGAATTTTCAAAGGCTATTACTTGAACTTACGATTGGCCCAGTGCCTTTTCATAAGTAAATGTTTCCTTGAATTGTAAAGCAATAATTGGACACTGGAGGGCTATTATTTGTGGGGCCTCTAAGTAAATTTTGTTTTAGTGCAAAGCCAAAGTGGAGGGCCGGTAAAGGGTATCTGGAAATGTGGCTCAGTGTATCTGAATATAGTGGTTTTGTATGGAAAACACATTTCCTATGCACTAGGGCGTAGCATCTAAAAAGTTGGCAATCTGTATAATCCTTGATACTTCTGGGTAATGTCATAATCAGAGATAAAGGCACAGAAATGCATTAACATCTCCAAAGCAGTGTACTGTCTTTCTTGACTTCTTTCGTTTATTTTTCTGGTATTTCATTATATAAGATTCTATTGCAATTTAAACCCATATTTAAGGGGAGTAATTTAGGGAATGTCTTACCAGTCGTGGACTTTTTGAGAAGGCTTTTGAGACAAACTAAGCTACTAACTAACTAGTTTAGGATTGAAAGTTTTATGTGTTATGACTGCTTCCCCTCCCCTAGCGGAATAGTCTGGAAATATATCACGATGATATCTGAAGAATGATGTTGAAGTCAGTTCACTGTAGTGTGTTCATTTCTGGATGCTTGATGATAAATTTTAGGGATCTGAGAAACAATATCTGAGAAGAGCTGGACATTAGAGGTAGTAAGAGAGAAGATTAGTGCCTTGGAAACGTTTCAGCAGGAACTTGTCTGGCTGAGTCTAAGAACACAAATACACCTTGTATATTTTTTCTTTTCCATTATAGTTTATTAAAAGATATTGAATATAGTTCCCTGTGTTATACAAGTAGGACCTTGCTGTTTATCTATTTTATATATAGTAGTTTGTGTTTGCTAAACCCAACCTTGTGTATTTTTTTAGTGTAAAAACTACTGATACCCAGATATGTAAATATATGTATTCAATTAATTTTTAGTGTGATTTCATGATTGATTTTAGTTTGCAGAGGCATTTAAAAATGTTAGATCATCTAACCATTTAACAAGCATAATTTATACATGTGTACTTAGTAATATCAACCTACCTCTTATAAACAACTCAACATTTGATAGCCCCATTGGTTATGTGTTGGGTTATGTGTTCCTTTTTCTGGGTTATTGTTCCATCCTCATTTTGCAACAGCTCTTTTCAGGACCTTTATTCTATCCTTGATGGCAGAATGTGAGCTTTCAAACCAATTCTGAATTTTCTTAGTGTCCCATAATTTAATATAAATTTATTTACTCATTCCCCAAAGTAATTTTTTTTCATATCTGTTGCTCCTTGCTCTACTGGATTTCCTTGGCCTCTGGATTTTGGGGTTAAATTACCTACATTTGTGCTCTGCATGTGTTCTCAATGCAATATTTTCATTTTGATCAGGTTCCTCTCAGATAAATCTCATATTTCCAGGCCTTGTATTGAACCTTGTCTTTGGATCAATGATTGTGCTGAAAGATCTGGTCTTGTTGCTGAAGTAGTCAGACTAACTATAGCTCTCATTGGTAACAAGTTGATTACTCTAGCCTTATACCTAATAATGTGCTAATCCTGATAATTATGATTATACATTTCTAGTTGGTTCTATTCCAAAAGTCCATTTTGATCCGATAGTTTATTCCAAAACATTGTGAAAAGGTTATAATTTATCTTGTTTTTGTGTTTTTATCATATATATGTGTGTGTGTGTGTATACACACATATTTCTAGAAGTATATCATTAAAGATTCCTCACAAAAATAATTGGTACCTTTTAATGTGCTTTACATGTTTACTTGGAAAAATTGTACCTCATTGTATTTTGGGCTGATAGGGATTAAAGTCCTGGTCTATATACCTTAAAGCCTATTTGTGGTTGGAAAAAAACATCTGGACAATAATAATTCTTTATTTTCTCTCTCCTGCTTGTCTGACCTCCAGGATGTTCAGGTTAAATTCATGCTGCTGAGGTTTCTTTCAAGTTCAGTTTTTACAAAACATTAATCTGTTTTTCTCCTTTACATTTGTGCATCACTAGCAAATGACAACAGTAGACTCATTTGTAATATTGTTATTTCAATATGGATCTTTTGAAAGAGCGGATACAGTCGTTGGTCAGGGCTGCTTTGGGAAATTACTGGAAACTCTCTTTTATTCATTGACATTGACCAGTGAGATATACGTTTTTCACTGTTTTACTTTGATCCTTTTTGTTTAAACCTAGACACTCTCCAAAAGGGATAAGGGGTTACATGCTTAATAAATGTGTCAAATATATTTATTTCAGATCATAAAACAAAATATTTCTGTATAAACTTGCTGATCACAGATATCTGCCAGAAATCTATGCAATTTTTGCTGGACTAGAAATAAAAAGGGGCCAAATAAAATTATGATCAATTGCCCAGTAAACAGGACCATGTTATGTGTAGTATTATTCTCTAGAGATTAGTGTTAAACCCGCCCCCCCCCCCCAACTTTCATACATGTTGGGGCTGAGAGAAAAAAATTGGTACTTTTCCCTTTTGTAACTTTTCTTAATATGGTGTTAATAAGCAGGTTTGGAGAGGGAGGACAGAGAAATTTTACTATATTTTTCTTACAAATATGCAGTTCTGCCCTCCCTCATGTACCTTAGGTCTAGGCCAAATAACACAGTCATTCCAATTTAGCAATGTGGCGGGGGAATGTGTGTATGTGTGTATGACTGAAAGGATATATATCAAAATATGCACAGTGATTGTTTCTAGGTACTAGACATATGAAAGCTATTTTTCTTTTCATTTTTCAATGTATTTATACTGAAATATTTTGAGTATTGAAATTTTAATATATTGAAATACTTATATTTGTGTATGTATTACTTTTTTTAATTTTTTTTATTTTTTATTTTTTTTAAAGATTTATTTATTGATTGATTACTATGTTGGGTCTTCGTTTCTGTGCTAGGGCTTTCTCGAGTTACGGCAAGCGGGGGCCACTCTTCATCGCAGTGCGCGGGCCTCTCACTATCGTGGCCTCTCTTGTTGCGGAGCACAGGCTCCAGACGCGCAGGCTCAGTAGTTGTGGCTCACGGTCCTAGTTGCTCCGTGGCATGTGGGATCTTCCCAGACCAGGGCTCGAACCCGTGTCCCCTGCATTGGCAGGCAGATTCTCAACCACTGCGCCACCAGGGAAGCCCTGTATTACTTTTATAATCAGAAAAATAATGAAACTAATTTTAAAACTAGAAAGAGAAATTCATCCTTCAAGGCATAAGAAACATAAAGCGATTCAAAGTCATGTCTTTGTTTTTGTTACTACTTTTTCTCTATGTAGAGAACCTCATGAAGGAGTACATCAGCTTACCATAAACTTAATTTGGAATTTGGATAAGAAATTCTGAAGAAGCGTAGAACTGTAATTCAAATAGGGGTGTACCTTGGAATTGGAAGAGGCCTCACGGATCCAGTCCTTTTCTAAATAATTACTCTGTTGAAAATGCCTCTTCTTGCTAGTCTATATTTGTTACATTACCTGCTAGCTTTCCCATGAAACTGCATGTTCTTGAGGAGAGGGACATGTCTTTCTCATTTTTATTTTCCACGTGCCAGGTATACGAAAGATCCTCAAGAAATATTTGCTGAACAAATAATTTCAATGAATGGATGCATGGAAGTCTACCTTTTCCAGATTTGTAGAGTTTTCTGTTAGAAATATTACAAATTCTTCAAGTGAATGATAGTAGACCTTGTGAAAATTTCCGTCTTCAGGCCAGTGCGCTGTTTATTTTAAATACTCAATAAAAGTCTGTCAACTGTACTTCCCTGATAGTTAAACAGAACAGTCTATGGAGTAAGACAAGGCCACCCAGAACACTTGAATCACAATTATGTAGCCTCCCAAGTAGCAGGAAACTGAACTGCACCTATTGTACTTGACTTCAGCTGTACACTCATATGCAGTTCATAGCCTGAGAAATGTATACGACTAGCACAGCATTTTGGTAAAATTCTGGCCTTTGATGATTCAACAAGAAGAATTTTTAAAGTAAGGTAACTGTTCTCTCTGAAATTATTGTCTCAGAAAATAGTACCAAGCGTCAATAATCAAAACAATATAACATGTGACTAGGAGGCTTTATTTTCAATAGACTCTTATAGAAATGCTTTATTTCTCAAACAGTAAATAGAGATCAAGGAGGCTGTTAAATTTCCTCAGCATTACACAATGTGTCAGTGGTAAAAGCAGTTCTCCAATATAAGTCTATTGACTCTAAACCAGTCCCCTTCACTAATTTACCCAAAGAACCTTGCTATTATAGTAATCCTGAGAATGCAAGGAAGGCAGTATCCGATTCTCTTCCATAGAGCTCTCCCACTTCTGTCTCCTGCACTGGATCTTATCAACCCTCAGTGATAAGAGGTAAACACACTTTGTAAAACAAAAAGCAGAGTCTCAGAAAAACAAACTTCAATCTACAGGTATTATAAATCTGTCTGATATCTATACATAGTGGCTCTCATCTGTGTGTTGAATATTGTATATATGTATATATAATATATATTTATCTGTATGTGTATATGTATTCATATATATATATGAATATATATATATGAATATAGAGATTATTGCTGTTGAGGTCTCACTTCATCTCTGATCAATGAGGCAAAAATTACTCTAGCATGAGAGCATGATAATTAGTTATCAAAATTGAATAATTGTATGGATAGATTTTAATATTTGAAGCTCTCTTAGAGAGATTACCCCAAGTTATCTTCACATTTATAAAAAAGGAATAGTAATCTGAGAAACAACCTGAGAAGTGTACCTTTTACCAGTGTGGCTTATAGTGTTTTGTATTTTGAAATATCTCATGAGTCATGAGTCATCCATCATGGTGAATGATTAAATGCAAAAGTATAAAGCTTCTGAATTTTATTTGCTTTTAATTTTTCAGTTTCTCTTTAAAATATTCAATGCAAAATTCTAGTTAATTCAAAACAAGCAAAGCCCATTATGTAATTACACACTATATTTGCAAAGAATGAGCACAGCATTTGAATTTCATGATATGTGTAAGACCAGATACCATATAAAACAAAATCTGCATGTCAGTATCAGTAATCACATGACACAGGGTGCTTTATATGATCTTCCATTACAAAACTGTTATTTTTTGCTTCTAATTTTAGTTGCTTTATTAAAATAAGTACACATGAATGTCTGTCTGAGTTATTCATATATTGGACAGGATTCTGAGGCCAAAGACCTAAGATAGGCCCTGTGCTATTGAGCTGAAGAGATATTGCCACTTGAGGAACTGGGACTAGCTTGGTTTGCTTGTTAACATCATGACAGATTCATACAGTTGTCCCCATGTTTCTTAGAATTCAGTCTCCCTGCCCAGATTTAAAGGAACAGAACTTAATATAAAGCTGTGAAAGAGTAATGCAATACATGTAAAGACATTTTATGGGACTTTAGCCAGATCTAGCCCCAAAGGACTTGGTAAAATTTAAAGTAGCAGGGACAAATTGAATCTAGCAATAGTTAAAATATAAAAGTCCAAGACTGTGTATCATTGCAGCTAAGTAAGAAAATTTCAGGAGGAATTAAAGACATTTATAGCTTTTTCAAGAACCTTAAATAAGCTTGATAAAATAATACAGGCTAAATTTTCCATTCCTAAAACCCAAGAATTGACTTCTAAAATCTAAATGAAGAAAGAGGTATTATTTTCTTTTTCCTGCAACCTATTAACTATTAACATTGAAGTATTAAACTTCGATGACAATTACTATGTTTCCTTTAAAAAAGAATTCTGATTTTCTAATCTTTCAGGGAAGGCAAAAGTTCAATACACTATTCAGCGTGATGTTAAGATATTTCTGATGACTGAAAAGCATAGAAAGGATGTGACACCTATTCCGTATCATCTGTAATAGATTTTGGATAATGCTAGGGTGGAAAGAAAAACAGAGGAGATATCTGGGAAGGTAGCATCAACCTATCTCTAAAATTCCCAGATCTCTGAAACATTCAAGTAGTGTTACCAAGAAAGGGCAGTTGATTGGTTATAAACGAAGTGTCCTTAGCTTCTCTATATAGATCTCCTTCGCGTGGCACATAAGCTTCTTTCTTAGCTGGCTCCATCCTGTGTTTGCAGCCTCATCCCCTGGTGTTTCACCTACTTTAGCCACACACAACCACTTTCTGTTCCCTGAATTTGTCACAGATCTTTGTTGCATCTTTGTTTCCATCTTTCCTGAAATGATAATCTCTCTACAAAGAATTCCACTTCAACGCTTCTATTCACTTGGATCCTCAGCCTTCAACTCCCACTTCAAATACCAGTGCACATGCAGCTTCTCTACCTCCCTAGTCTACCATAGTGACGTCTACCTCTGTGCACCTGTGCCGTTGTTTCAAATGATTCTATTATATTTCACATTATAAGGTATTTATTCATCCGTTTTTGAACTTGTCAATTAGAGTATTATATCAAATTCTGTATTTTTCATCTTTCTGTCTTTCCTTCTCTAGTGTCCAGAACATAGTAGGTCCTGAGTAAGCAATCCTACTTAGGCATAGATTGCTTTAGGAGAAAGTATAATTTAAAAATATTTGTTTTTAAAGAAGCTATTGCATTACAGTTTTCAGATTGCTTTCTTCTAATCCTTCTACTGCTTATACCATAGAAGAGTTGGGAGACTTGTGATTTACTGGATGTGTGTGTGTGTGTGTGTGTGTGTGTCGATAACATATATATATGTATATAATTTATATCATATTTATAATCTAGTCAATGCATAGTTTTCCTTTTTAGGTATTTAATGATCTGGATGTGTACATAATGTTTGCAAATTTATCTCTTTATAATTCTCATGGAATGTAGCACAGTAATGTAAAATGGCAAAATTGACTAAGAAATTCTTTTACTTGGATCTGAATCTGTATAGCTAGTTAAGATTTAAATTAAATCCATGCTTGCAGTTCTCCCTGAAGTGTAATATTTTGTTATGTGTCACTTCAAATGTTATTTAGTGACTTCTATTTAACTGATTTAACATCACCCAAATAATAGCTTAATACTCAAATCAAATATTAATAAATGCACACCTTCACTTATTTCACCTAATCTTTTCCTAAATATCCAAGTTGAGGTGTTTTGTTTTACATTGCATATGGGTTAGGAATTCTGTCAATCAGACATTTGGTTAACTATGGTTGACACTTACCTGTGTCTTATTACAGGATTTAGGGAAAAGTTAGAGAGACTTGAGAAATACTCTTTACAAAGTCAAGTTTTCATAATGTTTGACATTTGTATAATTTCAAGTGTATTACATTCTCATTGAGTAGCATTGCCCATGTCCTCTATCAGTCACAATCTCCACGGCACAATTGGTGTCTCATGACAGGTTTAAGGAAGAGCATTCTGTGGTAAAGTAAATTTGAGGAAACTGTTAGTTAAAAAAAAAAAAAAAAAAAAAAAACAGGATTTTTATTCATCATTATTAATGCGTGACTTCCCAGATATTCTAATTCACTGTGGGTTTCCAAAACAGTTGATATAATGTGAAGTGTATTTGCTCATGAAATATTTTTGAGGAACATCTTAAGTAATTGCTCTTATAAACATCTTGTTTCTCTCAATGCATTTTGGGAAAATTAGTAAAAATCAACTGGCCTACTCTAGGATTATTTCTTGGCCTCCTTCTTCTCCCCTTCCCCTTCTTCCCCTTCCCCTTCTTCCCCTTCCCCTTCTTCCCCTTCCCCCTCTTCCCCTTCTACCTCTTCCTCCTCCTCCTTAGTGTTGTTGTTGTTGTTATTATTATTATTATTCAGGGAGATTAATTTACCCATCAAATTAGGAGAGAATCAAATTCCATTCTTGAAATTGCTCTGTGTGTGTGTTTAATTTCAGTCGCTTAGGTTTGTGTGTATCTGTGTGTGATTGTGTGTTTGCATTCCAAAAGTGTTATATATCATGGGAACTCTAGAAATGCTGCTGATTGTCAGAAAAAACATGCTGAGTCTGGAAAATGTAACAAAACATGCAGAGAAGTCATTGTATAATAAGCTTCAAGGGGCAAATGTCTAAAACTATTTAATTTTCACCTGTTAAAAATTGATTTAGATTTGATTAAATTCCACTTGAATAATTACATTCATTTTCATTCTCATGTTTTCTCTGTGGAAGTGGGAAGATGGGAAACAACTGATGACTCCCTGGAGGAATAATCATTGGATTAAGGTCCAAGAGATCTATGCTACATGAATACTTTATAAGGATTATTTGTCAAGCATAATTTAGCTAATAAGTATATGATTGTGTGCTAGTCACTTATATTTTAATGACCTCAGTCTTTTCATATGTAAAATGAAATGACTTAGTTCCATGGAATCTAACATGTTTTCTTCCAATCCTATGCTCTGACACTAGAAGCTAAATTTTGGAATGCTTTTGTGTCACCAGAAGAAACAGAATTCAGTCTTTGTTAAGCAATTTTAAAGGTAATCTCTTAAATTCATGCAGGTGAAACCATCTGAAGGTATAATTATTTCTTCAACTGTGCAAAATATCCTACTTTGGGAACTGCCTATTTGTGGGCAAGTATATGCCTTAAAGATGGTTTCTATGACCTAGGTAGATGATTTTATGTATGAAAAATAGTTCAAATTGGTTAGGGTATAGATAGTTGTGTGTGTGTTTGTGTGTGTGTGTGTGTGTGTGTGTGTTTTAATTTGTATTTTCTTCTGAATATTTAGTGACACGTAAAGAACATGGCACGAGGAGCCTGGATACCTGAGTTCTATGACTGTCTCTGCTTGCTGGCTCTGTGACTTGGAGCAAGTCATTTCACTTTCACAGCCAGTTTTCTCATGTGTATAAAAGTAAACTTGAACCCAGTACATTTCATATTCTTTCTGGCACTATAATTCTATACATTTTTTAAGAAGCATGCTCTGCCCTCTCCCAACACTGGTATGACAATACCTATTTCACAAATCATCTTTGGTAAAACTCCTTAAAGTTCTCAAAGGACTGACACCCTATATAATAGGATAAAAGAAAAAAAAAATATTTGTAGAGTATTACATCTTTCGTTCCAGATTTATTTTCTGAAAGATTACTGAGCAAATAACTCCTTTTATCAACATTCTTTGTGGTTTCTACAGTTGTACTGCTTACCATGCTTGTTCCATGGACTGTCACAGCAAATGAGCATCATGATTTTTGACTTGGTTTGGAGGAATCTGCCGAGTGACTGGAAATGAACTCAGCTTGAGAAGGTTTATTAAGGCAACATGTAAAAGGACACTTTAGTACCTTTCACACTGAAGTATAACCATAATTAGTTTTTATTTCATTCTCTTATTATAAGATAAACCCATTAATATAAACCTCTAGAAATAGTAGTAAAATTAATTTGAGAAAATGGTTTTCACCCCAGGTTGCTTTATTTTACAAAGACTTAAGTTAATAAATTGAATATGTGAGAGGAGGTTCCAGTGGCCATATTTCTTTGTGTGCCTTGGACTCCAAATGAGAGCTGGAGAAGCTGAATGCCTCAGCTCCTTTGTAGTTTCGAGCAGGTATAGCCCATCAGTGGCAATCTAAGGAATACGAGTCATGTATGAAAATAAGCAATAAATGTAACCCATTTTTTATAAGGAATTAAAAACAATGCACACAGTTGATCTCCTTACACTATCATAATCCCAGAGAAATAGAGGAAAACAAAATTTTTTTAAAAGATACTGGTTTGCCTCTATCACTGTTCTCAGGAATAGATGCTATTTCCCTTGTATCTAGTGCAGTATTTCTTCCTTGGATCATTCCAGCCAATAGAATTGCTGTTTCTGTCTCATTCCTTCCTTTTTCTAGAATAGGCTCTATCCAGAGAAATATGGTATATCTTTGTTTTGTTCCTTTGTTCCTTTGTTTTTGTTTCCTTTAAAGCAGGATGAATATGAGTCATTCAGGAAAATCTCTTTTATCTAAATTTGAATGCTCATATGTCATGTAAGACCCCCTCTTCCTATTTCCCATTGCTTACACTCTACTCTAACCCAGCCATACTGATTTCAGGATTGAGTGTCATTCCAATTCCTGTTGTCATGCATTCGCACGTGCTGTTCTATTTCTACTTATAATGCCTTTCTCTTCTCCAATTTAAATCTGAAGAATCACTGTTATCTGACCTCTTGTTTCCTCTTATCAGAAGAGAAAATATATGTATGTATATATATGTTTATTATGACTCTCATCAAACATTATTGATTATTAACCAATAGTATTAATCATCACTGATTTCTTCATCTGTTTTTTCCTGATTCAACTGTGAGCTCCATAAAGGTCAGAATTCTGTCTTTCACATTTGTGTTTTTTGTACCTAATAGAGCAGCCAAATATGAGGGATATTCATACTCAATAATGGAGTAAATTAAGTGAATAATACTTAGACTTTTATACAATGCACAGACATATATTTGAGAAAAGGTAAAAGGCATTTAGTTCTGGTCCTGTGGTTTATTTTTTCCTATCATTGTTGCTAACCTTTGTTTTAGAACTGGGGAAAATATACTGAGGTAACGGGATGTCATTAAAAATTGCTTAACTCAGAGATTCTGAGGTAGAATTACTCAGGACTGTTTTTCCTCTGTGCTTAGAATACTTCCAACATGTTCAGCAGGGAGAAAAAGACCAAAATGGAATGGAAATACATATAACACTAGGAGGGATCCCTTTTAATGAGGAAGTTGATGATTACCTGAACATCACTCTAAGATCCTGTTACTGGTTTGGATGCTTCCACGCAAAAGAATAAAAACCACATGCGAACCCCTGCTTTGGGAAAGGGTATGGAAACATGGATATCTGAATATCAAGGTCATGGACAGCTGGGGGTGATTTCCTTTATGGCTTCTGTGTCTCTCGTGTTGACACACACCATGTAGTCAGTGAACGATTAGGAAAGGTACACAGTTATTGGCTCTGGTTTAAAAATGCCTGTATCAGGATTCAGCGAACGTGCTAAATCTATATGCAGTTTCTGCAGAAAAATACTCTAGGTTTGGTTTTCTAAAGGAAATAAAAAAGTTCAATGCAATCTGCTTCACATAACCCTGTGCAATGAACAATAAAATGGCTGTAACGTAGATAATTTTTTCCCATATGGAAAAAGTATAAGTATTTGTGTAGCCCTGTTCTAGTTGAAAGTTTCTGTTCAAGCTGTTTATCTAAAATTTATATGCTGCTTTGGAAGATGTTGGATGATACCAAGTGGAGAAATTATTTTTACTTTTAAATATCTGACTTTCTACCATAATATGTTTTCTTTAAATATGGTACAAACAAGCACATTTTTCAGTGTTTTGATATATATATATATCTTTGATATATATATGTGTAACTTATACATGCATGTAATACAATTTTCAGTGCTTATAAAATATATGGAAAACATATTCCTTCCACCTGGACAAACAGAAAAGAAATGGGTGAATTGGTAATAATGTCTAGTAGAAATGTACAGCCTAGAGTGCTGCTAAATTGAAGATAATCTACAGAATAGGTGATATGACATACAGTACAGAATAAAACATTTAGAGGCCACAAAATTATCTAACAATACTAGCTTGAAAGCTTACTTCTCTGTGATTGGAACCTTGATTTAATAAAATAATCTGCTACTGATATGACAGGTTGGGTTGGCCAAAAAGTTCCTTCGGTTTTTAAGTAAAAATAAAAGACACATTTTTCACTTTCACCAAGAACTTTATTGAACAATGTATTCACCCTTTTGTTCCACTACCTTCTGCCATTTTTCAGGCAACCTCATAATTCCGTCTTCCCAAAACTTTTTATCTTTCTGAGCAAAGAACTGTTCCAGGTGCCTTTTACAGTCTTCCAGGGAATGGAATTTTTTTCCATTAAGAGAATTTTGTAAAGACCGAAAAAAATGGAAATCCAAAGGTGCAATGTCTGGTGAATACGGCGGATGAATCAGAACTTCCCAGCCAAGCTGTAACAGTTTTTGCCTGGTCATCAAAGAAACACGTGGTTATCCTGATGGAAGATTATGTCTTTTCTGTAGATTAATTCCTACGCTTTCCATCGAGTGCTGCTTTCAGTTGGTCTAACCAGGAGCAGTACTTGTTGGAATTAATTGTTTTGTTTCCCGGAAGGAGCTCAAAATAGAGGACTCCCTTCCAATCCCACCATGTACACAACATCACCTTCTTTGGATGAAGCCCGGCCTGTGGTGTAGTTGGTGGTGGTTCATTCCACTTGCCCCACAATCTCTTCTGTTCCACATTATTGTAGAGTATCCACTTTTCATCGCCCATCACAATTTGTTTTAAAAATGGAACATTTTTGTTACATATAAGTAGCAAATCTCATGCAGAAATACAGTCAAGAAGGTTTTTTGGCTCAACTTATGTGGAACCCAAACATCAAAGTGATGAACATAACCAAGCTGGTGCAAGTGATTTTCAGCGTTTGACTTGGATATTTTGAACATGCCGGCTATCTCCCATGTGATATGACATTGATTGTTCTCAGTTAATGTCTCGATTTGATCACTATCAACTTCAACTGGTCTACCGGACTATGGAGCACCATCCAGTGAGAAATCTCCAGCACAAAACTTCGTAAAACACTTTTGACATGTTCAATCAGTCACAGCACCTTCTCCATACACTGCACAAATCTTTTTTTGCGTTTCAGTTGCGTTTTTACCCTTCTTGAAATAATAAAGCATAATATGCTGAAAATGTTGCTTTTTTTCTTCCATCTTCAATATTAAAATGGCTACACAAAAATTCACCAATTTTGATAGGTTTTTTTTTTTTTAATGCATGCTGATCTGACAGCTGTCACAATACAATCTAACAAAATTGTTTCAAATGAAGTTAAAGACGACTAAGCCCAACTAGAGCCGTCTTATGGAAAAAACCGAATGAACTGTTTGGCCAACCCAATATTTTCCATGCTTGGTTTTAAGGTCAAATTTTGTTTTCAGAATTAAGAAATCTTACTTTGAATATTTGAAGTATCGTTTCCATAGTCAATCTACTTTCTGACCTTTGGCTTCCTGGAAGTCCGGCAATATTTTAAATGCTAGCAATTATTGAACACTTACTATGTGCTAGCTAGCTACTGCTCTAAGTGCTGTGGTATTACTTGGGGATATTATTTCTAGTGCTGTAAAAAGCAATTGCCAAATCTCAGTGGCTTAAGACAACAAAGATGTGTTTCTCATTCATGTCATAGTTTAACTGGGTTTTCAGGAGGTGGTCTTTCACATGGTGATCAAAGATGCTGGCTCTTTCCAAATCTGCTGGAAATGGGCAAGAAGCAAAGTGAGAGAACAATGATCATGCCAAAGGTATTATGGCAGGACCCGGAAGGGGCATACATCACTTCAAATCACACTCCTCTGGCAGGAGCACAGTGGTATTGCCCCAACCTAAATGAAAGGGAAGCTGGGAGATGTAATATTCTTCAGAGCCTCTGAAGAAAGAATAGGGTTGGTGAACATTAAGCTAGTCTGTGCTACATTAATATTATTTGTTTAATTCTCACAACATAGACACTATTACTATCCCCGTTTCACAGATGAGAAAACTGAGCCACACTGAGTTTCATACACATCCCAGGTCTTACAAAGAGAAAATGGCAGAGCTGAGAGTTAAAGCCGGGGAAATTGTTTCCAGAGCTCAAATTTCTAATTATTATGGACTTGAAGTTCAAATTAAATGTCATTCAAATCATAAAATACTTTTATTTACTAGGCATTATTTTATACTCTTTTCAAACTCAAGAAGGAAATAATTGCTTCTTCAACAGATTATTTCAGGGCTACTTATCACTCCCAATCTTTTGTGTGTGAGTATATGTGTGTACAAGTGTATATGTGTGTGTGTGTGTGTGTGTGTGTGCATTTTGAAATATCTTCCTTTTAATTGCTGAGTTTTATCTCAGAGCTATCATTATCAGTTACCTTCACCATCACTGAAATGTCTATTAAACACTATGATCAGGCATTTGGATAGATTATTTCAGGTTGAAAAAGCCTTGGGAGGTGGGTAAGCACTAGCAGTATTACAATTTTAGAAATAAATTGATACTTAGAGAGGTTAAGTAATTTGCCCAAGTGATATCCCTAAGGGTAGTGCTATTTAGTTTCTTACTCTGGATGATCCTCTATAAACATTTATTTTTATATGTTTATATATGAAAGAATTGTGATGAATCTCTGAAATTTTGCCATTTGCATTGTACACTGCATCAAGCTTTCCTATGTTGTTGCTATTATGGTTTTTTAACCCAATTTTATGGGCTCCCTTTGGAGAGTTGCCTGATATGTTGGCACCTGTAGTTTGTAAATTTAATGTAAATAGAAATACAGTGTTTTAGCAAGTATTGTCTAATCACTGCGTGATAGAATCCAGTTAGCCAGCACCCTCACTCTTCTGGGAACATCCATTATTCCCTGTTTCTCCTCCATTTCAACTCTTAATGCTCTAGGGATCAATTCAGTCAGCTTTTAAACATGATAAGATAATTCCATCTTTAAAAATAATGTATAAACGCATAAAAATATACAAATTACTGAAAACTTCAAAGACCTAAAGTAATCAGAACATGGTAGACTGTCTTGAGCGCATCATTCACCTTTCACAGGTTTAGTCCCTGCCTTTTGCGGATAGACTCCTCCAGAAGTGGGCTTCTTCCCAGCACCGTCACATTTTTAAGAAAGATTGTCAATAATTTATAATTGTCATCTGTAGGAAGGAGAATTCAACCAACTAATCTGCCAGCCTTCCTCCCTCCTTTGTGAAACCCTGTCTTCCCCTAGCTTTTGTGACACCACACTCTGCAAGCCATCTCCTTTTTCCCCTGAACCTCCGAATTCTTCATTACCATTTGAAGTTACTCAGGGATTGAGCTTGGGTCCACTTCGTGTGTCGCTTTCCACTTTCTCACTACACCCTCTTCTACTTTCATGGCTTCAAATACCATTTCTGCATCGATGACTTCCAAATTTATATTACTAAGCCGACTTAGTCAAGTGACATCCTTAACGTGTTAAATATCCAATTCTTAATCTTTTCCCCAAGTTTTCTCCACGTCTAATTTTCTGTATCTTGATAACAGCACTACCAGTATTCAGGCCAGAAACCTTGGTGTGAGTTTCTCTATTTTACTCTAGCTCACACCTTAGCTGGAAAATTTCGAGAGACTCTTTTTTTCTTTATACACCTCTGCCCTCTAGCAATATTTTTTCCGTCTTGTAGCCAGAATGATCTTTCAGAAACAAAATCTGATCATGCCATTACCCTGCTTAAAACCCTTTGAAGGCTTTGGAAGTGCTTAGAATAAAGTAAGACTAAGTAAACATGACATACAAGACCCCACATTGTTTGCCCCCTGGTTAATGTTAGAAATTTATCTCCTGCCACCCTCTCCTTCCCTTTCTATTACACATCAGCCACACTGGTGTTTGTTGTGTTTCAAAATGTGCTAAGCTTTCCTAGTATTGGACATTCACACATGCTTTTCTTCTCTCTGGAAGAAACATCCTAGTTCCTACAGATCTCACGTATCAACATAGATGCTGCTTCTTCAGAGACATTTTTGTAGTGAATATAAATCCCAGGCCAAAACAGTGCTGATTTTTTTCTTTTAGCAGGCAGTTAACTTGGCCGAACTTAAATTCTAAATCGCCGTCTCCTGCAATGGGCAGCAGCTGCAATCTATGGTCCCTTCCTTCTTTCACCTTAGCTAGGCTGGCTGGACCGTGCCAGCGCATGCGTGGTTCAGGCACCAGGTAGACATGCGGGCTCAGCCACTCTTGCTGTCTCCTGGGATTTCCTCCTCCCCTTTGCAGCTGCTGTAGGGGGCCCGAAGTCTTTCCTCTGACTCCTCAAGCCTGTAAGAGATCAGGCTTCTATCAAAGATTTGGTCTTCACAGAGGTGACTGCAACTTCCCTCAGGAAAAAAGTTGTAAACATTGGGAAACTCGACAAGTGCTGTTCATTTCCTTCTGCCAGTGTGTTTACCGCTCACCAGTTTCTGCCTGCTTCTCCTTTGTCTCCAGGTGTGTGTGTGTTTGTGTGTGTGTGTGTAAATACACATTTTGTTCAGTGCTTACCATTGTTTTCTGTGGGAAGTTCTGTCCGATGTGAGCTATTCCACCATTACCAGAAGCACAACTTGTGTTCAAACAATAAAACAAAAGTATTGAGGTCCAATTATGTGTAAGGTACTCTGCTAAGTGACAGCAGTCAGTATCTGTGATCTGATAGGATTTATGTTCTATTTGGGGAGATAGGCATTAAACAATTAACCAAATAATTAATTAAAATTGTCAAAAGGGATATGAAAGTGAATTTTAAGGGGGCATGAGACTACGTATCAGGGAAACCTTATTTCCCCAGGTGAATTAGAAAAGGACTCTAGAGGAATGAACTATTAACTAATATTTGAGCGTTCTTAAAAGTTAACTCCTCAACAAGGTCAGAGTCAGCTGTACTGGAGAGAGCATTCCATGCAGAAAGAATATTGGAACGGAATTACTGAAGCATAAAGAACCTTTGAAAGAATTTCAGTGTGACCAGAGTTTAGAGAATGAGGAGAGAAGAGTTAGTAATATACAGTTTGTTTTAGAAAAAAATAGAATGTCATTGAAGCATTGTAAGTAGGGAAATCATTTGGTCAGGCTCATAGTTCCACTACAAAAATAACATTTTAATGTATAACTTCTAAATTTTTAATTCAAAAAATTATGATGCTGTAGAGTGAAACTGTGAACTGTATTTTCAATTGTCCTTACAGAGTAAGCATTTCTCCTGCCTAATTAATTTGAAAGAACATTTTATCAAGTGCATAGTATTCCAATGAAAGTATGTGCTGCAGCTTTTTTCACTTATTTTCTAGAGTTTTATTTGATTCTTTCCCGATTAGCCAGTTCACATAATGCTGCTAGGAATATCTCTGTACAAAAGCCTTCCTTACATTTAGAAAGCTCATATACCTTGAATATTTGAAGATAAAGTTGCTTTGTAAAATAACATTAATGAAGAAAACATTTAAACATGGAGTAATTGAACTAAATTTTTAAAATAAGTTGCTTTAAACAAAGCATCATTTATATAGATCTATGTCAAGTATCCTTGCGAATGACTGAATGAATAAAAATATCACTGGAATAAGAAAATTTCCATCACAGATCATCCTGTTTCTAAGGAGGAATCTTTCAGGTGCCACAAGCTGCTTTTGAGCATTAAGTGTTCCCTAACATGATGACATTTGTGATTATGTTCACACAAATTGCTTGAAAAACTCCAAATACCTTAATTATTTCACAGCTGCAATATTTTCAAACTCGTTTGAAGATTTTCCAGGAAAAGTACACTTTATGTCTGATTAAGAGAAGTATCCCAAGTGAAAACCATGGTTTGGCTTTCTTTCTGTTAAATCTGTTCATGAATGAAAACTACAGCTTAGGGTGATTATAAAGAGAGTACTAGAAACTTAAAGAGAAAGTAAGTGTTCAAGTGATCAAGCAATTACTGAAAGCGTCAACATGATTGTTCCTTTATCTTTTGTTGCATTAAATAAATGAGGATCTTTTTTCCATTCTGCAGCTCAGTAAAATACTCTGTCTACTTTCTCGTCAGACTGTCACCTTCATCTATGTAAGCATAAAACTGGTTTAACAGAGCTTCTGGGCAAATATATTATGGATCCAATTCTTAGAGCTTCCTGTCTGTAGGTCTGTAGGTAATGCTGCAGTCATTTTGGATTAGTGATAAACGGTCATGAAATTGGAAACAGGTTCCTCCAGCTTTTCACAAGAATCTGAAAAAACACAAATACGTGCACCCAGAAAGTGTGAGTCCAACTCAAACATCATAAAATAATACACAGTGCACGCTTAATGGCATGCAGGACCATATGAACCTATTAAATGACATTGCCTGATGCCAAAGTCAAGTATGGTTTCAACATTCAAATGTGTAGAAATTTGGAGCAGTATTAGTTTAAACTTGAACTAATGACACAGCATTATGTTTGCCCTTGTGATAACAGAAAAACATGTTTTACTCTCTTTTCATCTCTCGCCTTCAAGACAGTTAATAAGTGATGCTTTGCAATTTATTACCCTTGGAGATAAGGATTATAAAATGACAAAAACAGCAACAATAATGGGGTTAAACATTTAAAATTTGCCAGGAAGTTTCCAAATATTACCTCATTTAATTTTCACAACCAGCCTATAAGGTAGGTAAAAATCACTATTATCCCCATTTTGTAGTGGAGAAAGCTGAGTCTCTGGATTGTTACATAGCTAACCCCTGGCCACAGAACAAATAAATGGTGATGACTGATATAAGATAATGTATTTGGGAATAAGGTGCTATTGATACCAAAGGCCCTGCACTGGACAACTCCCTTATACTGAGAATACTAGGCTTTTCTTAACTGGACAACTCAATTTCCTTCTATAGTAGTTAGGTCCAACTTCTACCTCTAGAATGAAGCATAGAGGCAAGAATGGCCTTGTAGTAGATCTCTAAGGGTACTTCCTAAGATGTGAGGCCCTGTTTCATTGCTTTTTGCCACAGACAATACTGTTGCTTCTCACAGCTCTAAGCTGTTCAACCCATAGAAGCACCACCCCACCATCTCAGAAGATTTATAAAGAGGGTCACAGCAGTCTTCAACTTGTGGTGAAGGGTGATCTCTTTATTCAGGTATCTCAGAGACTGAAACTTTGGAAGGGCAACAAATTAATCCTTAGTCTCTGGAACTCTCCACAACATCCAATTTAAAGAGATCCCCTTCTGTGTTATTCTACTTAGTCATCCAAGCAGAAAACAGATCCAGCAGGGAGTCTCCCTGGGAATGGATATCAAGATATTCACCTTTAGTTTTATGTCTTTCTCTTTCTTATTAGGGAAATTGGAGAATATGGAACATAGACATCTAGGATTTTGTGAGGTGAAGCACGTAAGGTTTAAGACTCAGAGGCTTTAGGCACGTATTCAAATTTGGGAGCTAACCATTCTGTTCACTCTGACTTGACCATTATAGAAAAATCTTTAATTCCCATCATCACCTCTTGTGAGGTCGTGGGCAAAGATTTACACATTTCCATAAAGAGATAGAAAGGGGTATGAATGATTTGATGCCTAAATGGTCATATCACAGATTTGGAGTAAGCATCTATTAATATATGGTTTCAGGGGTAAAAAGATCCCCAGCAGACCCCCGCCCCGATCTTCTTAGTTTCATCTCTCACCTGCTCACAGAGATCATAAATTATTAAAGTTAATTACAGAGTCATTCCTTTGATTTAAGGCTCTTTGTCTGGGGTTAAGATTCAAATGCACCTGGGAATGGCAGTACACTAAGCTTTATAAATAGAGTGTGATGAGTTAACCAGATCTTTTCTTGAGAATATGTTTTGATAGGGCAGGGCACTAAACAGAAATGGAGAGTGTGAGCACAAGAGAAAAAAGGGGAGGGATAAACTTGGAAGACTTGGAAAAGGCTTCAGAAATTCATGAGGATCTCGCCTTCATGTGCTTACTCTGAGTGATAAGGTCACCGTTCATAATGACAGAGACACTGAGGTGAGCCTAACTAGAACACTAGCCCTTCACAGCTGCCAATCTGGAGAATATGACCTATAGCAGGTCAAGTTAGCATTGTGTGCAACGAGCAGCATTGAAAATAGGAAGTGTTGAAATAGACTCCCATACAGGATACAATCCCTGTAACTAATCAACTGGTTTGAGGAGGAAGGAAGGAAGGAATCTGAGAAATCATTTATTCTGTGTATCTCATCAAAAATAGTTAGAGGGCAGACACTTTTGAGGCTATAAATCTATGACCGGAACACAAGTGAGTAACGATTCTTCATAAGCAAAGGCCCTCATGTTAGTTCTCTGTTTTTGAGATTTGTTCAGGCAATGACAGATCCAGGTTAGCACACTAATCACCACCCCAGATGAAATGACCTAATACCAAGAAGGAGCTCCTTTCATCATCATAGCCCTCAACCTTGACCTTGAATCTAAAATGAATCACATTCCAAATATTTTAGAGTTAACAATATTTTGTTGATGATGATGATGAAAACAAACAAAAATCACGGCTACCATTTTAGCACAAGGGTTTGTTCTGTTTTTTTCCAAAGTATCAAAATGTGAGTCTCTGAAGCCTCTTTACAGAGAAACTGTTCTGGTACACATGGCTTGTCTGAATACAGCCAGCTTGTGCTTACTGAAGGAGTAATAAATTTGAATTTCCTCACTTATGGTCTCATAAAATCTCAAAATAATGCTACACTCACATAAGAATCTTAACATTTAATGTTTTGTTATGCAACAGAAAGAAGTAAAACCAGAGAGAGACATGATTGATTGGGCACTGTGCATGAAACTAAATTGAGTCATTGACTTGGGAGGAAACTTGAGGAAAAGTAAACAAATTAATAAGTTTGATTCTAATTTTTATGCTCAGGCATGATAAAGCAGTCCTTACTACAAGAGGAAATGGTGAAAACATGGGCTGGCCTGAGGAGTATTGGAGAAAAATATAGGGAACACTAACTCCTGGTTTACTGCTACCAGTAGCAAAGGAGTTTTATTTGTATTAACTCACATAGCAGAACCAAAGTCTAGCTTGATTTTATACCCCAAACTCCTGTACTAATATGAATTATGTGAGCAATTCTACCTTCCAGACTGCCCATGCCTGTCTTCTACTATGTGACTTTTGAGGAAACTGAGAGACCAATAGTCAGAAAAGCAGGTTTATCTAAGAAACACATTGCCTGTTCAGTGGAAAAGCCCATGTGGACCCTAAAGCAATCTCTTCCACAGAGTTCAGTTAAAATGATTTACTTGAGTCAATGGATTCATAAGCTGTTTCTATCATTTTTGTTTCATTTTCCTTCAAGCTCTTCAAAACACATACAATTAATTTGTAGGTATTAATAATTGCATTTTGTTCCTTTGTATAAAATATGGTTAAGCTAACATTTTGGCTATAAAAATATTAGTAAAAGTGCTGCTTCACAGATGTTTCAATGCTTCAGAAGTTGCTATCATGGAAAAGTGATTTGAGGAAAAATGTAAGTAAGCATAATTAAAAATGAAAATGAAATATTTTTGCTAGTAAAATATATATTTCATTAAATATGAAATATGTTTGCTAAACATTGTATATGACTAATTAAATTACTTAAGGTCATTTTGAGCTTGATAGGTTCCTAATTCCTTTCCCAAATAACATCTAATTTGAGGCCTTCAGCAAACATGTGGGGCAGGCACCTTTTTAATCTAAAGGAGATAATAGTGACAGCATTTCAAAATGTGTCATTAGTACATGAGGCTTGGGAATATCAAGGGGAAATTGATAATAAGCAGTATGAAGACCTGAACCTAAGCCATCTAACTTTAAATATTAAAAGCATTTTGATTTTGAACATACTCTTGTATGTGTAAAAATACATAATGAAAAATATTTTGTACTAAGATAATATTTAACATAAATTCATCTCATGGTATATACATGTTTATTAAAGTATAAATTAAAATAATAGAAAAGTGTGCTTTAATAATGCCTGTGGATATATTTATATACACATATGTACATCAATATATTCTATGTACCTATATGTATATCTATTTATCTATAAGGTAGTAAATAGATGGATATAATCTTCTACGATAAAAGTTGTTGACATTAAGAATTAAAGCCTGCACTGTGATAAGCAGCATTCTTCATGATTTAAAGTCACTAAATACTATTCAGGATATTATCATTTCAGAGAACTGAGTGAACAGAGATAAGAGACCATCAACTCATTTATTCAGAAACCTTAATTTCAAGATGCAATAATCTTATGGTAATGTTTTAAAATATAACATACTTAGCTTTTAGTAAAGAAAACTCCTTTTTGTTAAGTAGGGTAATCTATCCATTATTGTCAAGTGAAAAGAATTGGGTCTTATATTCGTATCATCTAGGGAAACAACAAATCTAGGATTATGCTCTCATCAATTACAGTTTTCTGAATGAATCTTTAAGATCTGTTCACCTTGGCACGTGGACAAATATATCTAAAAGGAAAATTGGCTTGTTAGAAGTGCAGAGCAACTTCTCTCTAAAGAACTCATGACACTGTCTTAGGATTTTGCATGTAAAAGAAATCAAAGAAAGAAGCACATGGGACATACTACTAGATGCACTAATATTTGCTTAACCTTAAAATTGACTTTGGAAAGAACAACTTCCCAGGGAATATGGGACCCTTGAAATAAATGAGCCAACATGTTCAGGAAGAAGCTGTGTGACAGGCTTTCCATAGCTTTGACCTCAAATGTAAACACAAGGCCAAAGAGCCCCCTGGTGTTCCTGGAACCCAAAGTTACCCAAGTGAACAAGTTTGCTATGTTCACATTCAGAGAGGGCAGTAGATACTAAATACAGACTCTGAAAAGCAAATGATGGAGAAATGGAACTTGAATTTTGTTACATGAGTGTGTTTCTAAGAAAGAATGTTCTTCTCCAATAGTAAAAATTTAATCCATCTGTGGGAATAAGAACCATAAATGAAAGCACTTAAGCATGAAGGAGCTTCAATTTATATTTCTACTCATCTCCTAGGTCTGCTTGGGAGTCTGAGACTTGGCAGAAGGTATGGTGTCATCTTGGTGGGCTGAAGTGGAGATTTACACTCTCTGTCTCAGCCAGCTTTCAAGTTATATTTGGGCAGTCTGCGTTCTCAACAAGGCTGCTCCTCAGGTTAAGACTCGTATATATGCTGTCTGCAAGAGACCCACTTCAGACCTAGGGACACATACAGACTGAAAGTGAGGGGACAGAAAAAGATATTCCATGCAAATAGAAATCAAAAGAAAGCTAGAGTAGCAATTCTCATATCAGACAAAATAGACTTTAAAATAAAGACTATTACAAGAGACAAAGAAGGACATTACATAACGATCAAGGGATCAATCCAAGAAGAAGATATAACAATTGTAAATATTTATGCAGCCAACATAGGAGCACCTCAATACATAAGGCAAATGCCAACAGCCATTAAAGGGGAAATCGACAATAACACAATCATAGTAGGGGACTTTAACACCCCACTTTCACCAATGGACAGATCAACCAAAATGAAAATAAATAAGGAAACACACGCTTTAAATGATACATTAAACAAGATGGACTTAATTGATATTTATAGGACATTCCATCCCAAAACACCAGAATACACTTTCTTCTCAAGTGCCCATGGACCACTCTCCAGGATAGATCATATCTTGGGTCACAAATCAAGCCTTGGTAAATTTAAGAAAATTGAAATAGTATCAAGTATTTTTTCTGACCACAGCACTATGAGACTAGATATCAATTACAGGAAAAAATCTGTAAAAAACACAAACACATCGAGGCTAAACAATACACTACTAAATAACCAAGAGATCACTGAAGAAATCAAAGAGGAAATCAAAGAATACCTAGAAACAAATGACAAAGCACAACAACCCAAATCCTATGGGATGCAGCAAAAGCAGTTCTAAGAGGGAAGTTTACAGCAATACAATCCTATCTCAAGAAACAAGAAACATCTCAAGTAAACAATCTAACCTTACACCTAAAGGAACTAGAGGAAGAAGAACAAACAAAACCCAAAGTTAGCAGAAGGGAAGAAATCATAAAGATCAGATCAGAAATAAATGAAAAAGAAATGAAGGAAGCAATAGATCAATAAAACTAAAAGCTGGTTCTTTGAGAAGATAAACAAAATTGATAAACCATTAACCAGACTCATCAAGAAAGAAAGGGAGAAGACTCAAATCAATAGAATTAGAAGTGAAAAAGGAGAAGTTACAACTGACCCTGCAGAAATACAAAGGATCATGAAAGATAACTACAAGCAACTATATACTAATAAAATGGACAACCTGGGAGAAATGGACAAATTCTTAGAAAAGCAAAACCCTCTGAGACTGAACCAGGAAGAAATAGAAAATATAAACAGACAAATCACAAGCACTGAAATTGAGACTGTGATTAAAAATCTTCCAACAAACAAAAGCTCAGGACCAGATGGCTTCACAGGCGAATTCTATCAAACATTTAGAGAAGAGCTAACACCTATCCTTCTCAAAGTCTTCCAAAATATAGCAGAGGGAGGAGCACTCCCAAACTCATTCTACGAGGCCACCATCACCCTGATACCAAAACCAGACAAAGATGTCACAAAGAAAGAAAACTACAGGCCAATATCACTGATGAACATAGATGCAAAAATCCTCAACAAAATACTAGCAAACAGAATCCAACAGCACATTAAAAGGATCAGAAACCATGATCAAGTGGGGTTTATTCCAGGAATGCAAGGATTCTTCAATATATGCAAATCAATCAATGTGATAAACCGTATTAAAAAACTGAAGGAGAAAAAACATATGATCATCTCAATAGATGCAGAAAAACCTTTTGACAATATTCAGCAGCCATATATGATAAAAATTCTGCAGAAAGTAGGCATAGAGGGAACTTACCCTAACATAATAAAGGCCATATATGACAAACCCACAGCCAACATCGTTCTCAATGGTGAAAAACTGAAACCATTTCCTCTAAGATCAGGAACAAGAAAAAGTTACCCACTCTCACCACTATTATTCAAAATAGTTTTGGAAGTGTTAGCCACAGCAATCAGAGAAGAAAAAGAAATAAAATGAATCCAAATTGGAAAAGAAGAAGTAAAGCTGTCACTCTTTGCAGATGACATGATACTATACATAGAGAATCCTAAAGATACTACCAGAAAACTACTAGAGCTAATCAATGAATTTAGTAAAGTAGCAAGATACAAAAGTAAGGCACATTCCTATATTCTTGCATTCCTATACATTAATGATGAAAAATCTGAAAGGGAAATTAAGGAAACACTCCCATTTACCATGGCAACAAAAAGAATAAACTACCTAGGAATAAACCTACCTAAGGAGACAAAAGACCTGTATGCAGAAAACTATAAGACACTGTTGAAAGAAATTAAAGATGATACAAACAGATGAAGAGATATACCATGTGCTTAGAGTGGAAGAATCGACATTGTGAAAATGACTATACTACCCAAAGCAATCTACAGATTCAATGTAATCCCTATCAAACTACCAATGTCATTTTTCACAGAACTAGTACAAAAAATTTCACAATTTGTATGGAAACACAAAAGACCCCGAATAGCCAAAGCAATCTTGAGAAAGAAAAACAGGTCTGGAGGAATCAGGCTCCCAGACTTCAGACTATACTACAAAGCTACAGTATCAAGATAGTATGATATTGGCACAAAAACAGAAATACAGATCCATGGAACAGGATAGAAAGCCCAGAGATAAACCCACGCACATATGGTCACCTTATCTTTGATAAAGGAGGCAAGAATATACATGGAGAAAAGACAGCCTCTTCAAAAAGTGGTGCTGGGAAAACTGGACAGCTACATGTAAAAGTATGAAATTAGAACACTCCCTAACACCATACACAAAAATAAACTCAAGATGGATTAAAGACCTAAATGTAAGGCCAGACACTATCAAACTCTTAGAGGAAAACATAGGCAGAACACTCTATGACATAAATCACAGCAAGATCCTTTTTGACCCACCTCCTAGAGTAATGGAAATAAAAACAAAAATAAACAAATGGGACCTAATGAGACTTAAAAGCTTTTGCACAGCAAAGGAAACCATAAACAAGATGAAAAGACAACCCTCAGAATGGGAGAAAATATTTGCAAATGAAGCAACTGACAAAGGATTAATCTCCAAAATTTACAAGCAGCTCATGAAGCTCAATATCAAAAAAACAAAAAACCCAATCCAAAAATGGGCAGAAGGCCTAAATAGACATTTCTCCAAAGAAGATATACAGATTGCCAACAAACACATGAAAGGATGTCCAACATCACTAACCATTAGAGAAATGCAAACCAAAACTGCAATGAGTTATCACCTCACAGCAGTCAGAATGGCCATCATCAAAAAATCTAGAAACAATAAATGCTGGAGAGGGTGTGGGGAAAAGGGAACCCTCTTGCACTGTTGGTGGGAATATAAATTGTTACAGCCACTATGGAGAACAGTATGGAGGTTCCTTAAAAAAAAAAAAATAGAACTACCATACGACCCAGCAATCCCACTACTGTGCATACACCCTGAGAAAACCATAATTCGAAAAGAGTCATGTACCACAATGTTCATTGCAGCTCTGTTTACAATAGCCAGGACATGGAAGCAACCAAAGTTTCCATCGACAGATGAATGGATAAAGAAGATGTGGCACATATATACAATGGAATATTACTCAGCCATAAAAAGAAACAAAATTGAGGTATTTGTAGTGAGGTTGACGGACCTAGAGTCCGTCATACAGAGTGAAGTAAGTCAGAAAGAGAAAAACAAATACCGTATGCTAACACATATATATGGAATCTAAAAAAAACAAAAAAGACAAAAAAGTGGTTCTGAGAAACGTAGGCGCAGGACAGGAATAAAGACACGGACGTAGAGAATGGCCTTGAGGACCCAGGGAGGGGGAAGGGTAAGCTGGGACGAAGTGAGAGAGTGGCATGGACATATATACACTACCAAATGTAAAATAGATAGCTAGTGGGAAGCAGCCGCATAGCACAGGGAGATCGGCTGGGTGCTTTATAACCACCTAGAGGGGTGAGATAGGGAGGGTGGGAGGGAGATGCAAGAGGGAGGGGATATGGGGATATATGCATACATATAGCTGATTCACTTTGTTATACAGCAGAAACTAACACACCATTGTAAAGTGATTATACTCCAATAAAGATGTCAAATAAAGGCTACAGCAAGGCACTCAGTGAACCAGCCAACAGCAAGAAAGAGGATTAAAATCATGCAGTGGGTTCTTTCTGGACAGATCCTTTTTCTGTCTTTCTGCATGCTTTGGTAAACTGAACATTTAACTTCCCTTGTTTTGAGTTATGTAATCCCTTGGGAAATTTTAACTCTTTCTACCAAAGCAAACTCTCAGCTACCCTCCAATTTTCCCTAAGGGAAAATAGAATTTTCTAAGCTTCTTTAGGAAAGGTTAGCTGTGGGTCACTGAAAATGGCAGAGTAACACTCTGCCAGTGAATGACATGTCACGAGTGATTATGGAAGAGCTAAAAAGGAAAACTAACTGATGGTCCAATCAGAGTGTATCAAAAAACTATCTGTTTCTAACTCTCTCTCTCTCTATACATACATACACATATATATATATATATATATATGTATTTCTAACTCAAATTATATTGCAAAGAGCAAGATAGACACTGAAGCATGTTTACACCAAAAAAAGGACCATTTTGGGGCTTATACTGTAAAAATGTATTCATTAATGGAAACTATAAGGATTTACACATTGGGAAATTGCATGAACATTTCTACTTTAGTATGAGTGACACTGATAAATATTTGTAAAGTGTTAGTAATAACACTGTGTTACAACTAAGGTTGCAGAACCCTCAAAATAGGAATGCCTGTTTAATACACTGCAAACCATGTTGCTTAAGCTGCAGGAGAAGAAACCCCATGTCCTTATCCTCCATAATTGCTATTCATGATTGAATTATGTATATATAGGAAACTCCTTACCTTAAGATGGTTTTGGAGAGACAAATAAACCAAGTATTACAATGAGGAATTTTACTATTATTATTTACAACAGAGTTTAATAGAGTGAAAGGTTAGAACTCAGTAACTTTGTTAACAGTCTTAGCCTTACAAGAGAAACATTGGTCAGGCATTGACTCAGGTCAGCAAGCAGCCTAATGTGTTCACCTGCTGTGTCTTTGGGTAGCCTTTAATTTATGCTTTCTTAAATGCAATCTGAGTTGCTTCTTTCAAGGATCCTGACATGTCTTACAATTGGAAAATATTAGCCAAATGTACACATAAAGCTCTTGTGAGTTTTGTGTATTCTTTCCCCCATTAATATAAGGTCATTAAATTGTGATTTTTTTTGTGGTTTAGGTGTGACTGTGTATATAGCTTACTATATATTAGTTTGCTGAAGCAAACTACATACTCTACCATGTTACAGTTATTATTAATGTTCCTTATTTGCATAGCACAGATCTTAATTTAACATCTATGTCTAGAAGTAGACTAGACTCTGGATTCTGTGCAATGAGGAATCTTATATCCTTTCCCATGATTGTATTTATAGCACCTTACTAGTGTTTAGCACATGTAGGCACTCAAAAAATTTTGCTGAATGAAGGAATAAACCAAGATCCACAAGTTCTACAATTTTGGCTTTTATTCCAATGCTAATCTAATAAACATCTTATATATAAATATGTTAATCTACTAAACATCTTGTCAGATACGAGTATAATACCCTTCTTTTGCTGTGACTTTGCTACATCTTTCCAAATAAAGACATCGTAGGGTCAGATTCCTGTGTTTGAATCTGGAGCTCGACCAGCTGAATGATCTGAAAAAACTTATTTACTTACCCTTCATCTCAAATTATGATAATAATAAAATATATTAAGGCTATTGGGAGGATTAAATGAATTCACACATACAAATCCTTGAGCACAATGGCACAAAGTAAATGACAAATATGAGCCCTTACTAGTGTTACTATTGCTATTATATTTGTATCAGAATTAGTTTTAGGATTAATATTATTTTCATGGAATAAATTTTTGCTCCTCATATCAGTCTTTTCCAAAGTGGGGTCTGAGGACTCCATATTCTTAGAAATCTGCTAAAATGATTTTCCTTTAATAAATACAACTTAGTCAAGATTAAGACTTTAGTAAAAGGTGCAGCAGTTTTTACAATGAGTTATTTTTTGGTAAACTTATCCCACCTTCCTTGGTTAGACAGAGCTACCTGCTATAGCAAGATGAAAGCAGTTTTGGTTAGCAGGGCCATGTTTAAATTGTTATGGAAGAAATTGACTTTTTATTATGGAAATTGGAAGTAATATCTGAGTGCATGTACTGGCAAAGCCTTTTATTCCTCTGTTATTTTATTTTTTATAACCGGTTCACTCTTCTATTTGAGTATAAACATTATCACTAAAAGTCCATTTAAGAAGGGGTACAAGGGGTACTTTATAACTTTCAAAATATACTTTGACGGTAATTTCCCCAGCTGTGCAAATAAGAATAGACTTATTTCCTCGGGTGATAGAAATAATTTAGGAGAGAGGAATAAGTGAATCATAGGCTATTAGAGCTGGAAACAACCTTACACATTATCTTGGGCAGACATGGCAGCTACAGGACACCATTGCTACGTGTAGCACAAGCTCTACTCATGACATTCATCCATAGTGAGTCTTGAGAATCTGTTCTTGAGCCCAGATGCATTTGTTCTCAGAATCTTTCTCAGACCAGTGCCTCAGACATCCACAATCAATTGATTAAAGTTGCCACTCAAAATGAAACCTATTTTTCATCCCTGAGTCCCAGTCGATCTCTTTCTGTTTATAAAACGTGACATTGAAAACCTGAGATTCTTGACTCTTTCCATGTCACAAAATTATTTATAGTAATTTATTATGCATAAATTATTATTTATAGTCTACAGGATGTCTGACTCTGAATTCAGTATTCTTTCTATTCCAATACCTGGAAAAATTAATCATGTGTGAACAAAAATGGGATACTAGCAATAGGCAAAAAATGTCCTTAATATACTGTGATTCTTCTAAATTCATTTCCAGGAAACTCAAAGTACTTTACAGTAGGAAGATAGGTATATTGGGGTGGGAATGCATTTAGCAGGAGAAAATGATGGAGTAACCACAAGCTTATGAGGAAGCCATTGGTAAATATGGGAAGGGACTATGTCCAGTTAATAATCCAAATGGAACACTGACAGGTCTTATTATTTTTGAAATCTATTTGAAAAACTGTCCCTAGTATCGGGTTTTACTACCAATCCCACATGTAAGGGAGGTTGTAAAAAGTTTCACAAATGTTTGGAAAGCTTTCGTCAAACTTGGTCCAAACTTAGTTAAGCGTTTCATCAATGTAGGTTTATTTTAATAGTTTAACATGAAACTAGTAGTTTTCAATTATGATTCAAAATGTGCATAGAACAAGTCCAAGTCAACTAAGTTTTGCCTTTAGAGAGTGTGTTACCATTCTTAAGCTCCAAATATTTGCAAATTTCTGAAATGTTTAATTTCTTTGAAATTATGTTTTCCGTATATGCCAAGTAAACATATTGCACAAAATAGGTTTTTTTCACACACACACACACACACACACACACACACACACACACACACACACACACACACATGCAATTTGAGACATGCTTACTGATTTTCCTAGCCAGAGATGTATGAGACGTCAGAAAGGCTTGCCCCATCCTCTTGTCAGTTCTGAGTTCCTGAATTTAATTCTTCTTCTTGAGAGGGGGAGTCACTGTATCAGTTAACGTGTGGAGATCAGTCAGCCTGTGGGTAGCAAGCAAACCAAGTGCTGAAGTGTAGGAGAAATTTTAAGAAAAAAGGAAACCAGATAGCTAGTAGCTAGTGATGTGCGTGGTGAAATACCAGAAATTACACTTGAGACCACAAAATAAGAGGGGGTTGGAGTGGTTAAATGTCTGATAATACTGAAATATATAAACATTCCAGGCTTTTGCCAGATTTCAACAAATAATCTGTAAGGTCCAGGACATTTTTTAACTTCAAAAGTAAATTCAGGCATCTCTTTTAGTGAACCCAGACGTAAAACATAACTACAGAATGATGTAATAGTCAAAAATATGCAGGTTGCCATTTGTAGATAAGATTGTGAGGATGTGTGTTTAAAGTGAGTGGGTAGTTGTTCCAGTCAATGCAAATTCTGTCTTTCACTGGATTTCAAAACCTATTATAAGCTTTGCCTGTTTTAATTTCTGGATTTTTTTTCTCTTGTCATACCACGTGGAATCCTTTTCTAAGGTACACCTTTTCATGCACATCTGAACATACTTACTTAGAGATATACTAGGTATCTTCTCAGTCATGACACTTGTCAATTTGTATCTTGGAAACAACAAATAAAAATCCATGCAATTTCTTCACTGCATATCAACACTATTGTAAAGTTTTCTAAGGCTTCTTTTGAGAAAGTCCAGAAATATTGCAAAGCAGATTTTCAGTAGAACATTCCTCCTGATTTACTTATGGAAAATACACAGTAGATTTAATATATATTGTTTCTTATGTTGCTTATGACATTCTTTCTTGAAAGTCTACATTTTATCATGTATATGTACATTATACACACACACACACACACACACACACACACACACACACAGGGTCTAAGATACATTAGGATGTATATAAAACACATTATGTAACATATATAAACATATATATGTCTTTCAGCTAATGATGGTTATTGAGATTATTCAGTAATTTTGTAAGGTAGACAAATGTAAAATTTTCTTTTTGTCAATTTAAAACAGTTTGGATCCACACTAGAAACTTTGAATCTACTGGTATTCTAGTTATCTCCTGTACTATATGATTTCATACTTAATTCTACATAACTGACTGAATGTCATTTCACTTGTAGAGTTATGCTAAAGGAATTTCAGATCATTGTCATTTGTTCGCACTTTTTTTTGTTTGCTCAAATTTATTATCCTTTAAAAATATTGCTTTAAATTTTGTAGTTCCAGAAGGTAGCCAAACTTCTTGTAATAATATTTTAGCAGTGTGGAATCAGGTATTCTATTTAGTATGGACTGATCTCAGAGACCACACTTCCGTTTTAATAAAACTAGCTGTGAGGAATTCTGAAATCGTATTGACTGTGAACATCTATATATTCTTTAGGGAAACATTTTTCCCCTTGGGGAAATTACCTTGACCTAAACTCTAAATTCTTTGAAGGCAGGGATTCAGCTTTATTGACATATAATTTACATATAACATAGTCATAACATTGTCATAAGTTTAAGGTGTGCAGTGAGTTGACTTGATACATTTATATATTGCAAAATTATCACCACCATAGCATTTGCAAACACCTCTATCATGACACATAATTACCATTACTTTTATATGGCCATAATATTTAAGATCTACTTTCAAGCATATAATACAGTATTGTCAGCCATGATCTCTGGAATTTGTTAATCTAACAGCTGGGATTTTTGTACTCTTTGACCATTATCTACCCATTTTCTCCACTCCCCAGCCCCTGGTAAACACCTGTCTACACTGTTTCTCTGAGATCACTTTTTTAGTTTCCACATATAAGTGATATCATACAATATTTGTGTTTCCCTGTCTGACTTATTTCACTTAGCATATGCTCTCAGGTTTCATCCAAGTTGTTGCAAATGGCAGGATGTCCTTCTTTCTCATGGCTGAATAATATTCCTATATATATATGTATATATATATATATATATATATATACACACACACATATATATATATATATATATATATATACACACATACATATTACGTCTTTATTCATTTAGCCATGATGAACACCTAGGTTGTTTCAAATCTTGGCTATTGTGAATAATGCTGCAATGAATGTGGGAGTGCCAATATGTCTATAAGATCCTGATTTCAATTTCCTTGGATTTATAGCCAGAAGTGGGATTCCTGTATCATATGGTAGTTCTATTTTTTTTTTGTTTTTTGGGGGCAACCTTTATACTGTTGCCTATAGTGGCTCTACCAACTTACATTCCCATCAATAGTGTACAAGTGTTCCCTTTTCTTCACACTGTTGCCAACATTTGTTATTTCTTGTCTTTTTGCTGATAGCCATTCCAACAAGTGTGAGATGATATCTCATTGTGGTTTTGATTTGCATTCTCTGATGATTAATGATGTTGAGCCCATTTTCATGTACCTGTTGGCCATTTGTGTGTGTCTTCTTTGGAAGATTGTCTATTTCTTTTGCCTATTTTTGCAAATCAGATTTATTCACTTATTTTGCCATTGAGTTGTATGCATTCTTTATATGTTTTGGACACTAACCCCTTATTAAATATATGGTTTGTAAATATTTTCTCCCATTCTGAAGGGTGCCATTTTATTTTGCTGATTGTTTCTTTTGCTGTGCAGAAGCTTTTTAGTCTGATGTAGTCTGACTTATTCATTTTTGCTTTTTTTGTTTGTGCTTTTGGTGTCATATCCAGGAAATCATACCAAGGCTAGTTTCAAGGAGCTTTCTCCTTTTTTCTTCTAGTTTTATGGTTTCAGGTTTTTAGGTCTTTAATACATTTCAAGTTCATTTTTGTGAGTGGTGTAAGAGGTTCCCAATTTCATTCTATGTCATGTGGTTATCCAGTTTTCCCAGCATCATTTATTGAAGAGACTATCCTTTCCTCATTGAGTAGTTTTGGTTCCCTTGTCAAATATTACTTGAACATATAAGCGGGGTTTATTTCTGGGGTCTTCGGTCTGTTACATTAGTCTATGTGTCTATTTTTACACCATTACGGTACTGTTTTGAATATTATAGCTTTGTAATATAGCTTGAAATCAGGAAGTATGATACTTTTGACTTTATTATTCTTTTTCAGGATTGCTTTGGCTATTCAGGGTCTTTTGTAGCTCCATATGAACTTTAGGATTGTTTTTGCCAACTCTGAAAAATGCCATTGGAATCTTGATAGGGATTGTATCTATAGATGGTTTTGGGTAATACAGACATTTTAACAATATCAACTTTTCCAAACCATGAACACAGAATATTTTTCCATTTGTTTGTATCTTCTTCAATGTCTTTTATAAAAGTCTTGTAGTACAGCTATTTCATCTCCTTGGATAAATGTATTCTTAAATATTTTATTATTTTTGATACTGCTGTGAATGGTATAGTTTTCTTTATTTCTATTTGAGATATTTTGTTGTTAGTATATAGAAACCTAACTGTGTTCTATATGTTTATTTTGTATCCTGAAACTACTAAATTTGTCTATTAGTTCTAGCAGTTTTTCGGTGGAGTCTTTATTATTTTTTCTATATAAGATCATATCACCTATAAACAAAGACCATTTTACTTCTTCCTTTCCTATTTGGGCCCCTTTATTTCTTTTTCGTGCCTATTCTCTAGCTAGGACATCCAACACATTGTTTAATTGGAGTGGTGAGAGTCAGCACTCTTGTCTTGTTTCTGATCTTAAAACTTTCAGGCTTTCACCATTGAGTATCATGTTGACTGTGGGTTTGTCACATATGACCTTTATTGTTTTAAGATATGTGCTTTGTATACTCATTTTGTTGAATGTTTTTATCATGAAAGGATATGGTATTTTATCAATTTTTTTTCTGCCTCTATTGAGATGAACATTTGATTCTTTTATCTTTAATTCCATTAATGTGTTGTATTGCTTTTATTGATCTGCTAACATAGAAACATCTTTGAACCCCAGGAACAGATCCCACTTGATGGTGGTGAGTGATCCTTGTAATGTACTGTTGAATTTGGTTTGCTAATATTTTGTTGAGAATTTTTGCATCTATATTTATCAGGGATATTGTTCTATAATTTTCTTTTCTTATAGTATCCTTATCTGGCTTTGGTATCAGGGTAATGATGGCCTTGTAAAATGAGTTTGAGAGTATCCCCTCCTCTTCAATATTTTAGAAGAGTTTGAAAAAGATTGACATTAATTCTTCTTTAAAATGTCTGATAGAATCCACCAGTGAACTCATCTGGTCCTGGACCTTTTTGTGTTAGGTTTTTTTTATTACTGATTCAGTCTCCTTACTCATAATTGATCTATTTAGATTTTCTATTTCTTCATGATTCAGTCTTGGTAGGTGTATGTTTCTAGGACTATATCCATTTCTTCTAGGTCATCCAGTTTATTGGCATATAGTTGTTCATGGTAGTCTCTCGTGATCCTTTGTATCTGTGTGGTATCAGTGGTAATGTCTCCTCTTTCATTTCTGATTTTATTTGAGTCTTCCCTATTTTTCTTAGTCTAGTGAAGTGTTTGTCCATTTTGTGTACCTTTAAAAAAAAGAGCTTAGTTTCATTTATCTTTGGTTTTCTGATCTCTGTTTCATTTATTTCCACTCTGACCTTTGTTATTTCCTTACATCTGCTAACTTTGGGCTTAGTTCGTTCTTTTCTAGTTCCTTGAGGTATAATGTGAGGTTGTTTGAGTTCTCTCTTGTTTCTTAATATAGGTATTTATCACTAAAATTGTCCCTCTTAGAACTGCTTTGAAATGTCCTATAGGCTTTGATATATTGTGCTTCCATTTTCATTTGTTTCAAGATATTTCTTGAGTTCCCTTTCAATTTCTTCTGTGACCCATTAGCTCTTCAGGATATTGTTTAATCTCCACTATTTGTAAATCTTCCAGCTTCTATTCTGTTCTTGATTTCTACTTTCATACCATTGTGGTCAGAAAAGATATTTGGTATGATTTGAATCTTCTTATGTTTGCTAAGACCTATTTTGTAACCTATCATGTGATCTATCCTGGAGAATTTTTCATGTGCAATTGAGATGAATGTGTATTCTGCTGCTGTTGCATGGAATTTTTTGATTATGTATGTTACTTACATTTGGTCTAAAATGTGATTCACATCCATTGTTTCCTTCTTTATTTTATGTCTGGATGATCTATCCACGGTTGAAAGTAGAATACAGGAATTCCCTACAATTATTGTATCATTTTATATATCTCCTTTCAGATATGTTAGATGTGGGATGCATATATATTTGATTGTTATATCTTGATAAATTGACCCGCTTATTATATAATGACCATTTTTTTCTCTTGTCACTGTTTTTGGCTTAAAGTCTATTTTAATCTGCTGTAAGTATAGCTACCTCTGCTCTCTTTTGGTTTCAACTTGTATGGCATGAAATATGTTTTGTCATCCCTCCACTTTGTGCCTATGTCTGTAACTTAAAGCTGAAGTGTTTCTCTTGTATGCAGCATACAATTGGGTCTTTTCTTTTTTTAATCAATCCAGTCACTCTATACCTTTTGACTGAAGAAGTCAATCCATTAACATTTAGAGTAATTTTTAATAGGTAAGGATTTACTAATGCCATCTATCAATTGTCTTCTGGCTCTTTTGTAGTTACATTTTCTTTCCTTTCTTGCTGCCTTCCTTTGTCAATTGACTTTTTGGTTTTTTTTTATAGTGGTATGCTTCATTTCCTTTCTCTTTATCTTTTGTGTGTCTTTTGTAAATTTTTGCATTGTGGTTCCAGTGAGGTTTACATAAAACATATGTATAAAACAGTTTATTTTATGCTGATAACAATTTAACATCTACCACATACACAGTGATACCAAAAAAAAAAATCTATCCTTTTACCCCTCCCAGTTTATATTTCTGATGTCACCATTTACATCTTTTTTATATTTTGTATTCTTTAACAAATTGTTGAAGCTACAGCTATTTTTAATATTTTTGTTCTTTAACCTTTATACTAGAGTTAAGTAGTAAATGCATCACCATATTACAGTATTTGGGTATTCACACTGGTAAATTCTGAATTTACCAGTGTGTTGTATATTTTCATATTACTAAATTACATCCTTTTGTTTCAGCTTGAAGAACTCCTTATAGCATTTCATATAAGGCAGGATTAGTGGTGATGAATTCCCTCAGCTTTTGTTTATTAGGGAACATTGTTATTTGACCTTAAATTCTGAAGGACAACTTTGCTGTGTAAAGTATTCTTGGTTGGCAGTTTGTTTCTTTTAGCATTTTATCTTATCCCATTCTCTCCTGGACTACATAGTCTCTGCTGAGAAATCCTGATAGCTGATAGCTTTATGGATAGTCCCTTGTATGAAAGATTTTTTTTCTTGCTGCTTTTAAAATTTTCTCTTTGTCTTTGTTTTTATTCAGTTTATTATTATGTACTTTGGAGAAGATCATTTTGGATTGAAATTTTGAGGTAATCTATTAGCTCCATGAACTTGCACATCCAAATCTCTTCCCAGATTTGGGAAGTTCTTAGCCATTGTTTCTTTAAATAAGCCTTCTGTCCCTTTCTCCCTTTCTTCTCCTTCTGGGACTCCAATTATAGGTAAATGATATTTTTTGGTGGGCTCCCCTAAGTCCTATAGGCTTTCTTCAGTCCTTTTAATTCTTTTTGCTCCTTTAACTGGATCAGGAGCCAGTTGCAGACACACTCACAGTCATGAGGACTAGGGCAGGTGGCAAGGGCAGGGGCCAACTATGGGGTCACTGGCAACTGCAGAGGCCCTGGCTGTCAGTGTGCTCTCCTGTGGCTGTATACTCTCCACCCACTGTGCACACTGCAGTGATTTGGGCTGGGGACATACAGGTGCACAGCTGGAGGTGTTCGCTACAGATTGCTGTGATGATGCTGGCTGTTAACAGACGGTGGGGTCTGCTCTGACCTGCAAGCAGTTGTGGGAGCCCTAGCTATTAACGTGCTCACCCACTGCTGCACTCTCTCCCCTTGCATGTGCGTGCTGCAGTGGATGACGATGCCAGGCATCAGGCCAGTGGTCTGCAGCTGCATAGCTGGAGGGGTTAGCCACAAATATGAGCACCGTGGTGGGAGTCAGCTGGGATGGCCCAGGCTGGTGTCTTGCACTTGCACGACTGCAGAAACCTGAGCTGGCTGCAAATGGGACTCCCTGGCTTTGGGAGTCGGGGGGTGGGGTGGGGAGAGACTCCGGCAGCTGGTGCCAGTGATAGCAAATACCTGTGTGGGGAAAGCTGGCGAGATGTGCAGGGGGTCCACTGGCAGCTGCGCTGGCTGTTGGCTTCAACAGTGGCAAAATCTGCTGAGCTTGTTACAGAGCCAGTCTCTGTGAGCTGTGATCACTCCTGCTGCATGTCTGCTAAGAATAGCCTCTGCTTTTCTTCCCTGTCCCAAGCTGGCTCAATACGTCTCGGCTTTGCCAGTCTGTGTGAGGTGAAACCACAATGGGACCTTGGGCAGTGCCCCACTAGGGTGGAGAAGCTGGTCATTCACCCCATTTTTCCTTTCCTGGCGAGAGGAGCTCCTAGCTGGGAAGTTCCTAAAGGCAAAACAAAGTTGTCTTCCTTCTCTTCTTGTGCAATTATTCTCAGGGTTTTTTTGTTGTTGTTCCACAGTGTTGCTAAATCTTTCTAAGTGGGCTCTAGAGGAATTTTGGAGCTGTTTTTGTTCATGGATATTGGTCCAGTTGTTGATCTTTGCGGGAGCACATGGAAGCTGGGTTTTCCAATGTTGCCTTTTTTTCCACCCTCCAAACTAATCCAAGAGATTAAGTTTTGAAATTCTTTTACAAATCCTTTGAAATGTTATATCTCTTAAGTTTCTTATAACCACTCAAGGTTTTAAGTAAAGACTTTAAGAAAGTGATAATTAAAGCAAAATAAAACAGTTTCATTAAGTATGCCTTCCTTTAGATTTTATTTTGGGGAGAAGTTGATTAGTGATCACTGTTAGGGAAATGTGTCCTGGAAAAAATGGAAGTAGAGAAACTGAGTTGTGCCTCTGTGATTCAAATACCCCTGACTTGAACTGTCTGCCTCATGGAACTGACGGGTTTCTTCAGATACTTACTAATAGCATTTATCCTTAAAATTTTTACTTTATAAACTACTTAAAGTAAAAATGCCTTATTTGCCTCTCCAAATATAATGTAAATTTCCTGTAGATTAAGAACAAGAAAAAAAATGGACCAAAAACCTATCTATCTCTGTGCCATGGTGATTAAAATAGTGCCTTGTACTTACTCTCAATATCACTTTCTTTGACAGTGATTAATTTATTTAAATCATTTGACTGAGAACTAGAAAATCAGGTTTAATTAATGCCATTCTGGGTCTGATGGAGCCCTAGTTATTATTTAGCATGCTCCATTGACATCAAGATAGTTTAGATTAATTTATTCCATAATTTTTTATTGATTACCTACTATGTGCCAGATGCTCTTCTAGGCAATGTGGAATCAACACAACAACAAACAAGCAAATAAAAATAAAATAAAATAAAATAAAAACCCATATATTTCTGCCCTTGTAGATTTTAAGGTAAGTCATATAGCGGGTTAGTGGGCTCCTGTGAAGGTAATTAAACTCTCCTGTGCTTCTATCTTTAAATTTGCTTTTTGAATTTTTTTCACATTCATCCCATTCATTCCTTTTCTACTATTAACTTATTTCAGACCTTCATTTTAGTTGTTACCAAAATTATAAAATATTTTAATAACAATTATTTTGTTTATATGTTCAAATGTTACCACTGTTTTCCAGAATAGTCTTCCTAAATCATGAATTTAATCATGCCTTCCCCTTACTCAAAAAATCCTTGCCTATCTTTGCCCGTAGAGGAAGCCTACATTCCTCATGATAATATTCAGGGCCTTCCATGATTTAAAACCAGTGTACTCTCATGGACACACTTTGACTATTTACCCTCAACCACCATTCTAGACCAACATAACTGATATTCCCCACGTATATCTTGAATCTTTCTGCCTCCATATTTCTTATTTTGCTTTTTCCCGCTTTTAGTGTATCTTTCCTCATCTCTGATTTGTCTGTACTTACTTGTCCTTCAGTTTCCAGCAATGTCTTCTCTCCTATTTTCTAATCTTTTGTATTTATTTGCATACATATATCTCCTCTTTCCCTGAATTTAAAATTCTGGGAATAATAATTGTGACTTTTTTCAAATTTCCCAATATTTCTCAGTAATTGCAATAAGGATGGAATATATGATTATTATTTAATTAGCTGAATATGATGAGAGAAGAAGAGAACAGTCCAAAGTGCAAAAGCATGTGCTGTGGTGTCACAGAAGCAAACAGGGAAGACTTTGCATCTGAGCGAAAGAGCAAGTCACTAGGCAACTCGGCATGTGTCATATCTGAAGGGAGAGGTGACATTCAAAAAGAGTAGGGAAAGGACACAACAAGTATTCTTGCCTACTTCACTCTTTCATTCAGGCAGAATAAATAGACATTCAATTACCAATATGTGTTAATGCTTTCTGTAGTTTTTCACTAGATGATTTAACTCTATAACAGCAAGCATGTCAGTCTGTTTTTTGTGAGCCCAGTGGCTCTTCAGTAAACATTTATATGGTGGTAATGATATAAAAATAACATATTTTTTAATCAAGGTGCTTATCTTTTGGTGATTAGATTAGGTTTGGTGATAAAACTCAGCAGTTACCTATTCCACTTGAACAAATTAGATTCTAAAGTTCTTTTGAGAACTTACTGTCAACTTTAAATGCTAGAGAACTTACATTTTCCAGCATTTAAAACCTCATTTTAATTCACTGTAATGCAGCACACACACACACACACACACACCCCAACACACTCTTTAGCTTTTCATTAAAAATTCAGTACAAATTCTACCCATATTAAAGTCAGGAAACAGGCCAGATGAAAAGTTTAAAAAAAGTATTTAAAAAATTTAAATTATGAATAATTTTTAGGAATGAACATTTTCCTATCGCACCAAAACCTTTGGGATACTGAATCCTAACACACATGTTCCTTTCTTTGAGATACAGATTCAACTTTTCCCCATCAGTGAATGATGATTTGGAAAGAGATAGAAATTACACATACATATTGAACATACAGGACTGGAGGAAAGGAGAAATGGTGTCCAATAAGAGAAGGAGTTGGCCAAGTGAGAGTCAGGGAGCCCCCACTGGTATCATCCAACTTTATAAATGGTGTCATTCTCACATATGTCTGTTCCAGGATTCCTCCAAGGGCCTGATCAGGGTGAAGGCAAACTCTCATGAGCTTCATTTGTTGAAAATGTAATGTTTCCAATCAGCCACCATAGTCTCCAAACATGAGGTTCTGTTATAAATATGACAGACCATAATGATACATTTCTTTCTCCCACTTTCCTGGCTTAAACAATTAAGCAGAAAACCAGCAGTATTTGTATACATGGAAGGACCTCCACATATTTTTGCTTATGCCACATCCTTCCTGAGGTGGGCACACTAATATTCCAAAATGTCCCTTGGGTACCAGCCATCAGCATCACGTCTCATTCTGGCAGTTATCTTTATGAGCATATAAATTATCTCAAAAGGTGCTTTTTGCTTTGTTTTGTTTAAGTCAGTGAAAGCTTATTAAAATAAAGCTCTATATTTTTTAATCTCAAGTATTGATTATTAAGTTGGATCATTTGGACATTTCCTTCATAGTCTGAGGGGTTTTTTCACACGTTTTACATATATAGTCATTACTTTTCTGTCATTTCTCCACCTTCTGTCACTACTGTGGGTTTTCATTCCTTTTCACATTCTCATCCAACTGTAAATAAAGAGATTTGTTGCTAATCAACAGAATAGATTCTCATTGTTTCTGCTTTTTTGCCTCTGCCCTCTCAAATATTTTTTTAAAGGTTAAATGTTGCATTCTAGAAACATCTTGAACATATAGAAATATCCATGGTGTGTAGTCATTCAGATCTGGTATTGGAACATTAACATTGAGAAATTAAGCATGCAAGAGTCAGGAAATTCCAAAGTTAAAATTCCCATAGCAACATTAATTTATCTACATTAGAAAGATAGAATTAAAAGTCCTCCATAGGTACCTTAACAGAGAACTGTTTATAAGGTATATGTACATTTTTACAATTAAAGATATATTGTGTGACACTCAGCATTTTATACAGTTTACAATTTCACAATAATTATGCTTTATAAAATAAGGAGTGGAGACATTGAGACTTATTTCACTCACTGTCATACACTGACTTGATACTTACATATCACGTACCTGATTTAGAAAACCTTTTCTACTTTCATTCCAATATCAACCTCTCTTAACTCATCTAATCATTATGTAAAAATTCCTCCACACATAGCGTTTAACTTAGACTGAGATTTGGCTAATTTATCAAGCCATCTGCTCGTATTTATTTCAGTAGCATATTTCGTGGAGGAACTTGCTGTACCTATTTTTCCTTTGAAAAGTTTTCAGACATTCAGAAATGGCCTAATAATTATTTAAAATAAAAATACTCTTCAAAACGCTTTCATTTTAATATTTAATATTTTGTCTTTGAAAATTTGTGCAATAAGATGTTTACTGTTGCTATATTCTTCCTGAATGGTTTATTAATATAATATATAATATAACATATGCAAGTGTTATGCCTATTTATACATTTTTTAGGTATAAAATTTATTATATATATTATTATACATTATATTTATATATTATATATTATATAAGTTTATACCTATAAATACATAATATATATACTCCCAAGGCTGTGGTATAGCCAACATATTCTTTTTTTTTTTTATAAGGAAGTTCAAAAATATGCACTGAATGCTCTTCAATCAATTATTATTGTTTTACTTGGCTTCATAAAAGGGAAGTTTTGTTTCTTCAGCAAGGTAAGAAATACTACAATTTCTTTTTTTGGTTTGGTCATTTGAGTTTTTAACTTTTAAAAATTCATCGCATCCTTATAAGTCTTTATAGTTTAGCATGTATGTTTTCCTCCCTCACATCACTCTCAGAATTTTCTAATAATGGGATTTATTAATTTGACTCATCACAATTTATTTATACTTTTTTTATTTCAAAATTTACTCATGACTTGGTAAAAAATTATCAAAAAATTGGGTTTGTTTATAAACTCACACCTTTTCATCATTCATTTTATTGCCCTATTGACATGGTATGATTTGGTTTTAAATATTTAAAGTAGATCATGATAAGAGGTAGGTCACTTCATCACTCTTCTCTCCTTTTCTCCAACTTAACAAGTTTATTCATGTTCAGAATAAAATTTAATATTCTTGCCTGCTTACATCCTCTTATAAAGTTTAGTATTATTTTATGTAATTCCTTTAAAATTCTGTTGGGATTTTAATTTGAAATATGTTAAATTTATAAATTATCTTGTTGAGAACACATAATTCGATAACGCATAATATTTCCAGCTAAGATCAGAGTATGTCTATTCTTTTACTAACAATTTATTTAAAATTTTTCCATTAGAATTTGTAAATTTCTTCATTTGCTCTAACCCAGTTCTTATGAAGTTTATATCTGAATAGAAGAAAAATGCTTGCTGTTGCTAATGAAAACTTGTTTTTTCAATATTTTCAATTGCTAGTATATAAGGATGATATTTAGTTTCATTTATTAGTCAAATATCCATGCTCCTTTTAAAGCTATTTCATTAATTCATTTAGTTTTTTGTTTAGCTTGTCAATCTTCTTGTTATAGAGGCTGTTTCTGAAGGAATTATTATCAGAATACCATGGTATTAATATGCTATTTTTAAAATGAAGCTGTAGAACAGAGGAAATCATTCCATGTGGTTGCTAAAACTCAATACTTAGAGTGAGTCAAAGTGAGCAAATAGCAGAGTGGTATAAGTATTAGGGTGTTGTTGTTAATATACTTTCCATTATTAATATGTATCGAATGTTATTTTATGGTATAAAATGGAAATTAGAAAATAGTAGATTTCATGCTTTTTTGCATTCCTTTGAACATATTGTACACATTTGTGGAAGTTACAGCAAACCATCTTTAGGGCTGTAGATGGTTTTGGAATCTATTATAATGTTGTAACATAAATAATACCTAAAATTGAATCTTTGTGAAAAGCATGCAGAGTAGAAAAATTAGAATGCTAATGCAAGAGCCTATGTTGCTTTCCCTAGAGACTATACATATAGAGTATACATGCAGTTATCTTAAAATTGTGGTGGGCATTTTCTCTAAAAGTTAAACTCTCTCAAGTTTTTTTTGTTTTGGTTGGTTAAGTTGGGTTTTTTTTTGTTTGTTTTTGTTTTGGTCAGGGAAGGTAATGATTTATACCTATTTTAATAGTACCTATTATTTAACCTATTACATTGACCGGTTTTTGGTAAATTTTTGTCACATTTACAAAGTCAAGTTGCTGAGTGACTGATTGGTCTATGGATCTACTTAAGTTGTTTGCTTTTTCTCTTGATTATGATTCACACTTGTTTGCTATTTGACATGTGTATTAAATTTTATTTCATATACCAGGCATTGTAGATGATACTTTATAGAGACTCTGGGATTTGTTACCTTTCTCCAAATAGTGTTTAGTTTTGCCCGAGTAGGGAATGAAATTACTGGACTACCATGGTCTTGTGGAGGTTAGGTTTTCAACCTTTGGGGGGTAGGTGTGTCCTTAATCCTAGGTCATATCCCTTAGCTAAAAAATATGTGTCTAGTTCCTAAGGCATAGCTATTCTAGAGTTTCAGTGGAAAATGTGCTGTTTCCTAAGCCACTCTAACTCAGCAGGACTCCAAATTATGCCTTCCCAACATCTCATGGTTGTTTAATTTTCTATTCAACTGAGTTAACCTTCCAAATATTGCTTTCTGTGAAATTTTTTGGATTTTTGTCTTGTGCACAAGCATTTTGGAAATCACTCAAGGAGTTGAGTGATATTTCCATGGGGGTTTGGGGGCTCTCCTCAACAGTGGCTCCCTCTAGCCTTCCAGGCAGTTCAGAAGTCTGACTTCTAAAGCCTTAGCTCTGTAAGGCTGCCATTTCTCTGCTTGGGACTTGACCCCTGTGTTCCCTGTAAACTGGGTAATGCCCTTTGTGAGAAATCTGGTTAGATGTTGAGCTCACCTACTGGGCGGCACTTTTTTGAGTTGCTGTATTCCCTTTAATGTCTGTTTGACTTTGGTGACTGTCTAGTTACTTCAGTCATTTTTATCTTTTTATTTATTTATTTTTCCCTCTCCTCACCACCACTCTAAGTTTATAATAATTATTGGTAAGTAATCTTTTTTCTTTAAAATAGCATTCTACTTTTGTTTGATTGAAAATCTCAGATCTTTTGAAGATTAACAATTAGACTCTTCCATGTTCTCTTTTTTCCTCAATTATTTCTCATCCAATCAGCACTGGGTTCAAAACTTTTGTCTTGATATTTTTCTTTCATGTTATTGTCAGCAGTAAATGTGATTTGCACCCTATCCAATCACTCTTCACCAGGCTAATTTTACCATTCTCTAGTTGATGATTATGTTGGCCACTAACAGTTCACAGCTTACAGTTGCCTTCTCCTTGGGAGAATTTCCCTAGCCACCTTACCTGGGGAATCATATTTCTTCTCTGGGCAGACTGCAGATAATGGCTGACTGATGCAAGGTTAACAAAAGGCCCCTTTCATTAAGGTGGGGACAATTCTGCAATGTAATATATTCTCCATAGCCCTTGTGTTATGCTCCCAAAGCTGAACTTTCCTGAGAAAACATATTTACTTAGCTCTTTACCCCTCCTTATCCTGTTTTCCTCATTCATTTAGAGGGTTTCTTATCACTCCCTAAAAACCACTTGTGCATAATCTCTATATCAGGTTTTGTTTCTAGGGAAGCCAAGACACAAGACACTGACTTTCTTTAAATATTTATAATCCTTGTACATTAATTCTTCTTTAAGAGAAAGTCATTGAACAATGGACTGGGAATTCTGTGCACTTGAGATGGGCTTGTCAGCTAACAGGATTTAGCTGTTGATATTTCATACCCCAATATAGAATCTGGAGTGATTACTAAAAGGTGAGAAGGCTTTAGTCATTTGAAATGTTGTTCCACTGTATATAAAGATGTAATGATTTTTTTTTCTGAGTATCTACATTGTGCCTTAGCATGTTTTTTTTTTTTCTTTTCTTTTTAAAAATTTATTCTATTTGGTGGTCATTGAATATCTTGAATCTGTAAATTTATATCTTTCTCCAAAATTGAGAAGTTTTCAGTCCTTAATCTTTCAATATTTTTTTCTGTTTCAATCTCTCTCCTCTCTTTCTGAGACTCCAATACCCAATCAATGAGACTCTGATCATGTATTTTTTAATAGAGACAGTTGTGCTTGAGGTATCAGTGACCAATAGAGATGCTGTGTGGAGCCTTTGGCTGACACCTGTATGTCAAATATAGCAAAGCTAATGCTATCCTCTGTAGATACTATTCTCCTTTTGAGAAAAAATAATTTAAACATGGGCCACCAAGTTCCTATGAGATCTGAGAGACTCATCATGAAATGCATGTGGTTTGACCCACAGAGCTATACAGTTCGGTGTGCCAGTGGGTGACATATGAGATTGGGCTTGAGCAGAACCTGAAGTCATTATGTCCTGTGAGCAAGTATGTTCCCTACTTTGTTCCCACCATCTCTCCTCCTGCTTTACGGGCTCCTGTCTTTCAATGCAGAACTATAGCTTAATGGCAAGTTTCCCTATGACTAATTGACTGAAAAAGAAAAAATTCAGTTGTGGTTTAGTGGTGGTTCTGCATGATTATGCTGGCTCCACCCTAAATTGGATAAATCTAGCACTATTGCTTCAAGGATGGTCTTGGATGAAGTAGTAAAAGAAAATTCTTAGGATGGCAGAACTTTGCAAAATGCATCTGTTGTTTATTTTATGTGTAATGAGAGAAGGCCAGAAATACAAATTTTCAGTGATTTATTGTCAGTAAATAATGATTTGGCTGTATGTTTAGAGACCAAAAAAAGCACAATTTTGAAAACTGGTGACAAGGTAGTCTGAGGAAGATGACTATCGATGATCTTCTTCAAACAGACAAAGAGTGTAAAAGTATTTTATTCCATTGAACAAAATACTCATCAGAGAGCAAATTCAGCTGAAAAGAGTCTTAGTAATCAGGTAGTTAAAATGACCTGTTCCATGGATGTCAGTCTGCCTCTTGCCTCAGCCTCCCTTATTCTTGCCTAATAAATAGTCTTATTAAGCAAGCTTATTACTTGAGCTCATCACATGGGCTCAGGAACATGGATTTTTACCCAAGGCCAAAAACCCCTGGACATTATGAGTGCCCATTTGCCCAAGAGAGTCCAACAATGACTCTATGATATAACAGGTTGATGACATTGGGACACCTCAATGGTAAAAGAGACAGTGGTTTGTTCTCACTTAAATAGACAATTACTATGAATATGAATATACCCTTCCTTCTAATTGTACTTCTAACAAAATTATCAATTACTTATAAAATGTCTTGTGTGTCATCATGGTAATCCACAGAGCATTGCTTCTGACCAGGGAACTTATTTAAAAGCAAATGAATTTTAGAAATGGGCTCATGCTCCTGTAATTCATTGGTTTATTCTCCTCATCGCTTGAAGCATCTGGACTGATAGAATTGTTTAATGGCTTTTTGAAGACTCATGTATGGCTTCAGGTGAAAAGCAGTACTTTGGTTGGGATAATGTCCTTTAAAATGTGGCATATCCTCTGAATGAGTAACTTTTTTTTCATAACCAGGATTTATGGCTTTGGGGATCATGGTATAGCAAAGAGAACTCTTCTCTCACAGTTACCCATAAAGATTCTATAACAAAAATTTTGCTTCCTGGTTCTGTACACTTGGGCTCCACTAGTTCTTAGGTCTTAGTTTTCAAGGGAGGACTGCATTCACAGAGACAAAGCAATGGTTCCACTCAATTAGAAGTTGAAACTGCCACACAGCTACTTTGGGTTAATCATGCCACTGAATCAATAGGCAAAAAAGGAAGTTACTTTGTGGAAGAGGCGATCCTGACTATCAAGGTTAAAATGAGTTGTTATTGTGCCCAACTTAATTCCGGTGACAGAGAGGAGTGTATCTGAAATGCAAGGCGTCTTCTGGGGAACCTTCTAGTGCATTCACATCATGTGATAAATTTCGATAAGAAAATAAAACAACTAGATACAGACAAGACTGTTGCTGGCACAGACTCTTCAGGAATGATGGTTTGGATAGATGCACCAAGCAATGAACCATGAATAGATTAGGGGCTTGCTAAGGGTAAAGGGAAGAAGAATGTTTTAAATAGCAGTTATGACCACCTGACTAGCTGTAGTAAAAAATGCTTTAGTAGTTATATTTTCCTTCACTTTGATGTGAAGTTGTATGTGTGTATTACCCAGTTCCTTTTTTTTATTACTCCTCCACTGTCTACATAAGATGTGTTAAGAGCAATTAACCTTCTATCACAATATTTGAGTTATAGAATATGAAAGGAGGAGTGTAACTCAACTAGAAGAAGATGGATAAAGTGAGACTCTATGTAGTCTCTTTTGCCTAAGTGTTAGCATACCTTGTTTGTAAGATGGAGAATTGCATACATTTAACTGCAAGCATAATTTTGATGATATCTTTTTTGGAAGATCGTATGTGCTTAAAAGATGATTATAAGAATACCAAGTTGGCATAGCTAGGTTGTGTGGTATGGATGAGAGTTAGCAGGCCTGAAGTTTGGAAGGTAGAAGTAAAGCAGTGGCCATTATTCTCAGAAGGTTGTATGGTCAGATCCGTATCAGACAGACTTCTGTGGGTCCCAGTTTGTCTTCTGTTCATTGTCCAGTTTGTTTTCCCAAACACTGGCCCTTCTAACACTGGCCAAGACCCATCATCAAATGACTGACTGTGGATTCACAGAGACAGGAGTTTGCCATAAGCTGCTCTGATCTCCCATTTGTGTCTCCAGTCTAGTGCCTGGATATGCTTAGTGTGTTGGCTTTACCTGCAAACTCCTGCCTTACCACCCGTACTAGTACTTCAGGCAGTTTGATCAGTAATTCTTTCTTTCATTATACGTCAACTTCTCTAGACTTTCACTTTCCTAGGACCTCAATATTTGTATAAGATATACTTCCTGTAACAAATCTCTATTCACCATTGGTCATAGTTGCTCTACTTTCCCGATTAGACCTTAACTAATATATTCAGTGACATCACTTTAATCTCTAATTTTGCTTCACTCATAGAAATCAATCTGATCTCCTTAAAAATTTATCTTATTCCTTCATAATTTGATTTTTAGTGTCATTTTAACTTCATATATTTTATTGTGTATCTGAAATCCTATTATCTAAAGTCATCAGTATGCAGCAGTTGCCTTCTAATAGGTCACGTCAAAGAACAGCATTGTACGCCACACTAAGAAAGTCAGTCTTCAAAGCACCAAGATATATTCCCCATCCCCAGGTCTTTCTGCAGGTGTTAGCTCATTGTACTTGCAGGGAATTAGACATGGGCTCTTTGAGAGGATGCTTTGAATTGTCTTAAATAAAGTTTTAAGCTGGAATTTACTAGAAAATTTTTGGAGTAGATTGAGTTGTCATTGATTTTAAGCTTAATTCTCATTGCTAAACAGCAAGGTATGGTGTTTAACAAAAATCTGGTAGCAGTTATTTAAAAAAATTAAAATCCATTCATACACGTGCCATACTGTGTTGAACTCCTTAAACATGGAAAGCTAAACTTAACAAGTCAAGCTTAAATCTCATCCTTTTCATCTCAATGGCCTCTACATTGGTTCTCTTTCCTCATATTTTCACAAAACACCAGAAATGATCTTCTCCTTCCACTGTCCATCTTTCTACAGAGGCAAATGTGATTTTTCCTGTCCCCTTTAAATGTCTTCCTGCTGTCAGAGAATAACATACAATCATTAGTATGATTTGTCCCCCACCACCTTAAAATTTATCTCTTGTCATACCGTCCTCTCCCATACACATTGAATTAAAAAGCCATAAGAAATTACCTAACTTACTGTGTCAGGCTTTTCCCACCTGCCTGTTTGTGAACCTGCTTTTCTGTTTTGGGCTTCCTAGAAAATCCTACTCATTTTTGGCTAAAACATTATCACTTCCAAGAGGCTTTTCTTAATCTCCCATATTATAATTTATAAATATCTTGTGACAAGGATTATGATAATTTATATATACTTATAATCAATTATAATAAATAATAAAATGTTGTAATTATTTGTGTATAAATCTGTCTCCCCCACTGGAGTGTCTCCCTCACTGGCCTTAAACTCCTTGAGGAGAGGAGCCAGGTCATTGAAACTTATATCTCCAATGGCCGACATGGATGTCTCATGCTTAAGTGCTCCATAAATATTCAATCAGCAGCACGTGTGCTACAGTTTGGTGATGAATTATTGAAATACTCTGACTATAAAATCTTTACAAATACGTCTGTCCATTAATGTTATATAGTTTAGTAGTGGTACTTAAAGAAGTGTTAAAATTGGCCTAGATACTTTATGGAGTTTAGAATCACAATAGGCATGGGACTGAAATTAATCTAGTAAAATTACCTGTATGATAGTTATATACTCTCTTGAGCTTTTTCTTAATTCTTTATTTTTTTCCCAATAATAAAATTAATATGTATGTCAGGATATAAAGGAGATATAACTAAAGACCTGCATTTGCAAGAAGATGATACGTTTTAGTAATTACTAAAGTTAATGGCAATATGAAAACAGGGCTGCTTTTTCCAGAGAAAAATCTTTTACTAATGGTACAAGCATAACAGCTGCTAAAGTTAAAAATGAGCTTGAAACTTTTGAACTCATTATCTTAAAATCGCCTTTAGCTCTGGAATAATATAACTTTCTAAAAGCCATTTCTAGGGTAAATTTAGAAGCAGAGCAAGAGATTCAAATAAATATTTTTGTACATTTGCCCAGATCAAGCTTCCACTTCAGTGGAAGAGACATTCTAGAATGACCTCTCCATCTATCATTTATCAGCCATTATAACAACTCGGTGGTTTGTATTTTTAGAACTCCAAATTCCAATAATTTGATAAATTTGGAATCCACATGTTTCTGTCAACAATGAAACATTCTGTTTGAGAACACTGTCCCCACAAAGTAAAGTATAAATTTCCTTAATAGTTGTTTGGGTACATATTAGTAATCCTGCAAATTCTGCCTAAAGTTTATCCAAACATGGAGTCATAGAGTTTCTATAACTGAAAAGACCTCCCCAAATCATCTTTAAACGAAACTGCAAAAAATATTTTGGCTTCATCTTTAATTAGAGTCAAGCCTTTTCCCCATAGGACAAGCACCTCATTAAAACACATTTCCAAACCACTTATATGATTCTTTGACAATCTGGATCTCCCAGGTGCTTTTCAGCTGGCTGGGGAATCTGCTGATTGGCGATCACTTTGAAGACAGTTCAGACGTAGATTGATTTAGAGGCCTGGAAAAAAAACCCTCCCAAATGAAGAGAATTCCTACAGGAGTTTTCAGAGTTTTTGAAGTGCTCTAAGGAGCTGCCCAGACAGGCAGGAGAAGTGAATTCCAATACAGATGTGCAGCTAATCATTTGTATGATCTTAGACAATTCCCCCAAACTCCATTTGCTTTATTTATTTCGTTGGAAAACTAAGTATGTGTGGTAATAGGGATGTGGAAGAGATGACAAGATTATCTCTTAAATAACTTCTAAGAAACTCTTAATACATAACTCTGGTATTGTGTGTTTATGAATTTATTGGTCCCCAGTATTACGTCAAATAAAATACCGGAATTACCATGGGTTTCCATGTCTGTCCTACATTTAGATATTCTCTTTTGAAAAATCTAGTCCTACACCTCTCCCTCCCCACACAAATATCCTCCTTAAAAAATAATACCTAGAGAGGATTCTTAATTCTCTCCCACCATGAAGTATATGAAACCTCAGGTCATCTATATACAAGAGCATGGTCTGGAACTGAAAAACAATGTTACAAACTCATCAATGTGCATTCCTGGTTCCTCTATTTCCTTCTTCCTTTTGTAAGTTGTTTTGTTTCTTTGGCTGTTGGTTTTGGAGGAGAGGTGGAGCATTGTTATTAACATTTACTTTGCAACTTTTAGAATTGCTAATGCAGCCCGGTTTTATTTCAGACTATGCTCACTTTTTTGCTTGAAGAACACTTTCACTTGAGTTCCAAGTTAATACACATTTTCAAAGAAGAAATTCATAAATTCTCTTGGTGGTCCTTTTACTTCAAGCTAGTTCTCACCCTTCTGTAATACCTATAATATGTAAGTAAGGATATAGAAAATATTTGTAACACTATATCAGAGGAAAATATGTACTACAATGAGGAATTTTGAGACAAATCCCAAATGAAAGAGTTGGCAAATGCATTATTCCTTCCTTTCTTTCACATCCCTCAACTCTTTTAAGAACCAGTGATTTTAGTTTTTATTCTGAGCTGTCCTTTATTGTGTCAGATCATTCCAGGTCTCTCTTTCCAGGAAATACCTAGTGCTGCATGCATATATTTTTGATCATCCCTACCTCAATTCAAATCCATCTTCTTATATATTGTTATTTAGGATCTCTGATTTTTCTATAGAAATCACACTTACAAAAAATCTTATAAACTATTCTTTATGATGTCTGATTTTTAAAAATCATTTTACAGTATCATCTGAAACACATTTTACACAATAGCAACAGTACCAGTCTAATTCTACATATGATGAAGATCACTCAGGTAGATAAAAACATCTCAAAATTTTTGTTCTTTATAGTTTCTCATTTTAAGGTGATGTTTGAACATGAGCATTAATAAAATAAAATGTCGAATTAGCCAGAAATTCCTGACAATCAAGAAAGCTGTATGGAGAAGTGAAAAAGAGAATAACGTTTTAGCCAGATTTCAAGGATTTATATGTAGATCTAATCTTTCACTAGCTGTGTGTCCTTGAGAAAATTGTATAACTTTTCTGTGTATGGCAGATTACTCATCTTTAAAATGGGATACTAAAATTACCTGTGTCTTAGATTTATTTTGAAAGTAAAATAAGAAATTATGTGATTTACTTAAAGTCTAATAACACATTGTACATACTCAGTAAACAATAATTGTTATTATAGTGTTTTAAAAATTCAGTGTAATATAAATAGTTGGAAATATTTGGAATATTTGGAAATAATTGGAAAATAATAAATCAGAAAATCTCTAGCAGCTCATTACTCTAGTTAATCATGTATCTGAATGATTTAAAAAATTAATTATCTTCAAAAGCAATATATATACACCAAGTGATATACTGGGGTTCCTTTCTTTGCCTTGGTTTTGTTTTGTCTAATTTACAATTACTCAGACCATTTTAAAAAACTCTTTCTCTCTGATATAGATGGATCTGTCCCCCTGTCTGTTCAATGTAAATTGCAAAAGAGAAATAAACATACCTAAAATGATTACAGTAGCCAAATGTAGATTATCTTTGTTATTGTAGCAATGTTGCATTAGATAATAATCAAATTATTATAAACAGTTTATGTAAACTTTGTATACCAACTATTTGGTCTTCAAAGTATGTGCAAGCCAGGATCTTAAGTTGCAAGGTATCTGTGCACTCACATTTTCCCAAACAGAGCTCATGTATGATCACTCTAAATTGGAATTCTCCTTTTAGGTTTCTTCCTCCTTTCCTGAAAACTGGCAGAAAAAGATTTATTTTTTTATATACTAGATTAGTCAAACAACAGACTCCTTAGAACTCTGAGTGATATTTGAACTCAGGGAAATCACTGCTAAGTCCCAATTAATCCAATTGTGATCAAATACATCATAGACTTTATGAAGTATTCTGCTTCAAAGCATATTATTCATTGTCACTTTCTTCCTTCAGACTTCTTGACTCAAGTGAATATTATTATGAAGAGATATTGTGATTTCAATTAACCTCTTCACAAAAGGTTAATAGAGATTTTGTGAATTAAAAAATGTATCTGAGAAATTACTAGTACAAAAGAAGAAATACTGATTACAAAGCATACAGTAAAGCTCTAAGAAAATATGATGACTAGTTTGCTTAAAAATACATTTACTGAAGATTTTATGTGAAAAGAGAATTTTAATTTCTGATGAAAAGATAAGTGGCTTTTTTTCTTCCCTAGGAAAGAAACTTGAAAGTCGACATGCATACTGGCTTTAGGAGATTGTACCTTCCTTAGATGCAAGGGGAATGTTTCAATGTTTAAACACTTTTGTATGTTTGAATATAAAATGTCAAGTGACATATAAAAATAGCATATTATAAATAAAACCTAAATGCTGATAGATACGGCATTTGGAGGGTCATTTTCAGACTCTGTTATGGTAATAAACTAAGATTAATTTTGAAGTTGCTTTATAAATTACAGTTGACTTTAGAGTGATAACTTTGTTTTCATTTAAGAGAGGAAAGAATAAATAACTTTTAAATTGTGATTAAAAAATTATAAATGAAGAATTTAGTAAAAAACATACATTAGAGAAGACTTAATGAGGACCTAGGAAGGCTTTGCACCTGCTCTGCCACTTCCTTGTAATGAGACCTTGAACTGAGCACTTAATTTTCTGTTCTCTTAATCTATCAACTAAGCTAGTGATTCTAAGTTATCTGTAAATCAAACTTCAATGTTAATAAAGCAAGAACTAAAAACTTCTATGGAGGAAAAAATTGATAACTCAATTACTTGTTAATACAGTCAATCCAGCAGCACCATTTTCACACAGCCTTCATACAAATAAAAAGACATTTAATACACAGTGCATGCTCCCCATATATTTTTTAATTTGCTTGCAGTTTTGTTTGTTTGTTTTGTACTTCTTTTCTGCCACATTCCCAAGTGGGTCTGTGAAAACTTCTTCAGAATAAACCCCTACAGTGACCAACGTATTACATAAAGCACATCATTAAAATGCGAGTTCATATGGAAAGAACATTAGAGAAAAAAAGGCAGTATGTTGACAGTACTTGTCAATATGCTTGCTGTGAATAAGCTTTTAGATATCTGGCAGTCAAGGCAAAGTGGGGTCTGTGATGTTACATCGCTCTCATTATAAAAGAAGAAACAAGCTTATTTCCCAGGGAAGAAAATCTTTTCTTGAGAGTAAGTCCAATAGAAGCTTCCCTTGAGGATACTCAAGAGAGACCACTAAGAGGCATATTAGACAGTTTCCCCACAGTTTTATAACCATGTAGAATTATGTAGCAAATAGCTGGAATTTTAGCATTTTTCAATGATATTTTAAGACAACGTGTTAGAAAAAGTTTTAGTGAAAATTATGCTACATGAAATTCAGGTAATATGGCCTAAGAATGTAACAAAATTCCTGGTGCCCAAATAATCCTTCAAATAAAACTAGAGTAGTTAAAGGTATAAAAACAAATAATATTCCTTTTGTCATCTCCCTAAATTATTCTCTCAGCCAGATTTTAGGTAACTGTGTAGCATAGCTTACTGAGGGCCTAAAGAACTGTGCTGATGATTTAAGATTATTTCCTAAGCTTTAGAAAACCAAAGTTGGAACTCTGTCTTGGAAAATTGAGAAGTATAACTTGATTATACCTGGAATGGAAGAGTATTCCATCTTACTTTAGGAGTAGACCTCAGAAACACTGCAACCAAAGTTATAATTTTGCTGAAGAAATAGATTTCCAACTCTTCTAGCACTTTAAAAGTGTTCATCAGAAATTCCCAAAGTCCTCATCATGAAATCTGCAAAGGTTATTTTTTTCTCAAAAAGTACACAGGGAAAATACTTTGAATCTCCTACCATAGCCAAAGGAAAACATCAGTAATTCTCCTGGGGAGTATCCTTCATGCTTATCCTCTTCCTCTCTTCTTAGCAAGGGTCAATAGTTGACTAATTAGGCTTGAGACCTGATGTGAAGTTTTATACACCAGGATCCAACCTTACATTATGGAAAAAGTTAATGTGAAAATTTGGGGACTGTATTCAAGGGGAAAAAAAAAAAAAGGCTTTAACTCTCTTTTAGGGCACTTGCCTACCTTTTCTACCACCAGAAACCAGATTTAGAATCTGAGTAAATGGGCAGTCATTTCTCAGCTCATTTAGGTATTAAAATAATTTAGTCAGTGTAGGTCAAATTTATGAGCATGGCTTAGATATTTATCTGAATCAAAATGAAGAAAAAAGTGAACAGAATAGTAGATTATGAACTTCAGAGTAAACAGGTTTCTGTTGCTCTTTCCTCTGCTAACTTTTCTTGATCCCACTAAGGGATCAGCAAAAAATTCCAAATCCTCCCTATAGGATATGAAGACACATTTAGATAAAAATATGAGATGTCAAGAACTGAGTATGGGTTATGAAGAGTACAACTATTCAAATACAAAGGAATGTATCGCATTCAGTATAAATTCTTCCAAATATTATAGCAAGGATTGGCAAACTTTTTCTGTGAAGGTATAAATTGCAAATATTTAGGCTTTGTGGGCCATGAGGTCTCTGAACTAACCGCTCACCTTTGAAATTGTAGGTCAAAAGTAATTATAGATAATACATAAAGGAAAGGCCACAACTGTGTTCCAGTAAAACGTTATTTGCACAAACAAGTGGCAGCTGGATTTGAGCCATACTTGGTTGACACCTGAGAAAGAGTATCAGCAGATTGCCTTGTTTTGTCAGCTTGCTTTTGGCTTTGTTTTTGGCCTCCCTCGTTTCTTATTCTTACTTCTAGGGGGAGGTTACCCTTTCTATCTAGCAAGACCTACTCATATGAGATAGTAACCAACCAACGCAAGGAAATACCTTTTCCTTAGGGATTCAAAGGTGACAAAGAGGGCAAAAGACACCAGAGGGGTGAAACGTTGCCGTTGGACCACTAGACAAGTTGTGATATCCTTACATTAGGTCCCGTCATTGAAAACTAACCAGAAACTCAATATGCAGTTGGTGGATCTTCTTTTTCTCCTTCTTCTTTTCCTTCTTCTTCTGTATAACAGCTTTATTGAAATATAATTCACATATCTTCAAATCTACCCTTTTAAAATGTACAATTTAGTGGTTTTTAGTATATTCACAGAGTTATGCAACCGTGGCCTCTTTCTTATTTTAGAAATCCTCAAAAGAAACCATCGTATTTATCTTTTTACTTTGAAATTTGCATCATACACAGATGATACTTTAATTTTATTAGCACTTATTTTACTTAATCCCCTATTCACCACTGTTTTGAGGTTTAGGTTTAACAAGGGCCTGAGAAAGTTAATATGTGAGAACTCACATGCTTGCAATTATATTTTTAAAACATAGGTTTTGAATGCACTAATAATAGGTATTTTAAGTCCTGACTGTATATTATTGCATAATTCAGAAACTATTTGCAATCTTGTTCCTGATTTTCACTGACAGGTTATGGCAGATTTTTCAGGCATAGCTTTAGAATTGACAGTTCAGATTGAAACTCAACCTGAGAATTGACTGATTTTTATGGATTATTTTTCTTAATGAGTACATTGATCCCACATTAAAATATTATGTAAGCACATGACTTCTAACACCAGTTTATTTTCACTGAGCTTACTAAAAGTCCTCAGGGAAAGTAGAAGGGAATTAAACATTGTATAATGACAATAAAGGGGAAGGATAGACTCAGAAAATGAGATATCAAACAGCTACCTTTGCTGTTTACGGATTTAAGAATAAAATCCATTAAACATCTTGCTTTTAATCTAAGCAGTTAAATGCTCTTTTCAATTTTACATCACCAAACTCAGTGAATTCTCAGGGTTAAAATAACAAAAACAATTTGTAAAGAAATTCAAGTTTCTTTCTGCTTCTGTAAAACAGATAAACTCAACAATATATATCAGACATTGATCTGATGAAATGAGACCCTCCTTGGAAAAATTGAGGAGGTCAACTCACACATTTTAAAAAATAAATTAGTTAAGGAGAAATCAATTCAAATAAATGATGTTCAAGTATGTTTTGATTACCATCTTAATGATTGAGCTATTATACAGATCAGTTTCCATTGCTTAATCATTCTAGTCTAAAATCGCCCCCCCCCCCTTTTTAATCTAAGAATAACTATTCCTTCAGGGCTCACTTCAAAGTCTAAATAGACCTTTTTTTTCCTGCCCAACTGAAGCCTCTGCAATATCTACAATATTGTACCGTGTACAATATTCTAGGAATATCTCTATCATTTGTTTTTTAAAATGATCATTAACATGAGGAATAGTCCTCTTAGTGGTTTTACTTTATTTTGGATGTATGCTCAGCTTTCCAAATTAGATCATAAACTTGTTTATAACTTAAAACATTTCTCTGTGTTTTAGTATACCCAGCCTACATAAAAGTATCAGTGAATCTTTATTGATTGCTACAATTTAACTCTAAATAAAATTTGGTACTATTCAGAAATATTTTAAAAGACTGAAAATATTAATTAATATTGAACCAGAGTCATAACATTATAATTAATCATTTAGATAATCTTTCCTGAGGGTTGACTAATTGTTTTGAATTTTTTTTCCCTCAAGTGAATAAATAGATCTCATATAGCATTAAGGCATACCTCAGAGATATTGCAAGTTTGTTTTCAGACCACTGCAATAAAGCAAATGGCACAATACAGTGAGTCACACAAAATCTTTGGCTTCCCAGTGCATATAAAAGTTATTTTTAAACTATATTGTTGTCTATTAGGTGTGCAATAGCATTATGTCTAAAAAAACAATGCACATACCTTAAAAAATACTTTATTCCCACAAAAACGTTAACCATCATCTGACAATGCAAGGTTACCACAGACCTTCAATTTATTAAAAACAAACAAACAAACAAAAAAACCCCTGCTAAATCTGCAAAGTGTAATAAAAGGAAGTGCAATAAAATGAGGAATGCCTATATATGAATTCATTACTTATATCAGCATTATCAATGTCCACATTTATGTTGAAAATGTCTGTCATTAAAAAGATAGACTTCATGAAATGTCTAACTTGGATGAGGAAATTAATAAGGATTTGATAAGTCACATTTGTAGTCACTTATACTTTTCTGATTACTTAGTTGTAAGAGGCATATCCAGTAAATTAAGAACACAATAATTCCACTCTGAAGGATAAAATGAATCATTCTGGTAGCTGTTGGAAGAGGCCATTGAGAGGACATGACTACCTGTTGACCCACGAGTTGGACCCAGGTGGTCAGAGGCTCCTTATCCCTCCCCTGTCCTTGGAATGTGTATCCTGCCCACCATTCCCACAGTGGGAATCATTTTCAAGGACACAACCTTGAGAGAATAATATGTTGCTGAGACTATCTGGACCAAATATGTGACTGAACTCACTTAAGGTATCTATCAATTTTGAAGATTCTGGCAGGTGAGTGCAGAGATCTGCTTGTCTTACGGCTGCCAAAGGCAAGCCTTGTGTATAAGTTTCCTTGTTAATTAAGCCTGCCACCTATCAATCTAGTGTGATCTTCCTCTTTCTTCCATCTCTTCTTGACCTCTGAGTATGGAGGTTAATTTCAGATTTCACTTGGGAAACAAACTCCCATGGTTGTGACCCATCGGTATTTTCATCAGTTGTCTGAATCCCTTGCCCTCTTGGGAGCCAATGTTGGCCAGGGAAGGATGTAGACCCTGACTGTGTTTAACCCCAGGGACAGGGATGAAATTAATTTTACTGGTACCATATGGGATGCGAAGATTCAGACAGAAGGAAAAATAAAATCTATCTGAAAAATTGAATTTTTAAAATTTCAAATTAGTCCACATTCAAAGTTAAGTGGCCAGAGGAAAAGATCCGTATCAGAGTCATAGAACCCGAAATGTATAGCCAGGACTAGATAGGGTCAGAATGGAAGCAGTTTGAGTTTAAAAATGTAGGAGGATTCCACAATGATTGGAATGAATGCTATGAGTATTTGGTTTTATTCTAATTCCATATAGGAATTAGATAGGGAAGACTATCTCTCAAATAAGCTAATTAAATGAATATGATATCTTTTTCCATAATGAATTCAGAAATCCAAATGAAATTTAATGTTGCCATAGATCCAAATTCTTGTTTTTTTGTGCCCATCTAGAGCAGTTTGCATTTCAGTCTCTGAATTCATTTATGCCTTTCTGCTGTAAATTTCAAGTCATGTAACCAATGACCATACATTCAAGGTAATCACTGTATTATACTTTAATTTTTATGACAATTTTGTAAAGATTGGTGAATTGGAATGAAAATCTAAAAAGTAATATACACTGGTGAGGAAATGAAGTACAAATGCTGTATTTATATTTTTATGGTATAGAAACAAGAGTAAAATATTGTAGCCTCTTCTGTTAAGAAAATTTCACTCTGAATATGTACCTTGAAGCAAGCTAAAGAAAAAACTTCAGTCCTTGATTATCAAGGGAAAGGTTCTAGGTTTGCAGATTAACTTCAACATACGGAATTGGAGTAAAGTGACAACTGAGGATTTTTTATGATAAACTGATTATCTGGTGGATGAATTATGCAAGATCTGTAAAAAGAATGAAGTGAACTAGAAAAACTGTCCATGTCAGAGTTTCTTTATGTTACAGAATTAAGAAAAAAGTTATATATTTGTATATATACAAAATTATACATAACATATATATATAAATCAACAACATATTTTAAGGTTTAATCTATGACATGAGGACTCAGTAGATGGTAGAAAGCTACAACAACTTGGCATGTCTTGTTTACCTTTATATATATTTTTTCTTTCTTTAAATTTGAAATATAGTTGTCATACAGTAATATGAGAGTTTCAAGTGTACTGCATAGTGATTTGATATTTGCATACATTATGAAATAATCACCATGATAAGTTTAGTAACCGTCTATCCCCATATTAAGTTATTGCAATATTGTTGACCATATTCCTTATGCTGTATATTACATTCCTGTGACTTAATTATTATATAATTGTAGGTTTTTACCTATTAATCTACTGTACATATTTCCCCCATCCCCCCACCCCCTCTATTCTAGCAACCACCTGATTGTTCTCTGTATCTGAGACTGTTTTTGTTTGTTTGTTTTTAGATTCTTCATGTAAGTGAGATCATGTGGTATTTGTCTTTGTTCTACTTATTTCACTTAGCATAATACCCCCTAGCTACACCCATGTTATTGCAAATGACAAGATTTCATTTTTTATGACTGAGTAATATTCCATTATATATATATTGTATGTATGTGTATATGTATATTTATATACATATACATGTATATGTATATATATATATATATATATATATATATATATATATACACACACACACACATATATATATATAAAAATCTGGTCTAATGTGTCATTTAAGTCCAGTGTTTCCTTATCCTTATTGATTTTCTGACTGGATTGTCCGTCCATTGATGTAAGTGTGATATTAAAATCCCCTACTATGATCATGTTGCTGTCAATTACTCCATTTGTTTGTTAATACTTTATGTATTTAGGTGCTCATATGTTTGGTGCATATATATTTATAATTGTTATATATCCTTGTTGGAGTCATCCCTTTATCACTGTGTAATATCCTTCTTTGTGCCTTGTTACAGTTTTTGTTTTAAAGTCTATTTTGTTGATGTAAGTGTTGCTACGCTAGCTTTCTTTTTATTTCCATTTACATAGGATACTTTTTTCCATCCCCTCACTTTCAGTCTGTGTCTTTAGATCCGGAGTGAGTCTATTGTAGTCAGCATATATATAGGAGTTGTCCTTTTTATGCATTCAGCAACTCTATCTTTTGATTGAAGCCTTTAGTCCACTTACCGTTAAAAAAATTATTGATAGGTATTTACTTACTTCCATTTTGTTCATAGTTTTCTGGCTGTTGTTGTTGCTCTTTTTTGTTCCTTTCAATTATTTTGCTCTCTTCCCTTGGGATTTGATGAGCCAAATTAGAATGTTTATAGCTTTGGAATCAGGGAGACTTAAACTTGACTCTTGCCACTGCCTCTTATTCACTGCAAGCTTCATTTTCTCCATCTATAATGTGGGTGCGTTGATGCTTATTTCATAGGGCTACTGCACAAATTAAATGTTATACTTTATATAAAGAGTTTAGCTTACTACCTTGTGCATGGTGAGCATTCAACAATGATGACTCATATTTTTCAAGGTTGGTAATAAAAAGTGATAATAATAACTTGATTATCTTTTAGTTTCAAGTATAATACTTTAATCTGAGGGGGGCATAGAGGGAAGGATAAAGGATAAGATGGAAAGCTTTCCCAGAACATCTCATCTATATGGTCACTCATTCATTAAGATATCCCTGTTATTATTATAGTATATTACATTATATTATATTTATTATATTATAATGTGCTACAGTGTTATTATGCCAATTATGTGTTATATTCTTATTATATAAAAATTAAATGTAGAATTTTTGTTCATTCCTTTAATCTCTAAGATATCCTTCTAGGGAAAGACGAGACTGAAACATTTTAAAGATCCTAAATGGATACTAGTTGTGGGTATCCAAACTCCATTCCGGAAAGTTGGGAGACCCACAGGTTTCTGGTTTCTAGCATAGGCTGTGGTTCTCTACTACAGTCCATCAATCTTGAGTTTTGCAGTGCTGGAGAGAATGCTAAGAACCATATTTCCTCTCCTCTAAGAGCATAAAAAAAAAAAAAAAAAAAGAATAATGAGTAAATGTGTGAGATCACCTATTTGGATGTGAGTCCATATTATGTTTTTTTGGATTGAATGGGTAAAGCCAGGTCATGATGGATCCTTTCTATTTCAATGAATTTTGACTCAGTCTAGAAGTAAAAAGAAAGGGACATATTACTCTTCTTGAAGAGAATAATGCTATGAAGACAACATGGCTTTCAGTTTCAGGCTAATAATGTACTTCATTGAGGTTGAAACACTGAAAGTCTGAAGTTCATTCTGTAGTTCACAGTTCCACTGATGAGGTTCCCCCAGGTGAGTGGGAGTGGAAAAGAAGACAAGTATTTGAAACAATGAGATAAGTAAAGGAAAAGAATAATGAATCCACTGATGACTAGTATGACATAAGTCTAGGAGCCTAGGAGTCAACGTTTAACTCTCTTTTTTAAGTTTATATCTGTTATGATAGAGTGAACAGAGAAATCAGCAAGAGGATTTTTTTTTTTAAAGAGAAAATAGAGATTGAATTTAGCTGTATACATGCTAAGTTAATGTTAATAGTTTAAAATTCAAGTAAAAATATATCAAGAGGGAGTAAATATTTGAGACATCATCTTGATAAGTAGTTATGTGATAAATGCCTCTTGTACAATCACATTTAGAATCCTGCAGTTAAACTAGTGATTTGGATTAGGTTTGAACTGATAATAAAATATAATCAGCAGTTATCTCAATCTTTATGTAATTCTTTTATATCTTGCATATTGTAAGTTGTGAAATTCTAAAAATAGGCTAAATGCAGAATTAGTCTGGTAAATATTTGGTTTGCAAGATAATTTGCTTTTCTTTTTTGTATCTCTCTGCTTCAGTTGTGCTTTCTAAGCAAAGAACAGTAACATTATAATCACCACTTTAAGCTTTAAGTTGAAAACATTTTATTGGTTGACTGAACTTATCATCCATTAGGAATGTCCACATCTGGTCAGATGGGGCGTTCAGTGTTTGCATTCCCCAGTCCACACTGCTGAGTTCAGATACTTTACTGGCTAGTTTACAAAGCTTTGCTTTTTATAGCTACTCAATGTACAGGCTTATATAGCATATACCTCCCTGAAGCAGTTTCTTTCTCATACCATCTGGTAACGAGAGGATCATTTACACTACATAAAACCATGGCATCTGGAAAGGAAAAATAATGTGATAAAATCAGTCAACTGCCAGGAATGTCAATATTTCTATTTTATTTTGGGGAAATTATTTAATACTAAAATGAGATTTAAAAGAACCAATATTAAGTAAAAAATGTGAATAAGTAACACCAGCAAATTTTTCAATGGTTTCAATGGTTTCAACTATACACACTTTTCTAGGAAGAAGTCCAAATAATTAAAAGCTGTATATTTTAGTGAGATATAAGGCAAACATTTAGAGGGTAAAAGAAACGCATTTGGAGTGAATGTCAACATTATTCTTTGACATAAATTTGAAGATTGTGACAAGACTTCCATCCCCACACATGTAGCTCTTTGTCAGATCTGCATGAAAGCCAAGCAGCAGTTCTAGACATTAGAGACAAGTGGAGATCAGTTATAAAGGTATTTGGTGGTTGTGTTTTCCAGGGAGGAATAATGCATGCACTCATTCACTTAGGTCCCTGTCACTGGGCTTACTATGTGCCAGCTGGTCGACTCAGCACTGAGGGCACAGGTTTGAACAACATAGGTTATTGTCCTTCTTACATCCTAGTGAGGGAGGAACAAAATGATGTAGGTGCTACAACAGAAATAAAATGGAGTGATGAGGTAGAGAATGACTATTGGATGGTAGGGGAAGTGACATGGATGAGGTGAGATGGCTTATAAGACAAACAGGTCCAGGACAGGCCTCTATTAGGAAGTATATGTAAGATGACATCTGATTGAATACCAGGAGATAGTCATACAAATGGTCTGGTTTTTGGGAGAGAAGATATTGAACCATGATTAAGAAAAAGACTAGAAAGAACCAAGGAAAAGAAATCGAGTGAAGGAAGCCTGGTATGAAATCAGACCCTTGGACAAAGAAAAGGAAGAGTTTAGTGCTAGGACACAGTGGCAATCTTTGGAGAATTTTTCGTGTCACTCTAACAAACCCTGTTTCTGTGATATGTAATTTTTTATAGTATATATGTATATGTATTTAATAAAAAATATTTTTTAATACAAAATCTCCTGTTACTCTAGTGAGTCACTCCAAGCCATGTACTGCCCTATATTTAATCACTTCCTCACTTCCTAGTATCAAATGGAGTAGTGATTCTCTGGGGCAGCACACCCACGGGGGAGAGGGAGTATAGCAAATACTGGTGAAACTTTTGGTATGATTGAGGAGAGACTTCTTTAGTGGGCCAAGACCAGGGATGCAATGCATACAACAGTCTTACATAACAAATAATTTTCTCACAGACCACACAACTTATAAGTATTCTGTGGCCAAACCTTACGTCAAGTGTAAGTGTCTGTACATCTGGACACAATAATACAGAAAGCAAAAATTACAGGAACGTTCACAAAGACGCTAGTGATTTAGGAGAAAATCAGTATGTAGATAGAAGTTTAATTAGAATAAATGTATTTTATTGATACTATTAGACATTTGAATTCACTCAGGACATGTCTAGTCAGTCAGTAAATGTATAATTGCGATGCCATAATATTAACAGTAAATAAACTAGAAAGGGACATCTTACTGATTTGGTTAAGAATTTGCTAAATATTTTGTGTATATTTACCTTTATTAACATGTTAATACTTTTATTGACAATGTGATATAGGTATCTCACATCTTAATTTTTTTCACTTTGCAATTAACCACATGGCATTTTGACTTGACACACTTTCTCTTTTCCTCTTTCTCTTCTATACAAGTAAGATTAGATTATCATTTCTTATCTTAATAAGAGTTTATACTTAATGCCCACCTGACTTTGCCTTTTATTTTCCCTTATTTCATATTCAGAATAACTCCTGGGTTTTGTCACTTAAATAAAAATATATTCATAATAAACTGTTGAAACCATTTGACTATTTTGTTACTTATCCTATGAGTCATACCATAAGATTTATAAAGGCTTATTTTATCTCTGAACTGCATAGTAAAGGGGAAAGATAAAATTATTTATTGGTGAAAAGGAGCTTGTGTCTGATGGAATTTGAAAATTAGAAAGGAAACAGCCATGCATTTTGGAAAATACACACTTGAAACATACATTTAGAAGATACATTTTGGACTTGTCTTTAGGCAGCTGCATTCAAATTACAAATTAATTGGAAATTTAGTCTATTTTTATAAAAATTCTTTAATAGAGTGACTGATTCTGGCTGGAGAAAAAGTTCACATTAGATAACAGACTTTTCCCAAGAGTTTATAAATGATACTAGAGATTTAATACCCATAGGATTGATGTAATTTTACTTATTTAAATAGTGACAGCAGGGGGAAAAAAGTATTTCTCTTCCTTTATATTTCCTTTTAGATCTTAACTTCACATGGATTTTTTAAAATAAATATTTTAACTTTGAATTATCCAGACATCACGTTCTAGGTGCAGATTAGAGGTGGAATTTTCTGATTTATTGGCACATAATCCTAAATAACAATTTTCAAAAGTAAGTGATTACTAACATTGACTCCCCTCATGCTTGTATGTGATTTATATTTCTGGTATATGGAAAACTCTGTCTATTCGGGCATGTATAAAAGAAGCCCACCCAATGGGAATGAAAATCTGGAATACTACAGATCATTTAATGTAGAATGTTCCATAGAAAAAGTCACATCTCAACAGTGGGGAAATTTTGTAAAATAATATTCAGCTTAGAAATGATAGTTTTCTCCCTCTAAAAAGCTTGGTGAATTTATAAAATCCCTTCTACTGTGGCAGCAAGAAACAGAATGAACAGCTTGTATAGGTACAATTTTACAGGCATTAGGCATTTTGGAGAACACACAGTTTTCTTTCTTATTGCATAAATCTGGAGAGTTGCTATTAAAAATAGCAGCAGCTAAGTGTACATTTACATATACTTGAAGAACACTCTGTATTTAGCTTAACATCTATTGTGCAAAGAAATAACAGGTGGTACAGTATGGCTGCAGGGAGGGCAAAGAAAGGCTGCACAGTCAGAAAATGAATCATGAGAAACTGACTAGTACTAGAACATAGAGCAGCTGTAAATAAATATGTTGACAATTGCACACTGAGGTTGGATTGGCAGTGTAATAAGCTGTATAGGAGGTACCTATACTGTATCTGACATTAACCACATTTTATGTGATCAACAATTTAACATACATCAGCCCCTTCATGTGTACTAATTACTAACATTTATCTTTTCATTGACAACTATAGCTATAAAAAAGGACCTGCACATAACTGTTTCATCACTGGGTCACAGACTAAGTGGAATAGTTAAGAGCAAAAAGCCAGACTGAAAAATAAATAAAAGGTTACATAATCATCTTATTGAATGCTTCTGGAATATATATATAACTTTCAAACCACCTTGTGGTGTAGATACTAATTTCTCTAATTTACATTTAATGAGCCTGGTAACTTATTCAATATACTAATGTAATGTTAATGCTAGGATTTGAAATTACCTAATCTGATTCCAAAACTCATAAGCTTAACTACTACGGTATCCTGTTTCCAGAAACCTGAACCAAGTTTCCATTTCATCAGTTCTTGTTGGGGGGTTTTGACTTTTTTTTTTTTTTTGACTTATTAATTTAATATCTTTATGTGCCAGTTTCCTTTTTCACAAGGATTAAATATTAACTGCAATGATCATGTTTGACATATAGTGTTCAGCAAGTGTCAGCTGTTGTTATTTCTGTTCTTCAACAAAGAATTTTTTAAAGTTCTATTGAGTATTTTCACATGCTTTGGTCATACATTCTTAAGACAGGCATGGCCCCCTATAGAGTCCAGCTAATTCCTATGCATTCACTTAAATAAAATAATAGCAACAATATCCTTAACAGTGATTGTAGACACTTCTAATGTGGTTCTAACTATATTCCTAACCAGAATATGGTTAGAACCACATTAGAATCAGTTTAATAATCTTGTTTCTCTGAGATCTTAAGCTGCTCATTAGGACAAGGACAAGGGCAAACAGAAGGTTATGCTGAAAATGCTGCTGGATATTGAAATGAATTTATTCAGGTTGGCTAATCTACCCTCCATACAGAATATTCTCACAGCATGACTGGTATCTTCATTACCTAAACTTCGCAGTATATTTAGTGAACTTGTTTCATACTTTCTTTTGGAAATTCATTAGTATTTGTAATGACTTAACATAGGTTAAAGAGATAGACATCAAGTTAAACCTTATTTTAATAGGACATTTTGTAAAATTTGCCATAAAATAACTTGAGGTCTGCCAAACCAATCCCCATGGTTTTTTTGGCCTTTACTGGATCACTAAGACCCATATGTTGAATTACTCTAATAGTGGAAACCTCATTCCCATTAGAGATTTAGAAATATTTAAACAGAGAGAAAATGATGAATATTTGCTGAGAGGCTTTAAATCTTTAACTCCCAGATCTTATTTGGGAATGCACGTAAGTCAAAACCCATGTTACTTTAGGTCAATGGAATGCTAGATCTCCAAGAGCTGTGAGAAAGGAAGAAAACTAGGAATAGGGAAAACTTAGAATTTAAGAACGCTTTTTACTTTGGGGTTACCCACAAGTTCCCAAGTGCAAGTTGAATTAGTGTATATCCCCAAGGATCGGAGCAGGTTAGAGGGCATCAGAGTGGAAGTCTGGTTGAAAGTGAAATAATTAATATGGTGGTTGACAGCATATTTCTTAGTAATCTCATTGGAGAAAGATCCAAGTTAGATTATTCAGGTAAGGATCCAGATCTTGAAGGCAAGGGAATGTGCAGCCTTCTGGGAAACTTTCAGGCTCATGAGAAGCTGGATATTATTCAGAAGAGGAACCCAGCCCTAGTTGGGGGATGGAGGTCAGACTAGGGGGCTGGAATGTATTTCTAGGGAACTACGTGGAGGATCAATCATAAAATTTCAAAAGGATGTGGGAACCCTGAAGAAAACTTTGTTAGAGCTGTGGACCTATTATTGATCTTGGCTCTAGTGTGACCTCCAGAAACACACTAGGTTCAAGCCTCAGCCACTAAAGAGGACAAGTTTCATGATATATTTCCTTACTGGGTCAGTTACAGAGTGGAGCACAAATTCTTGCCCTTGAGTAGGGATGAAATTGGGTCTGGCGAGAATCAATATTGATTCGTCTAATCGTTATGAGCAGAATATTTTCTAGTATCACATACATTAGGAATTTAAGTTGGTTTATGTTTTAAATTAATGCAGTATATAACCAAAAGAACTTAAAAAATATGTTGTGTCTAAGCTGGGGCTCCTGGAAAATAAATCTTGAGGGATAAACTTTTATTTGTCAACTTTCATTTCAATCCCAGAGAAGGAAGAGTGTGGGGAAAGAGTCAGACTTGCTATAGGTCCATAACCTCTTATGTGAAACTCTGGAGTCAGATACATTGATGTTCAGAAATTAAGGAGTTTATAGAGATAAAAATGTGCAATTATTATATTTACTGTAACATCTACAGTGGACTCTGGGGCAGCATAATTTACTTAATCAAACAAAAAGAAAGCATGAATAATTACAGTAAGGAAGATAAAGAATCGGGTCCTCATGAAGAATTGTGCACCTGTACCTGAATTCCAGAAAACCTCAAGCAAATATTCAGTTAAGGTTGTCTGATACAAATCTCAGAGGCAACGGAGAAACTGTCTTAAAGATTGTACTATAAACAGGCCTCAGAAGAACATCAGTTATCTACCTTAACCTCATTCCTGCATTACCAGTTCCTTTTTCTTTTTCTTTGCTGTTTGGCTTGAAATGAGAGAAATTTATTCCCACCCAGTTCTGAATGCTTAGAAGTCTAAAATCCAGGTGCCAACAGGGCCATGCACCCTCTGAAGCATCTAGGGAAGAATCCTTCTTTTCCTCTTCTAGCTTCTGGTGGCCCCGGGAATTCCTTGGCTTTGGGAGCAGAACTCCCAAAGCAGAGCAGAACTCTGCCTCTTTCTTCACATGGCTGTCTTCTCTGTGTCTCTCTGTGTCTTCTCTGCTTCTTATAAGGACACCAGTCATTGGATTTAAGGCTCATCCCTAAATCCAGGATGATTTCATCATGAGATCCTTAATTAAATCTGCAAAGACCCTATTACCAAATAAGGTCACATTTTGAGTGTCCAGGTGGACGTGACTTGTAAGGGAACACTACTCAACCCAACATAAAGGAAACTCACCACCATACTGTTGACCCCTTTACCCATTTTACCTTTCCCCCACCCCTTACCCTTCTGGTAACCACTACTCTGTTTTCTGTACCTATGTGTTTGCTTTTGTTTGGTTTGGTATATTCATTTAATTTTAATTTTTAAATTTTCCACATATGAGTGAAATCATAATATATTTATCTTTCTTTGTCTGACTTATTTCACTTAGCATAATATCCTCAAGGTCCATCTATGTTTTGCAAATGGCAAGATTTAATCTTTTTTTATGGCTGAGTAGTATTCCATTGTGTGTGTGTGTGTGTGTGTGTGTGTGTGTGTGTGTGTGTGTGTGTGACGATACTGCATCTTCTTTATGTATCCATATGTTGATGGACACTTAGGTTATTTCCACATCTTGGTTATTTTAAATAATGCTGTGATGGACATAGGGATTTATGCATCTTTTTGAAGTAGTATTTTTGTTTTCTTTGGATAAATACCCAGAAGTAGAATTGCTGGATCATATGTTAGTTCCATTATTGATTTTTTGAGGAGTCTCCATACTATTTTCCATAATGGCTGCACTAATTTACATTCCCACCAACAGTACATGAGGGTTCCCTTTTCTTCACATTCTCTTCAGCACTTCTTGATTTTGCCTTTTGATAATAACCATTCTAATAAGCATGAGGTGATATATCATTGTGGTTTTGATTTGCATTTCCCTAATAATTAGTGATGTTGAACATCTTTTCATGTGTCCATTGGCCATCTGTATGTCTACTTTGGAAAAATGTTTATTCAGGTCTTCTGCCCATTTTTTAATTGGGTTGCTTATTTTTTACTGTTGTTGAGTTGTATGAGTATATATTTTGGATATTAACCCCTTATCAGATATGTGATTTGTGAATATCTTCTCTCGCTCGGTAGCTTGTCTTTTTGTTTTGTTGATGGTCTCCTTGGCTGTGTGGAAATTTTTTAGTTTGATGCAGTCTCATTTGTTTATTTTTGCTTTGCTTCCCTTGCTTGAGGAGACATATCCAGAAAGATATTGCTAAGACCAAAGTTGAAAAGTGTACTGCCTATGTTTTCTTCTAGGAGTTTTAAGGTTTCAGGATTTAAATTTGAGTCTTTAATCCATTTTGAGTTGATTTTTGTGTATGGTGTGAAATAGTGGTTGAGTTTCATTATTTTGCATGTGGCTGTCCAGTTTTTTGTTGAAGAGACTATCCTTTATCAATTGTATGTTCTTTGTTCTTTTGTCATAAATTAATTGTCCATATATATATAGGTTTATTTCTGGGCTCTCAATTCTGTTCCATTGATCTATGTGCCAGTTCCTTTTCTGAGCTCATCTCCTACTACTCTTACCCTCTAGTTCATTCTTTACAACTACTCTGTCTTCTGGCAGGTTTTCATAGACTCTAAGCATGTCTCATCTTAGTGTCTATTACTAGCTGCTCTTTCTAGTGAAATACTCTCTTCAGATAACATTGTAGCTGATTTTTCACCAGCCTGAAGTTCTTGCTTAAATGTCACCTGCTTAATGAAATCTTTTTTTACCCACTCTACTTAAAATTTCAATACAGAAGTGGGATTGCTAGATCACATCGTAATTCTATTTTTAACTTGTTGAGGAACCACCATACTGTTTTCGAAATGTTTCAACATTTTACAATCCCACCAACAGTACACAAGGGTTCCAATTTCTCCCCATTCTCACCAACATGTTATTTTCTGGGGGAGGGGGTTGGTATTTTTTGGAATAATGGTCATTTTAATTGGTGTGGAGTGGTATGTCATTGTGGTGTTGATTTGTATTTCTCTAATTAGCAATGTTGAGCATCTTTTCTTATACTTATTGGCCATTTTTTATTTTCTTTTGAGATATGTCTATTCAAGGGTTTTGCCTAACTTTTAACTGGGTTGTTTAGGGTTTTTTGTTGTTGTTGCTGTTGAGTTGTAGGAGTTCTTTATATATTCTGTATATTAACTCATTAGATATTTGCAAATACTTTCTCCCATTACATAGATTGCTTTTCACTCTGTTGTCTCCTTGATACACAAAAATTTTTAAGTTTAATGTAGACCCAAAAGAAGGGAAAGCAGTATCCCCCAGAGATATTATACACCCACGTTCATTGCAGCATTATTCACAATAGCCATGAGATAGAAGCAACTCAAATGTACATTGATGGAAGAATGGATAAGCAAAATGTGGTGTATATATATATACACAACAAAATGTTATTCAGCCTTAATTAAGAAATCCTGTCCCATGCTACAATAGTGATGAACCTTTAGGACATTATGTTAAATGAAATAAGCCAACCATAAAAAGACAAATATTGTATGATTCTACTTATACAAGCTATTAAAAGTAGTCAAACTCACAGAAACAAAATAGAATGATGGTTGCCAGGGACTTGGTGGGGGGAGAATGGGAAGTTGTTCAATGGGTATAAAGTTTCAACTTTGTAAAATGAAAAAGTTCTAGAGATCTATTGCACAACAATGTGGACATACTTAATGCTACTAAACTGCACACTTAAAATAGTTAAGATGGTAAATTTTATGTTATGTACTTTTTACCATAATTTTTAAAATCTTAACCCATTGCCTCCTTCAGACTTGTGCAATTCTGATTATCCTTACTCCGTTCTTTGTTTTTTTCTGGAGAATGTATTGCATTTAACATAGCATAGAATTTTCTTACATTTTACTGTCTGTCTCCCCACCACTCCCACTCATTATAATATAAGTTCCAGACAGACATGGCTTTTTGTTTTGTTTTGTTTACTGATGTGTTCTGGAACAATGCCGGTCTCAAAATTGATATTTAATGAACAGTTGTTCAGTGCAAGAATGAAACCCAAAATTGCAATTAAAAATTACTAAACACTAAATACAGGAGGAAACAAGACAAATTAAGTGAGAGTAGGTATATATTGCAGAATTCTATTTTCACAAAGACTTCAATTATTGTAATTATCATTGTCCTTTGTGACTCAAATGCTAAATCAGAATTAGACATACCAGAGATTTATGGGAGGAAATGCTAATAATGGATAAAGGAGAGGGATTTGGAGGGCATAACTGATACCTATGAAAGAGAAAGGGAAGGAAGAATTGGATAGGAAGAGCCTTGGGTTACAGCAAATTGTAAGGAAATGTCTGCCATTTCACTGGGAAGTCCACCATTGGAAGAGTCCTACATAAAACAATAATGGGCTGTCTCTCTAGTAACCCCACCGTGCCTTATCATTTGCGAGAGCAAATAAGGAAACATGTCTTTAATGTGAATGCTCTAGAGAATCCAGAGGGGCAGCAGCAATACTGCTTCCCGTAATGGGGTCTCTTCAACAATATCTGTGTGGTACACATCAACAGCCACTTAAAGAATTATAAAAAAGTAAAAATAATAGAGAGGATGAAAAGTATTAAAATTAGGCATATTTGAAAAGGAACCAGTTAAAGTTCCAGAAATGAAATATATATAGTAATTGATAAGAGTACAGATGATAAGTTCCTGTATATACTAATCTAAATTTCAGAAGAGATTAAAGAAAATGGGGTAGAGGTACTATTGGAAAAATAATGATTAAGCAATTTCTAGAGTAACCGAATGACTCCAATCCATATAACCAGCAAGTACAACATATCCCAAACTGTGTTAATTAAAGTAAACCATCAACAAAACACAAAATATTAAAATGTATCAATATTATAAAAAGCTAAGATAAAAAATATTAAGACAGCTAGAGAGATCAGGCAGATTATCTGCATATTGTTTACAGCAACAAAATAACATGTAAGGTAATGAAATAGTATCTTCAAAGAGCAAAGTGTCAATCTAGACATTATATATTTAAAAAAGGTCAAAAAGACAAAAAGCTCACATTAACAAACTCTCACTAAAGGGATTTCTAAATGAAAATTTTAAAAATTAGAAGCACTTGTGGATAAATCTAACAAATATTAAACGTGTATATAAATAATTTTATAGATGTAAAAATCAAAGTAAACCTAAAAATCTTGTACAACAGGTAAAAAAACAAGGTAAACATAAAATCTTGTACAGCAATTAGTCCCTTCATTGTACAAGAGGATAATGGAATTAAAGTTTCTAATATCTTTTCTTACGAAAAGGAAATCTCTAGATGAGCTTCAGTCTTTGTTAAGTTAAATGTGCATATTAAAATTAATATGGCACCATTAAATAATACATTAATTCTTAAATTATATTCATATAGTAATGTATCTTCAACATATATAGGGCAAAAAACTGACAAAACTACAAGGAGAAAATGTGAAACCCACTTGATAAAAGACTTTAACCCAACTTTTTCAATAATATATTCAAGATTACAGAATCAGTAAGTTAAATGGAATGTTTTTCTTGCTCTCTGCGTTCATAGTTTCGTTTAGCTTAGGGGAGAATGCCTAAAAAAAATTTCTATCAGGCTTTGAATATCAGCTTCCAGTTTGGCCAACTTCTGACCATGGAGCTTAAAAAAAGAAAGAAAGAAAGAAAGAAAAATCTTTCAAATATCCTGTCAGGTTTCAGCTGGGACAAACAGTAAATATTCCTGGCAGTATTGAATGACCCCACGGACCCAAGAGGTGCCCCAAGGAGTGTGGAAAAGACACTATTCTCCCAGGATCCACAGCCACTCCCAAAGATAACCAAAAGAAAGAAAGGTTTAGACAATTCATCTGAGAGCTGACAGCAGTCTGTGGGATCCTAGCGGCAAATGAAGTGAAACCTACATTTCTGTCCAGCCATATCTAGCTGGAAATGGGTGCAGATCATACTTCTGTCTGGCCATAAGTTTGGGCCCCCAACCTGATTGTTAAGTTGTCTGCAAATGCAAGAACCAACAACCTGCCTGTCCCAGGCTGGCAGAAAGCCGAACCAAGTTGTCGCAAAATGAGACAAGCCAGAAGGCAATAGCTGTCCCTGGGAGAGAAAAGGATTGATAACCAATGAGGAACAACATGAAATTTTACCTTACTGTCTCTTGACTGGACACTGTAGAGACCTGGGGGAGCTGATTCTGGTAAGAACTCTCAGCCTTCACTGGCTTCTGCCAGTTTTCCCAGGATCCTATCATCAAGCTCCAGAGCAAGTGGGTTTAAAGTAGAGAGTGTAGCCCTGATATCTCCTAGAATTTGTCAAGGTTTTTCATTCGTTTTAATTTTAGTTTTTCCTTGGCTATTTAAGGGAATAACTGGGAGCAGTTCACCAGAGAATCCGTCAGAATCCCATCTACCCTGGGAAGGACCCATATGGGGGCACTATCTTGAGGGTAGAGAGGGGTCATTTGAGTTGGTGTGGGGAGCTTTGGCTTTTGTTTAAGGCCTTGTTGTCTTTTCAGAGTGGAAAGGCAATTCAGACAGAGAATTAGTAGACTGAGTACTCAGTTAAAGTAGGATAGAGAGGAGTAGTAAGGGTCATGACTTCAGTCTTACAGTCTTTTGTTTTAGGCACATCTTGTGTCTTTAATTTTTCATAAGATTTTGCAATGAATCTTTCAATAAAGGTATTTTGGAATTTTGGAGCCTTCTGGGGGCTTCTGCATGTCAAATAAAATAGGTGTCCCATTCTGTTTGTTTGATTTGGGAATCCTTGCTTTTAAGTACATGACTTAAGTGAATGATCTTGTCTAATTGGAACATACCCCATAATGTCCATTTTAAGTCTAAGTTGTCTTAGTAAGATTTTGCCATTTTTGTGGATTTCTACAGCTTCCTGGACCACAGTTCTTAGGCATAACATAAACAGGTGTGAAGGAGGGTGATGGGCTCAATTCTTTGAAACATGAGGATCCCATTTCTTTAGCTAAGCCTTGGTTCTCTTGGAGCCAAATTAATACTGAAGCGTGATATGCCACTAGGTTGGGGATTTTGTGGTGTTTTACAATGTGCCTCATTAGATGGAAATTTTCTTGAGGTTGGCAGGTGATCTAGTGTCAGTCTAACTCCTTCCATGACCACCTTATCCTAGCACAGGGGTCTTAGATTTAGGTGTCCTGCACTCTAACAGCTTTTGAGTGTTCGACTTATGCCCACCAATTTTGTAGCTTTGGCTTCTGAGATTCCTGTTAACATCAGATCTATTACTCCTTTCACAATATTTCTTTATAGTGGCAGACGCACTATGGCTTTCAATAGTCTGACTTATTCCTACTTAGATTTTTATTTATTTATTTATTTACAAGCATGAACAGATGCATGATGTATGCAACTTACATTCAAACAGTTCAGGAAAAAAATAGACATACGTAGAGTGGAAAAGTAGATTTTTATTTTGATGGTCAAAACAGTCCAAGTTTCTTGGACTATTTATGCTCTGGACTTTTACCACAAGGCTTTGTGAGTCCCCTAAAGGCTCCTACCTGTTGCAGACTGCCAGTATAACTATCCCAGAATTTTTCTGTGACCCCAGAACATTTCTGGGAACTTTAACAAACCCTGGAACTTTTCTAGGGTCCCAGAACCTTTCTGGGAAATATATATATATATATATATATATATATACTTATTTATAATAATATATAATATTATATATTATTATACATATTATATATAATATTATATATATATATATATACCTTATAACAATTCCAGCACTCATAATTAATAATTATTTCTTATATTTGTATCTCTTAGATGGTACTGCTAATACTGCTACTAAAAGCTAACATTTTCAGCCCAGCATTGATCTAAAACACTTTGTATGTATTGTTATTTAATTTTCTCAACTACCAAAATGATGTTGTATATACCATTATGATTCACATATTCACATATTATGAATATGAGGAAAAGTGAGGAAAGGAAAGGGAGGCAGAAAGTTTAAGTAACACAAAGTAATACAAAGGTTAGTTCATACATGGTGGAGCCAGGATTGTAAACTCCAAGAGAGTAGGCCCACGTGTCTCCAGGGTCTTGTCCAGTATGGTACTTATCATGCTCAATTAATATTTGGTAAATGAACAAATGAATGAATGTAAGTTTAAGAAATATAATTTAGAGGTTTGTACAACATGTTTCTTTGCTTAGTCTGATCTAAATAATGATGCAAGATCTGAAAAAAGATTTGACAAGGTTTCTGATTAGTCTGATTTGTCAATCAAGTCTTGGGTCATGTCCGTATGGACACAGTAAGTGCACTGCACAATATTGAGTCTTCCCTTTATGCTCTCTTCAGATAAATTCATACTATTGTATAATTGGTTGACCTCAGAGATAAGAGGAAAATTAGATTCACTGGCTATCACATTTGCTCAGAACTTAACCCTGAGGATACCTGTACCCAATTAATATATAAAATCATTGAGTATGCTGCAATAAATACAGTTCACTTACATTTGAAGAAAGAGTGAACATCAGGTTTTGTATAAACAGTCAAAGAAGTAAAATGGATAATATGAGGTCATTTAGAAACATTTTCACTTGAGAGAAACCAAAGAAGAAGAAAGAGAAAGAAACAGTTCAACATTTTGTAGTAATAAAGTAGAGAAAAACCAATGAAAATGACTATTATGGGGATTAGAAAAAGTGATATAGGAGTCTTTTAGTATTCTTCAAACATTTTAAATGCACACTAATTTTTAAACTTTTCTGTGAAATTTATAAGTTGAAATCAACTAATTCTACATCTCTAATTTTTCTTTCACACAGACAAAACAATATTCTATTGTAGGAATATATACTTTGATCACTTAGGTAAACCTTTGGCACTAAATGAGATTAAAAGCTCTATATGAGTCTCAGATAATTCTATGTTATCAGGCAAGTCTGAAGTTCATTTCAACATCAAAGCTACCAAAGGAGTGAAATAAAGCAATTTACTTCATTTCTAATCCTGTGGCAAAACAACTCATACTAGTTGTAAAACACTTAAGCAAAATAACCTAAATGATAGTGTACCATTCCATATTCATATACTTTGTTCATAGCAAAAAAGTGCTCAGTGTTATTAGCCAAAAGAGAAGAGGGAGAAGATGAGGATGCGGAAGATGTGCAGATGCAATTTGTTTTAAAGTAAACATTCTGAAATTGCACTCTTCTTTTCAAATGCAGTTTTACAGAGTAACACTGTTTTAATTTAAGATATTTACTCTGGGTGTTGGGTATTGCATATAAAATTTATCATTGTTGGTAAAGTTTTATATGAGTAAATATCCAGTGTGAATAATCAGATGTGAGATTAGTCACGTAGTCTTTGACACATTTTCTTCATTAACGTGTATCAGTGCAGACTGAAGATTGCATTCAACCTGTCCTCAAAAGATCTTCAAAATGGAAGATTTCGAAAAGAGGTCTCTTAAGTCCCCTGATAGAACTTATTCAAATTCCATTATCTCAGATTCGTGAAAATGAAAGACCCATCTCACAGGAAAGATCCCCTAAGGTGAATTAAGTGCAGTTTGACAGTCTGCACAAATGCAGAAACATTAGGCTGTTAAGTGGCCACATGTGTATACACATGTTTAGTGTTAAGGCCATAAAGCAAACATTAGCAATCAAGAACACCACACTGATTTTGGAGCATATGTTTTCCAAGACCCTACGAAATCTGGACAACAGCTTGAGAAAGATTCAAACAAGTTCTTATACTGTATGCCTCATTCTCAATTGCAAGAGATTGTGCTCCTGTGCTAAACGTACTCAGAGACTACCTAAAACTTCACCCCTACCTTTGATAGGACCAAGAAGTAAAAATTATAAAATCTGTGTTTCATCACTGATCTCCATCATAATTTGCCAGAAGACAGTAACCAGTAAGCTCTATCAAACCCTACTGGCTCTGCTGACACACTTAGAAATGTTAGTGCGTAATTTGCTATTACACATTATTTTATGTGCAGACTCTCATTATCATAGTCGTATGAGGCATTCACACATATGTACGCAGCATGTTCCCACCAGGCGTAGTCGGTCATCTTTGGCAACTTAGAGACAACAGTGCTGTCTTGTTTTGTTGTTATGGTTTCAGGCAAATCTTTCCAACATTATCATTTATGCATAAAATGAGGTCTGCATAATTGTGACTATCCAAATAATTTATAACAAAATACCATTTTAGTTGATTAAATAGAACAGTAGTTTTTCACTTTTGCTTTCCTTTTTTAGTAATCAATGAGATCTTTTCTTTAAACAAATCTTGCACAGATAAAGCACAGAAAAAAACAATCTTGTAGCTGAAGTGTGTGGGATGGAGAAGGCAGGAACTTCACCTGCTTCGATGGCTGTTTTATTTTCATAGCAGCCCCTGAGACATCTTTTAATTACTTGAGGGCTCAGTACAATATTTTGAATACTACTGATGCCCAGGATGAAAGAAAAATAATTTCTCTCTTTCTGTGTTAGACTAACTTTCAAACAGTAACTTAGGTAATTACTGTAACAACACAGTACTTGACAAAGGTTACTTGATGACATTCAGGCACAGGAAATCTGTCCCCAAGGAGTAACTAACACTCATCTTCTGCATGAGACCCATGTTGGAGTGGCTATTGGCAATTTTTAACAAATAGACACTGAGCTGGTCATTACAAGTCATGACCATGAGGCAGTACTTACCCTCTGTAGTGAGAATGGGTTAAATTACAGCTTGCGGACAACTGTCCCACAGACTGAAATTAGGAAGTGACATCACTAAGGGAGTGACACAGGGCATTGTTGCTAACAGATAGCAGCATTTGGCTTTCAGCCTTTATTCACTAAATTGGGCCACCAAGGCTAGCTGTGGACACTGAGAATTTGAATTCTAGCTCTGGTCCTTGGATTATCATATGGGCATGCCATTCTTAGAAGTAAGGCATACCTGATCCTGGAATTTTAATATAACAAACCTATCTGCCTCAGACCCGTCCTATCCTTGGTGTCTGAGTTCCTCTTTTCTAGTCATATAGGTCAAGATTCATAAAATAAATAAAATCCTCTCAACCTCATTTTGCAAATGAAAATGGGTTTATTACATGCATTCCTAATGAAACAATACACTTGCCATCTGTATGACCTAGAGCAAGGCTGTTTTTCTCCTAAGGCTTAAAGAGCTGCTATCAATTCCCTGGCAGTCCAGTGGTTAGGACTTGGGGCTTTCACTGCTGGGGCCTGGGTTCAATCCCTGGTCAGGGAACTAAGATCCTGCAAGCTGAGCTATGCAGCCAAAAATAAATAAATAAATAAATAAATAAATAAATAAATAAATAAATAAATAAAGAGCTGCTCTCTTCTTATTCTGCTTTGAGCTCCATTACTGGGAGAATCAAAGACATTCTGAACTATTACATATAATTCTGCACACCAGTGTTCTAGTTTGGGAACCTAGTTGGATAATGAATACTGGAGTCTCTGGCTGTGGAGAATCTCATTGTGATGCAGTTCAGTTAGCCCAATGACATGACATGTCTAGTAAATCTAGCTTATATAAACTAAGCTGCAATTTTAAAAGATTATTGAAGCTACTGTCAGTGCTTCCCAGAATGCCGGCTGAGGAACTTGTCATTTGTCAGTCTAAAGCACAATGCCAATGATAGGCTACAGTTTGCTATTTGTTAATACTGAAGCCAAATCCAGCCTCTGTATCCTAACACCGAATTAAATCTCAGAGACAGAGTTTTGGGTGAAGTAGAAAAGAATAGCTTTATTGCTTTGCCAGGCAAAGGGGGCCACAATGGGATAATGCCCTCAAAACTGTTGTGTCCCCACCTGGAGGGGGTAGTGAGGAGATTTATGGTAATGGTTCAAAGAGGGCGTGATCAGCTTGTGGACACTCTTCTGATTGGTTGGTGTTGAGGTAAGTGGGAGTCAGCATCATCAACTTTCTAGTTCCAACTGGTCTGGGGTCTATGTGCTTGAGGGCAGCTTACCATTAAATTCTCCCACCTGGTGGGGTTTCAGCATCTGCAGAATAGCTCAAAGATATTGTTATGTATATCCCTTGAGGGGGAACCAGGACCTTGCCCCAAGGCTGCACTATTGTTTCTTGACTGTTCCTCCCTTATCTCGCATCCCTTCCTTCCCTAATTAGCAACCATTTGAACCTGCCCATTGGAACTCAGGGAAGGTCCTGGAGGCTGAATGAAGCCTATTTCCTGTAACCAAGAAATGGGGGACACAGAAAGGCTTTTGTGCCCAGGAGCCCCACAGGGTCCTGCTCGGTTTCAGTACCTTGGATCTTGGTTAGCACCAGATCTGGGGAAGAGATAAAGGGGAAAAAAAGCTACCAGGATTGAGAATGGTCATTCTCATTTAATTGGTCCAGTGGTGTCATATTAAAGAAGAGGTATCAGGAATGCAAGGTGGGGACAAGGATGGATAGTATAACCCCTTAAAATATTCTGAAAAGGTGGAATTCTACCCTCTTTATTTATGGAGAGAGATGTAAGCAGAATGGACCTAGTCAGTTTTCTATCTATAGTCTGTCTCCTTACCCAGAGGTTCTGAAACAGGAGGGAAGGGGGCAGGGCACAACCTTTAAAAGAATGACATAGCCTGAGGACATGACATAAACTGATTAGAACTAAATAGGTCCAAGATGGCAGACTAGTCAACTTCCACTAGACCTTGAGCCTCAGTATAAGCTCACTGTAACACAGCAGCAAGCTAAATGACACACCCACAAGCACAATGACAGTTCCAAGGCCGACCACAAAGGTCAAAAAAGTGGGCAGTGACCCAATTTCTGGAAATCCCCACCCCTTCCCCAAAATAGCTGGAATACTCCTCTCACTCATCAGCCTATGAAATTACCCACCCCTATAAAAACTGACAACCTCATACCCTGGTACCTTTCTCACCTTCTGAGATGGCCCGTACTCTGTATGTGGAATGTGTTTCTCTCTAAATAAATCCACTTCTTACCTATCACTTTGTCTCTCACTGAATTCTTTCTGTGATGAAACATCAAGAACCTGAGCTTCATTAAGTCCTGAGACCAGGTGTGTGATCTCAGTTAAAAGACTGTGGGTTCAAGTCCCAGTCTGGGTTTTGGCACATGGGTTCAAATCCCAGCCTGAGTTGCACGGTTTCAGTTACAGGAGAGCCGTAGGCTAACTTTATGCCATAGAAAAGAAGATACGTTCACATTATTTTTCAAATTTAAATGATCCATATTCCTTATTTAAAATGCTTGATTCACTTTGATTTTAATGCATATATTTTCCTTCCCAACTATGTGATAGCTTCCTGGGGATTGGCTCCTCAACAAAGTGCCTAGAAATCAGTATCACTGTATGCTCAGGACCAAGTACAGCTAGTGCCCTGAATGTGGTGTGTGGCCAAAAACGTTTTGCAATTGCTAACGTGTAACCTGAATCTAAGGATCCAAAGAAGCTATTATTAGGGTCAACTATGAGGGTGATCCTGTGCTATAAGTGAAAAAAACAACATGGGTAATTATTTTTTTTATTCATGTTTTAAAAACTCGACTGTGTGTTGTTTCTGTTGGTTGTCTAATGGACACTCATTTCCTCATGTATTATGTCACTTTACATTCTTGGAATTGGGTTTGTGGGGTTTCCTTGAAGGTAATAGTGACTGTGGCTTTCTTGAGAGAGGCCTGGGAGTACAAACCGAGACCATTTTAAACTAAATTATCGGCCTGAAATGTCCAGGGAAATATAAAATTCAGCTGTAAACACATATGACTGCCATCTTGGGGGGACAAATTCTCAAGGGAGAGATTTTTTTTTTTCTCTTCCATCTAATTCTGTGGAAAGGTCTAAGGCAAACAATTTCCCGTGCCGTCTTTTTGGTGAGAGTCAGGTCTTATTTCTAGTTTACCCTGCACACTAAGGAAGTTAATGTGGGGTTTCCTCTTGTGTCCCCAAATTTGGGCAAGCCCTGAAAGTTTTTTCTTTCTATCCCCTGTGCTCTGCAAAGACAACTTGCCAGAGTTCAGCAAATCCTGCAAAGGAAAAGCCACCTTTGATGCTCTTTCCATTTCTCAACCACATTTATTTTTGCCTCTTAGTATTCCTTGCCAGATTATCAATTTGCTTTAGAAGACTTTATACATTTTCTATTATATTTTAATTCTTTTCATCAGGGGTGTATTTCTAAGCCAAAACTAGAAACATGGCCATCACTACTGCTAATAATACTAACTTCCTGAGATACTGTTGCCTTTGTGATATTTAGACATTCTGTACCAAAAATGTCCATTAAATTTACACATCAGCTCATATTCTGAGAAAAAAGTGCTTCTTCTTGACAAATAAAAGAATTGAATGAATCTTCTATCTTTACAGTCTGAATATTGGCAGAGGGAAATGAGTTAAGGAGATGAATTGAAAGGAGTTGAGAATGTCAATAAGAAGAAAGCCGTAGTTCAAGAAAAGATGCAAAATCCTCCAACGCGAAACTCTTGTTAAAACCTCAAATGTCACTATCCCACCCTCTGACCACAGCAATCCATTTCTCTTGCTCTAATTGTCATCAATATCAGTCTTTTCTCTCTTTTAGTTGTTGTTCACTTTATTGTCTGTCCAGGCTATGCCCCATATTCTTTCACTTTCCCCTGCCAATACCTCCAAATTCCTTACTCCTTACTAGCTCCACCATGACCAGTACTTCTTCCACACTTAGTGGTGAAATACCAAGCCAGAATCCTATACTTGTAATGCAGAGGATACTATGGCCTATGGATTTGTCCCATGGTAGCTCATTGTTCCATCTGTCCCATGATAAAACTCATCCAGCTTTCAGTTGGATTTTCAAAAATACATACACTACTTTCTGTTGCCTCTCTCAAATCCTTCTTTCATCTTTCACATATATTTAAATCTTTATCAATTTTCTTAAACGCTTTCCCCTAATATCTACACTTTCATTCCTGCATACCATCTCCACCATAATATACATAGGAAATGTATGTCTTTATTTGGATGCAAATCAAATTTCTACCCTCTTTTTTGCCCCCAATTTATGTGCATTTGCTTCCTCTACCCTTAATGCTTTATCTCAGTGAAAGTGGTTCTTTTTCCACATCACAGGTGTAAACCCTGCCTCCATAGCTCTGGTTTCACCTTTTCCTACTTCTCCATATTTTCTTGTACCCTTTTCATCTGGTATTCTGCATCAGTTAAGGATGTCCTGGTTACTGTGCTCTCTTAAACTTTTTATCCTCCAGAGTAAGTATTCATACCCTGTGAAGACCTAAACCTAATATTATTATAATGTTATACTAAACATTGTAAAACTTTTGAATGGATGACAGAATTATGTAGATTCACTTGTCACTTATTGGTACACACAAACCATACTCTATTACATATTTTGGAAACAATTTGATTAAATTATGCACACCTGTTTTTACAATTTCCCTATGTTACCATGGCACATTTCTTCCCAGTTTTCCTACCAGCAGCTGATTCTAGAAAATTACAAATGCACAGCCTTGAAAATTTCCTCTCTTAGTTTTTAGTTTTACCATATCTCTGCCAATTTTATTCTCCACTCACAAGTTCAATCTCCCATCCATCTAATTATTTCTTATATATTTTAACCCAATAAAGGGATTGGATGTTGGGACCAAAGTTTTTTGTGTCTAACTAGTTTAGGAAAATGGGATTCTCCAGTGTACTTCACTGATGATGGAAAACAAGCCATCTTTTAATAAAGCACACTTAGATTTCCATTTGCAATTTTTACTTTTAAGGAACCATCTGTGTCTTCTTTGGAGGAGATCCTCTTTAAACTTTGGGCCTTTAATTATGGTTAGATTAAGAAAAGAGCTTGATAATGTAGTGGAAGCATAAAAGCTTATATCAAGTTATGAGAAGAAACATAAGTCCTTAGCATTGCTGTTAATATCAGGAGATATAAAAACTGTTGTTATGGTGGTCATTTAAGCAGTTATTTTAATCTTAAAGAACAAAATGACTTCATCAGGCTACAGAACTAGGGAACCCTGGATGAGGACATTTGTGAGAAAGCAAGAATATGGAAAATGACAAACTAGTGAGATGAAATACTAAAAAGCCTTAGGCAAGGTGTCGAGAGCTTAAAAGCAAAACTACCCCTCTCTGAAGGATAAGAGGACATATCCAAGTCTTTATTTCTTTGAATATCAGCCTATCAGCTGCCCATGGGCCCAGCAGTGTGATGAGGAAAAGAGGAGAAATAATGATAATCAAGAGATTGTACCTTTAAAAGAGGAGGTGTAACCATTTCTCTGCCCTCTACCAATTCCTCTTATGTCTGATACCCACCCCCTAGACGTAAAATGCTGTAGTGTTTTTGGATTCTAGGGAGCACTGAGAATTAAAAAGCCAGAGCACATAAATTTGTCTTCTCTTTCTGTCTGATTCACTTATGGCAGGAGTTGTAAAAATATCAAACTTTCTTTCTACTTTTTTTTTGGTGGCCAGTATGCGGTAAAATTGTAAACTACATTTGTTTAAACAAAGTTATATGAGGTTTAGCTGGAAAAAGAGTAGTCCTCAGGCCTCAGAGTCTGCCTTGATTAGATTTTATTTTGTTTTAATTGTTTAGGAAATGGGGTTGCTCCATAAAACCTAATCTGATTTATCAGAGTTCTCTCCATTGAGGTTTTTGTTTATCCAACAGACGTGATATTTTGGTTTCCATTTGCCATTGATTCTCATACCTATGTCATATATAGGGAAATTTGAGTAAAGATAAGGGCTTGGGGCTAAATTTAGACATTTCTGGGCTTCCTTAAAATAAAAGTTATCTGAATATCACGTGATAGCACTCCAGGAATATTTTTTAAACCTACTTTTGTATATTTACTAACCAGGAGGAGAAATTTCACTTTCAAATCAACACTAATGATAATAATTAAAGCAACAATAGGCAGTGACCAAGATAGTCTTAAAGCTTCCTTCAGCCTGACTGAACTTTAAATATCTTCTTCCTAACTCTAAGCCCTGACTTGCCTTTACCTTAGAAAACTTGGAATTGTAAATTATTTACCTATCCCTTTAAGATATAAATCTTTTTAAAAGCCTCTTGCCAGTTTTACAGCCAAGGAATATCTTACTCAAGGACCTGGGAGCCATCCCATTCAAATGTAATCACCAAGGAGGATAGAATTCCTATATCTCAGTCTGTGATAGAACCCTTACATCTCAGTTTCTGTGTGAGCACAGGAGCCCAGCTTCGATGGATGCCAGTTAGCAAACAAAGATGGTCTAATCACAGTGCGAAAAATAAATTGCAAACTCAGGAATAACTCTACAACTCACCATGCTCAACACATTGACCAATCTCTTACCTAATGTCCTCCAGTACTATTTCACTTGCTCACCTCAGCGCTTAAAAACCCTCTCATGTTTTATTTCAGCGGAGTTGAGTTCAGACTGAGTTCTGGACCTTCCTCCTATTGCAGTAGCCTTGAATAAATGAACCCTATCAGTTTAACTCTGTCCAATACAATTTTTGCTTTGACAGCACTTGCATAGCACTCACAACTTGCCATGATTGAAAGCCAGAACTTTATAAAAGTTCTTTTTGCTTTTGCTTTTTATGGAAGAGAAACTGAAGCCCAGAATGATTAAGCCAATTGCTCAAAGTTAGCCCTGGTAGAAAGGGGCAGAGCTGAGGTCAAGTCCAGATTGCCAGGCTCTACAATCTATGCTCTTAACCCAATGCAATGCCTTCAGTCAGATAAGTTCTGAGTTCATAAGTATTGATGCAGAATAAAGAAAATAAAAACAGCAGAGCCACAAGTCAAGAAACTTGTGTGGGATGTTGGAAAAAAAAAAGAGTTGGTGGTATTTTTGAATGAGACGTCTAGTTCTACTGGGCAAGAAGAGGTGTCCATATGGCGTTGAAAACAGATTTTATTTAAATTTGAGTGGTAGACACAGATTGTTAGGACACAGTTTCAGGACTCTTTGACACAGATCAGGAGCTGCTTACATCTTTTGTCTATGCTCTAATTAACTATATTTTTCAAAGCAGTGAGCAAATATTCAGATCTTAAAGATAATAGATTCTCTTTTAAACCAAATGAAATAATATAAACATTCTACCTTTTGACTGCCTAATTGTTATGTGATATCTCAAAATTCCTATGAATTAATCAAACATTTTTATGGTAAATTGCGTCTACTATGCTGTGATGGATGGAGTGTGTCTATTTAGGAGGAGTTCTTCAAGCGAGAGAAGAGAGATTGGTAAATCCCAGGCGGCTAGCCTTTCACAAAGAGAATCTTTGTCCTTCAAATATTATCAGTAGAACATTGCTAAGGAGACTTTTGTTTGAGGATTTTCTGAGCAGTATTCTTTCTCTTCTGATGTCCAGCTTTGTTTTGCTAGCCAATCTGGCCCGACTCACACATGATCTGCATGGGTCAGTGCTTCTCAGAAGAGAAGGCCAAAGACTTGCATGGTGGTCTTTGGCAGATCTGTGGTGTTCAGTATGCTGACCTGTAGCATGACCTATAATCTCAGCTGTATCTGCTAAATAGAGTTCAAGTAGACCTTCTCTGCAGGTAATGAACTCTATTCTTTACTGTGAACTCTGAATCCTTAGCTGATTAATATCAGTAAACACTCTTACTTGATTCTGAGAAAAATCATTTTTTTATTACTAATATCATCCTCTTCTCAATATTTTACTTGTAGTCATTTTTCTAATACCTTAGAACTTTGATCAGAGTTCTGGAGGTCACAGACCTCCATTTGGAGTGCTTCCTCTTGCATTCTGAACGGGAGCAGGATAACATTAGACTATGGGTCGTTAGGCTGAAGATCTTTACTAGTGAACATAACAGAAATGGAAATTTCCCAGCTTTATGCTTCTTAATTAATGCCTACTGATTGGATCAGACTCTAATCAGCCTATCTTAAATAGCAATGTATAAACAAATATCAAAAGGAAACTATAAAACTAAAAATGAAAAAGGAGATTGTCTGATTTTAGTAATACCTGTATACACTGGTGCCTTTACTGCTCTCGGTTCATTAGCACTGTCTATTCTTAACTTCCCTCTTTAACCAGCTTACTTTACCTAGAACACAGTCTCAGTAATAATACACACTCTTGCCTCTCTGTGGTTTTTATATCACATCTCCCCACACAACCCTAATCCTCGATGATTCTAAGCATGCATTTTCCCTGGACCTGCATTAGAACACATGGGAAGAGGCACGTCAGCAGAGAGAAGTTCGGTCATAAATTGATGACCACTCACTTTATATACTGCTCATAATTTTTACCGCATTTCTCAAGTCTAATAAGCTCACTCATTCTCTGAAAAATTAGGTCAACACTCTAACCACCTTTGCTCTAACTACCCTTGCTCTCCTCCCTCCAATTGTTTGATGACCATTTCTAATTAATAGAAAGTTATAGCCAGATGCTGGGAGCGCCTCATTTCTCAGCATCAAACATAGGAACATGGCCTTGCTACTCCATATGTGCTCCGCTTACCAGCAGCATGGGCATCACGTGGAAATGTGTTAGAAATGTAGACCTACTGAATCTACATCTACATTTAACAAGTTCCCTGGTGGGTTTGTGTGTATTAAAGTTAGGGTAGCACTGAAATGAGGAAGACACAGATTCTTTCTTTCTCTCCTTTGAAAAGCAGTTTCTTTGCCTGTAGAAGGCATCTGTCTTTTCTTTCTCCTCCTAATTTCTCAGAAATTTACACTGAGATTATTCCTTCTCTTCCCAGTGTATTCAGTTTCACTTTCTCAACTCCGATTCCCTGCATTCACCTTTTTAAGTCTAAAATTTCTCCATTAAACACTTGCATTTATCAAATTAAAAGAAAATAAACACACCAGTTACTGCCTTAGTTCCTTCTTGTCTTCAGAGCCAACTCCTCAAGTGAGATGTTCGTACTTAGTGTCCATTTCTTCATCTAACATCCTGTTCAACCCACTGCAAATTGGCCTCTCGGCAGTCACTCCACTAAGTACTATTCTCAGCAAGTTTGCATATTTCATTCCTCTTCACACTCTCTCAGCAACATCTGACACTGTGAGAAGCACATATAAATGAATGAAGGACAGTATAAATACAGGCAGCTCAGGACTCTTACCTTTCTACTTTCTTCTCCCAAGTATAATCTTCCTAGTCATTTCATCTTTCACCTCTGATTTCTAAGGAAAATAAGCAGATATTAAGGCACATGCAAAAACTGCTTCAGTTTTCATAATTGCTCTATATCTAGCACCTAGTCTAACACTGGGCCCTCAGATTTTATCAAAAGAATGAATATATGCTTTAGGTTACATGTTCTTCCCCCAATCATCTACTAAAAGTTTTATTTTCTTCCCTTAGTTCATGTAGTAATTACCCTTTACTGAAATAAAACATCCAGCCTTTTCTTTCTCCCCTCCGCCTGCCCCGGGATAGACTTGTGCTTATATCAAAGGATGTTCTTATATGATGTATAAACAGGATGGAGATAAGGAGTTTTTCTACTTTTCTTATCCTTGGGATTTTATCCAGTATTTAACCCTGAAGTCTCTTCAGGATTATAAGCAAGAAATTGGGCTTGCACCACTTTCATTATTTGAATATCTGTTAGAAATGCCTCTATGAATTAATGGAAAGGAAGAGAGAATTTCCTAAGCCTCTACTCTATTATAGAATTCAAAAGTTTGAAAGCTAAACCCAATTTTATTCTCAGAGACTACTGGGGGTCTTCTAGATCAGTGTAAGTCTTTCAAGGGTCTGTGTCTTTGCCCTATTTTCTGCCAGTGTGTATATGTATTCAATTTATGATTGTTCTGTAGGTTACTGCAGAAAGACACATGGCACTTAGGGTTCAATCAATACCATGCAGGAAAAATAAAAAGATACCATGATTTAAAGTAATTTGGGGAATGCTTATATTAGTATACTCCCTTTTAAGTAAATTCACAATCTACATTATTATATAATCTTTATTTTAAAGGATCCCTGTGTTTTTATCTTATAAATCTAATGTTTTGAGGAATAATTTTGATACAGCACTGCTAAAGAGGAGACCCAAAACAATCACTAACAATAGCTGTAAGGCTAAGGCTTCAGTTGCCTTAGTAATAATAGTTACTAGTTTTGGAGCTCCTACCCTCTCAGGCATTATATATAACAATTTTTGATATTGTGTATACTTCTTTTATAGATAAGGACACTAAAGTTTAGACAGATTAAATAACATCCTACCTAAGATCTCTCAGTTATTACTGAGAGAACTGCAAACCAAGACGATCTAAAGTTTACCTTCTTTCCAGCTCATCTTCATTTCGTCCCTTCTACTGTCAAGTTAGCCATTAGAGTAGAAACACCATCTGCTTTATTGGAAGTTCCACACTGGTTTTATTCAGTATTGAGTTTTGGATAGGAACTTCTGCTTAAATTGATGTAATCTCTGTATACTTATTTACTTGGCTTTTCTAAAGAAATAGTAATAACATGATGGCTTGTTTGAGTGTACTGACAGATGTATCTTCCAAGAGTGTAAGATAAACCCTGCAATTTTCTCAAAATTCAAAATTATTTTCCACTGACCCTGGTCAAAATCTGTCCCTGTAAAGAGAGAAATTTCCCATATAAGGCATTAGCCAGCATCATGGTAAACCTTTCCAGCTTCTTTTGTTTCCTTTCTCCTCTGTAACTTCCACCATTGGAAATAACAATCCCCTGATCACTCCTACAGCCTTTCTGATGTGAACTGACTCAGGAGTTGCCGAGCATAAATGAACCATCTCTTTTTAAAAAGCTGTCGAATGTGCCTCCTTATAGTTTTAGCTGTGTGATGAGAGATTTGTCTCAACATGGTTATTTACACACCATTAGAGGAAATTAAATTCTACTGGTAGTCTTTTTTTGTAAAAATTAATAATATAAAATGTCCTTTCAGAAATGCTCTGAAGTGTATTCTTAATGAAGTATAAATTATCAACATTTGTATGTGTTTTTATTTTTTAAATATTTATTTATTTATTTGGCTGGGCTGGGTCTTACTTGCTGTGTGTGGGATCTTCGTTGTGACACACGGGATCTATTAGTTGCGGCATGCAGGCGAGATCTAGTTCCCCGACCAGGGATCGAACCCAGGCCCCTGCATTGGGAGCACGGAGTCTTAACCACTGGACCACCAGGGAAGTTCTTGTATGTGTTTTCAAATGTCACCCTTAGATGACAATTTTTGAGCCCTTCATGTCCTGGCTCAATCACTTAGTCGGTTAGACTTGGGGAAGTTACTTATTCTTCTAAGATTCCGTTTCTTCATTAGTAAAAAGGGACCATCCATAGTTCCTACGGTTTAAGGTTGTTCTAGGAATAAATAAAATATAATCTTCTTAGCACAAAGCCTGGTACACGGTGTATGCACATTAAATATTAGGAATTTGGTGTATCATCTTTTCTCCCCAACATAAGGACTGAAAATAGATAATGAGCTTATTTTCAACCTTAAAATGCTAATTAATTTAAGTTACTATTTTTGTCTTTTCTTATGCTACACACTTGAAAGTAGTCTTGTGTTTTATTGTTGTTTTAGTCTTTTATGAGAGAGTAGGATCCACCAACATTCTTGCCAAAAGTTCTTCTTTGGAGGAACTTTTTCTTCCCCTAATAGTACTCTCACTTCCCCCTGTGCCATAGGATCCATGAAGCAGCCTTATTTCCAGCAGGAGATGGAAACTTCATCTGAAGTCTTTTTCAGCCACATTTGTAACATGCTTTATGCTATATTACACTCTTCTTTTAACCTAATATGAAAATCCCCATACTTAGGGATTATAGTTCCTTTTTTTACATTCTTAAGGACATCCCGATACCAATGACCCAGGCCTTCAGAACTCCAGTTAATGAATAAGAGATAATGTTTTGAAAGACGAAGTCCTATTTTTAACCTAAGCACCATGTTATTAGTATTTATGGTGTTTATGCTTTAAGTTAGAGATATTAATGCTGATATTATTAGAGATAATATTTGTTTTTGCATAGTGACTATAGGCTGCTAGCACCTTTCAGTTCTCTTTGAAAGTTTGATTTGATGCAAACATCATAAAATGGCTATAAAAATTGTCGACAAACATTTAAGATGGGGCAAGAATTTCATTTTTACAAAGAGAAAAAGTTTTCTTTTATTCATTTTATTCCTCTATTGTCCCTGAATATCCACAATATTTATAAACAATAACAACAACAAAAATCTCATGAAGAATAGCACTATGCTATAGGACAATTAGAAAGCTATACTAAAATGTGCTGAATTTCACCTTAGCTCAATCAAATCCTGAAATCCAGTATCTGTATGCCAGATGGTTCTACATTCCTAATAGCACTTGTTTCTCAGTGATATAACTTAGACATAAATTCTATATTTAATTATATATATAAAATTGACAGTACACATGCTTAGCTATTTTGTATGTAACCCAGCAGACAGCATACCTTTAACTAGCATTTTGGCTACTTCTGCTAAATTCCCCCAACTAGTGCAATCAAGGAGAATTACCATACCAGTTGCTTGTGCTTATGCCACATGAGAAAGCCTTGGACATAAACTGTGCAATTCATTCTGTTTGCTACCAGGTAATTCTTTGCAGACCTGCAAATCAAAACTGTGGCTGATTTTCAGCAGTATGATTGTCATGTTTTAGAAATTTGGCTAATTAAAACTTTACGAGTGGACAATTAAGAGTAAAGGTCTTATATTTGAGAATTAAAAGTGTCCAGACAAGAACAGTATTTTGTTTTTTGTTTTTTTTACCATAGTGCATATATATTTTTAAATACAATTTTTTTTTTTAATTTGGGAGAGGGGATAAGTTTAGTAATATATTCAAATGATTATTTATATTTGACCTTTAAATCTTCTTAAAGTCTCATTTGGGCTTGCATCCTATAAACAAATCTCCTTTGTTCTTTCAATTATGCTATGATATGGTGTGAAACACTTTCCTGCACTGATTCTTTAAATTTAAGTGAAATAAGCATGGAAATAGTGGGCAGAAAAATTTCAATTGTATTTCTGCAGCTATTAACTCTTACAAAGAGTTTAGGGGAAAAGAATTTTTTATTTTTTGAGTTTTTTTGTTTGTTTTGTTTTGTTTTTAATGTGTTCCCTAACAAAAAAGGAAAGATAACAAACATTTCAAGAGAAGAAAAGGGTTAGAAACTTGGGGAAATTTTTTGGTTTTCTTAAGGTTTTTTGTTTGACTAATATCACTGAGACAACTTAAAACGTTTGCTTGATGGTTAGCTAATGATAAGCCTAGTATTATTACCAGCATATTTATTTGAGAATGCTGGTTTGCATTTGGTTTGGATTTTCATTTACAAAGCTGTTCCAAATATCAACAAGAAGAGTCATGAAATAAAGCAACAGGGCAATATTTGTAGTGTGCCTTACACTCTGATCACTACTTCCCTACTTATTATTTTGGGAAACACAGAGTAGGATAATCTCACTCCCAGGTGGTGAGAGGAGCCACTGGAAGGGCCTCCTATATGACATGTATTTAACATACATCTATGATGAGGCCTGCCTATATGTGCTTGTTTTCTGGGGATGGTAATATTTTAATATGTCAGTCATTTAAACATTAAAGTAAAAGCCTTTGAGGGTAGATGTTGAAGTATAGAAAACAAGGAGGGTGTGTTAAATATGTCTTTTTATTCTTATGTTTTGATATCTGGGCCTTATGGACCCTGGCGAGACTGCCCCTTCCAGGGCTGGCTGATACCTAAGGATAGTAAAGGACTGGACATGAATGCACATTTATAGGCAAACTAACCAATTCAGAGCCTCCCCTCACCTCTTCTACAGGACTTTTACACTCTGGGCCAATATTCCCCTGCCCTAATCATCTCAGGATGAGGTAACAGGCAACTAAGGCCAGCTCCCATGCCCTAGAGCCTGCTAAGATTATTCAAACTACTCAATCCTAAAACTGCCTACTTTGCCTCACTCATTCCTTCCCTCCAAAACTTCAACACATCGTCCCCTGGTTCCTCTGCCTCCTGACAAACCTGGTACTTCTCCAGGGAAGAAGAGAAGAGAGAATAAAGCTATTAATATAGTCAAATGATAATCTTATTTGTTTTTAAATCTTCTTAAAGTTTCATCTGTGCCTTCTAGAAGCGCATCTAAATGGCCCTGCCCCCTCCTCTTGGGACTATGAATAATAAACTGTCTTTTCAATGGCAGTCCTTTCCTGATCTGGCCTCATCATTTTAAAACAGAAGAATACTTGACTGATACTATGGCAAAAGGAAGAAAAGCCCGATACAATAGTCCCCCCTTATCCATGGGGTATACATTCCAAGACCCCCAGTGGATGCCTGAAAACATGGAGAGTACCGAACCTTATATAAACTATGTTTCCTCCTATTCATACATACATATAATAAAGTTTAATTTATAAATGAGGCACAGTAAGCGATTACCAACAATAACTGATAAAAAAATAGAATGATTATAACAATACGCTGTATTAAAAGTTATGTGAATGAGGTCTCTTTCTTTCTCTCTCAAAACATCTTATTGTACTAATTTAATGTCTTTTCTACCTTAACTAAGCATTTATCATTCACTGTGACCATAACTTTTGTAGTTTGAGTTGTGACAGCAAAACTAGTACACATTTCTTTTTCCTTCTTCACAATTCATGGATAGAAGAGTTGGTCTTAGCATAGATCGTGGCAACTTCAGCACGCTATTTTTTTTCTTTCCATATTGAGAACATTTAACTTTTCACTTAGAGGAAGCACTTTATGGCTTCTCTTTGGCAATTTAAGTTGCCAGCATCACTACTCTTGTGCTTTGGGACCATTATTAAGTAAAATGTGGGTTACCGTGATATCACAGTAGTCAATCTGCTAGCCTAGATGGCTACTAAGTGACTAACCAGCGGGATGATTCACATCCAGAGAGGGACAGTGTACTAGATCTCATCACACTACACAGAATGGTGCTCAACTTAAAACTTTATGAATTGTTTATTTCTGGAATTTTCCATTTAATATTTCAGACTGCTTTTGACAGTTGACCCCAGGTGACTGAAACCATGGAGAGTGAAACCATGGGTAAGAGGGACTACTGTACCTGAAAGTAACTCAAGAGATTTTTAATCTATGGAGTCTCCATTTTAAGGTATAAGATGAAAAGCTACATAACAATATATGCTTTGCAACAAGTAAACTCTATTGAAGTTGAGAATTCATGAGAGAAAATTCTTGTCATTCCCATATGTTTGATGAAAATAACCTTAGACTTGGAGACCATAGTCCTGGACTTAACCCAAAGCAAATGGATGACCATGGATAAATCACCCTTGCTGAGACTTGGGTTAGATAACAGAGGGTAGAGCAAGAGAGGGTGACAAGAGAGGGTGCATTCTAATGCTGATAAATGTGCTTTCAAGAGTATAAAGTACTGAGCACACTAGAGTTAGTTGTATGTTTGCATTCTAATTCATAGAATTATAATTCATATCCAAGGATTCAACGAACTTCAAATCATGTAATACTGTTGTACATATTTAGTGGGAAAAAAATCCATTTGTAAGTGAATCTATGTAGTTCAAACCTGTGTTGTTCAAGGGCCAACTGCATATCTATATATAAGATGTATCTATATCTGTATCAAGATTCTGACCATGAAAACAAGTAACAAGTTGTGGGCATTGCGGAGGAGGAGGGACGATGTTGGTGCAGTTTGTTCCACAGGCAGAGGGTTTGTAAAAATCAGACAATATCCCTTGCTGTGTTGCAAGAGTGGCCATCAGCATGCTTGTGATGAATGACTACTAACTGCCATAGTCTCTCAAATTAAAGCCATTTAACCTAATTCTATCACTTTCTATTGTCTCTTCTTTCCTCTTTCTCTATTTTCAAAAAGGTGAGGGAACACTTTAGGGAAAAGAGGTAGGCTGAAGCAAGCAACAGAAACCATTACCTAGCCCCAAAACATGAACATTTACACATAGGTATTCTTTCAAGAGTTTTAGAGTTGTAGCTCTTAAATTTAGACCGTTGATCCATTTTTAGTTAACATTTTTGTAAATATTAAGTTAGGGTCCAAGTTCATTCTTTTGCAGGGGGGTCTCCCATTGTATTGTACCAGCACCCATATTTTTTTTGTTTTTTTTTCGTTTCCTGAGAACATCCTTTTTATTTATTTTTTTAATGTTTATTTATTTCCATATTAGTCATCCATTTTATACACATCAGTGTATACATGTCAATCTCAATCGCCCAATTCATCACACCACCACCCCACCCCCGCCGCTTTCCCCCCTTGGTGTCCATATGTTTGTTCTCTACATCTGTGTCTCAATTTCTGCTATGCAAACTGGTTCACCTGTACCATTTTCTAGGTGCCACATATATGCGTTAATATACAATATTTGTTTTTCTCTTTCTGACTTACTTCACTCTGTATGATAGTCTCTACATCCATCCATGTCACTACAAATGACCCAATTTCGTTCCTTTTCATGGCTGAGTGATATTCCATTGTATATATGCACCACATCTTCTTTATCCATTTGTCTGTTGATGGGCATTTATGTTGCTTCCATGACCTGGCTATTGTAAATAGTGCTGCAATGAACATTGGGGTCCATGTGTCTTTTAGAATTATGGTTTTCTCTGGGTATATGCCCAGTAGTGGGATTGCTGGGTCATACAGTAATTCTATTTTTAGTTCTTTAAGGAACCTCCATACTGTTCTTCATAGAGGCTGTATCAATTTACATTCCCACCAACAGTGCAAGAGGGATCTCTTTTCTCCACAGCCTCTCCAGCATTTCTTGTTTGTAGATTTTCTGATGATGCCCATTCTAACTGGTGTGAGGTGATACCTCATTGTACTTTTGATTTGCATTTCTCTAATAATTAGTGATGTTGAGCAGCTTTTCATGTGCTTCTTGGCCATTTGTATGTCTTCTTTGGAGAAATGTCTATTTAGGTCTTCTGCCCACTTTTGGATTGGGTTGTTTGTTTTTTTAATATTGAACTGCATGAGCTGTTTATATATTTTGGAGATTAATCCTTTGTCCGTTGATTCATTTGCAAATATTTTCTCCCATTCTGAGGGTTGTCTTTTCGTCTTGTTTATGGTTTCCTTCGCTGTGCAAAAGCTTTGAAGTTTCATTAGGTCCCATTTGTTTATTTTTTTTATTTTTTATTTTTTAATATTTATTTATTTATTTATTTATTTTTGACTGTCTTGGGTCTTTGTTTCTGTGTGCGGGCTTTCTCTAGTTGCGGCGAGCGGGGGCCACTCTTCATCGCGGTGAGCGGGCCTCTCACCACCGCAGCCTCTCTTGTTGCGGAGCACAGGCTCCAGACGCGCAGGCTCAGTCGTTGTGGCTCACGGGCTTTGTTGCTCCACGGCATGTGGGATCCTCCCAGACCAGGGCTCGAACCCGCGTCCCCTGCATTAGCAGGCAGACTCTCAACCACTGCGCCACCAGGGAAGCCCCCATTTGTTTATTTTTGTTTTTATTTCCATTACTCTAGGAGGTGGATCAAAAAAGATCTTGCTGTGATTTATGTCAAAGAGTGTTCTTCCTATGTTTTCCTCTAAGAGTTTTATAGTGCCCAATCTTACATTTAGGTCTCAAATCCATTTTGAGTTTATTTTTGTGTATGGTGTTAGGGAGCGTTCTAATTTCATTCTTTTACATGTAGCTGTCCAGTTTTCCCAGCACCACTTATTGAAGAGACTGTCTTTTCTCCACTGTATATCCTTGGCTCCTTTGTCATAGATTAGTTGACCATAGGTGCGTGGGTTTATCTCTGGGCTTTCTATCTTGTTCCATTGATCTATGTTTCTGTTTTTGTGCCCGTACCATATTGTCTTGATTACTGTAGCTTTGTAGTATAGTCTGAAGTCAAGGAGTCTGTTTCCTCCAGCTCCATTTCTTTCCCTCAATACTGCTTTGGCTATTCGGGGTCTTTTGTGTCTCCATACATATTTTAAGATTTTTTGTTCTACTTCTGTAAAAAATGCCATTGGTAATTTGATAGGGATTGCATTGAATCTGTAGATTGCTTTGGGTAGTATAGTCATTTTCACAATATTGATTCTTCCAATCCAAGAACATGGTATATCTCTCCATCTGTTGGTATCATCTTTAATTTCTTTCATCAGTGTCTTATAGTTTTCTGCATACAGGTCTTTTGTCTCCCTAGGTAGGTTTATTCCTAGGTATTTTATTCTTTTTGTTGCAATGGAAATGGGAGTGTTTCCTTAATTTCTCTTTCAGATTGTTCATCATTAGTGTATAGGAATGCAAGAGATTTCTGTACATTAATTTTGTATCTTGCAACTTTACCAAATTCATTGATTAGCTCTAGCAGTTTTCTGGTGGCATCCTTAGGGTTCTCTATGTATAGTATCATATCATCTGCAAACAGTGACAGTTTTACTTCTTCTTTTCCAATTTGTGTTACTTTTATTTCTTTTTCTTCTCTGATTGCCATGGCTAGGACTTCCAAAACTATGCTGAATAATAGTGATGAGAGTGGACATCCTTGTCTCGTTCCTGATCTTAGAAGAAATGCTTTCAGTTTTTCACCATTGAGAATGATGTTTGCTGTGGGTTTGTCATATAGGGCCTTTATTATGTTGAGGTAGGTTCCCTCTATGCCAACTTTCTGGAGAGTTTTTATCATAAATCAGTGTTGAATTTTGTCAAAAGCTTTTTCTGCATCTATTGAGATGATCATATGGTTTTTATTCTTCAATTTGTTAATATGGTGTATCACATTGATTGATTTGCATATATTGAAGAATCCTTGCATCCCTGGGATAAATCCCACTTGATCATGGTGTATGATCCTTTTAATGTGTTGTTGGATTCTGTTTGCTAGTATTTTGTTGAGGATTTTTGCATCTATATTTATCAGTGATACTGGTCTATAATTTTCTTTTTTTGTGATATCTTTGTCTTGTTTTGGTATCAGGATGATGGTGGCCTCATAGAACGAGTTTGGGAGTTCTCCTTCCTCTGCAATTTTTTGGAAGAGTTTGAAAAGGATGGGTGTTACCTCTTCTCTAAATGTTTGATAGAATTCACCTGTGAAGCCATCTGGTCCTGGACTTTGGTTTGCTGGAAGATTTTTAATCACAGTTTCAATTTTATTACTTGTGATTTGTCTGTTCATATTTTCTATTTCTTCCTGGTTCCGTCTTGGAAGGTTATACCTTTCTAAGAATTTGTTCATTTCTTCCAGGTTGTCCATTTTATTGGCATAAAGTTGCTTATAGTAGTCTCTTAGGATGCTTTGTATTTCTGCAGTGTCTGTTGTAACTTCTCATTTTTCATTTCAAATTTTATTGATTTAAGTCCTCTCCCTCTTTTTCTTGATGAGTCTGGCTAATGGCTTATCAATTTTGTTTATCTTCTCAAAGAACCACCTTTTTGTTTTATTGATCTTTGCTATTGTTTTCTTTGTTTCTATTTCATTTACTTCTGCTCTGATCTTTATGATTTCTTTCCTTCTGCTAACTTTGGGTTTTGTTTGTTCTTCTTTCTCTGGTTCCTTTAGGTGTAACGTTAGATTGTTTATTTGAGATTTTTCTTGTTTCTTGAGGTAGGCTTGTATGGGTGGGGCTGGGTTCCCTCCCTGTTGGTTGTTTGGCATGAGGTGATCCAACACTGGAGCCTACCCAGGCTCTTTGGTGGGGCTAATGGAGGACTCTGGGAGGGCTCACACCAAGGAGTACTTCCCAGAACTTGTGCTGCTGGTGTCCTTGTCCCTTCGTGAGCCACAGCTGCCCCCCGCCACTGCAGGATACCCTCCAACACTAGTAGATAGGTCTGGTTCAGCGTCCTATGGAGTCACTGCTCCTTCCCCTGGGTCCCGATATGTACACCACTTTGTGTGTGCCCTCCAAGAGTGGTGTCTCTGTTTCCCCCAGTCCTGCCAAAGTCCGGCAATCAAATCCCACTAGTCTTCAAAGTCTGATTCTCTAGGAATTCCTCCACCTGTTGCCAGACCCCCAGGTTGGGAAGCCTGATGTGTGGCTCAGAACCTTCACTCCAGTGGGTGGACTTCTGTGGTATAAGTGTTCTCCAGTTTGTGAGTCACCCACCCAGCAGTTATGGGATTTGATTTTACTATGATTGCACCCCTCCTACCGTCTCAATGTGGCTTCTCCTTTGTCTTTGGATGTGGGGTATCTTTTTTCGTGAGTTCCAGTGTCTTCCTGTTGATGATTGTTCAGCAGTTAGTTGTGATTCCGGTGTTTTGGAAAGAGAGAGTAAGAGCATGTCCTCCAGCACCCATTGTTAAAAGGCTGTTCTTTCCTTATTGAATTCCTGGCACTTTTATTAAAAATTAGCTGACCATAATACAAGAGTTGATTTCTAGACTCTCAATTTTTTCCATTGACCTATGTGTCTATCCTTAAACCAGTATGACAATGTCTTTTAAAAATTTTTGCTAATACCTTAATCTCTTTTTTTAGCTTTATTGAGATATAATTGACAAATACAATTGTAAAATATTTATACTATACAACATGATGATTTGATGTACATATACTTTGTGAATTTCCCCCATTGAGTTATTTAACATATCTATCACCTCACATATTAACCTTTTTTTTTTTTTTTTTTGATGGGACCATAATATTTTGATTATTGTAGATTTATGTTAAGTTTTGAAATTGAGAAGTGTGACTCTTCCAACTTTATTCTGTTTTTCAAGATTGTTATTTTGGGCTCCTTGAATTTCCATATGAATTTCAGGATCAGATGATAAATTCTATGAATAAACCAGCCAGAATTTTGATAAGGATTGCTTGAATCTACAAGTCACTTGGGAAGTATTGGCACCTAAGCAGTATTAAATTCCTATTCATGAACATGAGATATCAATCATTATTATCATTAGTTTGGTCTTCTTCACTTTCTTCCAACAATATCTTATAGTTTTCAATATAAAAGTTTTACACTTCTTTTGTTAAATTTATTCCTTTTGTTAAATTTATTTCATTGTAAAAGTTTTATACTTCTTTTGTTAAATTTATGTATTTTATTACTTGCAATACAGTTATAAGTGAAATTGTTTTCTTAATTTCATTTTCAAATTGATCATTGCTAGTAGATAGAATACAATTGATTTTTCTATGCTGATCTTGTACCCTGCATTCTTGCTGAACTCACGTTAACTCTAATATCTGTATGCTGATTCCTTAGAATTTTCTCTATATGTACTTTGCATTTCCTAAGATAAATTTATTTATACCTTTTGATAAATTTAAAATTTAATAATTGCATCTGCATCAGTTAGGCTTCTTCAGAGAAACAAAACCAATATTATTAGATGATAGATAGATAGATAGATAGATAGATAGATAGATAGATAGACAGACAGACAGACAGACAGACATAAAGAGATCTCTTTTAAGAAACTGACTCATGTAGTTGTAGGTATGACAAATCTGAAACCTGCAGGCCAGCCCAACAGGCTGGAAACTCAGGTGGTTTTGATGCTGAAGTGTTAAAGGTAGACTTTCTTTCCTTGGATATATAGTTTTTGCTCTTGGGGCTTTCATCTGATTGAATGAGACCCACCTACATTATTAAGGGTAATCTCCTTTAGTTAAAGTCAATTTACTATGGACTTTTACAAAATGCCTTCACAGAAACATCTAGATTAATGTTTAATTAAATAACTTGGTACTATAGCATAGTCAGGTTGACACATATGACTAACCATTAAAAAAAAAAAAAAGTGATACAAATGAACTTATGTACAAAACAGAAACAGACCCATAGACTTCAAAACAAACTTATGGTTACCAAAGGGGAAAGCTGGGGGGTGGGGAGGGATAACAGAGGTTGGGATTAACATACACACTACTATATATAAAATAATCAACAAGCACCTACTGTATAGCACAGGTAACTCTACTCAATACTCTGTAATAACCTACATGGGAAAATCTGAAAAATAATAGATATATGTATAAGTATAACTGAATCACTTTGCTGTACACCTGAAACTAACATAACATTGTAAATCAAGTATACTCCAATATAAAATAAAAATTAAAAAATGACTACCCATTACAATAACCAAAATATCACTTATTATTGTGCATTTTTATCCACAGTATTTCTGTATTTTCAGTGAAATTTAACATACATCAGAACTAGACTTGAAAGAAACCAAATATTCTATGATATTTTAAGAAAAGCCTATAAGTTTATTAGTTTTTCCCTCCATAACATAGATTGATTAGACACATAATCTCAAAATTTTGTTTGGGCACTGAATTTTTCCTTAACAGTTAGGAGAGTGCTATGCAAAGAATTTTACTTAAATCAACTATACTTCATTAAAAAAAACCCAGAATTTTACTTATCTCTTAGAATGACAAGGGAGGAAGCCTTACCGAGTCTTTGTACCTTCCCATCATTCTTCCTATATCAGATTCACTTGCATTTTTTCTGAATTAAATATAACCCTGACAGTATTCAAGAAAGCACAGTGGAATGGACCATTTATTCACAGAATGACAGTAGTGAGACCTTCAGGTCTAAACTTTTAGTTTGTCTTTTCAGAGCTACTTCTGCTGATTTCTCTTTGTTGTGCTGGGAATAGTTGGGTGGTCATTAAACAGTAGGTGAAAGGTGAGTGGGTGAAGAAAGCAATCCATTCTGATCTTCAAAACTGGCTATTACTTCATCCCATGCTGGGTCAGCATCCCCAGAAGGGATAAGATGGGCAGTTATAAAAAAGGAACAGCCAGAGAATAGCTATAAAATGTTTATAGAACACCTATAAAGTGACCCCCGAGGCTCAGTGAAATGGCTGCTTTACGGTTAAAGCATAGATTCCAGACTACTGTCTGACCCCCTGCTCTGCAAGAGACCACTTTCACACTCACTAAACCAGTTCAACCCAACCACTTGCTTCCACCTTTCTTTTTGTCCTTAAGGAGCCTATAAATTAGGGGGTGGGGGGGAAGGTACATCACATTTGACTTTGAATTACTTAACTTACTTAATTTGTTGGGAGAGGTCTGCTGATAGACACACTTAAATAATGGCTGATCCAGATGGAATATCAGGATCTAGTTGGGCTAAAATGCTATGGGTCTTTATGGGGCTAATATGGGTGGGCCACAGTTCTTGGTCCTAACAACTTGGTGTTGGTGGTTTATGTGGGTAACAGTCAGACACCCCTCCTCATCAACCTACAAAACATTAAAAAAGGTTGTCCTCTGAGAGATATTAAGTTAACTAGGAGATTACTGAAAATATGAGTGAAAAGATTGAGACTTTACAAGCACTAGGCCAGGTAAATGTTGTATAAATTATTTTTATTACTCAATGCATTTTATCGAGATGTTAGTATGTAACAAAAGAATAATTTTGAGTGATATTTCAAGCGTAGTGTGATGAGTCAGGTGAATCATCCCTGCTTCACAGTAATTGGACTTCTGGAACTAGAAAATTCATGTCTATTTTGTTCCTCGCTCTTGAATATACTGGAAAATTTTTAGCTTTTGTGACTTGGAATTAACATTTTTATTCTCCCAATAAGCATGTGATAAAATTAAATAAATTTTGCCTCTTTAATTATATTCCAGGCTGACTCTTTTTTAACATTGTGCTTTGATGAATATAAATTGATAGATAATGAGAGGTAAGAATAGCAATCTCAGCAGATATACTAAATCTTAATGTCACAATATGGCCTTCATGTAATTTGAATCTTTTATCAAAAAGATGGACCAAATAATAGCAATGGGCTTCCTGTAAAATTAATTACTAAACACAAAGCCAAAATGATGTCTTCTTGGGTTATATTTTTTTGCTTTCTAGAATATTATCTCATTAACTTAAAACATTAGCTTTTGTTTTGTCAGTATTCATATATTTTCTACTAGTTCTATATCATTGCCCTTCATCATTTCAGATTTTGGGGGGAAGCATTTTGGGAGATTTTTTCATTAAAATTTAGAATTCTTTATTAACATCATTGTAATTACAATAAGATTAAACATCTAAAATGTGATGTTAGGTTATAGTTTCCTGCAGTTCCTTCTTAATGCTTTACTATTTAATAGAATCTTACATCAAGACTAGGTTTAAAAAACACATATAGTCAATAACAATGTAATATCTTTGTATGGTGACAGATGGTAACTAGATTTATTGTGGTGATCATTTTGTAATGTACAGAAATATCAAATCCCTATGTTATGTACCAGGAACTAACATAGTGTTGTAGGTCAATTATATGTCAAAAGAGAAACAAACTCATAGAAAAAGAGATCTGATTTGTGGTTAATAGAGCTAGAAAAGAAAAAAGAAAAGAAAAGAAGAGAAAAAAGAAAAGAAAAGGGAAGGGGAGGAGAGGGGAGGGGAGAGGAGAAGAAAACATATTTTATATTATGAAATACAATTTCTATGTAATTCTCTTATCTAAACCATCAAAGTAATCCCTTCTCCAACAATGTTTACAAGGTTTCTTTAAATAAAATCTTTTTCATCATAAAAAGTATACATATGCATTAGAGAAAATACAAGCAATATAAAAATTATACAGAAGAAAGATAGATGACCATTATTCTAGTTATCTCTGTACTTTATACATATTTTTGGGCATTTTTTTTAAGATGCTGCTTTGTAAACTTTTTTATTTTTCAACTTCATATTTGTAGTTATGTCCATAAACAGATATATGTATCCATCATAGTAATAATGCCTGCATTATGTTCTGATCTATGAATGCATTATAATTTATTTAACCAATTAACAACTGATATTTATAACTTTTCACTGTTTTAGCACCATAAAAAACAGCTATGGACATGATTCTTTGCAAATTTATGCAATTATCTACCATGGCATACATTTCTAATATTGTAAATGCTAAGGCAAAAAGTGTTTACTTTTTAAACTTAGAGAACAAATATATACCGCAAAAAGGGATTTAAAACAGTCTGCATCTGCTTATACTCCTATTGATTCAAAGACATCTCCTGTTACCTCACAGCCTAGATAACACTGAAGTTGGCAAAAATTACATAGTTTTTAATTTTATAGGCAAAAGAAATTTATATGACCATTTCCTTGGAATTTTTTGTTTTAAACAGGTTATTTTATGTGTAGTTCATTTGTATTTCTTCTTGTGAAATATCCATTTATATATTTTGCCTGTTTTCTGATTAAAATGTTTGCCACTTTTTCCACTTGATTTTTTTACCAATTAATTATTTTAGGCTTTCTTGGAATTTGTTAATTTAATTTTTAAATTAACATTTATCTGAAATGATAAAAGCTATCAATCTTTATCTCCATATTTTCTGTTTTTCATCTATAATCTAGGGCTTCTTAAAGTTACTTTCTAGCAGAAACAAGTTGTTTTTAGAAGTTTTACACAAGGACAAGGATTCGCTCAGACATTGAAATATAGATTTTTCTCTAATTTCATGGTTTAGGAAAGACGTATGAGTAATGCATTTCCTTTTTTTTCTTACATGATCATATATTTCTACTTAAGTGGAAAAAAATAACTTGAATGGTTTAAGAATCCTTGTTTTATATCATTTTCTTCATCAAAACTCTACACGTTGGCTCATTTCCTCTGGCACCTCATGTTGTTAAAAGGGCTGTGATCATCCTTATTTTCTGTTCTTTGTAGAAGATGCAATTAGTCTGCCAGGACACTTAAAACACTCTTTAAACCTATAGATGAATAACTAACTGGATGATGATATGACTAAATTGATTGCCTCTCATTAAGTTTTCCTGACACAAAGTAAGATATATTAGTCTGAAATACATATATTCCTTCAATTTAGGAAAAAGTATATTTATTGCATCTCTGGATACATATTTTTTTCAGATTTGCTAATAAATATTCTGGGTCTTTGTTTAGTGTCTGTCTTTTGTACCTACTATATCAGTCAGGGTTTTCCAGAAAAACAGAACCAGTAGGATGTCTGTCTCTCTATGTATGTATGTATGTATGTATGTATGTATGTATGTATCTATCTATCTATCTATCTATCTATCTATCTATCTATCTATCTATCAAGGAGAGAGATTTATTTCAAGGAATTGGCTTACAGGATTGTGGTGGCTGGCAAGTCACAAATCCATAGGACAGACTGGCATGTTGAAAACTCTGGTAGGAATGATGCTACCATCTTTTTAAATTTAATTTTTATTTTATATTAGGGTATAGTTGATTTACAATGTTGTGTTAGGTTCAGGTGTACAGCAAAGTGATTCAGTTATACATATACATATATCCATTCTTTTTCAGATTCTTTTCCCATATAGGTTATTACAGAATATTGAGTAGAGTTCCCTGTGCTATACAGTAGGTCCCTGTTGATTATTTTATATATAGCAGTGTGTATATGTTAATCTCAAACTCCTAATTTATCCCTCCCCCCACCTTTCCTCTTTGGTAACCATAATTTTATTTTTGAAGTCTATGAGTCTGTTTCTGTTTTGTAAATAACTTCATTTGTATCATTTTTTTAGAATCCACGTATAAGTGATATAATATGATACTTGTCTTTCTCTGTCTGATTTACTTCACTTAGTATGATAATCTCTAGGTCCATCCATGTTGCTGCAAATGGCATTATTTCATTTTCTTATGGTTTAGTAATATTCTATTGTGTATATGTACCACATCTTCTTTATCCATTCCTTTGGCTATTGTAAATAGTTCTGCAATGAACACTGGGGTGCATGTATCTTTTCAAATTATGGTTTTCTCTGGATATATGCCCAGGAGTGGAATTGCTGGATCATATGGTAGTTCTATTTCTAGTTTTTTAAGGAACCTCCATACTGTTCTCTATAATGGTTGTATCAATTTACATTCCTACCAAGAGTATAGGAGGATTCCCTTTTCTCCACACCCTCCCCAGCATTTATTGTTTGTAGACTTTTTGATGCTACAAACTTGAGGCAGAATTTTTCTTCAGGGAAACCTGTTTGCTCTTAATACCTTCAACTGATTGGATGAGGTCCACCACATCAAGGAGAAGGATAATCTCCTCTACTTAAAGTCAGATGATTGTAGTTGTTAATTAACTACATCTACAAAACACCTTCATAACAACACCTAGATTAGTGTTTAATCAAACAACTGGGTATTATAACCTGAGTTGACACATAAAACTAACCATCACACCTACTGTTCTCGGACTTCTCTCCTTTATTCTTCTGCTTCTATAGCATTTTAAGTTCTTTCTTAAGACTGGATTCTATGGCTGATCAGATGTTCTTATTAGGTTTTGATTATGTGATGGTGTGTTTTTCACTTTAATTCATTTACTTTGCTCTGACAGTTCCATTGAATCTTATTTTGGTGTCTCGTTAAAGTGTTTCTTATTTGACACTAAAAACATGTGAATCAAAGTTTTAGTCTCTAGAACAAATATTATTTTTTACCAAAGGGGTGTCTAAAATATATCATTTACTTATCATTTTTTTCTAATTTTCTTGATGAACAATTTTTGTCTTAGCTTGTATTAGTTTTTCTTTTTTGTCACTTACATTTCAATTGGGAAAATTCTGTTCAAATCTGTTATCAAATCCAAGATAATGGGGCTTGAATCTCCTTAATTCCTAAGCATCTTAATGAATTTTGACTGAATAGTATTATTTAACTTCGATTTGAAATTGTTGTGTTCTCTAATATGTCAGTCAATAAGCTGCCTGAGGGATTTAAGGTGGGGGCTTCGAATCAGGGGTAGAGGCATTTTGAGAAAGTTTCTGCCATATGTGTCACCTTCAAAACAGTGAAAATCTCTGCACTAGGGATCATCTCAGATAAAGCTTTTTGGGGTTTCCAGAGAGAATCTTTTAGGTTTTGGCCTATTCTGCTACTTTGGAATGAGCCAGCTAATGTGGTAGATAAAACCTATGCTATTTGTGACTAACTTTGTTTGGTGAAAATCATAAAATTATCTCTGAGTAGGTTAATTTCATCATCAAAATTTAAGATATTTCTAAATTATCAATTTGTTTCTTGTCCCAGATCTTCATCCTGGACATTATTCTTTTAGAAGCTCAGTACGGATCAAGGATAAGACCTTTAAAATCCTATGACCACTCCTTCACACTTAACACCATGTCTATAACACATTGATAACACAGACCTTTGGAAAGTTATAATCCTCACTTCTCCAAACACCTGCCTTCTCTCTAACCACATACTTTTCTTATAAGGATTCTTAGAAGAATCTACCAAAAGAGCTCTAATTAAATTCAACATAATATACACAGATCTCCAGGAATGAAATGGTCTGTTAACTCTAGGTATACTTCTCCAATTTGGTACGTCTTATGTTGTTATGGTAACTGCTTCTCAAAAGTGGTGCTAGATGGATGCTCTCCACTTCCCCCAGGTAACACTACCTTCTTTAATGTAGTTATCTTGGTTGATCTAGTGTATTTCAGGGGATTTTCTGCACATGTGTGCTATGCTGACTGAACATTTCTTAATTTTTTTCTAAAAACATTTCATTTTTTGAATAAACTCTAAGTTGAATAAGTGGTATGAAGTTAATTTAGAAGTGTATAAGGTGGAGAAAGAATACTTAAACACCAATTCTCACTTTCCTAAGGTGATTTATGAAATTCCATAAAATAATTAACTTTAGAAAAACTTATTCTTAAGTAATATTTCATTGAAGGTACAAAGGTTTTTGAAGACCAACATTTTAATTGATTTTCTAGAAAGAGAAATTTAGAAATTAGAGAAACTAACAATCATTATTTATTAGTGGCATTTCTTTTTTTTCATTCAACAAATATTTATTGAATGTCAGTCACTTTGTTAGGCACTGAGATTGTAGTGGAAGATGAGATAGACATGGTGACATTTCTGTGTGAACAACGCTATATTTGTCTAATCATGATGACAATTTTTTTTCATATAGTTATTTTAAACTTCAATTTGAAAATAAGGATGGTCACACTCCTAGTAAATCAAGAAGGGTGGCTTATCCAAGGATGAATAACTGAACTCTTTGGCCCAAATCTTCTGTCCAGATGAAGTAGAAAAAGTGAGGAAGGGGGAATGAAAACATAAGATCAAAACTTGTGAGTTGTGAGGTTCAGAAAAAAAAAAACAGTGTTTAGAGGAAAATTTAAATATATGTACATATGAAAAAATATAAATATATATATATGTAAATATGAAAATAAGAAAGGTCGAAGATCACTAACCAGAGATTCCACCTTAGACCTTAGAGTCAGAAGAGCAATGTAAGCCTAAAGCAAGCCTAAGTAGGGAAATGATAAAAATTAGAGCACAAATCATTGAAACTGAAAATAGGAAGGAATACAGACATCAACCAAAAGCTGATTCTTTGATAAAGATCAATGAAATTGGCAAATCGTACCCAAATACAAAAATAGTACTTGAGACTAGTATGACAAAAATTGAAATCGTTTATTTAATTTGCAAGGATTTTCTGTGAATCAGTAAAAAGATACAGAATCACAATAAAAATTGGGCCAAAAATATGACTAGTTTAGTTCACAGAAGAAGAAAAAAACAAATGGTTAGTAACTATATACAAGATGTTTAATCTTGAGCCACATTAAAGGTAAGGAAATGAAAATGATGAAGTATTCCTCCACCATGCCAGCAGAGTTGAGACAGATGATCACACTCAACACGGAAAATTATTAGGGAAGACAGCTGCCCTTCTGTGCTCTTGCTGAGAGTGTAAACCCACTGAGCGCTTTTAGAGGGCATTTTGTCTACAGTGTTTGTGTAGGGATAAGGAGACACAAGAAAATATTTTGCTCTTTCTGTAAATATTCCAAAAAGATAATTAGAAATAGTTATAAAAATTCCATTTTCAATTTGTCTAAATGAGAATGCATTTACATTTAGACAGATATTCCACTTATAAAAATGTATTCAATTAAGATAAAATTGTGGTAACACGCAAAGATATATTTACAAAAGTCTTATTTCAGTGTTTATTGAATGCAACAATAATTATAATGTTTGTCAAAGGTAGAACTGCTAAATAAGCCATGATATAATCATTTAAGAAATATTATACAACATTTAAAAAGTGAAGTAGAACCTTACACCCATCAGGATGGCTACTATCCAAAAAACAGAAAATAACAACTGTTTGTGAGGATGTGGAAAAATTGGAAGGAACCCTTGTGTACTGTTGGTAGAATGTAAAATGGCGCAGTCACTATGAAAAAAAGCATGGCAGTTCCTCAAAATATTAAAAAGACAATTACCATATGATCCAGCAACCCCTGGGTATACAACCAAAAGACCTGAAAGCAGGATGTTGCAGAGATATTTGTACATGCATGTCCATAACAGTATTATTCACAATAGCCAAAAGGTCAAAGCAGCCCAAGTGTCCATCAAAGGAAAAATAGATAAACAAAATGTGGTATATACATACAATGAAATATTATTCAGCCTTAAAAATGAAGGAAATTGTGACACATGATACACCATGGATGAACTTCAAAGAACATTATGCTAAGTGAAACAGGCAGCCTCAAAAAGACAAATACTGTTTTATTCCACTTACATGAGGTGTCTAAAGTAGTCTAATTCATAGAAACAGAAAGTAGAATTGTGGTTTCAAGGGGCTGGGAGAGAAGTAATGGAAAGTTGTTGTTTAATGGGTATAGAGTTTCAGTTTTGCAAGATGAACAAGTTCTAGAGATTGGTTGAATGTGCAATGTGTGAATATGCTTGATAAGAAACTATACAATAAAATGGCTAAGCAATGTGTGAATATGCTTGATAAGAAACTATACAATAAAATGGTTAAGATGGCAATTTTTGTGTGTTTTACCATAATTTTGAAAGGTGAAGCAGATTTATTTACATTTTTATCTAAAAATGTTTAAAATGTGGTTGAGAATGAAAAAGAATAATAGTGTTACGTTGCGATCTATTTTGCGGATGAAGAATGTGTGTGTGTGAGTACCAACTTAAGCGATTATGAGATGAGATGATTAGCTTTTGGTTGAGAGAATTTGCATCCTTTTTATTATTTTATTTTAAAAATAGGAGCATATGTTACATTTCAAATAAAATAAAAAACTAAAAGGAATAAAAGAACACACAGTCGACAGTATTCAATGAATTATGGCCAATCATATATCATAAATATTAACTATGACAGAAATTAATTGAAAATAATATTTAAGTATATTGTTTTAAAATTAATTCATGCTATTATAAATACATTTTGTATAGATTAATTTTAATTGATTAAGTAATATAGCTAAAAACTGTATTAAGGTATTTCTTAGGCCTCTGACACCATATGGTAAAGGAATATTTTTCGGATGCTTTTGCTTTCATTCTGATCTAGCTTCCTTCAGAATCTATTGGATGATTTCCAGTCACACTACTTAAAATAAATACCTATAATTTTTATTGACAGCAGCTATCTTCAAAATGTCAAATATACTAATATATGTGCAAGATATTCTAACAGGTGCAATAATGATAGCTTAAGGCCAGAATGAGATACACACACAAAAATTAATCAGACGCTGTACTTTGAGAATATTTATGAAATTCTTATTTTACTAGTTCAAATGAAGGTCACGAAAAAATATTTGTGTAGGGGTGAGGGGGACAGGAGAAATAACTTGCTCTTTTTATAAGTATTCTAAAAAGATAAATTCAAAAACTCTTACAAATAATTGCATACTGAATAGTGTCTAAGAAGAAAGATGTGTTGTACTCTCTAAAGAAAAGGTTCACAGCACAGGCTAAGCAGAGGGGTTGGGCAGAATGGTCCTCTTGTTGCAGGGGTTTCATGCAAGTAGGATTTACCTTGGCACATGCACACTGAGCCCTCAGCTATGACTGGCTTCCAGCTTCATATATGCAAAGGAGCAATGTTGCCTGCCCATTACAAGTAAACTTGATGCACTAAAGCAGTTAGTTGCATCAACAAAGTGATTTGGTCAAGATTCATTCAGAGGCAAGTAACAGAAAACCTATATGTTTAAGTATGTCGTTCCTGGGACAGTCTTCATTCCTCATCAGGGACCTGGGCTAAATAAGCAAATGACAGCAACAACAAAATCCATCTTAGTGTGAAACTTTCTTTCATTGTTCACTGGACTGTCCACTAGAGTAAAATCCACACAGCATAGATATAAAACTGGCAGGTACAACAGCATAGTTGTTTGAATTTTAGTACTATTGAAATGTGAATGTTTGACAGGTTTTAGATTCGTGTTTATAAAGATTGGTGAGTCACATTTTGCCCAGAGAATCCCAAATCTTTTCAGCCTGGAACCTTTGAAGTTGGGACCTACATTCTTGGTTAATGTCCTTGGGACCAGGTTTCACATCCCCCAATTAATTTTCCTTCTGAAAAAATCCAGGGGAGATTACAGCATTTTTCCAGAGCTGCAGAAGGCAGATCCTGATTCAGGCCATTACTGATGCAGCTACTGGGACCTGCAGGCAAGTAGCTGTTTCTCTCCTGACAGTAAATGGTAAGGGTTGATCCGAGATATTTGGGGACCCACAGGCCGTTGTGACTCAATTCATTCACACTTTCTTTCTTCTCCACTGTTGTCAAGATCCAAATAGAACATGAACTCCCTTCTTTGGCCAGAGTTCAACCACTGTCTTCCTCACTCAGTCCTGTAAAGTCATGAGTGAGTCCTACAACTGGAACGTGTATTTTTCAGACTCTGTGACTGATAAATACCAACCTATATTCTAAGAAAATAATTTGCTCTAGTTCCACCCTTAGAAGTAGACTAGCAAACTTGTTAAAATGGACAATCTAGCAAATAAAAGATAAAACACAACAAAAATACATAAACATATTCACATACATATAGCTCATATATGCTCATATAACTCAGAGATAAAATGATAAGCATGAACCTACATGATGTTGTAAAAATGACAAATCAATATCCTTCTTAAATACAGAAACACAAATCCTTAAGATTGTAGGATTTTCATCATAACCAATTTGGGTTTATCTCAGGAATGCACTGCTTATTTTCCACTCAAAAATAAATCAATGTAAATATCTAAATGAGAAAAAAATACTCTCAATGGGTGCAGACAAAAGCATTTGACAGCATTCAACATGTACTATTTTTTTTTAAATTTTTATTGGAGTATAGTTGATTTAAAATATTGTGTTAGTTTCTGCTGTACAGCAAACTGAATCAGTTAAACATATACATATATCCACTCTTTTTTAGATTCTTTTCCCATATAGGTCATTACTGAGTATTGAGAAGAGTTCCCTGTGCTATACAGTAGGTACTTATTAGTTATCTATTTTATATCTAGTAATGTGTATATGTCAATCCCAATCTCCCAATTTACCCCTTACCATACCATTCCCCCTCTAGTAACCATAAGTTTGTTTTCTACATCTGTGACTATATTTCTGTTTTGAAAATAAGTTCATTTGTACCATTTTTTTTAGATTCCACATATAAGTGATATCATATGATACTTGTCTTTCTCTGTCTCACTTACTTCACTTGGTATGATAATCTCTAGGCCCATCCATGTTGCTGCAAATGGCATTATTTCATTTGTTTTATGGCTGAGTAATACCCCATTGTATATATGTACCACATCTTCTTTATCCATTCCTCTGTCAATGGACATTTAGGTTGCTTCCATGTCTTGGCTATTGTAATTAGTGCTGCAATGAACACTGGGGTGCATGTATCTTTTTGAATTATGGTTTTCTCCAGATATATGCCCACCAGTGGGATTGCAGGATCATGTGGTAGCTCTATTTTTAGTTTCTTAAGGAAACTCCATACTATCCTCCATAATGGTTGTACCAACATACATTCCCATCAACAGTGTGGGAGGGTTCCCTTTTCTCCACACCCTCTCCAGCATTTATTGTTTGTAGATTTTTTGATGATGGCCTTCTGATCAGTGTGAGGTGATACCTCATTATAGTTTTGATTTGCATTTCTCTAATAATTAGTGATTTTGAGCATCTTTTCATGTGCCTCTTGACCATCTGTATGTCTTCTTTGGGGAAATGTCTATTTAGGTCTTCTGCCCATTTTTTGATTGGGTTGCTTCTTTTTTTGATATTGAGCTGCACGTGCTATTTGTATATTTTGGAGGTTAATCCCTTGTCGGTCACTTCGTTTGCAAATATTTTCTCCCTTTTTGTGGATTGTCTTTTCATTTTGTTTATAGTTTCCTTTGCTGTACAAAACTTTTAAGTTTGATTAGGTCCCACTTGTTTATTTTTGTTTTTATTTTCTTTACTCTAGGAGGTGGATCAAAAAAGATCTTGCTGCAATTTATGTTAAAGAGTGTTCTGCCTATGTTTTCCTCTAAGAGTTTTATAGTATCCAGACTTACATTTAGGTCTTTAATCCATTTTGAGTTTGTTCTTGTGTATGGTGTTAGGGAGTGTTCTAATTTCATTGTTTTCCATGTAGCTGTCCAATTTTCCCAACACCGCTTATTGAAGAGATGGTCTTTTCTCCATTGTATAGTCTTGCCTCCTTTGTCATAGATTAGGTGACCATAGATGCTTGGGTTTATCTCTTCTCTGGACTTTCTATCCTGTTCCATTGATCTATATTTCTGTTTTTATGCCAGTACCATACTCTTTTGATTACTGTAGCTTTTCAACACATACTCTTGATAAACACTCTCAGCAAATTGGAAATAGAGGTAATGTTCTCAATGTGTAAAGTACATCCATGAAAAACCAACAGCAACATTATCATAAGTGTGAAATATTGAGTGCTTCCTCTGAAGAATATCTGTTCTTGCCATTCTATTAAACACACTCAAAGTTGTACAGAGGTCAATAAAGCAAGGAATTAAATAAAGACATAAAGACTAGAAATAAAAGTTAGCACCTTCCTTATATCCAGTGCACATACTTTAATACATAAGAAAATTCTAAGTAACTCTTCCCCCTCCCCAAAATACTAGAACACATAAGTAAATTTGGCAAGTTCTTAGGATAAAAGGTAAATTTTAAAAAGTCACTTTTATTTCTATATTATAGAAAAAAATGAATAGAAATATAAATTTTTAGAATACTATTTTAAAGTACATCAAAACATGAAATATTTAGGTAAGATTTCAACAATTTGTGTAAAAGCTGTACACTGAAAAAATATGGAAGAGGAATTAAAGATGACTTAAGTTAATGCAGATTACATGGACTTGAAAATTCCATATTAATTTTAACTTAATTCTCTCCAAATTGATGCAGAGACTCAGTCATCACAGTGAAAATTCCACCAGACTTTAGAAATTTTTAGGCTTATTCTAAAATATGTCAATGCACAGTACCTGCCATAGTCCAAATCATAAAATATAAGAACAGTGTAGGAGTAATTACACTACATGATTTCAAGAGTTACTATAAAGCTACAAGTAATGAAAAGCGTGTGTTTCTGGAGTAAAAGTAGACAAATAGATCAATAAAATAAATAGATAGTTCATATATGTGCATTTATATGGTCAATTTTTAGTCTGGGCACCAGATCAATTCCACGGATGAACATATGTTCTTCAAAAACGGGAAAAAACGAATGGGAAAAATAATACTTACACCTCACTTCATACCATACAGAAACACTAATTTGGGAAGGATCAAATACATTAAATTCAGGAACAATATATGGTGTTAGAAATATTTGGTGGTAGAAATCAGAATTTTGTTTAAATGGGTGGTAGAGTATGACAGTGGGGAAAAGAAACTTTCTGGTGTGATAAAAATGTTCTAAAATATCTTAAACAGTGGATTGGTTACTTGCGTACATATATTTGTCAAAATTCATCAAAATACACATTTAATATCTCTGCTTCTCACTATAGATAAATTTTATCTCAATAAAAACTCAACTACAAAAGAAGGTGATAGCTCTGTGCACTTTGACTTGCATGACACCCACAAGGAAATCTTGACATATCCAAAATAAATGAAAAACAGCTTTGCAATTAAAATCTGCTTTGATTTAGTGGAAATATAACGCTTTTTTGAATTTAGCCAAAGAGGAAAACAATGGACTTATAAAAGGATCCCTTAAAAGTTGAAGAATTAGCCAAAAAAAAAAACTATTTAAAATTAAAATATTGTCATACTGCTGGAAAACATCTATGTCTATATGACAGTAAACATCCAAGTGAAAAGTGAGAATTTCCAACATGCAGCTGCTTTCTTTCAGGCCAACAAATAGTCTGATGTTTTCAACTCTAAAGACAGAAGTCTTTGTATAAAGTTAATTTTCGTTGGAATTAATCTAACTACATTTGACAAAGATGAAAGAGTAAAAGGAGGTGCTAGAGATAAAGTTACAATTAAATATTGATGAAAGTTGACTTTTGGAAAATATTGTGTATTCCTGAAGTAGAAGAATCCAAACAAATTTTGTAAGGATTCAAATTGAAATGGATCATGATTGTGGCTGCAGCTCTGCTACTTATTTTTCCCAATTCGTGTTTTGTATTTTCTTAAACTACGTGGGATTATATTTTCAAGAAATATATATATATATATTTTTTAAATTTTATTTATTTATTTATTTATGGCTGTGTTGGGTCTTCGTTTCTGTGCGAGGGCTTTCTCCAGTTGCGGCAAGCGGGGGCCACTCTTCATCGCGGTGCGCGGGCCTCTCACTGTCGCGGCCTCTCTTGTTGCGGAGCACAGGCTCCAGACGCGCAGGCTCAGCAGTTGTGGCTCACGGGCCCAGCTGCTCCGCGGCATGTGGGATCTTCCCAGACCAGGGCTCGAACCCGTGTCCCCTGCATTGGCAGGCGGATTCTTAACCACTGCGCCACCAGGGAAGCCCCAAGAAATATATTTTTAATATAACTAATTATAAAAGATTTAAAATATATGACCAAGTATCTATCAGACCTTAACCTTCATGTTTATTTTCTTACCTTTGTATGAAGGTTTATTTCCATCTCATACCTAATAGAATTATGAGGCTCAAGTGACAGTATGTTCATGCATGAAGTTAAAAAACTATGAAAAAAAATGCTCACTATATGTGTCATTCTAAATATTATCACTATACAGTTTTGAAGGCTGAAAAATGTTAGTAGTGTCATATAAACCTGTTTTGGAGGAATGCTTATATTTTTACCTATTATTTTTCCTTTTTTTTTAAAACATCTATTAATTTTGTTTTGCTTATAGTGTTTTGTACAAGTCTTCTAGCCTCAGATATTTACAGACTTAGTATTTTGCTCTCAGCCTTTGGTTATTCTAATCTTTTATATTCATTTTGAGACATAAGCCAGAGCATTTCATTCCTTTATAAAACTCTATGCACATTCAGAATCCTTTTGATGTTCAGGATAAATATAGATGGAACAAACAGACTTTCTTTGTAGACCACAGTTGGCGTTATCTTTTGTTAGGGTTTTAAAAGGAAGAGTGGACACTAAGCAGAGAGGCAGATTCACATTGTGTTTATGAGGATAGGCTCAGAGGCCAGTCTCCTTGGGTTCAAATTCTTGCTCTGTCACTTTACTAGTTATATGACTTTTAGAAAAAAACCCTATCTTCATAAGTCAGCTTTTTCATCTTTAAATTATTTAAAAATTTATACATTTCATAGTGTAGTCTTGTAAATTAAATGTGTTAGTATGTTTTAAAAGTTTAAAGTAAGGGTAAAAAGTGCTACAAGTAACAGTTACTTTTATTAAAAGTAAGCACCGTCATCAGGCATCTTAAATTATACAGATAAAAACAACTGCAGGTGGGAAGAGATATAGATCCATACAGGGAAGCTGATTTTCAAAGAAGCTTTAAATTGTTAAGTTGGCTAGAATCTAGCGCCTTTGATGTACCACCTAATAAAAAAGCAACTCAGTCTGGCTGTACATTTCCTTAGGGATTATTGGAAACTCTCTGGCATTAATATTTGAACTAATATGTTTCTTTTTAGTGATTTAGCCTCACATTAAATAAACCTGTAAACTAGTCTGAAGACTCAATAAAATAGTGAAATAGAAATCAAAGTGTTAATTTTTATGTTTTGATATTTCATAGCTACTAAGCAATTGATTCTTCCTTTTCAAAAACCATCTTAAAGATCGTCTTCAAGAAGGCAAACAACATGTTGATATATAAAATCCGTACCTTCATGTTAACTTAAAAGCTTAAAAGAAGGGTAGAACATGCCACGATACACCTTTAGATGCCTGAGAGCTTTTCCATCCTTTTCTTGAAGATAGGGGGATATTGGTTCTAAAGCTACATATAAGTTGGGAATTCAGCTGATCACAGGGATGGATACTAACTTTAGAGATGCTCAATGTATTAGGGTATTAGGTTCATTGTTTATGTCATTTTTTTCTTTTTATTTCACTTTTTTCTATTGACAGATGACAGATTTTGGTTATAAGGGGGGTGTATGTGTGTATATTTATATAATAGATCTGATAATCTGAGCTGAATAATAAACAAGGAAATGCTGTAGTTCACTTGAATGTACTGAGAAATTACTTTGACATGCAGAATATAAACTTCCACAATGACACCGTGTCTTCTACTTGCAATTATTTCTGTCTTATCCTTAAGCATGTGTTTGAGATGTCATGGGCATGTTTTTAGGCACAGAGGACACAATCGATCACATGCACTCTCTATCTCATGGGACTCAAACTATTTTAATGGTACTATGTACTGTTCCTCTTTTCCATGTTTTTCCAAAATGCAATTCTCCAAAATTAATCTCTTTACTGATCTGTTCTTATACTGATGAGTATACATGTGCAGAGATTACCATTGAGCAGAGCAGTTAAATAACTTTGACTAAATCATCTTTAGTATTGCTTTAACAGTTGAACAATTGTGCTCCCCCTGTGTGGTCTGCAGTGCATAGGTGAAACTTTGTAAGAGCAGCTGTGAAAACAGTCTGCTTTCCTTATGTTTAGATACCTATCTGGGATCATGGAATGATGGAGGAAATAAAAACTACAAAGTGTAATAAAGGTAGAAAATATACATTAGGCATATTTCTCCTTAATCCTAATAAGAAAACCCAGATTGTACACTTCTTTATTTTTTTCCAAAAATATATTTAATATTTTTAAGAAACCATATATATTATGCATCATGTTTCAATACCCAAATGTGCGCTTTTTGTGGCTTAATACACAAGTGATACAATGCTGTAACTTCAGAAAATGAGGAGATAATTCCACCATGTAAGAGCACTCAATTATGGGGTAAATTTCTAGATTTGGACTGTAATAAAAAACATTGTGAGGTGGTCTGGCATTTTATTTTAATCAAATATTCTTTCTTTTTGAATCCCCTCACTCTTTAGGCTAAATGAATACATTTGATTTATATCTGAAATATAATGAAAATGAGTTGAGTTCATACAGCAATGTGTTCAGGTAGACTGTAGGGGGAATAGGAAAGAAACTCAAATTAACACAAATACATATAATAAAAGTTTCACTTCTTTTCATTTGAATTTAATAATTGAGAAAATGACAGTTTCTGCTTTATCAGTTTGTATTTAGGATAAAAAATAGTTGGCAGAGCTGTTTACTTTTTGAACAAAAGCTCTATATTTGTGAAACACAAATGAATGATTTTCAGAAATATTTTGCAAAGAACATATTTGGAGAAATGCTACTCTAGATCCTCTTCAGAATATTTTGTTTGCTTAAACATTTAAACTTAAATATGAATTTACTAAAGAAATAAAATGTAACGACTTTGGAGCAAATATTTGTTGTATGAATCTAAATTTAAATTAACTGAGACACTTTCCCTTAATAGAAAAATATCACAAATATGTGATCTAGGATTTTGAGTTTCTTGAGCATGAGTAGTATCTCACGTATCTCTTTATAATTCACATATTTTAAATGGGAAATTAGACACATTTTTAGAACTTATAAGAACCCTATTATATATTGACAATTAAATTTAAAACTCATGTTCCTGGGAATAAATGCATTGTAATACTGGACAGAATGTTTAGACAGGTTCTAGGTGCAGGCATAAACTGCTCACTTGGTTATGGGAATTAAACCTTGGCTAAGTAGTGCAGCAAACAGAAGGGAGAGAAGTCCAGTGAATAATTTCTGGAAGGTAGTTTTGTCAGGAAGGTGCACTAAAAACAAACAACACCAATAAAAACCTTTTGTTGATGGGGTAATGCAGTTGAGAAGAAAAACTAAGTGTCCATGTTTAATAGAAGCATAAGATGATCAAAAATAGGTGATCCATATACCTATTATATGGATAGGTGCTTAGACACAATGCCCTCCACACCGTGAGGATTAAGATGGAATGAATTCCTAGTAGTTTGGAAATCTTCTGCCTCATTTAGATTTGTTTTGCACCTTACATCTAGCAAACATTATACTGGTAGCTGAAAATAATTGGGTTTGCCTCCTGCTTCCACCATGGGAATATAAATTTAGGCCAATCATATTAAATTCTCTGATGAATACACCTACCTTACTTGATTGTAATAGACACTACATGTATATTTATTCCCTGTCTATCTATATGCCCTTTGACTAGGTTTTTTTTACAGTTTTCAGAGAGGCTCTACCTACCTTCATTAAGCTACTTAGGGTGAAGTTATTATGCAAATCCTGGCTTAAAAATTTAGAAATTATAAATAAGTGGATTAACTCTATTCTTTGCCAATTTGAATGGATAGGACTATTTTCACCTTTTGTTTCTTTTTCTGGGAAACATTTTCTTCCTCCCATGAGATAATATTCAATATCATTCTTCACGTACAATGAGGGAGGCAAACACTTCTTCCTGTATTTCTCAAGCAGGGATAAAACTACACATGACTGTCTTCCCCAGTCAGGCAAGTAAAATGAGTGGTGTGGACCAGGTGGGTACATGGGAGTGGATGTGCTTAGCCAACTGTTGCTAAGGAGAAATGAGGGTTTGCTTTTGCCACATGCTCTGATACTTTTTTTTAAGCTGGAAATGCAGCTTTTTAAGTGAAATATTTGGATTTTTTAATATTAGATGAATCTAAATATTTTAAAACACTATGTGAGCTAAATAAAACTTGAATAGCATCAGCTAGTTTGTTGTTTCTATTTAAAAAAACCATCATTGTCAACAATAATCAAACCATGAGAGGGTAGCTGGAGAATTAAATTCTCTGATGTAAAGCTGGAAAACCATCTCTCTTTAAATCAGCTGACTTTCGAACAATGAAATTCATGTCCTCCAAAGAGCATTCCTGGTCCCAGCTGCACCCCAGCAGGATTTATTATGCCCTTTCTCAAATTACCCATAGCCCATTTTCATATTTCCTTTAGAGATATGGAATAATGCTATTCTAAAATTTTAAAAAGTAGCATATGAGGTGTAGAAAGTTCAAATACAATATAACGATGGGATAGGTAATACAGAAAATATGGTGTATGTGTTATCCTAGGAAAATCTTGGTGATATGGTTTTCATGATAGAATATATACCACAATTTTATCACATTAGAAAAATATACAGTTGTACACACATTATATTGTAACATTTTAAGGAAAAAAGGAGTATGGTTTTCCCTTTAAATTTTTATCACTTTGCCAGACTTTGACTGTTTAATACGTGTAGAATCGAATTAAATATATCACTAAAGGTTCATTTTGATTTTCCATGTCTTACTAGTCAGGAGTAGTGATTCTTGGCACTCATTTACTGAGGAAACTATCAATGCTCATTTATTCTTTGGCTCCTTAAATATATGTAAAGGCAGTATTATTAAAGCAGGGTTGATACATAACATGCATAAAAGTAACCTGGAAAGAATGAGGTATAGCAAATGGTATTGCAGTGAGATATAGGAAGTAGTTGCCTAGTGAGTGAAAATCACTGAAAGATTACTCTTATTTTATGTTTCTTCATCTGTGGGGAATCTATTTCAACCCAAGCCTAAACCACAGTGACCTTTGAATCCAAATCTGATTAAGGTCCTCCTGTGAGCTTTTCTAAGGGGTGCTGTTATCAAATAGGCTCAAGTGTCCCGTCACTATTAAAAGAAGATGTTCTTTTGTAGCGGTGTTGAATTCTGAGAGTGAACATTTTCTCTTGAATGATTTTGTTATGCCCATGACTTTTAAAATTAGCTCTAGTTATATTCACACTTCTGCATACACACACGTGCACACACACACGCACACACAGAGATATATTCAACTAACACTTTGAACAGGAATTTTTTAAAGTATCATTTATTGAATTTGTTGAAGATTATAAAATAAGGATAATGATGGAAAATATCAAGATACACAAACATGTTTTCATTGTGTTTACCAAATTCTTAAACCCTGCTTCCTCTGTATAGATACTAAAGTGAAAACATAAATAATTATAAATACATACTTGCTACATCATGACACCAAATCATTGTCTGTACTTAATAATTGTCTTCTGATCTTAAAATAGTCACCAATATGTTTCTTGACACAGTAGTGAAACACACACACATATGCACAAGAGTTTACATATAAGAATTAAAAATTAGGGTTTAGAACCTACTTAGACAATACTTTACCATACATTATTTCACATAGATCTTTGAAACATTATGACAGTGATAAACTGTGAACACCTGGCATGCTATCACTGATAATGGCAGAAGGCTATTTGATATATATTTCTTCTTGATAGGAAAAGCAATTAGACTTTATGGAAGCCATAATCCAAAGGGTGTACAGTTGACATTTTTAGAGTCCTTAGGATGATTTTACTCCTGAAATAAAAGTTTACCTTAGATTTAAATAGTAGAACTTCTATATATTTTTAAATATTGTGATGTTTCCAAAATACTCTACATCTTTAAATCAAAGTTTCTGAAAAAAAATCCTATTTTTAAACATAGGGAAAATATTTTTAAAATAGACACATTTCAGATGAGAAATAATTCTAAGAGCCATTCAAGTTAATTTTTAATTAAATGAATTATTCCTATATCCATATAAGAAGACTTGAACCTCCAACAATAGCATTCTAATAAAACATAGTTATCTATATTCATCTCTGTAAAGTAAAACACAAAATTGTTTGAACTTTTTTTACGATAATCTAAAATATTGTCAGTTATTTGAGTTAGTATTTCTTCCAATTCAGAACATCTTAGTTTAAAGAGTTGAGTTTTCCTAACAGCTGGAGAAACTACCATTTTATATTAAGTACCTAGTTACTGCTGCTTTGTACAGTCTCTTTCTCATTAATATTATTTCTGAGAACCCACTATATATATAAGATAAAAAAAAACAGACATAAAAAGCCCTGAGCAAAGTCAGAGATTCCTAACATGTTAGGGTTGGAAAGCATTTTTATATACCCAACTTGTCTAGGCCTAAACTGTAGTGAACACAAGCTGAGGACAAGTATAAAGGTGATGGATGTCAGCAAGGTCTCTTTGCTTCCTTTACTTTTCAAGGAGACTTCTTCCTTAGAGGACTTTTAATATGGTCGCCCAATCAACAACTAATGACAATCACACCCTTGACCAATTTACTGTGGTAGAAGTAGTCCTAAGGGATCAACATGCATATCTAAACTAATCTAATTGATTATCATGTTAACTGAAGTTGAGACTAAAATCTAGACAGAATTCATGAAACAGAGTTTTAATTTTGATTTATATGATTCTATTGATATATTAGCTGAGCAAATAAATGGAAGAAAATCAGTAAATTGTCATTTTAAAAGTCTAATTAAAATGTGTGAGGCCATGTTTTTATTTTTGTCATCATTATGTAGATAAAATTTTAGGAAAATATACTTAAATGTGTTTCAGAAGATAGTTCTAACATTATATATTTACAAATGCATCAGGGTATAATTGTGTCTCAAAGTCAAATCTGCAGAACTTGTTAGCAGAAACCAGCTCCCTTAGCAAATTTAGCTCAAGTCAGTGCAACAATGTTGGTATCTGAAAAGCCACACAGAGTATTACTAAAGACTTACTGGGGCATTTCCATGTTCTGTGTTCAAATATATGTTAAAAATGAGCAGTTGAGAAAACTGAGATTAATGAAAACTTCTTAAATATTGTTCTTCCCATCTTTGTGCACTGGTAACATAAAAACAGATGAAGTCCAAATACCTTCATTTTTGGTAATACTCTTGACTGAGACCAAGCATGGAAAATTTCAGCCTGAAATGATTATCTTTGTCAAAGTTATGACATAGTTTTAAAAGTCTTTTAAAACTGTCTTCCCTTCTTAATTACTAGTACTATAATAAATTTATTTTAAAATTAAACATGGAAAGTTAGCTTTGTCTTAAGAATTAATTTGTAGTAATCAAAAACAATGTGAAAAAGAACATTAATATTTTCTCACACACAGACATATTTGACTTGGACTAAATGCAAACACAGGCTTTCAATAATAGATGTTAAAAATCATGTATTTATATATGAAGCATATAAGTGGTAGATAGATAGGGAGATAGGTCAATGGATATGTAGCTAGAGGAAGGGAGGGAGGGAGGAAGAGAAAGATGGAAGGGGGAGGAAGGTAGAAAGAAAGAAGGAAGGAAGGAGGGAGAGTGGGAAGGAGGGAGGAAGGAAGGAAAGAAATTGAGAGAGGAAGAAGAAAAAAAGTACATTGAACTTTATGAAAACTTATACAAAATATATACAAATTGGTCATTATAATAATATCACAAAGAGTTCTGCTGCTGAATTTGCACATTAAATATATAAGAGGAAACAAAAAAAATATAAAAACAATGACCTTTCAGACATAACTGTAACACAACCTTCATTGAAATGTAGTGAAACAAAGCAATATATGGGAATACATACATTATTCACTACAAAAGATCTCCTTTGCTTTTAAATTTATGGTAAGGTTATAATTGCTGGGTATGAAGGGTGGATTAATAAATGATTATGTGAATATGAAGAATGTTGCATAAAACATCAGTCTCTACTACATTCTTTTTTTTCTTTCAGTTTTATTGAGATACAATTGGCATAGAGCACTGTATAAGTTTAAGGTGTACATCATAATGATTTGACTTATGTACATCATGAAATGATGACCACAGTAAGTTTAGTGAACATCCATCATCTCATACAGATACAAAATTAAAGAATAGAAAAAAAAAGTTTCCTTGTGATAAGAACTCTTAAAATTTACTCTTAACATGTCCCATCTATAACATGCATCAGTGTTAATTATATCAATCATTTTGTACATTACATCCATATTACTTATTTATTGTATAACTGGAAGTTTGTAACTTTTGACTGCCTTCATCCAATCATTCCTTCCCCCACCCTTACCCCTGGTAGCCACAAATCTGATCTCTTTTTCTATGAGTTTGTTTGCTTTTGAAGTATAATTGACCTATAACACTGTTAGTTCCTGTTACACAAAGTAGTGATTTGATATTTCTATACATTTCAAAATGATCACCATGATAAGTCTAGTACTTTCTTATTCATCCTCTACTCTCTCATCCATTTATGCATATCTAGCAGTTCTTTCCAACATAGTCATTAGGATAAATATATTCAAAAAGAATTTACAGGTTAACATATTGGGTATATTCCTATGTATAGTTCTATAATATTTTAATTATAAAAGATTAATATCTAGAAAAATAATAATCGATAAAATCATTAACAATTATAATAGCTAAATAGCAGTATCCTGGGAAGTCTAGACAAAATTTTGGAAGGAATGACGTTTTGATACGATTTCAATTTTGTGTGTGTTTATGTGCAGAAATAGATCAGCTAAAATGCTGCAATATTTTCCCAATAAAAACTAAGGAATTTAAAGGTGCATGAAATAATAATTTAAAATGAAAATTATTTAAATAATGTATTAATAATATCATAATATATAATGTAATAAAATGTTGTTATGGCATACCTATTGGAAAATATCTGCTAGATTGCAACGATCTAAAATAACAGCGTTTAAACTGTAGAGGAATTAACTTTCAAAATGTGCAACTTTTTCCAAAATAGAATATAGTTCAAACCATTTCAGAGCACTTCTCTGTTAGAAGGTGAAAGTTCAGGAAGGAATTTAATACGAAACTGATTGTGGTTAGAAAACCAGGAGCTGGTCTTATTTTTCTTGAAAAAGCAAAAGTAAAAGGGACCTCAAATTATACCCTTTTCCAAAACCCAACACCTAAAGCAGCATTGTGACCTCTTCTAAAGTTGCCTGGGACATAAACTCAGAACTTATTTGCAAAATGGCTGTGTAATTGAAATTTTAATATCACTTTCTAAGCAGCCTTAGTTTCCTTGGGTGTCCAATGAGTGCCACAGACATTTTCAGGCTGCAAGTTCCCTGCTTATGGGGTCCCAGAACAAAGTGGGAGGCCTTCAGACCACAGAAACTAAACTCAATTTTCCCCTCACTTTGAATAAGCAGAATTACAAATTGTAGTGAGTACAAGACATTTCAGAATTCCCTGATGCTGAGAAGGGCTGTTATCCATAGTCTCTCTCCCTATCCTAAATTAGGCCCCATGGGAAACTCTGTTAACTCTTCCATATAACCCATGTCTACATAATAGTATACAAATAGCAATCTGGAGAGGTCAAAAATGCCTCATAGCTGAATCTAATGCAGGGTTCCAGAGATTTGGCCACCACAAATTCTGATGGGTTTGTGAGTCTGTTGTTGGCAAAGACTATTTTTTTTTTAATTTAAAAATTCCGTATTATACAATCATTTTGAGCACACAAACTCACTTAACCTTTGTAAACTCTCTTCTGAGACACAGCAGTCTTCATTTTCTTGATGCAAGCTTTTCAGTGGGGAAATAAAACAAAACCAAAAAACAAAACAAAACAACCAACCCCAAACACACTATATTTCTTCATTTCAGTCTATTTCCCCGCAGTGGCTGCATCCAAAAAAGACAGAGTCGAGCCACCACAAGAAAGACTTTTGTACTGGAATTCCAAGGCAGGCACAAACCAAAGCCTACTGGAAATCTCATGGGAAAAAACGTTCTGTAAGGTTTCCACTCTCAAGAACCTCAGTCCATCATTTGAGTCAGCAGGTGATTCAAGACCATCCATCACTAATCATAGTTTTATTATTATTTTTAAAAGAAGTCCATCTCTACATCCTTAACTTACTGTTACGAGAAATTTGTTAACCAAAATATTTTGTTCCAAATGTAACCATTTCTGAAAACACAGAATTCTCTGATTGTCTTAGGCTTTCTACAACCGCAAAGTCTCTAAAAACACCATGACCTATCTTTGTCGCATCTCAAAGTTTGATGAGGCCTTTGTAATAAAGGGGAGAAATTCAGAATTCACACTTTAGTTTTATATACTTTTTTTAGTATATGGGAGCAGAAAATTCTAGACACTGTAGAAACTCCAGATAAAAATAGAAAGACCACCAGATTGTGTGGTGAAAGGGGGCAGAATGAATACTCACTCATGATGTGAGGATTCTGCCCTGGGTAGACTCACTGCCCACCCTGTGATTTTCTCTCTTAAGTCCTGATTTGACCTACCTTCTCTTCCACTGCCACATTCATCTTTCCCCTTCTGCTTTTCTTTCCCTTTCAGAAATCTACAGAGTCAGGCAGTATTTCCCAATTATTTTTCATATCTGGTGTTTCTGCACAAAGCACACAATCACCTTTTCAGGTTTTAAAGATTTTTAAATATTCTAGTAAACAGATAGGATTAAGCAAAATAATGAACTTTGAAGCAGTTTCATTGTGTGACATCTGGTAAAATCATGGGCTAATACTGTTCATACTTCTGTCATGCATAACATGCCAATCTCAGTATCCCTCTCTCCCTTACTTGACCCAACCTGGAGATAAAGCACAGATAGCCGCTCACTATCTATGCTTTCCCTGTGTCAGCTTCATTGATCTTTTCATTTCCTGCACAAGTGCTTTTATTCTTCAGGACCTTTGAACAGGCCATACCTTCTGCATTGAATAGTCAACCTGACTCTTCACCTGTTAAACCCTATCATTATGCAGGCCCATGACTCAGTATTTTCCTGACTCCACAGTCTAATCTAGATGGCTTTTGTTATTCCTTTTCATATTACCCAGTTCTTACCTTCAGAGGAAATAACAGAGGTAGCATTAATAGGGTTTCTTTTCTTGGATTCTTTCTTGTCTCTCTTACATACTGGATTATAAGCTTTATCAGGCCAGGGACAATACCCATGTTGTTCAATGGCACACACCCAACATAACACCTGCGGGTTTCAGAATTTTTTTCCAATTTGTTTGGTCTATAATATCCTTTACTGCCACCTTCGTCCACTTCAATCTTGTCCTGGTTTTACCAATTAAAAACGTAAGTACTTTACTGCACATTCCTTCTCTTTATCTCTGCCATTCTCATCCTTCCTCTTCTTGAAATATGAAGTTCAGTCTAGACAATGTTTTTGGTGATGGTAATTCCACAATTTCTGTTGCATGGGCAGTGGCTGGGTCTGTATGGCTAATTCCAACCAGATCATTTTGTTGTGGATGGTAATTCCCCAAACAAGCAGCAGAGTTTCATGCAGTGTATCTATTCACTGATTCCCATCTGGAGATCTCTAAAGGAAGGGAAAACAAGAACCAGAGAGTTGGCATGTGCTGAAAGTTGCCTCCTGACACCAAGGGCATATGCCAGAATCTGTCCAGAAGTCAAGTGAGCACATAGTCATCATGTGATGGAAACACACTTTCTTCTTTATGAGCACACTCCTTCTCAAAACAAACAAAACCAAACCAAAAAACCTAAAAATCTCAGATCGCAGGTAAAAGAGGGATGATGCAAATTCAGGAATTAAAGGGCAAATTGCCAGTACTACAGATAACCCTTATTGGGTGTGGATGATGAGGTTGGATCTGTTTGGGGCCCAACGTTCACTCTTCTCTGTAGGACCCATGTTGTTTCTGCTGTGTCACAATGTCTAGTATCTCTAGTTAACCCTATGTGAATATGTTTTACTTATGTACTTATTTTAAGTACAGTTTTAGGTCTCAGCTTTTATCGTATAATAATATATTTTCCTTAGTACATCCTGCAAATTGTAATTACCTGATTTAATTTTAACAAACATCAAAAAAATCTGTGAGGTGCTCTAACAGTATCTAAACAGAACCTCTGAGTCTGCATTCTTCCTATGTTATCTGAGATGCCTTTCATCGTGACAACGTGGTGGATGGTAGGTGGACCATTTCTAGCTGTTTTAGTGAGAAGACATCACTTTTCAGTAGTATAATAAATGGACTCCTATCAAACAGAATGTAAACTATCATATTTCCATGACACAGAATTCAAAAGCAACACATATGTAGCAGCAATAACTTTGCAAAATTCAGTACTTCATTAGCAATACGATATAGGTTCCATAAATAATAATTTGTTCTGTGTAGTTTTGGAAGTGATTATAAAAAGCACTCAGAAAAAAACCCCAAACTCATTAATAACATTAGTATTTCTATCAGTGACTCAAGCTCTCCTTTAAATAACAGGACACTTGTCAGGGGATGGAAAGTGTTATTGCTCCTTTGAATTAAATATTTGCTCATGGTACTACCTGTTTTAGTGCAATTGTGCTGCCAAATACATACACATGTATCCACCGTAAATACATATGGATCCCTTCCTCACTTTCTTCAGGACCTTTTACAATTTACTTATCACTGAGAATTTCCTTATAAATGTTATTTAAAATATCACACCTACCCCCAATCTGGTATGCCCTGTGTCCATTATATTGCTTTGCATCTTGCATATCGCATAACACCAATTGACATGGTTATATGCATTCATTGTCTGTTTCCCTACTATTAGAATGTGAACTTCATGAGGTTGGGCCATTTATTTTGTTCTGTACAATATCCCCTGATGTAAAATAGTGCCTGAGATTTGAATAGACATTTCACTAAAGAAGATAAATGAATGGCCATAAACTCATGAACAGACGCTCAACATCATGAGTCATTAGGGAAATGCATTTCAAAATCACAAGGCACCGCCTCACGCTAAGTAGGATGGATGTAATCACAATGACGAGCAAAAACAAGTGTTGGTGGGGATGTGGTAAAATTGGAAAGCTCATACATTTCTGGTGGGGATATAAAATGGTACAATGATTTTGGAAGAGTTTGATAGTTTCTTAAAAAGTTAAATATAAATGACCCAGCAATTCCACTCCTATAGGTATATACACAAGTGAAATAAAAACATATACCCACATAAGGACATATATATTAATGTTCATAGCATCATTATTCATAAGAGTCCCAGACTGGAACCAACCCAAATGTCAATCAACTGGTGAGTATATAAATGAGATGTGCTATATCCATAGAGTGTAATACTATTCAGCAACAGAAAATAGTGTATTACAAATACATACTACCACATGTATGTATGTGGTAGAAAAAACAAAACAAAAACCTATGCTTTTAAAGAAGCCAGGTGTAAAAGGCCTTGTATGTACACTTCCATTTATATAAAATGTTCAAAAAAGACAGAAAGTTGAATAGAGTTTGCCTAGGGCTGGTGGTAGAAAAGGGAAATGACTGCAAATGGACAGAAGAGATGTTTCAGGGGATGAAAATGTTTGAGAACTGGATTGTGATGGTTTTTGCACAACTCTATAAATTCACTAGGAATTATTTAATTTTACACTTAAACATGTGAATTTTAAGGAATGTAAATTGGAATTCAATAAAGCTGATAAAAAATGGACTAATACAAAGTAGGGCCTCAATATTTGTTGAATTAAAGAATAATGAAATATGTTCCTTACTCAATAATGATCACCACCTCAGAAGAAAGAATACCATGAAGTGATTTGACATATGAAATGTGTGGGGCTATACACATAATGTTATACAAACAAAAATGTACTTACTTTATGTAATAATGTGTGTATGTATATGTAGGTGTATATGGGTATGTATAGGGGGGGTGTATGTACTCATTTTCACAATCTCAGGAAATTTCTTATAATGTAAGAGGCATTAGAAGCTAAAATATACAAGTGATGTTTTAGATGTGGTTGTGAATTGGGAAGAAACAAGTCAAGATTCCATTATCACAGCGTATTGTAGAGGGAAGTGTTTTGCCCATGTGCTGTCTCAAGTACAGCCATTATGGTTTGAAAGATAAAAGTGTAATGAAGAGGGGCTTCTGTAGTCTTAGTGAAACAGTCAAATGACCAGAAGGCTGCTCAGATTTGATGGTCTGCTGCAGACACAAGCACATAGGCTTCTGCAAAATCTCACTACTCTATGTCACAGCGTCTGATGCACTCTTCCTCTTAAAGGTAGCCAGGAGCACTCAGAGTAATTAATTTTGATAATAATGGAAAACAACATCTGTGTATAGCATTCTGAAGCTATTCATGCAGCAGAAAGGCAAAAAATTGCAAACTCTGAAATTATGATAGATGCTATTTATAAAGTGACCATCTAGGAAAGAAGTTGTGTACGAGCTTTAAAGTAGAGGCTAGGGTTTTAAAAGTTATTTTCAATAATGGAAGCTTGCTGTGTAAATTAAGCTTTGGCATTAAATCCTTTCATTGAAAATGTTAAGTCTTGGTTTTTCTGTTTTCGAAATTGTTCCAGGTCTCATCATCTCCTCCATGAGGGGAAACAGTTGGACTGGGTCACCATGTTCCAGCTTATGAGTATTAAACATTGCTTTTTTCCTGAGTACCTTAGTGTCAGCTAACAGTCACTGTTTTAAACAGATTTGTGAAAGCAAGGAGCAGGTTCGTGAGGAGAAAAAGTGCTCTGAGAACAAATGGTCAAGCTCCTATCCTTGGCTGCCTCCCTGGTGTGAGATCATAGCAACTGAAACAATTTTTCATCCTCTACTGTAATATACTATTAAAAATAAGAACAGTACTGAGAGAGAGAAAAACAAATGAACAAAAGTTTATTTCATTTATTTTTAGAAAGAAGCAGAATGGTTGAAAGAAAGAAAACCACTTTCATGTTATCTGAATATTTAGGCTTCGTGAACTGACTGATTTCCCTGGTCACACTCCCCTCCAATAAAACCTGCAGGACGATGTTGGTAGTAATAAATCGGTCAAGGATATTCAAATGTTCTTCTCTTCTCATTCAGATCCAAAAGGCTATTTGCCAAAATGTATTAATTGGATATTTGCTTTCCAAATTATTTACGTATCTGCCAAAAGTGCTTTTGAAATTTTTGGCATGAGTTACTCTGGATAAAAAGAAATATGAGCTGTAAAATAATAAAATAAACTGGAAAATAGCAGCTAAGTGTGTTTCATTTCTTTATGAACAGCCAATACCTCTATTATTCAAAGTAATCTGAGTCCTTTAAAAATGATATGTATAGAGTACAGAGGATAAAACAACCATGGGAAACCTAATCATAACAATATTCCTTATGTTCAAAATTTGCTACAAGAAGGGACCGTTTGTTATTCACATAGAAGGGAGTGTAGTTATAGCTGTATGAAATGGAGCTCATTATTAAGCGATTTAATTTTTTAGAAGTCATATGGCATGAAACTAAGGGAAAACATCAGAGAAACGTGCTAATATACATGGATAAATGAGCTCTTTAGAGGTGAGTATAAACAGAACATTTATTAAAGTACTTCTTAAAATTACAGAGTGCTTAGAGACAATTCTTACAGAAACATCTGTAAGGAAAATAGTTTTGGCTAGTATTCCAAATGGCAGTAGTTCTTGGTTTGTATCTACCTGTATTTCTCCCACCTCATTTTTATTCATTCTTAAACACTTAAGAATACAAGGTATTCCTCACTTCAAGCTTATCTAAGTTATTTTTCACCTTCTGACTTTAAACCTTTGGAGCAACTTGACTTAAATTTTCAGACTGCATTTCAATGCAATGTGAGTTCCCGGCCACCACTCCATTTCAGGGAGGAGGGCCTATCTTGAGTTCAAGCTTTTGTAATCCCTGGAATAGTCTCCAACTGCATAAAAGCCAATATATGAACTATCACTTTAGAAGAGCAACAGACATGGGTAGGAGGTAAAATGCCTAAGGAGATGATTTGCATTCCTAATTTGAGATAGAATTTTAGCTCATTTGATGGCTCCTAAATTTCAGTTTGAGGACTGATGTTGATCTATGATCATTTTTTTAACCACTATATGACAAATGTGGATAATAAAAATGAGTGATGTTTTAGGTAAATTATAAAGACTAATTTGAGTGACCGTTTCTTAATATATACAAACACACACATACAAATATTTATGTATGTGTGTATACATGTGTGTATGTATATATATATATGTATGTGTGTATATATATGCACAGATACACACACATATACATACACATCTCCGATATGTTAAAACTTGTTAAAATTCTTCTTTTTAAATGGAATAATGGTATATAGTAAGTAGTTCCTTAACTTAATTGACTAAATGATTGGATGATTGATTGATTGATTGATTTTAGCATCTTGATCTGAAGAAATTAAAGATAAGCAACCCTAAGATGGAAATTCCTTTATTAATGATCCAAGAAATTTCAAATTTCAAAAAGCAAAGTGTTAGAGTGACCCATAAGCAACATTCAAAAATAGAAGTTGGTACCTTCCTTGTGGTACCCCCATTTATAACCCTTCAGGTGCCTGCTATTCTCATGCTTTCTCCACAGACCTTCATGCCAATCTTTGATTTCAAATCTGATGGATTTCAAAGGGGGCACCTTTTAATCACTCACGCTGTAATATAAATTTGAGTCACTGTTCATCTTCTCTCAGGTTTCCTTCAAGTTAAGAATTAAAAGTGAATTCAAATATTTTTCATCTATCAAGAGGCCTCTAGACATAAACTGTGTTACTTGTAAGCAGTACATCAATACTTATCACTGCCTAAAACCCCTGGCCATATGCCTTTATAGGATGGTGATTTCTCTCCAGAGGAACCAGAGGAAGGAAAAATGTGGCACAGGCTATTCTTCCCTCTAATATCCAATCCATTGATTCATTATAGACTATTCTTCTCTCTAATATTCAATCTCTTTATTCATCCAAATAATTTACATTTGGCTCTACAGCTGCATGGGATGTAAATCAAGGGTTTCGTGTAATTAAAGGGAATAATTACATAGGAAGATAATTCCTTTTTAATGTGCTTCATATGAAAGTCCCCACAGCTCTAGGTTCTTAGCCTTGTTTCCTTGGCCTCAGATCTGCCTCACTCGAAAATGACTTTCTACCATTTTAATTTCCGCCACCTTCTGGAACACCTTTCCTCCTACTCACATGGATGGGGATCTCTGAAGTATTCCTACTCTTTTCAGTGTCACATTTTGCCAATTTTGGTTAGATCAGTCTAGAAGAACAGTCAGTTGCAGCCTGCCAGGAATGAGGAGATATTAGAAACTGTAACTTAATTCTACATGGGAGAGAATGACAAATGTTTTCTTTAACTGTGTCCAACTTTCTGAAATTTCAATTATGATGATATATCAAATGGTTTGTGGCTGTAACAGAGCCATTAGGTTTTAGAATTGCTGCATCTCAACTATGAGAAAAGAGTGTTTGTCTTTACCTAAGACCAAGTGGAATTCTTAGAAAAATGTTATCTTCTCAGTACAATATGGTAGCAGAAGAAAAGTAATGTGAGGATTTATGATTCTTGGCTACAAGCAATAGTCAGAGTACATGAAGGACATGTCCATTTTTAGTAAAGTTGAAATGAAATTTCCTTATAGAATGATAACTTGACAGTTCAGAACTCTCCCTGTACAGAACTCTATTCTTTTCCTCATCCTTCCCAAGGAATTGGAAAAAAAAGTTTCGACTCACAACTTTTGATGTACAGGGTGGCACATTTTTCATTAACTTTGTTTTCTGCATATTGATGGGCATTGAAATCCCTGGAAAATGATGTATGGAACTCTCTTTGAAAGAGTTATAAAGTACTTACTTTGCCAACAGATGGCAAGTGTGGCAGGCGTAGGGAAAGAAAAAGAGATTATCTTTGTGGCCTTTCCCACAGAGGACAGTGTGCTATCACCCCTTTACCTGAATTTGCCAAATTGTGGCTCTTGATGTCTTGCTCAAGAATTCACCTACACAGTATAAAATAAAGCAGGCAGGAATAAACAACTAAATTTTTATTTAAAATTATAAAAATGATTTGAGTGTAGAATTTCTCGATCTGAATTTTATGGAATTCAGACTGCCTATGTATGAGATTTCCTGATAAATGGCTTCCTCACAATTTTTCTCTGTAGAAGGTCTGTATCTTCTGCTAGATTCTCAATGGCAATTGAAGACCCTCAGAGTGCTAGCATGCATTAGTGATATGTATTACAATTTACTGATAGGAAGTTAAGTGGGTAATTACAAGATGGGCATTTTACCTCGTTCTATGTAGCACGTTATTTCACTGGTAACTGTCCTAGTTTCGGATTCATAAATGCAGAACCTGAAGAAAGGACTTGGGTGCTGGTGTATTGTTTGAAAGGTGGTCAGAGGAAGTAGGTGAGAGAATTGGGGGAGTGAGTCGAGAAAGAAGGAAAAGCCAATGAGTGGTCTGTTTTCATGGTTTCTCTATATGCAACACGTGAGTGCTTGACTCTATAGGAACTTCTGAGAAATGTACAAAATGTTTTTCTGTATTATCCATCCTAAGTATGGAGACTGGAGCATTTGTCTACTGGCTTCCATCATTCCTCATAAATTGAAAATCGTCCACAGGGCACTAACTCTACCTCCCACGCTGCCTTTTTTTGGGTTGCAGCCACTGGAAGGATGAGGGAGCTTGAAGCTTCAGAGAAAGTCCTCTGAAGCAGGGAACCACAGAGCATGCTGGAGATGAGGTGCCCTGGCATATTCAGAATCACCCATCTACAGCTGTGGCTGAAGTCAGAGGTGGCCCAGAGACCATATGACATGGGGCACAAAAAGCATGTGTCTCAATGACCCAATGGATTTACGAGAATATTAAAATTACAACTAAAAAATCAAAATACTAGAGATTATTTATTAGAAAAGTCTATGATGTAGATACGTGCATGTCAAACAAAGCCTCTCCACTTATAAAATTTCCATGTAAAACTGGAAGCACTTCTCATGTGAAATGACAGTGTGCTTTTAGAGCTAGATACCAAGAAGCTTTATGTACTAAGACTGTGGGCAATTCTGCTGTAAGGTATAAGTAAAGATCTTTGTTAACAATGAAATGGAAAAATTAGAATGAAGTATTTTGTTTGACATATGTCCAGATTTTTTCTCTTTCAAATGTTCTACAAAGACTTGGGTGGAATTTTATTCTGTCCAAATTCAGTTTGCTTATTCTTTCATCCCAAATGGAATGATGTAAGAAAAACATAAGGCAGTGTTGATTCTAGGCAGGCTCTTGGTTTAATATCGGTGAACTGGAGTGCTGTAACTGCTGACTGTGTCTGTGATGAATGGGCGAGAACAGTATACTGTAGAAATACTACGTGGCGGTTGTCCGCATAGCACATAGGCATAAGCACATTGTTCTTCAGGCCTTTCCTCTGGCAGATGAAACGGGGGTACATACAGCGTTGGAAATGTGTTTTTCAGTATCTGTGCCTACTCTAACAGGAAGAAAGTCAAATTTTGTTTACCCATCTTGTCTGTATGTAACACCAATGCAGCTGCAAGTCTTGAATTTGTTTATTCTGCAGTTTGAGAGGAAGAGAGTGTCTAGACAAAAGAATGGTTCGTTAGCTTCTTGCCATTGTCAGTCAAATGCAGCATGTTCTTTGTGCCACGGAGCTGCTGTTAGGTATACGCTCTTCAGATTATACGGAGGATGTTAAAGTCATAGATACAGCCAGTTCACTCAATGAGAAAAATACTAGACATTCTGTCCTGCAACAAGAAAGCAAAGAACAAGAACAATTATAGCTTTAAACATCTGAGAATGGGGATCAAATTCTATTTTTTCCTTTCTTTTGTTGGCATGGACACAAATGTGTAGATAAGTCCAAGAAAAATACAAAACATCCAAATATTATGAACATAAGTCATGCTAGTCTCAAAATCCTTACAAGATACATCATACATAAAAGTTGGCTCCCATGTCCTTGAAATGAAAACTAAAATGTTAAACAGCTTTGCATATTCTATGAAAAAGATTATTCAAAGATGTTGACTATTATTTAAACAAAAATAATTTGGCCATTTTGTTATTTTAGAGTACAATTGGGAGGTTTTCTGCAGCTTACTTTCCTGTTTTTGATGGCTCAGTTTCTTTTTTTCTCATAGATTTAGAATTATAGTGTTATATTCAGATAGTGCTCTTAAGAATAGCATTGTGCAAACAAAACTGCTTTATAAATTCTGGACAATTTTCCTCAAAAATAGCTTTGTTCTGTATAACATTTACCATAGCAAATTCTGAAAATTGTCTGTTTTTATATTTTATCCATTTATAAGTTTCTCCATATGATACTGAATATATAGGCAATATAATATTTTCTTCCACTGGTTATGTTGTATCTCTGAACCAGTTTTCTTAAATAGTAGGAAAATGTGTCTGTAAATCATCTGAAAGAAAACTCAACTAATGCTGTTTAAATATATGGTAAGAAATTAACATCCAAGAATCACTTTGGAAAAAGGGTGGTAGGATCAGCAGAAATTAATGTATAATAGAATGGTAAATATGTAATTCCTCTCAATATTAATATGACTGAAAAGATATGTGAAAGGGAGGGGGGGGTTAGAGTGTCTCCCCAGGGGAAGCTGTTTGTGCCAGAGATGGTGAGACAGACTGCTGTAAAGTCTGTACCTAGAAATCTTTGGGGCACCACCTCCAAAATATATGCTGAATTTATCCACTTCCCTTCACCTTGACTTGCCTTCTCTAGAGTTCAAGCTACTCTGATCACTTCCACGAACTATTAAAATTGTCTCACAGCTCTGTTCACGCAACCCTGCAGTTCTAGCAGCCAAAGTGTGCATTTAAAACTTGTGTTACTTGGACTCCCCTGGTAGCGCAGTGGTTAAGAATCCGCCTGCCAATGCAGGGGACACGGGTTCGAGCCCTGGTCCAGAAAGATCCCACATGCTGCGGAGCAACTAAGCCCGTGCGCCATAACTACTGAGCCTGCACGCCACAACTACTGAGCCTGCACGCCACAACTACTGAAGCCCATGCGCCTGGAGCCCGTGCTCCACAACAAGAGAAGCCACTGCAAAGAGAAGCCCGTGCACTGCAATGAAGAGTAGCCCCTGCTCGCTGCAACTAGAGAAAGCCCACGCACAGCAATGAAGACCCAACACACCCAAAAATAAATAAATTAATTAATTTAAAAAAATGTTACTTATGTATTGAAAAGGCTGAAGTCAGTAAGGTGCGAGTGAAAGAATACTAAACAGTTTTCTTTCTCCTTTTCAAACACACACACACACACACACACACATGTACACACACACACAGAGCACATGCCAAGGCAACTGGTTCTTTCGATCCTTCTTTTAGCTAGCTCTATCCTATGTCTTGAATCAATTTTAGGCCAGGTTTCTTTCTTTCTTTTTTTTTTGTCATTTAAATGATATAATGTCATTTATAATCACACAAATTGTTAAATTTGATTATTAGAATGGCTGGCCAAATCTCAAAACATTGTTTAAAATTCAAGCCTCTTTTCTCTCTCAGCCTGGGTTTGCGTCAGGCTACGAGTATCAGCACGGGACACAGCGGTAACTTCTCCATCTCACCTCTGTGACTCTCCTTCCTCTCCTCTCCTGTCCCTTCCCCACCCAGACTGCCTTTGGATCCTCCCAGATTTGGATCAAGGAAAGGAAGGAAAGCAATAAGTGGGAGAGGCCTGACCACTGACAACACTGAGACCTGGTCTCAGTGCTCTCAGGGCAGGATTTAGATCTCACGCTCTTTAGCAGAGCACATTCCAGTTTCCGCAGAAATGTCCTCACTGAAAAATTCTAACTGCAATTCCTCTGACCTGCGTGATTTATTTCTCCTTTCACTAGTTACCTAAGAACAAAAACCTTAAAATCTAGGCAACCTGTGGCTCAGGCCACAGGGATTGTACCTTTCTGTTAGGGTCTTATCACACTTACAGTTTAATAATTTTTAGACAACTTCAGGCTGGTTTATTGTCCCAGCCTGAAGAAGTAATCACACATCCTTTGCCCGCAACATCTGTAGAAGGACAGTACAACTTTTGTCAACTTAGAAGCTTCAGGCTGTTAACAACGATTTTTCAACTTCAGATTTCTCTGTCACTGTATCCCCCAGACAGCAAGGGATCCTGGTCAATCTTTCTGTTTATTCCCCTTATAGCCCCTCTCATCTGACTTTAATTCAAGGAGAAATGACTCTCCACAGAGTGGAACAGAATACAGGGGACACTCCTTCTCTCCTGGTCTTTTCAACATCAATCCATTTTTCCCTTAGAAGGGTGTCTGCTTATGAGAAGTACAATAGTTTTCAATTATATCCTTTCAATTCCCAAATAAGTGAACTAGCACTTAACTTTGTAATGAGGACATACTCGGCACATATTATGTTGTTCTTGACTTTCACGGCTTCAGTCAAACTATATGGCATTTTACTATCCTGGTAAACTTAGAAGTCATACACTTCTCTGCTTAAAATTCCATTAAGAGAAATCAATTAAGATTAGGTTTGCTTGTGAGTAAGAAAGTCTCAAAATATCAGTAGCCTAAATAAGAGAGAATTTTGTTTTTATCTCAGATAACAGTAGAATGGTAGGGCCATCCAAGCTGATATCATGACTCTGCTCTCACAAGATTCTCAGGACCCTAGTTTATTATATATTCATATAAAGTGGATATAATAATAAGTTCACTGCAGGCCAATGATGGCTTTTCTACCTCTAGTCATTACATCCACCTTTCAGCCAGCAGGAAAGAAAGAGAAACTGAAGAAAAAAGGAAGAAGAGACACATGACAACTGATTTTTAAGGAAGTTTACTTAAGCTACCAGTTCTTGCATCTGCTTATATCCCATTGGTTCAAACTTATCTGGCTGTATTTAGCTGCAAGAGAGGCTGGTAAATATATCTACCCCACCTCCCCCACCTTTGAGTGGTTATATATTCAATCACTATGGAAGTGTAAAGTACATGGATAGGTGATAATTATGGGTCTCTTCCCAACTTCCTATAGAATTTACAATAAAATCTAAATTCCATCATGAGGCTTACAACATGATAGAATATCTGGCACCTGCCTACCTTGTCAGCTTCATGAGATTCTTCCCCTTCTCACTGTGCTTCAGCCATATACGACTACTTTGTGTTTTATGCACATTCCAGGCTCATTTCTAATTCTCACTTTGGCACTTGTGCTTCTTTCAACCTACTACTTTCTTTCCTCAAATCTTCTCATTGATAGTTCTGTCCAATACATCCTCAATAATGCTTTCTGTAATTAATTTATCTAAGTCAGGAAGTGTCTCTCTCCCCATTCCCATCATCACTCTTTAATATAATTGATTGTCAGCAGAGATGATATGCCACTGTCTGAAATTATTTGTTTGCTTATTTATTGTCTCCCCACAATAGTACTATAACTGCAGAGGGTGCTGTCTATCTTCTTTACATTTAATCTTCAGTCCGTACAACTCTGCCAGGCATGTGGTAGCTACTTGATATTGACTGAATAAATGCGTGAATATATTAATAGCTTTTCAAATATAAAGCAGCTGCAAATGTAGGTGGTTGTATCTGAATGCTTTTAAAAAGTTTTTCATGGTGGTGGTCGTAGTTGTTGTTTGTATTCACCCATTTCACCCCAAAAAGCCTTTCCTTACCAGGTTATTTTTAACTAAGGCAATCCTAATATTTATTAAAATGACTCTTAAAAATAATATAGTTTTCAAGGAATAAAAACTATTGTAATTTACTTTCCTTAAGAAAATTGGGCTATATCACCCAGGGAACTTTCAATGATTCTAATTTCCTACTTTTTTTTTTTTTTTTAACAGTATGTGAACCTCAGAGTTCATATCCCCATTTAGATGAACCACAGGGAATTAAAACGTCCTAGTTTCTTCCATATTAAATTAAGTTGTATTATTTCAAATATAGGTTTAATTTTATCCTTTTACTTCACAATAGGTAAATATAGCTCACAGATAGAGATACTTAATGGTTTAAGTCATGATGTCTTATTATTCTTAAAAATAGAATTTCTTTCCCCTAAAAACTCCTAAAATTATGGAGATTGCCTGGATATATCCCTTAACAATCCTAAGGGTATTGCTTGTCTTCCTTTTCAGAAGTCCTTCACACACTCTTAGAACAAGTGTTAGTTATGACCTTTCATTGCCATATTTTGAGGTTTGGGCAAGAAGCAATGCATATTTCCAATGCATATCATTTTCTTACTTTGCTGTGTGATAGTTTTTTAAACAATGTTGCTATTTTTTTTTTTTATTTTTATTTTTAACAATCGAGTTGTGCAAGACAGCCTTACATACGCCACTACTGACTCTTGGAGTCTTTTAGTCTCCTGAACTACATTTGCACCCTTATTTGCTCAGCAAGATTTCTCTAGCCTTTTTTTTTTTAATGTATTTATACAATGGACAGAATTAACTTATAGTTTCTAAAATTAGGTACTGGGTATTTCATATACATGTTTTATAGACTTTATATTTTGAGAAATAATTTCTAAATAATTTAAGTCATCTGATCATCTCAATGTATGTACATTTTTATATGAATCTAAAATCAATATGTATATAATGTATACATGCAGCACCTCTTCAAAGCACTAATGATAAAACCTAATTTGCTTTGCTTAATTCGCATAGTCTACCATTTGATCTTTTCTTTTTCTTTCCAAGTTTACTTAAAACTTTCTGGACAGAATTTATGCTTTTATTTTTCTTCACCTCTAGTAATTACCTACTGTGTATTCTCTTGCCTTATCTTTGTTCTGTGTCTCTCCTACTTAGAACTAATCTGTACGCGAACAGTTTCTTATTCTCTCTAGTAGGATGTAGCCTCTTCCTCTGTACTGCCTTAGCCTTTTGTACTTTCTTTTAACCCATTTTTTTAACCTCAAATTATGCATTTGTGAAAGTAATTTTATATGTATATAAATAATTTGTTGGGCATTATCTTAAGATACTGATCATTTTCTACTAATGTGTCTTGATAGCCCTATTAGATTGTAAATATTTGGTGTGCAGAAACCTTGTCATATTTACTTTTTATCTGGTAAAAGACCAAATAACTTGACTTCCCTTCCATAAAATTTTGGTTGCACTCATCTGAATATGCATGAAACCTATTTTCCTTGAAGTTCGTCATTGCCTGAAAAAGTATTGTCCAAATCATTTCCATAGGACCACCCTAGTTAAATCAGTTTCTCCCTGTCTTCCCTCTCCTTCCTATTACATTACCCTAGTTTGTATTCATCAGAGCAGGTAACTGTAACTACATTTTGAAAAGTGAATATAGTATGAATATATGTGAATAAGGTAAATAATAAAATACTTCATACTTTTAAGCATAGTATTTATTGCCTGTTTCATAACTGAAGATACCAAGAAGCTTAGTCAAGTGAAGGAAAAATATAAGGTAGTGAGTGTGGGTCCTTCTGATTGTAGGAAATAGGGAAACCACTGTAGGTCTATCTTTTAGGAAGAATATGGTATCAGAAGTGTTGCGATCTAAAGAACACACTGCTATTAGGAGTCTATCCACTAATATTAAGAATGTTCCAACACCAGTATAGAGACAGGGCATAAAATTGCATAAAAATATAATATTTCAAAATCCACAGAGAGGGAGTTGATTGGTATCAGAGAAGTTTGTCAGCAGGTAGCAGTAACTGTCAGATAGGACTACCAGAAGCTTAGCAACCATGACATTCAACACGCAATCCAGACAACTCAATTACAGTGAATTAAGGAATAATTCATTGTGATTAATAATTACAGTAAGGAAACTGTTACCCTTCCTAACAGGAAAAGCAAAAAGTCATGGCTAATTCTTAGCAAAAGTTAAGTATTAAGTTGCAGGAACAAGTTAAACATTAATTTATCAGACTAGATTAGCAGGATAATAGTGGAAAAGTAGCAACGGACTAGTTACAGAGATCTCAAAATCAGTCTAGAACACCTAACGGATCACCTGCCTGAGATTAAAATAGAGTCTGTTGACCTAGAAAATGAGGTTAGAGCTGAAGGGGAAAAAAAGGCTATATATTTTGAAAACTGGCAAAGGATGACATAATTAAAAATATATTTATTAAAATCTGTGATTGCACATTGTTTGAATTATGAAATAATGCAAATATATTTTCTAAGTATATAATGAAACAAATTAGTATGCTATCTACATAAACTTAAAACATTTTACTATCTCCTTATTGACTTTTCCCATAGCCGAGGAGCACTACTTGACTTTAAGCTGAGTATATTTAACAATTTAAACAGTTTTAACTAAAAAAAATTATACCATAAGAGCAAGTGAAAAATCTGTAAGAGGTATGATTAATTAAAAATAGCTGTGGAAACAAATAAAAATACCACAGTCTCATGAAATTTTTGCTGTATTCATTTGCTTTGTCAACGTTGTAACTTCTGTGCCCTGCTGTTTGCTCTGTTAAGGGGATTAGCATGTGCTTAGAGGGATACTAGAGTTTCCCCATTATTTAATCAGAAATATTAATAGTGAGTAATTTCCAGACTCTGTGGTTCAAAGTTATTTAAGTATGGTGACTCTGCCTCCCCTAATATCTTCTCCAGAATCACCAGAACCCCACTTCTGGCAGGATGTTAATGGAGCAAAGATGCCTCAGTGCATACAAATTTTAATCACTCTGTGTTCAAGGGAAAATGAGTAACAAACAAAGAAACAAATCCTAACAACAAATTTTCTACTCAACATTTTTTTAAACATTAGCCAGATTTTTTCCAATAATTGATATTTAGAGTTATTGTTTTTAACTATAGCATAAAAAGTCATATGTTGGTAAATATATTTAAATATTTGGGTTTTTCAAGTTTGGGTAACAAGATTATGCTTATAAAGTTTTTTCTGCCAAGTCTCTCTCCCTCTTTCTTTCTCACACTCACTCACTCTTTCCAAAACATGCATTCTTTCTTCTCTCTTCTTATCATATATAGTTAAAAATCTCAATTACTTACATACATGTATATTTAGAAATAAAAATTTTAAATTTAAAATAGTATATTTTATGCCATGCATATTATTGATACTTAATGTTTTTTTTAAGTATAAATCTAGTGTCTATACACAATTATTTTGCAAAATGTTCTACAAAGTTAAAAGTTCTAAAGGTGAATAATAACTTCTAATTCTGAAGATATGACTCAATGTCATGAAAATATGTGGGGAGATACATAGCCTCTTTTGAAATAGAAAGCTTAGAAATTAATTTTATTAGTCTCTCACTTTCTATTAAATTTAACCTGGAGATATTTTTCAGCTCTAGTCAGGAAACTCAGCTTTCAACATTTAGCAAAGGTCTTTCTTTGAAGATGTAAATAAATTATTTCCAATTGGAATGAGGCTCATCTTTTCTATGGTATAGGCACCTGTCTATGGTAACAAGACTAAGCCCACCACTTCATTGTTCACATGCCACATGGCAGATGGCAGATGACAATGACCTTTAGTCATTTTGTCCAGTGAGAGATTAAAGTTAGCTCATAAATTGCCAATCTGTTGAGCCATCTGGTCTTTCATGGTGGATTTTTTTTAAAGTAATTCACAAAGCTTAGGAAAATAATTTATTGACTACCTATGTACTGTATATTAAAGACTCTCTTACAATGATAACCTGTAAACATTTTGGGATGTACAATGGGAGGATAGTCTATAAATGCTCCATGTGAAATGTGTGCAGTATATCTTGTACATACATATTTTTAGACTATTTAAATTCCTTTTACTTTAGATGTTTTGACATCTCATGTGTTTTCTGTTATGGGGATGAGGTGTGGTAGGTATAAATATGCTCAATGTGAACTCAAAAACTTTTACTTAGAATTATCCATAAATTTCCTTAAAATAATTTTTTGCTACACTGATAAGTTGGTAATTCACATTTTTCTAACACTTAGGTGTTTTGTCATTATTGTTCTTTTTTAAAAGAAGAGTTGGAATAATTTACATCAAATTTAAGACCCAATGTTTAACATTGTAACATGACAAAAAAATTTCAGTAAGACCTCAATCTGACTTTGATTTCAATCGGGTAATTTCTATGTTTCCATTTTCTAAATATGAGGGGCTCAGAGAAAGGTGTATCATCTATATAGTCATGGTGATTGTGAAAGCTTGGGGCATTTTATGGTGCAAACACCCAAAAGTGGTGTTCACTTTTGTAGAATTCAGAGATTATTTCAATTAACTTCTTTACAATGAAAACTCATGTGTATGTCAATCATTCTTAAAATAAATATGATTTAAGACATGTAATACTATAATCCTTGATAATTCCTAAAATTAATATAATAAGCAATTTTCTTCTGAAACTAAAAGTGAACGTAATTATTATACAAAGGGATAGCCAACTCTTTTTCAAGCCAACTGGCTCCTTGGCAAGAAGGCAATAGGAATTATTTATTTGTTGTTTTAAATGTATCATTACTACTAATATCGTTTTATAAAATAGGGATCATCCTAGGAACAATCCACATTTTTTCTTTTCTTCCCCTCTCTTTTTTTTCTCATTTTTATCTCAATTCTATGACTGCTAAATTGGTGATGGTCTCTGGCTTTCAGGAGCTTGCCAAATGAGAGAAGTATAAGCATGGTACTTGACTTCTCTATTTCCTGGCAGTCCTTCTGGAGACCACTATTCACTGTGATTATAGAAGTCTAAGAAAGTTCCATCCGTCTCCTTGTTGCAGTGGTCATTTGCCATTGCTAAAGAGAGAAGACAGTGGGAAACGCTTAATGATAAGTGTGCAACATCTTAGGATAGAGGGTTAAGTAAAAGTATAGAATGTGATTTGACAAAAAATGGGCATGTTTGGAAATGCTTTAAGACTTTTTTCTATTAGTTATTTTCCCCCTCACCCTGTGTGTAAGGCAGCAGGGTATCCTGAACTTCAGTCAGGCGACTGCTTCTTCACATGTTTCGCACACATACCTACCACATTAGCTATCATTTATTTACTATCTTCCTCTTAGTTGACTTGTTTGAGGCCTAAAGATTTTAATGTACACTTTAGTAGAACATAGAAGACTAATATCACTCCCCACTAATACGGCAAAAAATAAATATCATGAAAAGGATAGAAATATAAACATTTATATAGATATTGTTGTTTACCAAAAGCTCTAGCCTGAGGCTTTCTGTTTCTTTACAGGAAAAAGGAATTGCCTGACCCTCCTTTTTCTTATTTTATAAACATGGAAAACCTTACTTTATAAGGAAGCAATGAGGGCTGAACAAAGATGTGTGTAAAAGTTGTCCTGTGGCTATAATATACAGTTTCTGCAGCAAGCAATAGTTATCATAATTGTTGAAGGAAGAACATCAAATGAAAATATGAAGTTCCTAGTCAAGGCATGCTGACCTAGCGTACTGCCCAGGAAGTCTCTTTGTATTCTTGATTTTTTTAAATATAAAGTCTATTATGATATGTTTGTGGTTCTTAGACATATATTTTCTTCTACTTAGATTAGTTTTTCTCTACTTCTTCGATTACTTTTAGATCCAAGTAAAATATTTTATTAATTGACAGCAGTTTTAATAAACAAAATAAATTTTTAATAAAGTTGTATTTTCCCAAGAGAACCTCAATGATATCTGCCACCACCCCACTTGCTCTTCTTATAGTGTGAGCGTGACACTTAGAACTAGGCAGGCTTTTGTGACTATTTCCACCACTGGAGTACAGTGGGAGAGATGCTAGATGTCTTCTCAGGGCAGGTCATAAAAGGCCACACAGCTGCCACGTTGTTTACCAGCATACTTGCACTGGAGCCCTTAATTGCCATGTGAGGAGTCCGATGGCCCAGTGGGCTACAATGTGAAAAAGTCCAAACCAGCCCCCACAGAGAGACTGCATGGAGAAGCCCTGAGATGAGAGGAAGGGAAAGAGGGGCCTGCATAGACTCCAAGTCCTCCACATCCCCCTCCACTGTCCCAGCTTCAGAACCCATCTGGCTGCTACCACGTGAGAGACCCTGAGCCAGAGAACTCAGCCAAGCTCTTCCTGCAGAAACCATGAGCAAAACCAAAATGATTTTCATTGTTTTAAGTCTCTAAAGTTTGGAGTCATGTGTTTGCTGTATGACCATAACTAACCAGAACAACATCCAACATGATACAATTCTTGATATTTTTATGCATTCAGTCATATACTACAAATATCTTTTCTTTCCTTCCTCTTTCCGAAATGGTAGTAGGCTACTCTTCTGTCTGGAAACCATTATTTCCCCAAATGTTACCTTCTAGTAATCTCAGGACCTGTTCAATTTTTCTGCATTTTTTTTTCTGGCAATTTCTTTTGGATATATGTTTTATTTTTCTTTCACCGATAAAATCCATGGGAAGTCCAAGTAATTTTAAGTGGACAATTTAAAATAATTCTAAATTACATATTGTCTATTTTTTAAGTTGGGATTTTTTTTTGATTAAAGGTTCACATTAAGAAAAATAAATCAAAAAATGCTGACATTAAAAGAAACCCATAAGGAAAATGCATACAATCTTGAAGAAAAACTTTTCTAATCTCTAATTAGAAGATATTTGAATTATTCTAATTTCCCTTTTCTTTTGCATTAGCCCAGAGAAGAAGAAGAAGAAGAAAAAAAAAAAACTAGCAGCAATAAATCACATGTGTTTTAAAGGAAAAATTATTTTAGGGAAAAAAATTAGAAAAATAATTTGGAGTATTTATAAACAGCTAAGAAACTCCCACCATAATACTACAGAAGGTCCAATATTAAAAGAAATTAGAAGAATGGCTGAGGGAATATTTTTTCTGCCATCACATTGGGAAAAAACAATGGTTAAATTATATTTGGAAAAGTATCTGGGGCTACTAACAAAAGTTTAACATTTCTTAAGGTGTAGTTCCTCTCCAGTCAACCTCTCACTCTAAACCACTACCCAAAGGTTCTCTCTATTTTTTGTTCCTAATAAGTAGAAACATTATCGCATAAGCACCTGGTCCTTTTTACTCTGAAAATTTTCAACCAAAACATCAATTTAAGAAGCAATATTTTTGGAAGTAAGTTTTATACACTTCTATTTTTAGCTGATAATAATAAACAACATAGCATTTTGTTTACTGACTTATTTTTAGTTTGTTTTGAAAGATAGAATCAAAATTATCTACAAAGACTCTGAAGATTCATTGTATGAGAGTAATTGCCAAATGAAATATGATTTCATTTTGATACCTTCTATCAAAGCAGTAATCATTCTCCCTTCATCGTTTTTGTTCGTTTGTTGTAAATTCTTCAAGCGATGTTTGCCGTAGCTTATCACTCAGATTAACTTTAGCATAAAGTCCTTCTGATCTTGTGAGTTGTATTATGCTTCACCATTTCAGCAGCATGTGCAGCTCACTCTTGCCCCACAGATCTCTGAGAATTTTGCCCTTAAAAAACACCTTTAGATTGGGGACCTTCCTTCTTTCGTTAAAAATCTCCCATTACATGTAACTTATTTGCTTGTATGTTTCTGTAGAATACACACACACACACACACACACACACACATATATATGAGAAAGAGAGAGGGAGAATGAGAGGGAGTAGATTGGTTTCGCTGTTTCTAATTAGTCATAAATGTGTCCATCCAATCATTAGAGCGTAAAGATCAAGACATACATATTTTCTAAATATTATTTGTTTCAGATAGCTATAGTAATATTCAGTAAAGACTGCAATAACAGATCTTATCACATAAAAGTAAACACATAACAATGTCAGTGAATGTTAATGAAAAAGAGTGCTTTTCCTAATAGGGTGATATATGCTAAACCCATTGCTTTTCTGAGCTGTGGGATTGAACATGCCACACACAATCACACCCCTATGGCGCTGATCTTTGCCATTCTTATATTTCTCCATGTTTTGTTTATTCTTTTCTCAGAAAAGAAAACCCATTTCCAATTCTGACAAGAAGATGGTTAAAATACTCGCCATATATTTCCTTACCTTGAAACACCACAGCATACATTGGTGGCTCAGCAAGGTGTACAAAAATATCTTCCAAAAAAAGTTACTAGAATGGAAGTACTGTATGCATGTCTGGACAAACTCTGAGGGTCCACTTAAGAAACTAAATTTCCTAACCAAATTTATTATGGGGAACCTCATGGCTATGTCCACTATTTGTTTTTATTTCCCCCTCCCCTCAAACTCATCTCAAATTCTCAGGAAATGCTATTTATAAGAGTTCCATATAATTACATTGCCATGAAACTTTTAAAAAATGAGTATTCATAAATTTCCCCAAATTATTCCTTCTGAGTTAAAAGTTTTGAAAATTCAGAATGAGTCTGTGTCATGGTATGGAAATTTTGTTTAATGTTCTAGAACTTTCATTGTTTAAGTGTCCAAAATTACATATAAAAGTAACCTTTTGTTGAAGACAGGTTTAAAATAATCATTATAGCTTTTATAATGCTCACAAAAATATAGAATTTAATTGCTGAGCATAGTATTAATAAGTGCTAATAAAATGCTCTGTGCAGAACACAAAGGTTTATTTCACTAGAAAATATTTTGCAATTATTTGCCTTTTACATTATTCCATGGTGGTACAGGGCATTGCCTGCTCTCAGAATTCAAATAAAACACATAATTTCAACTTAACCTAAATTTGAGCCATATAAACATTTAATTAAGAATGAATGAAGTATTGTATTTGAACAAAATATAAATAGAAAGCATCTGTTGGGCAATTTCTGAAAGACAAGCTATATTACATTCTGTTATAGCCATTTTTAAAAGAAATGTATAACAATTTTAAATGGCAAACTTTTTTCTTATAAATGCTGCCAACTAGTTTTATAGATAGTGTTATTCTAGAATGCTACCTACATCTTGCCAAAGTACATATCAAATAATATTATTTTTCCCCTGTAGACTGACTCCACCCATGCTGCAAAATTTGACTTTTGTTAGGAAGTTGGAGTTCATAAGATTTGACGTTACCTGCTCTGAATGAGCACCAGACTGAAGCAATTTCACTTCATACAATGATCATCTCTTACTTAGATTTTTAAAGTCATTTTTGGTAATTTACTCAAAAAGAGATCTGTTTTCACTTTTAAATACTATCCTTAAAAATGATGAAAATATAGCTACAGATAAATGGAAAAGATTTTTTGGTGAATTGCTATTACTGACATTTTTAGAGGATATTGTTAAAAGTCCCTAACAATTTAATTTAAAAAATCTTTAATGGCTAGTTTACACTGGAGTCTTTGCTTGTTCTTTTCTATGTGAAATCTGGAGACTAAAGTTCAATTTCTTTTTGTTTTTAAACTCACCTTGAGGTGAAATTTACCAATTTAAGTGTATGATTCAAAGACTTTTGAGAAAGTTAAAAAGTTATGTAACCACCTCCACAATCAAGATATAGAACATTTTTATCATTCCCAAAAGTTCTACCGTACTGCCCTGTAGTCAATCCACTCCCCTAATCATAGCCCATGACAACCACTGAACTGATTTCTTCCTACAGTCTTGCATTTTCCAGAATGTCATATAAATGGAATCACATAGTACATAAGCTTTTTTTTTTTTAAACATCTTTATTGAAGTATAATTGCCTTACAATGGTGTGTTAGTTTCTGCTTTATAACAAAGTGAATCAGTTATACATATACATATGCCCCCATATCTCTTCCCTCTTGTGTCTCCCTCCCTCCCACCATCCTTATCCCACCCCTCTAGGTGGTCACAAAGCACAAAGCTGATCTCCCTGTGCTATGCGGCTGCTTCCCACTAGTTATCTATTTTACATTTGGTAGTGTATATATGTCCATGACACTCTCTTACCCTGTCACATCTCACCCCACCCCCTTCCCATATCCTCAAGTCCATTCTCTAGTAGGTCTGTGTCTTTATTCCCACCTTGCCACTAGGTTCTTCATGGCCTTTTTTTTTTTTTTTTTCCTTAGATTCCGTATATATGTGTTAGCATACTGTATTTGTTTTTCTCTTTCTGACTTACTTCACTCTGTATGACAGACTCTAACTCCATCCACCTCATTACAAATACCTCCATTTCATTTCCTTTTATGGCTGAGTAATATTCCATTGTATATATGTGCCACATCTTCTTTATCCATTCATCTGTCGATGGACATTTAGGTTGCTTCCATGTCCTGGCTATTGTAAATAGAGCTGCAATGAACATTTTGCTACATGACTCTTTTTGACCTATGGTTTTCTCAGGGTATATGCCCAGTAGTGGGATTGCTGGATCGTATGGTAGTTCTATTTGTAGTTTTTTAAGGAACCTCCATACTGTTCTCCATAGTGGCTGTATCAATTTACATTCCCACCAACAGTGCAAGAGTGTTCCCTTTCCTCCACACCCTCTCCAGCATTTATTGTTTCTAGATTTTTTGATGATGGCCATTCTGACTGGTGTGAGATGATATCTCATTGTAGTTTTGATTTGCATTTCTCTAATGATTAATGATGTTGAGCATTCTTTCATGTGTCTGTAGGCCATCTGTATATCTTCTTTGGAGAAATGTCTATTTAGGTCTTCTGCCCATTTTTGGATTGGGTTGTTCGTTTTTTTGTTATTGAGCTGCATGAGCTGCTTGTAAATCTTGGAGATTAATCCTTTGTCAGTTGCTTCATTTGCAAATATTTTCTCCCATCCTGATGGTTGTCTTTTGGTCTTGTTTATGGTTTCCTTTGCTGTGCAAAAGCTTTTAAGTTTCATTAGGTCCCATTTGTTTATTTGTGTTCTTATTTCCATTTCTCTGGGAGCTGGGTCAAAAAGAATCTTGCTGTGATGTATGTCATAGAGTGTTCTGCCTATGTTTTCCTCTAAGTGTTTGATAGTGTCTGCCCTTACACTTAGGTCTTTAATCCATTTTGAGTTTATTTTTGTGCATGGTGTCAGGGAGTGTTCTAATTTCATACTTTTACATGTACCTGTCCAATTTTCCCAGCACCACTTATTGAAGAGGCTGTCTTTTCTCCACTGTATATGCTTGCCTCCTTTATCAAAGATAAGGTGACCATATGTGTGTGGGTTTATCTCTGGGCTTCCTATCCTGTTCCATTGATCTATATTTCTGTTTTTGTGCCAGTACCAAACTGTCTTGATTACTGAAGCTTTGTAATATAGTCTGAAGTCAGGGAGCCTGATTCCCCCAGCTCCATTTTTCGTTCTCAAGATTGCTTTGGCTATTCGGGGTCTTTTGTGTTTCCATACAAATTGTGAAATTTTTTGTTCTAGTTCTGTGAAAAATGCCAGTGGTAGTTTGATAGGGATTGCATTGAATCTGTAGATTGCTTTGGGTAGTAGAGTCATTTTCACAATGTTGATTCTTCCAATCCAAGAACATGGTATATCTCTCCATCTATTTGTATCATCTTTAATTTCTTTCATCAGTGTCTTATAATTTTCTGCATACAGGTCTTTTGTCTCCTTAGGTAGGTTTATTCCTAGATATTTTATTCTTTTTGTTGCAGTGGTAAATGGGAGTGTTTTCTTAATTTCACTTTCAGATTTTTCGTCATTAGTGTATAGAAATGCAAGAGATTTCTGTGCATTAATTTTGTATCCTGCTACTTTACCAAATTCTTTGATTAGCTCTAGGAGTTTTCTGGTAGCATCTTTAGGATTCTCTATGTATAGTATCATGTCATCTGCAAACAGTGACAGCTTTACTTCTTCTTTTCTGATTTGGATTCCTTTTATTTCTTTGTCTTCTCTGATTGCTGTGGCTAACACTTCCAAAACTATGTTGAATAATAGTGGTGAGAGTGGGCAACCTTGTCTTGTTCCTGATCTTAGTGGAAATGGTTTCAATTTTTCACCGTTGAGGACAATGTTGGCTGTGGGTTTGTCATATATGGCCTTTATTATGTTGAGGAAAGTTCCCTCTATGCCTACTTTCTGCAGGGTTTTTATCATAAATGGGTGTTGAATTTTGTCAAAAGCTTTCTCTGCATCTATTGAGATGATCATATGGTTTTTCTCCTTCAATTTTTTAATATGGTGTATCACGTTGATTGATTTGCGTATATTGAAGAATCCTTGCATTCCTGGGATAAACCCCACTTGATCATGGTGTATGTTGGATTCTGTTTGCTAGTATTTTGTTGAGGATTTTTGCATCTATGTTCATCAGTGATATTGGCCTGTAGTTTTCTTTCTTTGTGACATCTTTGTCTGGTTTTGGTATCAGGGTGATGGTGGCCTCGTAGAATGAGTTTGGGAGTGTTCCTCCCTCTGCAATATTTTGGAAGAGTTTGAGAAGGATAGGTGTTAGCTCTTCTCTAAATGTTTGATAGAATTCGCCTGTGAAGCCATCTGGTCCTGGGCTTTTGTTTGTTGGAAGGTTTTTAATCACAGTTTCAATTTCAGTGCTTGTGATTAGTCTGTTCATATTTTCTATTTCTTCCTGGTTCAGTCTCGGCAGGTTGTGCATTTCTAAGAATCTGTCCATTTCTTCCAGGTTGTCCATTTTATTGGCATAGAGTTGCTTGTAGTAATCTCTCATGATGTTTTGTATTTCTGCAGTGTCAGTGGTTACTTCTCCTTTTTCATTTCTAATTCTATTGATTTGAGTCCTCTCCCTCTTTTTCTTGATGAGCCTGGCTAATGGTTTATCAATTTTGTTTATCTTCTCAAAGAACCAGCTTTTAGTTTCATTGATTTTTGCTATTGTTTCCTTCATTTCTTTTTTCATTTATTTCTGACCTAATCTTTATGATTTCTTTCCTTCTGCTGGCTTTGGGGTTTTTTTGTTCTTCTTTCTCTAATTGCTTTAGGTGCAAGGTTAGGTTGTTTATTCGAGATGTTTCCTGTTTCTTGAGGTAGGCTTGTATTGCTATAAACTTCCCTCTTAGCACTACTTTTGCTGCGTCCCATAGGTTTTGGGTCGTCGTATCTCCATTGTCATTTGTTTCTAGGTATTTTTTGATTTCCCCTTTGATTTCTTCAGTGATCACTTCATTATTAAGTAGTGTATTGTGTAGCCTCCATGTGTTTGTATTTTTTACAGATCTTTTCCTGTAATTGATATCTAGTCTCATAGCATTGTGGTCGGAAAAAATACTTGATACAATTTCAATTTTCTTAAATTTACCAAGGCTTGATTTGTGACCCAAGATATGATCTATCCTGGAGAATGTTCCATGAGCACTCGAGAAAAATGTGTATTCTGTTGTTTTGGGGTGGAATGTCCTATAAATATCAATTAAGTCCATCTTGTTTAATGTATCATTTAAAGCTTGTGTTTCCTTATTTATTTTCATTTTGGGTGATATGTCCATTGGTGAAAGTGGGGTGTTAAAGTCCCCTACTATGATTGTGTTGCTGTCGATTTCCCCTTTTATGGCTGTTAGTATTTGCCTTATGTATTGAGGTGCTCCTATGTTGGGTGCATAAATATTTACAATTGTTATACCTTCCTCTTGGATCAATCCCTTGATCATTATATAGTGTCCTTCTTTGTCTCTTGTAATAGTCTTTATTTTAAAGTCTATTTTGTCTGATATGAGAATTGCTACTCCAGCTTTCTTTTGATTTCCATTTGCATGGAATATCTTTTTCCATCCCCTCACTTTCAGTCTGTATGTGTCTCTAGGTCTGAAGTGGGTCTCTTGTAGACAGCATATATATGGGTCTTGTTTTTGTATCCATTCAGCCAGCCTGTGTCTTTTGGTGGGAGCATTTAATCCATTTACATTCAAGGTAATTATCGATATGTATGTTCCTATTCCCATTTTCTTAAATGTTTTGGGTTTGTTATTGTAGGTGTTTTCCTTCTCTTGTGTTTCTTGCCTAGAGAAGTTCCTTTAGCATTTGTTGTAAAGCTGGTTTGGTGGTGCTGAACTCTCTCAGCTTTTGCTTGTCTGTAAAGGTTTTAATTTCTCCATCACGTCTGAATGAGATCCTTGCTGAGTAGAGTAATCTTGGTTGTAGATTTTTCTCCTTCATCACTTTAAGTATATCCTGCCACTCCCTTCTGGCTTGCAGAGTTTCTGCTGAAAGGTCAGATGTTAACCTTATGGGGATTCCCTTGTGTGTTATTTGTTATTTTTCCCTTGCTGCCTTTAATATGTTTTCCTTATATTTAATTTTTGACAGTTTGATTAATATGTGTCTTGGCGTGTTTCTCCTTGGGTTTATCCTGTATGGGACTCTCTGTGCTTCCAGGACTTGATTAACTATTTCCTTTCCCATATTAGGGAAGTTTTCAACTATAATCTCT